>NC_090265.1:1558927862-1559553362 GCF_040414725.1 Anabrus simplex
CACGTTCGATGATTTCTACCCCAATGAAATCGCGCAGCTTCATGTGCCTGTGTGAGCAATGGCCTCTTGCGAGGTGACTGACTCCAAATGTTCATTACATGCAGTTCCCGTCGCAATGTTCTGTCGCTAACAGGTTGGGATGGACCTCCATTCCTGTCGGGTTTATCTATCTATATCTATCTAGGTATTCTGCCTTATGGCAGGTCTTGTCATGGGATGAACCTCTTCCACTGTTGCCTGTCCTGCGCCAAGTTTTTCATGTCCGAATATTTATTTCCTTGGATATTGTCCAACATTTGATATTTTTTCCTTCCTCTTCCTCGTTTGCCTTTCACCATTCCTTCTACTCCTTCCTTCAGTAAACAGTCCCTCCTCAAACAATGTCCGATCCAGTTCATTTTTCTCCTTCTAATGGTTTGTAACATACTTCGTTCTTCTCCAACTCTTCGTAATACCTCCTCATTCCTTACCCGGTCTTCCCACTTCACTCGTTCTATTCTCCTCCATACCCACATCTCTAGTGCCTCCAATCTTCTCTCATCTTTTTTTCTCAATGTCCAAGTCTCTGCGCCATACAGCGCTATGCTCCAAATGTAAAACTTAGCAAGTCTTTTCCTCAAATCTTTGTTTAGTGGTCCACAAAATAATTTTGATTTTTTTCCTAAAGCCTTCTTTTGCTATGGCAATTCTTTTCTTAATTTCTGTTGTGCAATACATATCATCTCTGATCATACTTCCCAAATACTTGAAGTTACTGACTTGCTCTATTTCTTCTCCTCCTATACTAATATGACAACTTCTACCTTTTCCTCCAATTATCATACTTTTGGTCTTCTTCTTATTAATTCTCATTCCATATTCTTCTAGTTTCATGTTGAGTTTATCTAACATTCGTATATTTTCACGTTCGCTTTCTCCCATCACAACCATATCATCTGCAAATCTTATACATTCTACCCTCCTACCTCCAACACAAACTCCACTATTTTAATTCACAAGACGTGAAACGTGTCTCCGACCCCTCTGAGGATCTTTTTCTGACCACTATGCTGAAGTGTTTCGTGGCCACGTGTAGTACACCACTGCTTGTAGACACGCTGAACAGTCCGCTGTGAAACGCCAAAAAATCCAGCTTCACACATCGTATGGCCATGGGCACGGCCAAACAAGATTGCCCTTCTTTCTGTCACATCCTTAGACCTACATCTACCTATGCTGACGTACACCGTCCGCTTGAAGCATCAACATCTCACTGATAGCATCTGCCTTATGCTCACGTAAAGGCAGTGCGCGTGCGGTCGAGCACGGGAATCGTTCGCTGCGCCATCTGTACAGGCTTAACGATCATCTGTGCGTGCGCACCAGGGTGAGTAATTTTTGTCCAGTGAGCTTATTTTTATGTTACTTGCAGGATAATAATAATAATAATAATAATAATAATAATAATAATAATAATAATAATAATAATAATAATAATAATAATAATGATAATAATAATAATAATAATAATAATAATAATAATAATAATAATAATAATAATAGTGTTTATTGTTTATTGTTTTTTAGAAAAGGTAACTGCTTAACCATCCTCCATTAACGCTATTAACATACCTAAATCAGTGATGACAAACGAAGATGCCTTCGAAAATTGAAGGTATCGGTAAAATAAAGGGAAGGTCCACGAAGGGCGTAAAAATCAAGGACTCCCAAGGCCTCGTAAACCTAATGCCGTCGGGGTCGGAAGAGAACAATAGTTGACCAAGGGAGGTCGGATATGAAAGATTAAAGTGAGGAGACTGGCATAAGTGGAAGCAATTCCAGGCTCAGGTAAGGCCCCGTGGTTGCCACCAACTCTCCCAAGTTGAGAGCCCCTGCGGCCCCTTTTAGTCGTTTTTTTATGACAGGCAAGGGATTTATTTTAGCACCACCACATGTGTGACCCAGACCGCACCAGGGAGTGGGCAAAGTGGTAGAGGAAGACTAAACATTTTATTAAAATTCCTAGCCTTCTCAACTTAGAACTCATAGAGATGCTGGTGGTGACAATAGTTTTGGTTGTCGAGATTATTGATAGTTATATGTTCAGGTTTAAATATCTTCTAATTTTTTACATAAAGGTAGGAATACTGTCGTAGTAAATAAATAAATAAATAAATAAGTAGTATAATGGGAGAGTTCGGCCGCCGCCACCGCCACCGGGCTCCCAGAGGCCACCTTCACCACCACCACAGCCAGAGGCCTCCCAGATGCCTCCTCCACCACCACCACAGCCAGAGGCCTCCCAGAGGCCTCCTCCACCACCCGCGGGAAATTTGAATTTGTAAACAAAGCCACGTGCTTTTTGACAGCTGTCATCGACAACAACGCATCGCTAACCTCAGTACTGCCATCTTGACGGGCCTAAACCTCAGTAGTGCCAACTTAACCTAACTAGCGCGAGGTAAACAAAGCCACGTGTTTTTTGACAGCCACGTGCTTTTTGACAGACAACAACGCATCGCTAACCTCAGTACTGCCATCTTGACGGGCCTAAACCTCAGTAGTACCAGCTTAACCTAACTAGCGCGTGGTAAACAAATCCACGTGCTTTTTGACAGCCACGTGCTTTTTTGACAGCTGTCATCCGCCATCTTTAAACCACACAGCACTGTGCTGCCCTCTTTATCGTAGTAGATGTAAATTCGTCACCTGTCATCGGCAGTGCTGCCACCTTGGCGGGCCTAAACCTTAGTGCTACCAACTTAACCTAACTAGCGTGTGGTAAACAAAGCCACGTGCTTTTTGACAGCCACGTGCTTTTTTGACAGCTGTCATCCGCCATCTTTAAACCACAGAGCACTGTGCTGCCCTCTTTATCGTAGTAGATGTAAATTCGTCACCTGTCATCGGCAGTGCTGCCATCTTGGCGGGCCTAAACCTTAGTGCTACCAACTTAACCTCACTAGCGTGAGATAAACAAATCCACGTGCTTTTTTGACAGCTGTCATCCGCCATCTTTAATCTATAGAGCACAGTGGTGCTCTCTTTAGCTACTTACCTTTGAAATGTGGTGGCGGATAATTTGAAAAATGCTTTTTGACAGCAGCCATCTTTAATCTAGAGAGCACCGTGCTGCCCTCTTTAGCTAGATACCTTTGAAATGTGGTGGCAGGCAATTCCACATGACAGCAGCCATCTTTGAGCACCGTGCTGCCCTCTATGTGGTGGCGGCAAATTCTACATGCTCTTGTTTGAAAACAAACTCACGCGCTTTTTTGACAGCCGTCATCCGCCATCTTTAATCAACAGAGCACAGTGCTGCACTCTTTAGCTAGATACCTTTGAAATGTGGTGGCGGCAATTTGAAAAATTCTATGTGCTCTTGTTTGGAAACAAAGCCACGTGCTTTTTTGACAGCTGTCATCCACCATCTTTAATCAACAGAGCACTGTGCTGCTATCATGCGGACAATTTCGTCAGCTGTTATCCGCCATGTTTAATCCACAGAACACCGTGCTGCCCTCTTTATGACATGTAGGAGCGGGCAATTTGAAAAGTTCTGTTAGCTGTCATCCGCCATGTTTAATCAAGAGTGCACCGTGCTGCCATCTTCAGCTAGATACCTTTGAAATGTGGTGGCGGCAAATTGAAAAATTCCACGTGCTCCTGTTTAGTAAACAAACTCACGCGCTTTTTTGTCAGCTGTCATCCGCCATCTTATATCGCAAACCTCAGTGCTACACTCTTTAGTTGAAATATGGTGGCGGATAATTTAAAAAAGAAAAATTCTACAGCAGCCATCTCTCGACGCTAATTGCACAAGATGGTGGCTATACATGACTCCTTAAAGGTGCTTATGCAAGATGGCCGCTATACATAGGTTCTTATGAGACTCCCTTGGGATGCTTGCGCAAGATGGCGGTTATACATGGCTCCTTATGAGATTCCCTAGGGATGCTTGCGCAAGATGGCGGTTGCTCTTATGAGGCGGCTTAAGGGTCCTTGCACAAGATGGCTAGAGACGCCCTAAGGATGCTTGCGCAAGATGGCGGACACAAGATGGCGGCTATACACGTCTCCTTATGAGACCCTTAAGGGTGCTTGCGCAAGATGGCTGCTGCTCTTATGAAGAAAGCTAGCTTAGAGGCTAACGTGCCGTGCTAGTTCGATTCATTAAATTTGGGGCTTAAATGCAAAATGTTAAATATCTCGAAAGCGGTGCATCGTAGAGCAAAACGGACAAAAATATTTCTGCCCAGTACCTCGGTTCGCAGTACGAGGAACAAGAAAAACATAGTCTAATGATGAGATTAACGGTTCGGTTCCTACTTAGGCCCTTTGGCATTCGCTCTGTTTTAGCTTGTATTGAAGCAAGTCTTCGTAACATGATCAGGTTTAGCTATGGTAGAGAGTATAACGTGCCGTGCAGGTTCGATTAATTAAATTTGGGGCTTAAATGCAAAATGTTAAATATCTCGAAAACGGTGCATCGTAGAGCAAAACCTGATACCTAGGTTTGCAGTATCAGGAACAAGAAAAAAACATAGTCTAATGATGAGATCGACGGTTCGATCCCTACTTAGGCCCTTTGGCATTGGCAGCTATCTAATTCTACAAGATGGGGCCTGTACATAGC
Source organism: Anabrus simplex (assembly GCF_040414725.1). NCBI lineage: Eukaryota > Metazoa > Arthropoda > Insecta > Orthoptera > Tettigoniidae > Anabrus > Anabrus simplex. The sequence goes on from NC_090265.1 coordinate 1,558,932,478, forward strand.
TTCTTATGAGGCAGCTTAAGAGCGCTTGCACAAGATGGCTGCTGCTCTTATGAGACTCCCTAGGGGTGCTTGCGCAAGGTAGCAGCGACAAGACGGTGACTATACACAGCTCCTTATGATACGGTCTAGAGGTGCTCACACAAGATGGTGGCTGCTCTGATGAAGAAAGGTAGGTTTGCATCGCGCAGGTATCTTTACAGCACTAAACCTCATACCTTTGAAATGTGGTGGCGGGTAATTTGAAAAATTATACGTGCTTTTTCTTAACAGCAGCTATCTTTAAACAATAGCGGCTATACATAAGCTGTTAAGGCCTCCTCTTATGTCAAGGCACAGCTCTATCGAACAAGTTTAAACCTGCATCGGGATAGCTAGAGTAAGCACGTGCTGCAGTGATGACGTCATTCTGCATGTTTAGACTTGCAAATCACTAAAGAAACATAACAAGACTAGAATCGAACACTGCACTCTATGCCGTTAACTTTATCATGTGATCGGAACATTGATTGAGGTGTTTAGAACACTAAATAAGTAGAACCGAACACTGTACTCGATACAACATGTGTTTAGAACATGTCAGGGGATACCTTTGTTCTAAGAAGATTAGATGACCGCACATTCCTTGTAGGGCTAATAAGCTAAAGGGCTAATGGGCTAAAGGGCTAAAGGGCTAATGGGCTAAAGGGCTAATGGGCTAAAGGGCTAATGGGCTAGAGGGCTAGTGTGCCTCTCCTCTCTTTATCAGGGCTTGAGACCGGCTCTACAACTAGAGGCGGAGTTAACACCCTAAGGAAGGGAGAATGTTGGGAAATAATCTATACGAATATAGCTACTCGATCGACTATATACTACAGATGGATGACTTAGGTGAGGGTAAGCGCTTACTTAATAATACCTACACGACGTAATTCATACTCTATTTCAAAAATATCTTCTTTGTACTGTGTGTAACCAGCATCATGATAGGCTCTTAGCAGTTGTAAACGTTTTACTAGTACGTTGGGGTGTTTACAGTAGCTTATATCTACATAGGGTAACAGAGGCTTGTTGTGAACTTTGAATCTATATGCAGACAGTTGATGTGCAGGAACTTGTTTTGATGTAATACGTGCTTCAGCAGTAGCGTTTCTAAGTACAAACTTAACTTGTTTCGATAGCGATGAAGCGTTAAAATTTCCTTCTTCTTTACCTTGCATCTCTTCTTGAGATGTTTGCACTGTGACAGAACGTGTAGTAGGCTTAGGAAATGAAGTAAAATCATCAAGCTGTAATGGCAATGAAACATTAAGATTTTCTTCTTCTTCTACTTACCCTTTACTACTGTTTTGATCAACATCATCATCCTTATTATCATAATCATGATCTTGCCTCTCTTTATCTTGAAGTTTGTGCTTAGTAACAGAACTTGCAGCAGGCCTAGACAACAAGGGAGAATTAAAAATCTCTCACAGAGGTGTACTTTTCAAACATAAATCAGTGTTCGCTGGAATATGGTTGAGCTCTTTGTATTTTGTTCCCGATGAAGCTACATTACACGCGGCTTCATGACGTTGAGCGTTGTATGCGTTCTTGAACTCTCTTCTACAATGTTTGCATTAAAAAATTGTCCTACATGATATCTCATGACGTCTCCTGTGATAGCTTCGGGAAAATGCTTTTCTACACTCTTCGCAAATATACCTAGACATAGGTTTTTCCATGACGGACTTTTATCTTCTGCTAACAGATTCGTATTTAAATCTACTCGACATTTGTTACTCTCTACTTCGATGATGCGAACAGCTTAGCGATTAACAGTAAACTAACACAAAAGCGTATAACCAAGGTAGCAACAGTAAGGTTTAAGCCCATCAAGATGGCAAGAGTGAGGTTAGCGACGTTCTGCTGTTGGATTTTAAATTCCGCGCTATAACATGCATAAGGTGGCAGCCTTGAGGTTTACCGCCGTAAAGATGGCAGCAGTGAGGTTAGCGACGCTCTATTGTCCTTCAAAGTGAGGTTAGGGTTCGTCAAGAAGACAGCTGTCAAAAAAGCACGTGGCTATGTTTACCAAACAAGAGCACGTGGTCGTGACGTCACGGTCACGTAGTATGCTGCTTCAGCATGCAAAGTTCAATGTCGAGTACTATCCGCACACTTTATCTTGGTGCATTTACATCCTAGTGCTGAATCGGTCGACCTCGGCGATCTTCGAGATTCATACTGGCAACCTTTGAAACACAAAACTATGAATCGCTTAAGCATCGTTGTGCGACATCTAGCGTAAACTTTACGTACTGGTACTGTTGTTGTTTACACATCAAAGTCAAAGTATAGAATTAATGCTAGGAACAAGAGTCGCATCGAGAGATATGTTTTATAATGTTATATAATGTGTATGTGACATAGTTGTTGGCTTAAGATGATAACGGTTTAGAAATTTCATATCGATCGATCATATTCTCGATTCAATTCAGATTTCATTTTCATTCAGTTGGCAGCACCAGGCAGCACTATCGATACCGGGACAGCTCGCTCCTTACTCCTCACCCCGTACACAAATGCATCAAGATAAAGTGTGCGGACAGTAAGTAGTATTGTAGTGTAGCAGTATATTAATTACCTTATTGTCTGTGATCCTTGTGTACTACCCCAGACAATATTTCTTTTCCTTCTTTTTTGCACAGAATACGTCATTTTATATGTTCTTTTCTTTTCATTTTCCGTAAAGAATGGCTAAGGAGTGCAAGTGTAGGAACGGTGGGTGTGGCCAGGCATTAAGGAGTATGAGGGAGGAGTTGGAGAGTTTGAGGAAGATAATTAGTATTATCTCAGAAGTCAGGAAGAAAGGTATACCTCCCTCAAACAATGTACAGAATACAGGGAGTGTAAAAGAGGGATGGAAAGGAAAGTTGGGAATTGTAGAAGACAGGTGTCTGTGAGAAATCGGTACGAGTTACTGCAGGTAGAACAACAGATGGAAAATGAGGAAAATGAAACTCTTGCTAAGAAGTGTGTGAATGTAGGAGGAAGGAAAAGGGTAGAAAAGGGAAATATGGAGTAGAGGATAGAAAAAGACAAGTGGAGCTGGGTCATGGCAGGGAGAAAAGAGAGAAGGAAGTAGCTTCTGCAGCTGTCAGGAAAGATAGGCCTGACCAGGAGGGGAGGGAATCAAATGAGGATGGTTAGTGTTGAGCCTTTGGTCAAGGGGTATTCCATTATTAGACATGTGGGGAAAGTGTGTGGAGGATAGGGAACCAGGGTAGAGTGTTATCCAGGAATTACGTTGAGGCATATGTTGAGAAAAGTAGAAGAGAAGTAGGAAGAGAAGGAGATGGTAGATTTCACGTTGGTACCAACAACGTAAAGCAAGCAGGTATAATACCAACGTAGTTGGGGATTGTGGGATCTGGTAAATGCAGCACGAGTGAAGATTAAGGAAGCGGATATTATTATCAATAGAGGGATACTGACTAATAGGTGGTTGGGGATTTAAATGAGACTATGGAGTGGGTATGTGTGAAACTGGGAGTGAGATATTTAGATCCTAATGGGTATGTAGGAGATAGAGATCTGCGCTCACGTGGCCTTCACTTAAACCAGAGTGGTACGTATAAGTTAGGAAATTTATTTAGAAGGGTTATAGGGAGGTACATTCAGGGAAACGAGGTGGTTAAGGGAACGGTGATAAGGTTACATGAATCAGGAATTCAAGTAGGGATGACATAAAAATGTTAGCGTTGAACTGTAGAAGTATTGTAAAGAAAGGAATATAATTAATTTAATATATATACTTACAGGCATTGTAATAGGTGTTGAATCATGGTTGATCAATGATATAATGGATGTGGAAATATTCTCACGGGACTGGAGTGTGTATCGCAGAGATAGGATAGGATTGGTAGGAGAGGGAGTATTCATTCTGGTGAAGGGATAATTTGTAAGCTACGAAAAAGTTAAAGATGACAAACATGAAATTCTACGTGTAAGGCTCATTTCTAAAGATAATAGGTAACTTGATATCTTTGGAGTGTACAGACCGGGATAGGGTAGCGCTGATGCTGATACAGAAAAAATGAAAAGATAATTAGCTATGTGGGAAATGACATGGAAAGGAATGTGATTGAAGCGGGAGATCTCAATTTACTAAATGTCAATTTGGAAGGTAATGCGAATGACAGGAAGCAAGTCCAACAAATGGCAAATAATATGGGAAGGACTGCTGATTCAGATACTGATGGAACCAACTAGAGAGAAGAATGTGAGATCTCAATTTACCAAATGTAAATTGGGTAAGTTAATGCGAACGACAGGAAGCATGAACAACAAATGGCAATTGGAAGGACAGCTGATTCAGAAAATGGTCACTTCCTTAATTAGTTGACAGATGTATGACACACAATGTGTGGAGCGAATGACTTATCCTGATCTTCAAGCCAAAATAACCAAAATATGATTTCCGAACATATTCTGTTACTTGTCGGCGTCTTGTACTCATAATATTCCACATATGTAACAGAATGTATCTAGGCTATTCACACAAAGCCTTCTTGACAGTTTGAACACTGTTCGATGAAAGAATTTCGAATTATTTTGATACAGCTGCATTTAGTTGTGCTGTTATTGTGCGCTTGTTGGTAACGGAATTAATTTGACTGTATAGCTGGGAATGACGTCATGTCCGTTTGTATCTCAGCCAATCGAGATGCTACTGCGTGCTTAAGAAATAGAGAACGGCGCGTGCTAAATTACATTAGGTTATAAAATTAAATGTACCTAATTCAGGTTTCTGGCGGGTGAGTCAATGGCTGTCGCAATGAACACATCTCTCCTCTACAAGATATTCCACATAAGATTTGGACTGTTTCAAACCTATTATAATTTTATAAAACTTAGGCAGCGGTTGCTGAATTTATAACTCTTCGAATAATACCCTATTTCGGATCCCCTCCGAAAATAAATCCTAGCTATGGGCCTCTTCACAGAATGAATATGCCCGCCCCTACCCACTGTGAAGTGGCCAGTATGGAACAGAAATATGTTATATACTGTATATGTTAATAATTATATATTTCTTTGTTTGCAGATTTTCAACCCATGGAACATTCGCCACTAAGGGCTTCCCACAACACCTCTACTGAATACACCGAGAAACGATCACCGCCTACTCAAAGGAAGTTTCCGAATACCTTCGTTATCTTGTTTATTGGTTTCTCTGTTATAATAATTAGCATTTCACTTATTGTAATGAAGTTTCACTTTGGCATGTTTTAAGAGAAATCAGTGCAGGAACTCTAAATAATAAATCGTCATTGATATTAGTAAACAAATATATACTACTTCGAAGAGGATCCTACATTGGTGACTAATAAATTTGTACATGCACCCGTAAAGGAATAGTCTTGCACAGAGCCCCCTCCCCTCCACCAAGTTAATGTGTTAACGTTTTGCATGTTCATGTGCTGTCCGAAAAGTTGACTCATGTGAAGGTTTACCAGACGTAAGTAATCCTTTTGGGGCCTCTACTTGTGCAGTCTTTCTTTCTTTCTTTCTTTCTTTCTTTCTTTCTTTCTTTCTTCAGGTGAGAACATTTCTGTACTCTTTTCTTACACCAAGTATCCTATCTAAACAATCAAGTTTAAAGTAAACAAATAGGTGGCGGAGTTAAGGTAGGAGCGTTAATCACAACACAGATAGCAAAGTCTATTTCGTCTTAAAACTTGGAGGAGATAACATGCGTACATATAATTTATGATTTTTAATCCCCCTATTTTTAAACATGTAAGTATGTAGTATCTCGCAACATTCTTGTCCGTGTGTGTGTTTCGAAAAAAACAGTAACGTGTATCAGTGTTCTAGTCGTGTTGCAATTACTAAGCGAGTGACCGAGCGAGTTGGCTACGCAGTGTGCTTTTTTGATTTTATCATGACATATATCAGTGTATTTGCAATTACTGAGCGTCTTAGCAGTGCGGTGAGCGAGTTAGCTACGCAGTATGGTTTTCTGATTTTCGCACTAGGCAAATCATTGAAATTATATCGTTTACTGAGCGAGTTAGCTACGCGATATGTGCACAGTGTTTTTAATTCCGTACTAGGCAAGGCAAATCATTTGAAGTTATATCGTTTACTGAGCGAGTTAGCTACGCGATATGTGCATAGTGTTTTTTAATTTTCGTACTAGGCAAGGCAAATCATTTGAATTGTTGCTATATCGTTTACTGAGCGAGTTAGCTACGCAGTATGTGCACAGTGTGTTTTTGATTTTCGCATTAGGCAAATCATTGAAGTGTTGTTATATTGTTTACTAAGCGAGTTAGCTACGCAGTATGGTTTTTGATTCTCGCACAAGACAAGGCAAACCATTTGAAGGGTTGCTATATCGTTTACTGAGCGAGTTAGCTACGCAGTATGGTTTTACGATTAACGCACTAGGCAAGTCATTGAAGTGTTGCTATATCGTTTACTGAGCAATTTAGCTACGCGATATGTGCACTGTGTGTTTTTTATTTTCGTACTAGGCAAGGCAAATCATTTGAAGTGTTGCTATATCGTTTACTGAGCGAGTTAGCTACGCAGTATGTGCACAGTGTGTTTTTGATTTTCGCACTAGGCAAATCATTTGAAGTGTTGCTATATTGTTTACTCAGCGAGTTAGATACACAGTATGGGTTTTTTATTTTCGTACTAGGCAAATCATTTTGAAGTGTTGCTATATCGTTTACCGAGCGAGGTAACTACGCGATATGTGCATAGTGTGTTTTTTATTTTCGTACAGGCAAATCATTGAAGCGTTGCTATATCGTTTACTGAGCGAGTTAGCTCCACAGTATGCTTTTTTATTTTCGCACTAGGTAAAATCACTGTTATATATCGTTTACTGAGCGAGTTAGCTACGTGATATGCATAAGATCGCGTTGTATGTTCGATAAAGCTATGCCTTGAGAGAGCAGGAAGAGGAAAAGGAGGTTATAACAATCGCTATCTTACGCAAGCTGTTCAGAACTGTAGTCTTATTATTTTTTCTCTTAGAACAAAGTATACCCCAGACATGTTGTAAACACATCAATCGATGTTCTGATCATATGTTGTATCGAGTAGAGTGTTCGATTCTATTCTTGCTATGTTTCAATCTGATCTTCTTAGAACAAAGGTATCCCCTGACATGTTCTAAACACATGTTGTACACTGTTCGATTCTAGTCTTGATCACTTATTTAGTGTTTTGAACACATCAGTTAATGTTCGGATCACATGTTGGGGTTAACAACATCGAGTGCAGTGTTCGATTCTAGTCTTGTTATGCTTCAGTCTGATTTAATGTTCTAATCACATGTTGTATCGAGTGCAGTGTTCGATTCTAGTCTTGTTATGTTTCAATCTGATTTTCTTAGAACAAAGGTATCCCTGGCATGTTCTAAACACACGTTGTATCGAGTACCGTGTTCGATTCTAGTTAGTGATCTGAACACATCAGTCAATGTTCTGATCACATGATAAAGTTAACAGCATCGATTCTAGTCTTGTTATGTTTCAATCTGATCTTCTTATAACAAAGGTATCCCCTGACATGTTCTAAACACATGTTGTACAGTGTTCGCTTGTAGTCTTGATCACTTGTTTAGTGATCTGAACACATCAATCAATGTTCTAATCACATGTTGGAGTTAACAACATCGATCGATTCTAGTCTTGTTATGTTTCAATATGATCTTCTTAGAACAAAGGTATCCCCTGGCATGTTCTAAACACATGTTGTACCGTGTTTGGTTCTAGTTAGTGATCTGAACACATCAATCAATGTTCTAATCACGTGTTGAAGTTAACAACATCGATTTTAGTCTTCTTATGTTTCTTTTGTAATCCGCAAGTCTAAACATGCACAATAATGTTATCGCTGCACACTCTTGCCTTCGCGATGCGTGTTCGATAAAGCTATGCCTTGACAGAGCAGGAGGTATGGGAGGAGGAGGAGGTGGTAGAGGAGGTAGCCATAACAGCCACCGCCATCTTGTGTAGTAACCTCTGAGTAGTAATTAGCGTCGGGAGGGGCATCTTGTTGTATGGTCTCCTTCAAGATGGTAGATGAGAGGTTAGGTTCGCAAATGCATTAAAGTTGATGATAGCTAACGGAATTTCAAATTATCCGTCACCACAATTCAAAAGGATAGCAGCACGGTGCTCTGTTGATTAAAGATGGCATCTGGATATAATTTCAAATTTGCGCCACCACATGTTAAATGTATGTAGCTAAAGCTAACAGCACGATGCTCTGTTGATTAAAGATGGCGGATGATAGCTAACGGAAGTTTTTTCATATTATCCGCCACCACATGTTAAATGTATGTAGCTAAAGATAGCAGCACGATGCTTTGTTGATTAAAGACGGCGGATGACAGCGGACGGAATTACCCGCAAGATAGCAGCACGGTGCTCTCATGATTAAAGATGGCGGATGACAACTGTCAAAAAACATGTAGATTTTAAATTTCCCACCACCACAACGATAAGGTTTAGTACCGTAATGATAGCAGCACTGAGTTAAGCGATGCAAGATGGCGGATAACAGCTGACGGAATTTTTCAAATTATCCACCACCAAATGTTAAATGTATGTACCTAAACAGTGCAGCACGATGCTTTGTTGATTAAAGATGATAGCCTGTCAAATAGAATTTTTCAAATTGTCCGCCACCACATTTCAAAGGTATGTAGCTAAAGAGGGCAGCACGGTGCTCTCTTGATTAAAGATGGCTGCTGTCAAATAGTATGTTTCAAATTGTCCGCCTCAAAGGTAAGTAGCTAAAGAGGGCAGCACTAAGGTTAGCGATGCAAGATGGTGGATGACAGCTGTTACGTAGAAACTGCCCACTACTACGATAAAGATAGCAGCACGGTGCTCTGTAGGTTAAAGCTGGCAGCTTGTCAAATATAATTTTTTTAAATTGCTCGCCTCAAAGGTAAGTAGCTAAAGAGGGCAGCACGATGCTCTGTTGATTCAAAAATGGCGGATAACAGCTGTCAAAAAACACGTGGATTTGTTTCCAAACAAAAGCACATGGAATTTACCGTCACCACATTTCAAAGGTAAGTAGCCAAAGAGTGCAGCACGGTGCTCTCTTGATTAAAGATGGCGGATGATATCTGTCAAAACAAAGCACCTGTATTTGTTTTCAAACAAGAGCACGTGGAATTTTCTGCCACCACATTTCAAAGGTAAGTAGCTAAAGTGTGCAGCACGATGCTCCGTTGATTAAAGATGGTTGCTGTCAAAAAGCATTTTTCAAATTATCCGCCACCACATTTCAAAGGTATGTAGCTAAAGAGGGCAGCACTGTGCTCTGTTGATTAAAGATGGCTGCTGTCAAATATAATGTTTTTATAAATTGTCCTTCTCAAAGGTAAGTAGCTGAAGAGTGCAGCACTGGGGTTTGCAATGCAAGATGGTGGATGACAGCTGACGGAATTTTTTCAAATTACCAGCAGTGCCGTAAAGAGTGCAGCACGGTGCTCTCTTGATGAAAGATGGCGGATGACAGCTGTCAAAAAGCATGTGGCTTTGTTTACCAATTCAAATCTTCTGCTAGTGAGGTTAAGTTGGTACCACTAAGGTTTAGGCCCGTCAAGATAGCAGCAGTGAGGTTATCGATGCGTTGTTGTCGATGACAGCTGTTAAAAAGCACGTGGCTGTCAAAAAATCACGTGGCTTTGTTTACCTATTCAAATCTCGCGCTAGTAAGGTTTAGTTAGCAGCACTGAGGTTTAGGCCCGTCAAGATGGCAGTAGTGAGGTTAGCGATGCGTTGTTGTCGAGGACAGCCGTCTAAAAGCACGTGGCTTTGTTTACCAATTCAAATCTTCTGCTAGTTAGGTTATGTTGGCAGCACTGAGGTTTAGGCCCGTCAAGATGGCAGCAGTGAGGTTAGCGATGCGTTGTTGTCGACGGGCGGAGGTGCGGGCCCCTGGGAAGGCCCCCGTGCGGAGGCGAAGGAGGAGGCTCCTGGGAGCCTGCGGAGGCGGAGGCGGCCGAATCCCTGACTTTATCTACTTCTGGTTCGCAACTTTCTTTCGTGAAGGAAGAACTGGCAGAGAGATTAGGTCTTCAGGAGATTAGAAAAGTGACTATGAGCCATGCTGTGTTTGGTGGTATTATTGTGTCTCCTGTAGAACATCGTGTATTTGAACTTGTTCTTCAGAATCTTGATCATTCTAATCAGTTGAGACTGACTGCTCTTAGCCAGCCTGTTATTTGCAGTCATGTTCATCCGCTTGCAGCAGAACACGTGATGCAACTGAGACTGTCACACCTAGATGTGGAGAGAGATAAAGAAATAGAGATCCTTATCGGACCAGATTTCCTAGAGTCAATTCTCTTGAATGAGCGTAGAATAGTGGGAGATTTGACAGCAATGTTGACTACATTAGGGCGGACGGTATTCGGCAGAAATCAGCGCTCAGGTTGTGATGAGAGGGAAGCGACACCTATTCTGCTGAATATAGAGCAAGTGAGTGACCTGTGGAAACTGGACGTTTTGGAGATAGAAGATCCTATCTCTGAAAAGAAGAAATGTCAACTGGAAGAAGAAGCAAGGCTAGATTTCCTGGAAACCGTACAGATAAAAGAAGATGGTAGGTACGAAGTTCGACTTCCATGGCTGAAAGATCATCTGCCCTTAGGTCCATCATACGAGACAGGAGAAAAGCGGCTAGAAATTACAAAGAGAAAGCTTGACAGCAACGGACTCTTAGAAGAATATGATAAAGGTTTTCAAGGCTGGCTTGATGAAGGGATAATAGAAGAAATTCCGGGTGATCAGGCTGGAATCTGTGGGCATTATCTTCCTCATCGACCTGTCATCAAGAATTCTAGAATACGCTGCTGTCGTCGTACGGAATGCTAGAGGCCTGACAGCCGCTTCACAGCCCTAACCTCGACGCTTACGGCCACAGATCCCATTTGCTCGGTCACAGTCCAAATCAATCCGCTAGTTCGTAAGTTGAACAATAACACCCCCGGCTCGCATGCTGCCACCCCCAGCGGTGACTCCAGAGATACCCTGACGTACTCCAGGCAGTGGCATTTTCCTAAGCACAATTTTAGAACTCTTCGTAGTAGATTTTTGCTTTTTATAACCTACAGCCAGGTGATGTGAATTTCAACCGCTCCATTGGAGACAGGCGCTGACCAGTTTTCCGCTTGCTGCAAGTCAGATGAACGGTGGATTTGGGTCGGTTCTTCCACCCTCTCTTCCATTGGGATATGTCCTATTCTACCGTTGAAGCCTTTGACCATTTTCTTGTCAACTCAGTTGATCCGCGGGTGGCTATTTGGCTAAGCCTTATTAACACTTGTCCTTCATACCTACAGGAGCTTCCCCTATCAGCCATTGGGATGCGCCGTATCGGGGTTGAGGGCTCCATCCCAGTGTCTTACGCAGGGTTTTGTCTAGGTCTTACTAAATTCTAAGCTAAACCCCCACGCAAGCTGACCATATTATTATTATTATTATTATTATTATTATTATTATTATTATTATTATTATTATTATTATTATTATTATTATTATTATTATTATTATTATTATTATTATTATTATTATTGTACCGGGAGGTACACCTCAACACCGGACATTTGAACGAAGCGCCTTGAAGAACGCTATCTATCATATAAAAACTGAAGCATCTAGTACAAGAAGTCACTCCGTCATTGATTGTTGTTATTTCTCCTTTTCAGTGTAGGCCAACATTACGGGGCATATGCATAGTATGTATTTTTACATTTTAAAATTGGAAATTTATAAGTTCGTTTTGTAATAGTTGTTCTGGTTGACATTGGCCACTACTAAAGCCTTTCATTCACTACCACACACTGGGCTCAAGCATGTTCTGGAACTATATAAAGTTCACCCCTTAATCATTCACTTCCTGAAGACGGTAATGGCAGACTGGAACACCTCACTTCACGTTTCTCTGAGAAACGGCAGTGTTGCAACAAATACGACGAGCGATCTTCCAAGGGAACTCACTGAGTCCATTATGGTTCTGCATGGCATTAAATCCACTATCCAACCTATTGAACACAAGTGGGTATGGATTTAGCATTGAGATCAGTGAGAAGAGCTATTCAAAATCAGCCGCCTACTCTATATTGTGCCATTTCAATATTCTGAGAATAGAATTCAGTGGAGTTAAAATGGTTGCAATTGCCGATAACGAATTTAAACAGAGCGCACGAACTCGATAATATATCAAGGAGATACGGTATAGCGAAAAATCAGAATAGTCAAAATCAACATGGCAGTGACTAAAACAAAACTAGTCTTAGAATTGTTAAAGACAGCACTATTGTAAATTGATAAGTGAACAAACCATCGTAGAGAGCGAACGCATTACATCCAAGAGGCTAGAGAAGCAATTTTAATTTGATTCCACAGAAGAAAATTATCGGAAAAAGAAAGACTTACAGTGTCAAACTAACTGAATAGCAAATAAATATACAACAGCAATAATATAAGCTACGCGATATAAAGAAAATATTATAAGATAATGAATATTCAGGATTTCATCACGGCAAAGACAAGGCCTTGATCCCATTAGAAGAAAAATAATTCCTTGTAACGAAGTGATAATATATTGAGACTTCAAGCAATATATTACTATTTAAAAAGCTTAAAAAACAGCAGAAATATCGGAGATCTGCAGGATTAAAGCGATATAATTCAAGTTAAACGAATTCACATTGAAATTGTTATGTTAGAAGGCTTTGAATTCAGCATAATGTTGCAGCTAAGTTTATATGTGTATTTTTATCTTCCTATTGCGCAAGATGAAACCGCCATGCAGTTCTAAGAAGAGTATTGGGAGATTGTCTCGATGAGGCCAAGCTGAGATGACGGCAAAGAGTGACATCATCTCCGAGGACATCTCGATCGTCAGCGGCGAAGTGCGAACGTCAAACCAGAGCCGCAGATGACGATGCAGACATAAACCAATCCCGGAGACGAAGGAAAAAGATAAGTTATTCATTAAATTGAGGTAAATGATTGTATTATAAATTCCAATGTAGATATTTTAGTCGTTTATAGGTAGGTGTTAGATCGTTAATATCTTCGAAATGATTCAGTTATGTTGGATTCTCGCGTAATAGTTATGCATTTGTGTCGATATACATGGAGATAGCTATTCTTCCTAAAAGACAAGACCCATCCTAATTAGGGAGTGTGATATGAATAATATGATAATGCCATTGCAATGAAACAAAAATATTGGAAGGTTAAGCCATGTGAAATGTGACGTGCAGAGTGGTAGAATATTTTAAGGTAATATGTAAAGTGATGATTGATATATTGGAATATGAACGTTAGATTTTGCCATAGGAAATCAGAGTAGGGATATATATGGATATGAGGATAAACCGAAGACATGTTAAGAATGGATATGAAGATATTGATCCAATGAAGTGAATAATTAGGAAAGAAGTGATTTTAAGCGTCAAGATAAGTTATATATGAGGTTTATTGGAAAGAAACGGAAGTGATATGATATGATATGATATGATATGATATGATATGATATGATATGATATGATATGATATGATATGATATGATATGATATGATATGATATGATATGATATGATATGATATGATATGATATGATATGATATGATATGATATGATATGATATGATATGATGTGATATGATATGATATGATATGATATGAAGGTAATGTTATTATGTTATATGAGTACAATGAAGCATGGAAAGATAGAATATATGTTGCTACGACGTTAAAAGAAGAAAATGATTGTTTTTGAAGAGAAAGATGATGTTATTTGACATAAGCTAGAATCATTTACGTTCGTGATACCATGTTTATATTTCATTGATAGAGAATCCATATCCTACCGTCGTGTCAACTTGTTGTGATAGTTATAATACGTTATGGCAGGATTAGATCATCACAATGAATCCTTATAGGTAGTGTTAGTCATTAATTTGATAAATTTTAACCTAGTATTTCTAACATAAAATTATATTTACCTGAGTGATAGGGATGGCATACATTAAATCACATGGATAGGCAATATTATTTTATATAAATAATTCCAGAAGGATAGATGGTTCCTTGTATTTTCATGAAAGATATTCCTTGCCTGCACATAAAGTTTTAGTTCTTCCTACTTATGTAATCACGAGCCAGTAATTGCAGCACTATCTTATCCTGATTTGTATAACCTATTGTTGTTTTTGTCTTTTTCTCCTAAATTTATTATAAGTTTTCAAAATAAGTTGTAAATTTTTTGTGATCTTTTTATGTTTTGCAATATATATTATTGTACTATATTTTGTAATGTCTGTTGTACATGAATAAATAAATAAACAAATAAATCACACAAGGTCATACATTGAAGTTCAGACACATATGTGAGAATATGGTTGATTAGTTATATTGATTAGTTATATTAATATTATCCTTGACTTTCCAAGCGGATTTGTACTTATTTTTTAAGAAATTTAATTTATATATCTTCTTGATTTGAATATGGATGTAGTGGTGATTAATACGTTCATTTCAGATTTTAAATCATTGTTACCATACGTAACCAACATGTCAATTATTAACATTCACAGTTTATGCTATCGAAGCAAATTCAATTAATTCAATTAAAGATATTGATTTTTCCTTTATTTCATTTTCTTTTCCCAACTTTGAAACTTGAATAAATGATTATAGTTAAATTATGCTGGAAGTTCTATTGATCAATTTTGGTTAAGGATAATAGAGAGATTTAGAATTAAGGCGTCAAATAGATCATATTTTGTATAGCCAACGATTCGTAGGATGGACACGTTCATCATTAGTAATGGCGTATAAAACGTTTATCAAGATGTCGTTCCCTTTTCGGAACTCACGTTAAAAAATAAATATAAACATCGAACCCTGAGAGTAGGCTGGCCTGGATTTCTTGTACGTCCCCTCCCTGGACGCAGGTAGGGCGTAAATTGATGACATTAAGCTGTATGCCTCTACCAAACCACATCTGCAACATCTCTTCTCAATTACCAAGACGTTTTCTTCAGATATAAGCATGCGGTTTGGATTGGACAAATGCAGAACCCAAACTGACATCACAGGTTCCTTCTCAGCACGAGGGACAACTTCTAGTTAAAGCGAACGAATCCATACAACAGCTGGAGGAAGAAGAAATGTACAAATATCTCGGTTTTCATCAGAGCACTCTTATGAAACATGCTGACATAAAGAGAAATGTCACACAGCAATATATAACACGCCTCAACAAAGTACTATCATCAAAACTGACAGCTAAACTTCTTACCAAAGCAGTCAATACGTACGTCGTACCACTGCTCACATACTACTTTGGCGTCGTAAAATGGACCCAAACAGAATTTCAGCAGTTACAAAGGAAAACAGCAGTTTCACTCTCTCGATACCATATGCATCATCCTAAATCTATCACCGAACGTCTTACACTCCCGAGATCAGAAGGTGGTAGGTAGCTTTTTATCCATTGTCAATTTACACAACAATCTGATATCAAACCTAAGAGAATATTTCCACTCGAGAGCTTAAACATCATGCTTTCATCAAGCTGTTTGCAGAGCTGATATAAACTATACAGCTCGCAATCTGTGGTCGACGAAAATGTCTGTTTCTACCCCACCTACAAAGGAGATGAGTAATGCCACGTGGAAGCAAAATCCTCTTCAGGAGAAATACTCCCACGAACTGGATCAGCCTCATATCGACAAACCTGCGTCGCACGCTTGGCTGACCTAATCTGGTTTTTCCCCAGAATTGGAAGAATTTGTTCTGGCCATCCAAGATTAAGTAATTGCTACATGGAACTACCGTAGGTTCATCTTGAATGATCCAACAGTTGTCACATACAACTGCCGGCGCTGTTTCAGAACTACAGAGAGCATACAGCACGTCATCTTTGCCTGCCCATACTTGGCCAACACTAATTATAAGCACCGACATAATCACGTAGCTAAAATCATTCACCTGAAACTTTCTGTACAACGTGGATTTCTTCAGTCATCAATTACATATTTGATATATACACCTCCACCCGTTCTCGAAATCCCTTCATACAAACTATTATGGGACCGAGAAGACATGACCGATGTCACGCTCAGCAACAATAGGCCAGATATTATTCTAATCGATAAATAAAAAAAAGATACGCATTCCTTTTGCTTGTCCAAACACCTCCAATCTGCAAATAACAATAGACACGAATATATCAAAATACACAGAACTAGCAACAGAAATACAATGCGTGTGGAAACTAGAATCAGTCACCACAGTTCCAATAGTAATATCATGTACCGGTGTTATTCCAATAAGCTTGCACAGCTCTCTGGCCGCAGTATACCTGCATCATCACATATACGTTGAACTACAGAAAGCTACCCTCCTGAGCACCGGCCACATTGTGAGAAAGTTTCTAGAAACAACTTTTCCTCTGACTTACGCCAAACAGCATGAAGTTCCAGGTCACAGTTCCAGTAACACTGAAGAACAGATTCCCAAAATGGGGAGATAAGTTGTTTAGCGACATCATCTGTGCATATTTATTGTATAAATGTATATGTTGTAATTATTTATGTTGTAAATATTTGTAGATATATGTGCCTATAGTTTCATAATCAGGAGGGTGATTCCTTGCTTACGTCAAGTCAGTCCATTATATTACCGGCACAAGCCGAGCCTTCCTAAATTGATGTAATAATAATAATAATAATAATAATAATAATAATAATAATAATAATAATAATAATAATAATAATAATAATAATAATAATAATAATAAATCCTTTATTGAAACACACACAAAAGAGGATCGCCCGAATGAGCATTAATTCTATATGTATTCACTAAAAGATTTTGTTCTTTTGTGGCACGTCATTAGATGATATTTGGTACACCATGGTACAAACTAGAATTACAAACAACATTGGTAGAACCAGAAAGATGGTTGAATGAAAATAACAATGAAATTAATTTTCAAAAATCAGTTCAAATAACATTTAGAAAAGGCTGAAAATCTTCTCTTAAAGACACCCTAACGTTGTACAACGAACTATTAATCGCAGTGAACAAATTCAATTACCTTGTTATGACCAGACTTCAGCAAGATCATTCAGGTATCATATACAAGACAGTTCAGCGAAAGCCATCAGAGGTCATCCATAAGATAAAAAATGTAACAACCCTATTTCTCACTAGTTTTGACACTATTCCATACGTCCATCCCACCCGTTGCGACATATGGTATATATATGGGATCAATTCACAATCAATGATCTCGAAAGAGAAGGTGTCAAGTCACATTTTTATAAAATGTGCCCCAAGTGTTGGATAAATGGCCCCTATAAGATTAGTTTACAAGCTAGAGAAAGAATCATTCTACATAGAGGACCTTAGGATGGAATTATCTTTGCCAGCTACAGGTCCATCTACACATCTATTAGTGTATAGACAAGCATAGAGAAAGGAGATCGATCAAGGCTTTTATATTACTGACGCCGTAATGAACAGAACGTGAACCAACGAGAATAAAGGTCAAAGGCATATAATACCGAGACTCATAGTAGTAGAGCTGTGACAGTTCTGGACCATGGCGTGAGCAATTTTTTCTGCTGAGGCAGCGCCCGAGGTCATTGAACCCTAGTAGTATACCTATGCGCGTTTTCATTCAAGGTCATTGACCCCTAGTATAGTAGTATGACTCTGTCGATTCACGGATTTTGCATAAGAGAGCTAGCCAAACATCAATGACGCCATCTTAGAGGGGCCTAACCTCACTTTTAACGCCAGTTGCCCTTCCCGACTCGGATTTTGTATAAGAGAGCAAGCCTAACGTCACAGTAACAATCTTGGCGGGGTATAACCTTAGTTTTACGGCAAGTTGCCCTTCCGGACGACGTGGATTTTACATAAGATAGCATTCCTAACCTCTCACCAGCCATCTTGGAGGGGTCTAACCTCAGTTTTACGGTGAGATGCCCTCCCCGACGCGTATTCTGCGTAAGAGAGTTAGTCTAACACAACAGCTGTCATCTTGGAGGGTGCTAACATCAGTTTTATAGGCAGATACCCTTCCAGACGCCATCTTGCCGGATGCCCTTCTCGATGTGGACAGTTGCCATCTTGGATTGGCCTAACCTCAGTTCTACGGCAGATGCCCTTCTCGACGTGGACTGTGTCCATCTTGAAAGAGTCTAACCTCCGATTTACGGCTAGATACCCATCCCGACATAGACAGTCGCCATCTTGGAGGGGCCTAACCTCAGTTTTACAGGCAGATGCCCTTCCAGACCTGGACAGTCACTATCTTGGAGGGGCCTAACCTCCCTCCTCCTTCTTAGCAGGCTTCCCTTCCCGACATCAATTGCACAAAATGGCGGCTATACACGGGCGTTTATCGAAAAAGCTGTCCCAGAGGCTACTGCGCAATATGGCGGCTATACATAGGCTCTTACGGAGAAAGCTCGCTCATTGGAGACATAGGATTTAAAGTGGTGGTCTAAGGACCATTGCGCAAGATGTCGGCTATACACGGGCTCCCATGGGGAATGCTAGCCCCAAGGGTACTGCGCAGGATCGCGGCTATACATAGGCTCTTGTAGAGAAAGCTGGCTCAGGGGAGACGTAGGACTAAGACAGAACATGTTCAATCCTGTTACAGAGGGCATAGAACCTATTGTTGTTACCTTACAGTAAAGAAATGAATATAGGAAATGATGCGGTCAACTACCAAGAGCATCAATTTTTGCGTGATTAGAACATATGTATAGACTGTTGTCATCTCACAGTAAAGATTTGAATAGTCATCATACATTCCTATCGTGTTCTGAACTTCCTTTGATAGGAGAAGGGCGCGCGAAGAGAAATTGTCACGCAGGCAGATAATGATTATTGCATGGAATAAAATTACCTCTCTCTCCTTATTTTCATGAATATAACATCAAATTCTATGATGCAAACTAAATAAAAGATCATGATTCGAATTATAATCTCTCTTTGTTCAGTATTAGAAAAATGTATACATCACATGGATTTCGAACCTTGAAAAAAATCGTAGATTCAAACTCTGTTCTCTCAGTTTACCGTCAGAAAAATTCTCTAATACGTGAACTCTCACCGGATTAATGCAAGAATAAAAATACCTCACTCTTTATTTTGCAGTTACTGTAAAAGAATAACATACATAGAATAGAACACTGAAACTCTCTGATGCGTAAGATAACAACAGTCTATAACAAACACACTACTTCTTTAATGATATACGCATCCATCAATCTCTATCGTAAAACTGATCTCTCACAAAAAAATATGGAATTGATTGTAGGACAAGCAAATGATGTGAGGTAGCCCCTTAGACAATTACAATTTGATTACATGACGAATAGCAATGTGAGGTTAGCATAAGTCTTTATGTCAACATCCGACACACAAATAACTATAAACAGCGTCCACTTTCTGCGGAGAGGATTTTTAGAATATACTTACTTTGAATAGCACGAACGGCGCTAGCCTTCTTGATGATACTTGCTATCTTCTAACGCAATACAATACGATCTTCTGAAGGACACATAGTAAACACCAAGCAAATGCTGCGACTGTATCTTCTGTCGATATTCGTTTTTAGAATTTAAAATATCTCAATATAATTTGGCAAGCACAAACAGACTATACATACTTACATACATAGAATAGAATAGAATAGAATATACGTACGCTGAATTGCTTGACGGCACTGTCCTTGTTGTAAGAAAACTGGTTCAATCCTGTTTTCAGCTTGATCACTCATAAGATAACAACAGACAATACATGTTAACAAACGCACTACTTTGATGTTATACACTCTCTCTTGTAAAAACCGAACACACGCAAAAATACGTAGGACAAGCAAATGCTGTATGTCTTCATCCGACAAGACAAAAGATCTTGACAGGTTCAATCCAGTTACACAGGACATGGAACATACTGTTGTTATCTTACAGTAAAGATTTGAATAGGTAGCATACGTGTTCTGTAATCGCCTAGGGAAAATTGAAAAATGTTTAACGATGTTGCCATGCAAATGCTGGGGATGTATGCCTGTTAAAGTTAAGGCAATAGTAAATACCAAGCAAAATGCTAGTACTGTATGTTACAGCCCCCGACAATATTACTCCGTCAGAATAATGTCATTGGCTGTTTTATCATACTAACTGTTTACAGATGCTGAGGTGGCATGGTAGGACTATATGACACATCACTCCAATAATACTGATCCTGTCGTCTCGGTAAAATGTTTAGCGATGTTACGAACCTTTCTCTATACACAATTACAAAACCACTGTAAAAAATCAGAATCACAGAACGTTAAATTCTCTTTGAAGATAACACAGCACACGTTTTTACAGTTTTTTAAATGA
This sequence comes from Anabrus simplex, assembly GCF_040414725.1. Classification (NCBI taxonomy): domain Eukaryota; kingdom Metazoa; phylum Arthropoda; class Insecta; order Orthoptera; family Tettigoniidae; genus Anabrus; species Anabrus simplex. The sequence continues at coordinate 1,558,952,910 of NC_090265.1, forward strand.
ACGTTTACTTTTCGTACTTACCTTATTGAATTTATTTATGAATTGAAATAATAAATGTAATTTGTACATTGAGATAATCTTATGTGTTTGCGTTGTCTTATTATGTGAATGAATGTATTTTTTATTTTTGGAAAATCCAATTAATGGAGGGGGTGAAAAAGGGGTGAATTTTTAAAATGAGTGTATCTATATTTCAAAACATTTAAAGTTTACAGATGTAAAAATTGGTATTTAGGATCCCCTTTAAAAATAAAGAAACAGATTTTTGTTTTCGGAAAATCCCAATAAGAGGGGTGAAAAATGGTGAAAAAGGGTTGAATGCCTTAAATGAGGATACTTATATCTCATAAACAGAAGATATTACAAACCTGAAAATTAGTCTTTAGGAACTTCTTATAACATAAAGAAACGCGCATTTTTTGGAAAATCCTATTAATGGGGGTTAAACAGAAGTGACAAATTGGGGTGAATTTTTAGAAAGACTATATCTACAGGATATCTCAGAAACATACAATGTTACGGATGTAAAATTGGTATTGGTATTGGTAGAAACATAGGTGATTTGTTTTTGGAAACTCCACTTAAGGGAAAAAATTGGCTGAAATTTTAAAATTAGCATTTCTACAATATATCTAAAAGCTGAACATGCTGCCGAAGTAAAAAATAGTATTTTTATCTCTATTAAATAACGAAACATGTATTTTTTGTTTTCTGAAAAACCGCTTGGGTGGAGAGGTAAAAGTGACTGAAATTGGGGTTGAATTATTTTAATTACGATACTGATATCTCAAAAGCTGAAGATGTTACAGACGTGAAATTTGGTATTTGGAATTTCCTTTAAAAATAAAGGAATACGCATTTTCTGTTTTCGGAATCCACCTAAAAGGGAGGGGGGTGATTGAAAAATGTATTGAATTATTTGTATGAGGATACTATTATCTCAAAATAGAAAGATTTTGCAAACGTGAAAATTGGCTTTGGAATCAGCTTTAAAATTAAAGAAACACGTATTCTCGGAAAATCCAATGAAGTTGGGGGAGGGGGGTGACAGAATTGAAAAATTAATTGAATTAATTGTATGAGGATACTTACATCTAATAAAAACTAAAGTTGTTGGAGACGTGAAAATTGATATTTGGTTCTCCTTTATAAACAAACAAAAAAGCGTTTTTGGTGGGAAATGATCTTGGGAGTGGGCGGGGATGAAAAGGAGTTGAATTCCTTTTATGAGGACACATTTCTCAATAACTAAAGATGTCAGAGTTGTGATAATTGGTATTTAGAAGTTCCTTTACTATTAAAGAATCAAGTATTTTTACAGGAAAATTCACTTAGGCGGGGGTGGGGGGGGGGGGGCGAGGTGTGTGCGTGAAAGGAAGTGAAAAATGTGAATTCTTTTCATGAGGATACTTATATCTCAGAACTGACGGTAACAGATGTGTACATTGGTATTTCGAATCTCTTTTAAACATAAAGAAACACGCCTACTTTTTTTGGGGGGGGGGGGGTAAATCAACTTAACGGCGGTGGGGTGAAAAAGGAGTTGAGACCAATTGATTTTACTGTTCATAATGTACTTATTCTGATCGTAAACTGACCATTTTTAATCTTTCCTGGGTGTGTTTTTAAGAGCCATATTTTCCTTTGGAGAACATAAAGTTAGATTACAGTAGATTTTCCTGGCATATAAATAAAAATTTAAACACGTTTGAAATAAACGATAGGAATGACATTGACCTTGCAATTGTTCACCTCTATAATAAGGTCAATAATGCACGGAAGTATATTATTCGTGTCGCCAGAAATCTCGCGCACTTGCCTACGCGCGACGATGGTGCTGTTTACATTGTCAGCAATGACAATGGCAGCAGATGTAATTTACCGCCAAGTAGCGGTCTTGCATCTTGCTGTGGGGTTCAGACCATCAATAATAATAATAATAATAATAATAATAATAATAATAATAATAATAATAATAATAATAATAATAATAATAATAATAATAATAATAATAATAATAATAATAATGTTCTGAAGCGTCTGCGGACCGCGCTGGAAACGGGTCCTGGCCGGGTAATGACTACGAATGCAGTCCGGCCGCTGGTTCAGTACCGCCAAGGCACCCAAGACCTAACCACGCCGGATCTCTTCAAGGATTAGATCCATATTAAAAATGTTTATAGGAAAAGATGGCAAAGATTTAGGGGCCTAACTGACCGAGTGGAATACCTGGACCTAGCCCGGGAAGTACGAAATTGACTGCTGGAAAGAAAGATTGAAAAATGGGAGGAATTTCGCCGTAATCTCTCAGAAAACGAGTCAGATCGCGAATTTCGGCGGATTATATATAAAACGTTAGGCATTCAATTATACATTTCAGTATAATACCGTAGCGAAGTACGGGTATCTTGCTAGTTTGAATATAAAGTTATTTCATCCGGTGAAAATTCTGGTTCAGAATCCTCAAATTTTGCTTCATGTCCACAAGGAATATTACTTGGCTTGTGAAGAGTAGAATAACCAACATTAACAACAAAAGAGTGCTCATTTCAATGTTGCAGTAATTGTATCAACCACTTCACCTTTTGCGCGATTTAAATCTACCTCAATTTTTTTTACAGTTTCCAGTGCATCAGAAAGTCGAAATCCTGTCCTGCAGTTTCAAGACGAATTATTAATCTTGACATTGTGCCGAAGTCTGATGTTATATAGATATGTCAGATTTTAAATTCATCACCAACCTGTCTACTTTTGATTGATTGGTTGCCATTTTTACTGGGCAAAATTTTAAGAGCCCATGAACATCACCCAGAAGAAGAAGATTATTGGTTGGCATGACCAAATACTGTATTTGGCATGACGCAACTGTCATTTTTGGGCGGGAAGCAACAGGTGAAGAGTAGGTTGTAGTGCCGTAGCCTATGTCATAAGGTGTTTTGTAGTGTCGTAAAATCTGTTGCATTCTTTGCTGATGTTAACGGTATTTTAAATTATCGAAACTGTCTTTTAAATCCAAAGTAAGTTCTTACATCGTATTTCTATGTAGTAAACCATTAGATTGCTGTTGAGCTAAAATCGAACACAACTACTGTGTCACCATCATTGAAATAACTTACTATACAATGAAGTAGAAGTGACTACCTACTCCCTAAGCTCATACACGATTTCGTTAATGATGAGGTTCGCCATAAAATGGTGGATTGGAGTTTTAAATAGAAAATATTGCCGAATGAAAATACTGATGAAGAATTAGGTACAGAGTGAGTTGGCCGCGCGGTTAGGCTCGGTAGCTGTGAGCTTGCATTCAGGAGATTGTGAGTTTGAACCCCACCGCCGGCAGCACTGAAAATTGTTTTCCCAGGTTTCCAATTTTCACAATAGTCAAATCCTGGGGCTGTACCTTACTTCGATTAAGGCCACGGCCGCTACCTTCTGAATGCTAGCCCTTCCATCTTTGCATCGCCAAACACCTTCCATGCGTTAGTGAGGTGTTAAACTAGCCTACCAGTACTAGGAAAAAACAATGAACTAGGTACCTAGTATGCAACTTTTTACTAAATGTGAATATTATAATAGAATATGAGAACTATGAGCTGGATTCTTTCCACACAAAACCTTTGCTTTCAGGTGGATGATCATCTTACAATTAGAGAAGACTCCACTGACTTGCCACCACTTCATCAAGTTGGTTCCAGTTGTCTGCAATCCGCAGTCTATGTATTCAGTTTTCATGATGTTCAGCTGTAGTCCATTTTCTGCTGACTTGGTCTTAGGAATGTCCGTGGATGTGGGGTTTGGATATAGATCAGCTGTTATCGTTTTTATAAATAGTATGAACAGCAGTGTCAAGAGGGCCGAACTTCGGTGGATGCACATGTGAATGGGGAAAGGAGGATCGTAGTTTTAATGGATTTAGCATGGGGAATTCAAGATTCGTAGCTCTGGGAAGATAGAAAAGTACATATAGGTAGGGATACCGGTAATACAATCCGAATTGTGAATTTCCGCACACAAAAATTGGGTTAATTTAAATAAAAAAATAAAAAAAAGCATTTGAGTGGTGACCGTAAATGTTTTTGACTATAGCTTCGTATTAAGAAGGGGACTATCAGGCTGAAGCACCTTCCTCTGTAAACATCATACTTGTATCGTCCCGTATCTTATTCTGTTATTCCTTTCCTTCTGTTTTGCTGCTTTATAGTTTTTTCATATTCTTACTGGGATAAAAAATTGACCCACTTATGATACACTAAAAATTTCAAGTACCAGTACTTGGCAGTTGTGTAATTACACTTATGGGATCCCTGAAACACAAAGTGCTACTTTTGAATTGGATTGCCATTTTCATTGACAACATAGTATAATATCAATAGTTATTGTTATAATATATCAATAAAATATGTAAGCTACCAGAACTCGTAGGCTTATATATAAGTCAGTATCGGTACCTCAGATAATTTAATTACACGGTCTTTTCTTGTTCTTCTTAGCACTTATCCCGCTTTGCAGCAGGGTCTGCTGTTTTATATGCCAGTTGCCACTTCTGCCGATCAAGGGGATCACGAAGGGAGATACTGGTGTGTCGCATGTCTTCTTTCAGCTGATGAAGTCACTGCTTCTTAGGTCGCTTTCGGAATTGGTGTCCGTCTGGGTTGGGCGGCAGGCGGATCTTGGTGACCGATTGGTCCCACACTCACATAAACAAGCTTCCTACCATTTTTTTTTTTTTCGTATGGGTGCTAACATTATCGCTCAGACATTACTGTCCTTGATATGAACGTGTCATGTCAGACCAAATGCTCAGCAAAGCAGATGCATCTCCACGATATGTAGTTCTTGTTCATGTTCAACAGATGCTGGTCAGCATTTGGTGCCAAAGAAGGCAAACTGGGTGTATGATGTTCCTGTAAACCTTTGCTTTCAGGTGGATGATCATCTTACAGTCAGAGAAGATTCCACTGACTTGCCACCACTTCATCGAGCTTGCACCAACATGTATGCATCAGAGAGCATGTCACCATTCGATCAAATCAGGGAGCCAAGATACCTATACTGCTTAACTTTCTCGATCGTGTTTACTCACATGGGTGGTCCCAGTTGTCTGCAATCCGCAGTCCATGTATTCGGTTTTCATGATGTTCAGCTGTTGTCCATTTTCTGCTAACTTGGTGTTAGGAATATCCGTGGATGTGAGGTTTGGATATAGATCAGCTGTTATCGAACATAGTATGAACAGCAGTGTCAAGAGGGCCGAACTTCAGTGGATGCACACGTGAATGGAGAAAGGAGAAGAGATCCCTGATGGACATCGCACCACTCTACTACATTTACAAAATGGGAGCTGCGTTCAATGGACATACACCTCGGGAACACCATGCAATTGGAATGCATGCCAAATCGGTTCGTAAGGAACTCGATCAAACGATCTCTCAAAATCCAAGAAGGCCATGTGGACAGATCTTTTCTTTTGTGAGCAGTCTGGTAGCATGTATGGCATCTGTTGTCTCACTTCCTTCACAAAGCCATGCTGATTGTGTGTGATCTCAACGGTGTGATGGAGGCGACTGTAAAGGATGCACTCTAAGAGTTTTATAATGTGACATAGCAGGGAGATAGGTATGTAGTTGCCACACTTGCTGATGTCACCGTTCCTTTCCTAATGGGAACTTTGGTACTGGTGTTCCACATCTGGGGCACTGCACCTTTTTCCACAATTAAGTTGAACAAAAATGTCAGAAGTTTGGCGCTGCACTGACCAGATATATTCCACACAGCTGATGTACCCAATGCTTCGCCATGATCCTTTATGATATTTTCTCATTTCTATAATATCATCCTCACAATTTTCCTAGTCGATATGGAGCGATGAACATATGGTTTTGCACCTTAAGACAATTGTGACAAAAACCATTGCCAGTTAACATGACAGAACAATATTTCCATGTCAGCAATGCTTGTCGTCAATTCATAAGATCTGCACAAGGCCTCTCTGGATGCCATATTACTCCTGAATACTGAACGCGAATCAGTCAAAGTCTCGCTCCTGCGACAACAACTCCGTGAAAAAGAATTCGATGCCTGGTGTGCCTTACCACAAAAAGGTAAGGGTGTTATACTGTATAAGGAATACACTCCAGCAAATCAGTGGGTAAGAAAGCCCGAAGGTCTAACCAGCAGCGACTGGAGAAATGCCATAAAACTGACAGCAAATGTAGTTCCAGTTCGTGCATTACCTGGCAGGTCCCAAGACAATAACCACTGTCGGCGTTGCCACAGTGAGATTGAAACACTTGGTCACGTCTTGGGTTCCTGTCCATTTAGTGACGCCCTGAGGAATTCACGACATCATCGAATAAGATCTATGATTGCTGAAGCCCTGAGAGAAAAGCACTATACAGTGCACGAGGAGGTACATGGATTGTCTCAGACAGGGTCAAACCGGCGGATTGACATGATAGCTATATCACCGGGCTCAAGTAAAGGGTTCATAATAGACCCCACAATTAGAACCGAAGCATCATCCACTCAACCACATGATGTACACAAGGAGAAATGTGATATATATGAACCCACAATTCCATACTATGCCGAGAAATATCATCTGGACTCCATAGATGTTTTAGGATTGATGATAGGAGCAAGAGGCACCATTACTCACACATTTCACAACTTTTGCAAGAAATTTAATTTGCATAACCAATTCATTAAGGACATTGGGTTAGCAGCCCTGAAAGGATCGTTAGCAATAGTAAAAAATCATTTATACTCCTAGCTATATCTTTGTCCTATGAGGAATTTATCATTGATTTCATAACTATTGACTGATACAATTTTTATTATTTAGGCTTTACTGTAGTATACCTATTTATAGACACATTTTAAACGGCCCTTGCAATTACTAATCAAAATTTTTATGTAAGCTTTGTCTTTTTGGCAGCCTCTGAATGGAGGAAGCAGAAATAAATGCATTTCTAAATAAATATTACTTTTGTTTTGCTAAGACTTGTATTTCACAACATGAGGACTATCACTTAATCAGATTAATAGTGTTCTTTCATATTATTCACACTCACATTTATGTAGAGTATCAGCACCAAGTTAACCATCCCCATTTCAGGCTCAGAAATGGCACTTCCAAGGCACTTTTCAAACATTCTATCTCAGAGATGCCCACATACATTGGTGTATATGCAAGCTTTATGGATTATCATAAGGCATTTGATTGTGTTTCATACCAGAAAATTGCTGAGATTTTTCAGGTCATCAGCATCTATACTAACAATCTACTGTACATAGTCATCACACAGCTGTACTGGAACCAAACAGCAGAGGTTGGAATTGAATAGCAAATAATAAAAGGCATCCAACAGGACTCTATACTGTCCCCTTCTCCTCTTTAATATTTACTCAGAGGCTGTGTTCAGAGAAGCCCTGTGTGCTCTGGCCATGTTGTAAGCAATATCTGCTTTGTTGATGATATGGTAGTACTAGCCAGCAACCTTCCAGACCTACAGCCTGTGATGAACTGTATCCTGAAATAACCAGACACCATTTTTTTTTTAAATACAGAATTTAATTTTGCAAGTTACAAGTGTTAGTCACCTTTGAAGTACTGTCCATTAACATTAATACACTTGTTGAAAGGTTTTTTCCACTGCTCAAAACACCTTTTACACCTGTCCTTTTGGATGCTTTGTGGAACCGCCTAAGATTCTCTTTTCACCTCTGGAATGTTTGCAAAATGTTTCTTTTTCAGCTCCCTTTGCATGTGGGAATCAAAAAGAAACCGCACGGTGCAAGATCTGGCGAGTAGGGTAGGTGAGGTAGTGGTGTCATGCGTTTTTTGCAACAAAAAAAAAATCACGCACAGAATGGCTGTTTAAGCTGGAGTATTGTCATGGTGGAAGAACCAGTTCCCACTTTGCCACAAATCAAGTCATTTCAACTGAAAACTCTTCTGCAAGTGCCTCAGAACAATCAAGTAGAAGATTTAGTTCACCGTTTGATGGTCAGGGATGAACGTCGAAAAGAAACAGATCAACATTGTCTTTATGACTGATTTGAATTGCCGGGCTGTGTTTGGGCAAGGAGAGAGTGGTGCCATCCACTGTGACGATTGTTGCTTTGTCTCAGAGTCATAACCATAACACCACGATTCATCCCCAGTGATGATTTTTTCTAAAAAGTTCTTGCCTACTTCCAAGTGGCCCAACAAGTCATGGCAGTCAGTGACTTCAGCTGCCTTTTGATCAGGATTAAACAAGCTGGGAGATGACTTTCACAGTGTTTCGTCTCATTTGCAAATCTTCAGCTACAGTATGTTGCACTGAGCTCCATGAAATTCATCAGTAGTACACCTTTCATCCTTATACACAAGCACCCAAATTTTTCCCAAGTTTTCATCAGTTTTGGACATGGAAGACCATCCCGGGTGTTGAATTTCTTCGATTGATTGACATGTTGCCACATATGAATCATGAATACCACTCAAACACTTGAATTGTTTTCAAGGCGTGTTCTTTATAAGCTGCAGACAACATATCAACCATGTCTGATGCGCTCTTACCATGCAGAAAACAAAATTTTAATGCCACATACTGTTTTCGAATATCAGCCATTTCACAAAATCAAAAAAATCAAAAAGGTCAAAAAAACATGTCACATGAAAACTGTCACAACGGCTCACTAAATTGTTTCAAGCCACACCACTCAGCATACTGGCTCAGGAGGGAGAAGCCAACCTAGAGGGAGAATCCCAAACTAAAAGAGCAACGTGCGCAGTGAATTACGTCCAGTTATTTTTGTGTTTCCTTTCATATATACTACGTAGCCAAGTAGCGGAGTGACTGCGCGTGCTAATGTGCTATAGCTACAGGGCCAAGCTCTGCTCTCCGGGAGACATGTGGTTGCGAAACTCACTGTCAGCTGTCCTAAGAATGTTTTTCTGTGGTTTCCAATTTTCACTTCCAGGAAAATGCCCAGGATGGTTCCTATTCATAGGCGACAGCAGATTCCTTCTACCTCCTTACCCAATTTAATTCACTATCATACTTTCTTCTTCATTAGCTCCTCAGTTGTGGTTACCATCAAGAAGGGACCTCATCCCAGATCCCGTATCAAGAAATGGGACTAAAGTGTGACACAAATGTAGCCAAACATCAGCGGGCATCCCTTTGCTCCAGCTGCATTTTTCCATTGTATCATTAAGACATGACTGACTAATGCTATACGGCTATATGTGAAGACACAAAGGCTTGAACATCATAAATGTATTTTCTGTCAGAATGAGTCAATGAAGAGAGTTGTGTGAGTTCAAATAAGGCATGATTTTAGGGTCCCATGAATATGGGCATTTCATCAGAGAGATTTCTCAGCAGTTTAAGGTACCCTGGTCCACTGTTAGTAATGTTACTGTCAGGTGGAAACATCAGCAAAGCAATCAACCCAACCATTACTCTGGTAGGCTCAGAAAATCGGGACCGGCAAACTCTGAAGGACATTGTGTACACCAATCAGCCTTGTCAAAGATAGCAGAGGACTTCCATCAAAACTCGGGAACAGAGGTCAGCAATAGGACAATCCGTTGGAAGGTCATGCTGCTGTTAGGAACCCACTGAACACATGCACCAAACTTCTAACATTGTTTGACATGGTGCAAACAACACAGTCGATGAATTGTGGAGCAGTGAAGTGATGAGTAGAGCCCTGATTTTTAGGCAGTAATAGGTTAGAGTAATAAGTATACTCTAGTCCACGTAATGGTTGACCTATGTTATTTGCATAAACTTCTGGAGTATGACCTATTAGGACCTCAGAATTTGTTACTCGTGCTACACTGTGGAAGAGCAGGCTAGACAACACTAACCAAATTAGTTTGGATTCTATCTGGAAGTCACAATACTTGCTCTGGCACTCATAGACCTGGCAAACAGAATTTACCAGAGCATGCTCTATCGGTAGGGAAATTTGGTGGCAGTAGTATGATGGTCTGGAGCTGCTTTTCCTGGTTTGGGCTTAGATCATTCGTTTTAATCAAGGGAATAGTTAACTTAAGCCCTTCACTGTAATTGGCATTCATTGACTTTGAAAGAGCTTTTGATAGTGTACAGTGCCAAGCAATCCGGAGAGTGATGCAGGGGTATGGGGTTCCAACGAAAATCATCAACATGATAAAATTGTTATACAGAGGTTACACCTGCCAAGTGGAACATGATGGAGACCTTTCAGAGCCCTTTCAAATAGAGTCGGGAGTGTGACAAGGGTGCCTGCTGTCACCTTTGCCGTTCTTGTTGACATTATATCAGGTGATGTAGATGTTGATTCCCATAGGGAACCTAAAATATTTGTCCTGAATGAGCAAATTTATAATACCAATATAATGGTCCGTTATTGGACATTATAAATTTTCCAGCTAACTCATTCTTGGTTGCCTGTGCCTCGCCCTCGTGTGCTAAGTTAGGCTCGTCAGTTGGGACTTAGCACACCACCCAAGACGCAAGGCTAGTGCATACTGTGGAGGCCACTGCATAGGCTATTTGAAGCCATCAGCAGTGCCAATGCACTATGAGAGCTAAGTCTCATTTACAAAAATAGATGCCTGCCTGGCCATCAAATGATGTAGATGTTGATTCCCATAGGGAACCTAAAATATTTGTCCTGAATGAGCAAATTTATAATACCAATATAATGGTAAGCTGGAAAATTTATAATGTCCAATAACGGACCATTATATTGGTATTATTATATCAGGTCATGAGAAAAGTGGATGAAGGGAAGCAGAGGGGAATACAATGCAGGATGACGGATCATCTGGAAGATTTGGACTTTGCAGATGATATATGTCTATTATCTCGCTCATTCAGACATATGACTGAGAAAATGAAAGACCTCGAAACAGAAGCACAAAAGGTGGGACTCAAAATAAACATTGCCAAGACAAAGGAGTTAACCCCTTAACTGGGGAATAGTTCCATAATGTCAACCAGCCAGTGGGTAATTATTCAGCGCAACGTGCAATTTTGGAATGGGTAGAGCAGCGTGCGGCAGATGTAAATACTCAACAGAAAAATATATTTTACTTGATTTATTTAAATTATTAGTGATATAGTAGAAATTCAATAGCGTTATGGTATTACCATTTTTCTTGCAAACCCGTAAATATATACATATATACACAGTGTGTTCATATAAAAGTGAATATAAAAAGTGCTCCTTTTATTATTATGATGACATTTTTCAAGTTTTCAGATATGCATCAATAGGTTCTACATACTTTTTGGTTCACAGGTCATTCTGAAATTGTGCACAGTGTGGTAAATACAGAAGCATGGGCAAGCACAAAGTGCCACATCACATTCCTCACAGCAGTGGACAGATTCCCGTCGCCTCTGTTTTGACAGGGGGACAACACAAGGTTTTCTTGAGTGATTCCTACTTTCGGTCAGTGGGTTCTCAGATAATTCAACGTCTTTCCTAACCAAGCCATGTTCACATCACATGGAACAGTTTACCACGATACACAGACCGATTTACAAAAAGTTATCAGAACATGGACAATGGAGTTCACAGAACAACTCTATCGTAACAACAACTCGCAAATTTAGTAATTTCAATGTACATATACACAAATAAATTCTTTACAAAGAGTTTGGCGCAGACCGTACGAGGCAACGTGAGACAGCTATCGGACTACTGCCTAGGCGCCAACTACCCAACTGGCATGAGACCGGATAAAAATGAATAGGACAGCAATAACCACATCTAATATGAATGGAATTAGTTTTAAGTTACAATAGTAGATGTCAGAAGTGATTAAGAATAGCCAGACGTCTATAGACAGGCAACCCTACATAAGAACACATTTAGAATTACAAGAACGCCTAAAGGCGTCAAACGCAATACTCGTGCGACAGCTATTGACGTCTTTAGGCGTCAAACCCAGTTAAGGGGTTAAAGATCAATGCCATAAACATGAACCCACTGGTATTGGAGAACAAGATAGAGCGAGTTGACAACTTCTGTTTCCTAGAAAGTGGGAGTTGAACGTTACTTATGTCCGTAGGTATTACCTCAAATTACCCTACATGTGACCCCCGGATGGTGCTAAATGAGTAACAGCGTTAAAGGTGACATACAATATGCCCAGAAACATAACAAGTAACAGTTCTTTTCAGAACCATCAAACTAGAGGTGAGAAACACCCAGTCTGCATTATGCAACTTAATATTGAAGGCATAAGTTCTGCCAAATGTGAGTATCTGCAAAAACAACTGCATGACCTTAACATTGATGTTGTTAACATTCAGGAAACCCATACCAAAGATGAACAGGATCTCCAGCGTAGAGGACGAATACCCGGTCGAAGCTATCCACCATCCGCAATATGGAATAGCCACTTATGTGAAGTCAAGTTTAAATGGAGTGCAAGTAATTGGTTGCACTGAAGATGGCTACATTTATACTATAGCAATTCAGATAAATGACTTAAAAATTGTCAATCTGTACAAGCCTCCATGTGTGAATTGGACTCTACAGGCCGGCTTTTGATCACCCTTGTGTATACACTGGAGACTTCAACAGCCATCACACAAAATGCCGGTATGACACCGTGGATGTGAATGGGGAGTCTCTAGTTCTATGGGCAGAAACTAACAATATACATTTGGTTTTTAATGTAAAAGACAAGGAAACCTTCCACTCCTTACGCTGGAACAAGGATTACAACCCAGACTTGACATTCATGTCTAAAGATCAACTAGACCAATCACTCTACACCACTCTCACTGTTCTGTCCAACTTCCCAAACAGTCAACACAGACCTGTTACGGTGGAAATCGGTTTGAAAATTCCCCTTGTGAACTCAATGCCTTTACCCAAATGGAACTTTCAACGAGTCAACTGGGATGGATTCATAAAGACCTTGACTCCAGCCTAGCTGCAGAGAATCTTCAGCCGACAGCAAATAACTACGATGAATTTGTTAAACTAGTTATCAAAGCTGCTCCAACATTCCTAGGAGTTACAGAAAGGAATATGTTCCTGGATCGAATGAAGATTGTGAGGCTTTATACCAAGAATACCAAAGTTCTGGAAATCAAACAGTGGGCTCACAGCTACTCCACTCTTTAAATAAGAACAGAAGAGAGAAACGGGAAGCTACACTAAAAGAAATGAACTTCGCAAAGTCAAGCAGGAAAGCTTGGAGAATCTTGAATGGGCTAACAGGCAAGCATTATCCCAAAAAGCTGCATCCTAAACTGAGTCCTGACATTATTGTCAACAGGATCGTAGACCTCACAAGGACAAAGAGGGACAAGAATCATACCAGAATAATAAAATGTAACCTTTCTAAACTCAAGCGCAGTGCCCCGAGAAACAAGCTGCTTTCCAGATCCTTTTCCACAGTGGAAGTAGAAAATGCAATTAAACAACTGAAAATCGACGAGGATGCTGGCCCCGACAACATCTACAATGAATTTATTAAGAACACTGGAATCGTCGCCATAAGACCTATCTGTGTCGGTGCGACGTAAAGCCCCTAGCAAAAAAAAAAAAAAAAAAAAAAAAAAAGAACACTGGCCCGCATTGTATATACTGGCTCACTTCTCTCTTCATACTCCAAGAGAACAGATTGCCCAGATAATTCAAACTGTCAAAGGTTATAGCAATTCTCAAACGTGGCAAAGCTGAGGACAGCCTCGAAAGTTATCGACCAATAGCACTGCTCACTTGCATATTCAAGCTTCTTGAATGAATCCTTACCAGAATAGTTCTGTTCATTGAAGCTGTTACTCCTCCTGAACAAGCTGGATTCAGACATGGACGCAGCTGCACCGATCAAGTTCTTGCCCTAACTACACATATCAAAGCTGGTTTTCAAGGACAACTAAAATCAAAAGCTCTTTTCATCGACTTGACAGGTGCATATGACACTGTTTGGTGACAGGGACTGATCTACAAACTATTGCAAGTTGTACCAAGTCGAGAAATCATGGATCTGATATCTAACATGCTTAGTGAAAGAATTTGAAGTGTTTCTAGGCAACACTAAAAGCCGCAAACGAAAACTAAATAACGGTCTACCACAGGGATCTGTTTTAGCACCATTGCTATTCAGTTTGTACATTCATGACCTACCAACCACAACATCAACTAAGTTCATATATGCTGATGACATAACATTGGTAGCACAGAGTAATAACTTTGAAAATGGTGAACAAATTCTTACGGAGGACCTCAAGATGATGTCAGCCTTTTTTAAGACCTAGAGATTGATCCCCAGCACAACAAAAACTGAAGTCTCTTGTTTACATCTGGTGAATCGTGCTGCAAACTACAAACAAAGAGTTCTGCTCAATGGACGAAAGCTGAGGTACAACCCTTTCGCGAAATATCTTGGGAGTTACTTTTAGATAGAACCCTGAACTACAAAGAGCACATCACTAAGGTTTCTCATAAAGTCACTACAAGAAACAACATACGGCGTAAGCTCTGTGGTACCTCCTGGGCAGCCTCTGCTGATTGTCTACGTTTAACTGGCATCAGCCTTGTCTACTCGGCTGCTGAGTACTGTGCTCCTATCTGGTTGGAAAGTGTACATGTGAAGAAGGTACACACAATTGAACGATACAAGTTGTTGCATTACTGGTACCATCAAATCAACTCCATGTCACTGGTTACCTGTGCTGAGTCACATCCCTCCACCTCACTTAAGGTGGAAGCAAGCTGTACTAAGGGAAGCTAGGAAAATCTTTGCATCACCCTCTTTGCCACTGCACCAGGAATTCAACCATCCGTCACAGCAGCGACTGCAATCAAGAAGACCAGCAAGTGTCACTGCAGGACAATTCATTATGGACGGATTTGACCTAACTGAAAGCTGGAAGCATGAGTGGTCAACAAAAACATTGGGAACAAGTGCCCACCATCTTGATCCCACAAAGAAGCCAAACGGTTTTGACCTACCGAGGAACCTCTGGTGCCGTATCAACAGGTTAAGGACTGTACATGGTTGTTGCAATTATTTCAGGTACAAGTGGGTTTGGATCAGTTTACCAATGTGTGATTGTAACTTGGAAGAACAGACGATTGAGCTCCTGGTCCAATGCTGTCCTCTTCATTCGTACCCTGGTACTCCTGATGATTTGTTCGCTCTCACACCTTGTTTATCTGAATGGCTGAGAAGGATGGACTTTAAAGTTTGATTTTGCCTTGTGTATATATATATATATATATATATATAGTATAAAATCACCATACGATTAAACAAATAACCTAGAAAGTATTATTTCTAGAAGTGGAGGGGCAAATAAAGATGTCCAAAATAGGGTAAACAAGGTCAAAGGGGCCTTTGCCTAGCTCTGGCTGGTGTGGAAGTCCAAAGAATTGAGAATAAAGACTAAATTGAGGATCTTTGAGACAAATGTAAAATCAGTGCTCTTCTATGGGTGTGAGATGTGGAAGATGACTGGGGAGATAACACGCAAGGTCCAGACTTTCATTAACATATGTTTGTGAACCATCCTAGGAGTGTGATGGCCAGATATTATATAAAATCAGGAATTGTGGGAGCGTACCCAACAACGCAAGGCTGAAATCCAGATAAAAGAACGTAAATGGAAGTGGATAGGTCACACACACTGCATAAAGTTCCTGACAGCATTCCAAAACAGGCTCTTTAATGGAACCCACAAGGGTATAGAAGAAGAGGGAGACCAAGGATAACATGACATCGAACAGTGGAAGCGGAGGCGGCATCAGTTGGGAAGTCCTGGAAGAACATCAAAACTGTGGCAGCATATAGTCAGATGGAGGGCTCTTGTATGTGCCCTATGCTCCACCCGGGAATAATAGGAATTAAGTAAGTCTTTTCTGTATTAGCATGATAATGCTCCTGTCCATTAAGCAAGGCAGTTGAATTGTGGTTAGATCATGTTGATCTGCCTCACTAGCCCACTCAAAGACTTGACTTGATCTCAATAGAACAATTTTGGGATGATCTGGATTCTGACTTTGTACTAGGCCTACACGACCAGCAAACACACATACAACTATTCATAATACACAGTTCAAAAAAGTTAGTGGAACATGTTTTTGAACATATGCCATGCTCCACAAAATATGTCACACCCAGGTATATTACCAACTAAAACCTTTATTCTTTACCGTTGAAGTATACAAAAGAACATTGATGGATTTGTGTTCATTTTCAGAACACAAACTGAAATGTACAAATAGGGGCAAAAACAAAGTGATAACAGTCCTCCAGGGTGGATTTTTATCACAGTTGGAGAGCTTCAGTATGGTGTATGTCCTCCACGAGCATTTATCACAGCTTGGCACCTACGTGGCATGCTCCGTATCAGTCTATATAGGTCACATTTCGTTATCAAGTCCCATTCCTCATTGAGAGCCAGTTCGAGGTCTTGGAAGAGTCTGTGGTGGATCAGAACACCCATGAACACTTCTGTCAAGCCTATTCCACACATGCTCGATGGGATTAAGGTCAGGGCTCATTGCTGGCCATTCTATCTCTTGAGTTTCCAGTTCTCGCAAGACAGCTCTGGTGATGCACGCTACATGAGCCCTGGCATTGTCGTGCATGAGTATGAATTCAGGGCCAATACTGTATGCAGCAACCAACACATGCTGTAGCAGTATCTGCTCGATGTACCCTTCAGTGGTAAGATTACCACGGACAACAAAAAGATCTGTTCGGTCATCAATACTGATGCCACCCCACACCATCAGAGAACCTTGTCCAAATTGATCGTCTTCCTGGACAACATTTGGCATGTACTGCTCACCACGGGATCTCCATACATGTTGATGTCCATCACGCTGTGTCAGGGGAAATGTGGACTCGTCTGTGAACAACACAGGTCTCCATTGGCAAAGTTGCCAGTTGACGTAGGTACGGGCAAACAGAAGGCAAACTGCGCGATGTTGCTGCGTTAAACGGGGCACTCGAACAGGACGTCTGGGTCGTAAGGGCACTTATCTTAACCTGTTCCTTACTGTCTGGTCAGACACCGTGACTCCAGTGACCCTCCTGAGGTCTTGCTGCAGTTCTCTGGCAGTTGCTGAACAACGCTACAACGCACACATGGTCAGATATTGGTCATCCTGTGGGGTTGTCATGCGTCCATGACCTTATTCAACCTTCCTTGTGAACTGGCCTGTCTCAATGTAGCGATTCCACAAGCGTTGAATAACTGACAGAGAGATATTGCTATCCACTGCAACACGACGAAAAGTCCATCATTCTGGGTCAAAGTGATGGCCCTTGTGACTTGAACCTTGTTAAGATGTCTCATGGGATGTGCTGGTTGATGTACGAACTCAAATGACTGCAGTAGTCTGTGTACCTCACAATGACACATGGACGCACTGGTATTCGCTTTGTTTTGAGGGGCCACCTGACAGTTTAATGCTTGGCTACGCCTACAGATGGAGTATAACTTCGATTTGACATACCCTGAGTAGCTAAGGTCTCAAGGTATGCTGTAAGACCATTGGAACCCCATCTACCAAATTAAGGTTCACATACCAGATGTTAAAAAACATGTTCTAATTTTTTTAAACTGTGTACTACAGGAAGAAAGGAAACAAATTTCACCAGAAGTTAGTGGAGAGCCTATCTTGAAGCGCAAACACTGTGATGAGAACAAAGGGAGGTCTGACATCCTATTAGTTACTCAGATGGTGCCTATGGAACCAACTGCAACGGGTGCCTGATGATTTTAGGCTATAAAGTGTATACCACCAGCATTGTTCATAATTTAGGTAATATATACTGTGCATGACAATGTGTACAATGCGTATAGTTTTTGGCAAAGGTGGAAATTCATCACAATACATGGTCTACTTACTTTATGTGGCAATTAAGCACATTGCATAGACACATAGTAGACACTGCCAAACTGAAGACAAGCTAAGCTGTTTATTCAAAATAGTCTTCTGCAAAACTAAACCCAGGCACAGTGATTTCTTCAATTTTTCATATCTTCCAGTTGGTCAGGTCCATTATTTAAATTGAGGTGGGGGTGAGACATTTAAAAAGTCCATTATTTCAGTCAGAGAGAGGCGCGTGGGAAGGCATTTAAAGCAAATCAGGGTGGTCAGAAACAATGTGAACTGGGTTTTTATATTGCTAGAGAAGTGATCATATTGATAAATTTGAAAACGGTAATTCGATATCTCTCACCAATCAGGTCGTTTCGCGGGCGAATTCAATTGATCTTTGCGAGGTGGTGGTGCTAAATCTGAATGTGGCTTAAGACTGGCTTGAGAGCACCAATCGAAGAAAAACTTTGCCTGGGGAGGGATTGAAACACAGACCTCCAAGCTGATAGGATCGTGCCATAGCAAGTGCGCTTCGGTGGCACTGGTTGAAACCCAGGGTGTTAGCGTTTATTGCTGATTTCTCGGCATGGCTCCCAAGCCGGTCGTAAGTCGCGTGCAGATTCAACACCACCACCCTGCAAAGCCCATTTTAATTTGCCCATGAAGCTAGCTGATTGGTTAACTTCAGAAGTTAATAAAATGACAACAGCATTAGATATTAAATTAATTTTTTCAAATTATGTGTTAGTATGACCAATCTTCTAATGCACATATATACACATATACCATGTACACTTTGCCTCTTATGTGTGACCTTGCCAACAATGGTTAGGTGATGCTAGTAATGATAATTATTTTGTACTCTGTCTGATGGTTTTTAGAGTGTTTATATTCCATACACAATCCTTAATATGCCAGAATTCCTAGTTTGCTTGTAACATACGTTTAGCAAGTAAATAGCTTGACTCTTTAGCTGAATGGTCAACATAGCGGCCTCCAGTGCATAGAACTCCAGGTTTGATTCCTGGCTAGGCGAAAGATTTTAGTTAGTTGGGAATTCTGAGCTGGGTGTTTATGATTGTCTTCATATCAATTTTTATTATGGAAAGGAACAAATGAGTGACAAATCAAATTCTACATCAGTGTTCTCCCTAGGACCTTTTTAATGGGTGCACCGTCCTGCCGTTTTTACAGACCACCCAACTAACATAACCTAGATATATGCTACTTACTACACATTTGAGTCACTGGGTGCTCCAAATTAAAATGTAAATGCTGTAAAACTGTTTATTTAAATGAAAAATCATTATGGTCAGCATTGTTGCATCAGTTACATTGGAGTTTAAATGTTTAGCTTGACTATCATGTAGCGTCATGAGCGAGCGGTGTCTGGATTAGCGTGGAATCGCATGCGATAATTCGATTCCGCATGTCGTCTCAAACCTGTATAGCACTCCAGAACAACCGAGTGGTTAGCCCTGATGTTACATGATTATGAACGAGCAATAGAACACTAGTTCCAAATACTCTATTCTATCTTGTTTGTGATAATGGTACTAAACTAGTTCAAATTTTCAATTAATGTGTACCTGCCTGATATTATTGTTAACACCCCAAGGGGGATTAAATTGAAATGTTATCATATTCATTTTTTAAGTAGTATTTCTCGCCCAGCTGATGAAAATGTCTGGGGAGAACTCTGTTCGCAGAATGGTAGGAACATATAATATCAGAAGAGGTAGCATTAAAAAAGAAGACAAGGACAACCAGGAAATCACAGAAGGATAAATATAATCTCCTAATCTTCATACACTGCTGTCTACAAATAAATTGGCTCTCTCCTCATCAATCTCAATCCTTCTACATCCATTCCTTCTCAGCCCCTGCTGAATTTGTTTCTGGTATTTAGCTTTATCAGGAGGGCGGGCTGCAACTCTCATTGAGGGCCCATTTCAACAGACCTTCAGTCTTGACGTGGGAATTAAATGATAAAAAGAAAGCCACAGGAAAATGGAACAGACAGGTGTTAAGAGTAGGAACACAGGACAAACACAAAAGGAGAAAAGGTACCGTATGATTACAAGATATTAAAATCATCATTCCGTATGGACGGTTTTCACTTTACAAAGGAAAGGATTTATTACGTCCGCCTATTTGATACATACGTCCATCTTTGGATGGAGTAATTCTAATCAAACATGTTTCGGCTATTTTGAGCCATCTTCAGTGAGAAAGTGTTAAAAAACTACATGATTAATGTTAAAAGAATGTTATTGAAACATGATGAGAAAGAATATTTAAAAACAAAAACAATAAGAGGTTGTAGCAAGGTTGAGAACCTCTTAGTCTGAAAGTTCAGTGTGTCACACTACGAGAACAAAATCACAAAACTAAACCTTCAGAAACGGTCTATGTTCATTGAGTCACATACTCGAATGGTCTAGAGCAGGGCCTCTCAGGGTGCATGCGCCTGGTGCATGCACTGTACACGGTGCAAAAGACGACTTCACTTGGTTGCCCAGAGTGCAGACCCCCACTCCTCGATTTGGAGCAATAGTGCTCTCTCTCTTTCCCCATGCCTGTCTCGCTCACTCCGCCTGTCTCCCTCTTCCTCACTTGCTCCGTAGCACTCCAAATCCAAGCTGAGCTTAACTGAGTAGCCCAGAAACGAAGCGTTGGTCCGAGCCGAGCCAATGGAACCGATGCACAGTTCACGGAGCTCTTGCACCTCGATTTGCACGCATTTGATTTTGGGCATTTGAGAGGCCCTGCTCTAGAGGATAACAAGAATTAAAAACATAGTTTGAGAGGAAACAAATGCCAAGTATAGTGTGTGTGATTCTGTAGTGAAAACCGCCAATAAAATCCAAATCTGTAATGGAAAAAAATGAATGAGTATATTGTGTGAGAAGCTCTTGTTTTAATAACATTCTTTTAAGATTAATCATGTAGTTTTTTAACACTTTCTCACTGAAAATGGCTCAAAATATAAAGATATATATATATATATATATATATATATTGAATAAGAGGATGCAATAAATCCTTTCCTTTGTACAGATACCGTATGAGTCACAATGGAATGGAACAAACAAGTGGCAAATCAAGTTGCCCAGTACTTGTATATACTTCCCCCAGGAACTGCGCACCACACTCCTATGTTTTTGTCATGATCGGTTTCTCATGCGTTGTTTTTATTTTTATTTTTGGAACTCCATTATTACCGGTATTAGTAGTTTTGAGTATTAACATTACTGTAAATGTAACACACAAGTGACAAATCAAGTTGTTAATTACTTATATTGATCTGTTGGGTTATTTCTCTCTTTTTGTGTTCGTCCTGTACTCCTAGCATTTTATTATATGCATCTTTAGAATCGCTTTGTCCTACACTCTTTAACATTTTACTCATTGTGTGTGTCTTTCACTATTAATTGTATCTTTAAGCAAACTCCTCTTTTTAATGTCATAAAGGGTTTTTCATGCAGTATATTAGGTAGTTTGAAACTCCAGTATGGGTAGTTTTACATATTAACTTAACTGTATCCAGCAAGTGGCTGCGCACTTTGGGTGTTGTAACTGTCAGCTTGCATTCGAGAGATAGTGGGTTCAGTTAAAATTGAAGTACAATAGTTCCACCTTTTCAATACAAATTCAAGCAATGTGGGTTACTTTACAGAAGAAACATTTATTAGGTACTAGTTTTGACCCATTCAATCAATCAGTCACTACTGATCTGCATTTAGGGCAGTCACCCAGGTGGCAGATTCCCTATATGTTGTTTTCCTAGCCTTTTCTTAAATGATCGCAAAGAAATTGGAAATTTATTAAACATCTCCCTTGGTAAGTTTTCCCAATACCCAACTCCCTTACCTGTAAACAAATATTTGCCCCAATTTGTCCTCTTGAATTCCAGCTTTATCTTCATATTGTGATCTTTCCTACTTTTAAAGACATCACTCAAATATATTCGTCTACTGATGTCATTCCATGCCATCTCTCCACTGACAGTTTGGAACATACCACTTATATATGTTGATTCCCATAGGAAATCCGAAATATTTGTTCCGAATGAGTAAATTTATAATACCAATATAAATGGTCCGTTATTGGACATTGGCAACTTGGAATGAGTTGGGTGGAAAATGTATAATGTCCAATAACGGATCATTTATATTGGTATTATAAATTTACTCATTCGGAACAAATATTTCAGATTGCCTATGGGAATCAACATATATATCATCTGATGGCCAAGCAGGCATCAATTTTTGGTAATGAGACAAAGTCCCTCATAGTGCATTGGCACTGCCGGTGGCTAAAATTAGCCTACGCAGTGGCCTCCACGGTATGCACTAGCCATGCGTCTTGCTAGGTGTGCTAGGTACCAACTGATGAGCCCAGCCTAGTACACGGGGGCGAGACGCTGGTAACCAGGAATGAGTTGGCTGGAAAATTTATAATGTCCAATAATGGACCATTTATATTGGTATTATAAATTTACTCATTCAGAACAAATATTTCAGATTCCCTATGGGAATTAATATATATATCATCTGATGGCCAAGCAGGCATCAATTTTTGTTAATGAGACAAAGTCTCTCATAGTGCATTGGCACTGCCGGTGGCTAAAATTAACGTACACAGTGGCCTCCATGGTATGCGCTAGCCATGCGCCTTGGTAGGTGTGCTAGGTACCAACTGATGAGTCCAGCCTAGCACACGGGGGCGAGATGCTGGCAACCAGGAATGAGTTGGCTGGAAAATTTATAATGTCCAATAATGGACCATTTATATTGGTATTATAAATTTACTCATTCGGAACAAATATTTCAGATTCCCTATGGGAATTAATATATATATCATCTGATGGCCAAGCAGGCATCAATTTTTGTTAATGAGACAAAGTCTCTCATAGTGCATTGGCACTGCCGGTGGCTAAAATTAACCTACACAGTGGTCTCCATGGTATGCGCTAGCCATGCGTCTTGGTAGGTGTGCTAGGTACCAACTGATGAGTTCAGCCTAGCACACAGGGGCGAGACACTGGCAACCAGGAATGAGTTGGCTGAAAAATTTGTAATGTCCAATAACGGACCATTTATATTTGTATTATATACCACTTAGTCGAGCAGGGTGGAACTATTGTACTTCTAATTTTAATTGTAATCACAGTTCAATATGGACCATTCACAATGAAATTTCTATCGCTTAATGATAGTGGGTTCATACCCCTCTGTTGGCAGCCCTGGAGATTGTTTTCCATGGTTTCCCATTTTCACACCAGGGGCTGTATCTTAAGACCATAGTCACTTCCTTCCCACTCCTTGTGCTTTCCCATCCTACTGTCACCATAAGACCTGTCTGTGTCAGTGCGACGTAGACCAAACAAAGAAACTGTAAATATAATAAAGTTTTATCAGAAGACAAAATGGAATAAGGATCAATAACTCCATGATGTAAGTTATTAATAATCCATTCACAGAATCATTGTACATTGAGGATCACAAGGTATAAGTTCTTGCCCTACAATAAACTGATATGGTTTTAACTTTGTGGCCATTCATACAGAGCCAAAGAAAATTCCTGATTGCTGAGAAAAATGCCAAAGAGACTTTCAAGGGGAATTTTACAGGTAATTCCTGATGTCATTGAGAACTACTTCTGTGAGCATCACGTGAGTCATCTTCACTTCTTATCTTAAACACTCTCTGCTTTCCAAAATTCATTGAATGAAAACCTACAACCTGTTTTCCAGTCATTGACCGGGTCAGGGATGTAATGAATGAAACATATATAGGCTGTTATTACAATGGGGTCGCCACTCCCAAGGTGATTTATTAATGAGTGATAAATGCTATGAAATGATAATGGAGAGTGTTGCTGGAATGAAAGATGACAGGGGAAACCGGAGTACCCGGAGAAAAACCTGTCCCGCCTCCGCTTTGTCCAACACAAATCTCACGTGGAGTGACCGGGATTTGAACCACGGTATCCAGCGGTGAGAGGCCAACGCGCTGCCGTCTGAGCCATGGAGGCTCCCCCAAAATTCATTAACTTAATTTAATTTAATTAAATTTATTAAATTAATTTAATTTATGAATTACAGTACAACTTGGAGCTCGATCATCAGAAAATATTTTGAAGTGGGAGCATGAGCAGGTTCTGTATGCACTTGTGAATCATAAACATATAAGTTACTTCTTGTGGAATAGAATACTTAGGGCCATTAATAACCATAGCTTTATTAGCACATTGCTATATACATGAAGTTTCATCACATGTTTAGCTCAGACTGATAACACTCTGAGTTCCCAAAAAAAACTGAGGATTTCTTCCTTGTATGTTGTGGCCCTGACGAATATTGCTGCTGCTCTGTACCATGGCCGACTTTACACAAGGCCGCGATGTCTGACCTTGCAACCCTGCACTTCTCTAGCCTGGGATGGCCACTGTCAGCTCTTGGCACACGTTTGCTTTGCTATGAAAGAAATTGAAATATGGAAATAAAGTATTTGTTATTATCAGCATTAAAGTGAAAGGATAGTGAGGAGTGAGCACGTGGAGTAACAAAACCAATTTCCTCTCAATTTTTATTGGACATTTTTACGGAAACATAATACCACAGGTAGGCCTACTCTAACAAAGAATACTGTGATTAGTATGAGAAGTTGCCCGTTCAGTCCTCAACTTCCTGTAATTATTTAACAAAATGTTACTCATTAAGACAATACTTGTAACTATTGTCATAACATTACATCCACAGGCACAAGTTTTCTTGGCAATTTCTGACAATTCATTATGTGATAAAACGCCAAGTAGACTAAGATGCTGAATTACTTGGTGTTGATCGTTACATTTACATTTTAAAAATTGTTCATCAAACTGATCAGAAATTAGTGCTTGCGTAATTCCAACAACATGTTTACACACTGATATAATAAAATCTGCAGGAACTGAAGGTCCACCCCTATTTATTTGATTGAAGTAGTTGTCATTTATTTGCTCTTTATTTTTCAGCAAAGCCAAACATTCTTCACATTTTATTTTTGAGCATTGCTTGAACAAAATGTAACCACAGGCATAAACAAAACCTGACTCGTCAAAATGTATGTTTTCGGTATACTTGTCTTCTAAAATACTGTAAAAGGTATCGTCAACAGTAATTGACGAAAGGCTGCTTGAACTTTTTCTTGAATTTGTATCGGAAGAGGTCATTGTCATTTCTTTAGAAAAAGTAACTGCCCCGTACCTAGCTGAATGAAGGCCAAGTACGCTTTTTAACCTTATTTTGAATTCGGCCTCCATTACCTGAGTAACTGATATATTATAGTTTCCCCCTGTTAATTGGCAGTATTGGCCAAACCTGGATTCTAATTGGTCTCTCTGAAATTTGCCAGTTAGCACATGAGAGGGATTCACAGTATGTAGAGCATAAATAATAATCGCACGTAATATGTAGGTTGTTACGTATAATGCATTGTAAGTTTCATTGGTTAGACAATTCTTTTTTGAGGAGTCATTTTCATCATTCTTTTTCCATGTGGACAACCACTGGATGAATACCTTTAGAAAAGCCAACCTTTCATCTTCGGGATTTTTAAAAGGCATTTGAAGACTATTACGCTTAACAACATGGGCGAGAGGCCACTTAATATTAACAATGGACCACCACATTAGGATTATTCTAACAAAAAATGCAGTACCTTTATAATAATACTTGTTTCGGGCAGAAACTGTAGATTCGTGAAACACGTTTGTAACCCAAGAAACCCTTTGACATTCAAGTGAATTTGGATAAACACTTTTAAATATTAACTTTGGTGCAGAATTAATCAGTAAATCGGTCTCTTTTATAGATCTCTTATGTCACTGAATGATGCTTAAGTTTCCTCTTTAAAATCAGGGTTACAATCAACTAAACTTGAAACATTTGAAAATGAGTCTAAACCTTCCCATACAGCTATAATAAATGACTTGTTAACGCCACTTACATTCAGCCAGTTATTTCATATATTTTTAGACAACTTGGATATTTTAATTTTAAGATTGATAAACCTATTTAGTTTGGAATCCATTTCATATATTTTTCAATACATGGACAATGTCATATAAAAGAAAGGTTTATAGGAGGTTTCCATCAATATAGAACCAGTAATTACTATCAGAATGTTTGGTTAGTTCTTTGAACATAGCACGATTTACAGCATTATCGGCTATGATGGACAAAATATTTAGTCCACAATCCTGTATTTGCCTGATAACACGTTTTGCAATATCAGCTAGTTGGAAACCTGTTAACTGTTTCACTGGAACTAATTTAACAACCACTTTCAAATTTCCAAAAGCAGAACTAACGAGAAAGCCTAAATCGACAGATCTATTTACAGCAACACAAAATAAATGTCCATTTTTGAAATCTAAAATTTGTTTGACATATATGTCATCCATCTTTAAATTTACAACCCTTTCTAAACTTCATAAATCCTTGACAATGTAACTTAAAATGTTACTGTTCTTTTCATCAGCTTTCGGAGATATGGCAAAGGAAGTTGACAATTTTTGTAAAACTCAGGGATGAGGTAGGGATAAAATATGGTTAAACCTAATTGCGTTATAACACTTTGTAGACAGCATATAAATGAGGAATGCATTTAGAGTTGTAGTGACATATCTAGGTTTCTTTAAAAATACAAGTGTAAACTGATCATGCAGAAACGTTAATTTTTTTTAACAGAATCTCTGAAGTTTCATCTTCCTGGTTTTCAAGTTCAGATTTTAGGTTATCTATTAAACTATTAATCTGCACAACTAGAGAACTGACAGAACTTTCAGGTAAGAAATATCACAGAGCCAGAATGAAGAACATTTGCGTTAGGAATTAAGCCACCATTGATATGAATTCTGACCGTAAAATTGTTGTTTACCCTAATACTTGACCTTATTTTAGGTATGTTTGACACATCTAATTTATACAAAATACAACAGTTTCCACCAGTACTTATAGACCACTCAATTTTATGCTCTGCCAATTTGTTTTGTATATTAGAAACAAAGGACTCAAAAGTCTTAATTTTGTTTGCTTCCTCAGCTGGGGTCTTCTTACATTCCTCTGCAGACTTTGTCCGTTTTTCTTCTTACCTTCTTTCACCTGGGGATTTCCTTATCTTGGAGGAGCACTTACTGAAGTACGATGGTAAGTTTGGAAATACCTTTGGAACTGCACGAGGTAACAATACAGGCTTCTTCCGTGTGAATTCCCGATTTTTCCCATCACCATCCTTGTATTTTTCAACATAGCTTACCTCTTCAGGAAGAAAGTGTTTAATTCATACGAACAAATATTTGGTAGGTACCCAATTGGCTTGAGGAATGACATGTTCCCATACAGCTTTCAATTGTGGATTTTTAGGAAACCCAAACAATGTCACAAATCCTTCAGTTTTTATCGATGAACGATAATTAAACTTACAATTCGACACAACACAAGTCTTTGACATTGTAACCAACCACTATACACAGATAAGCAATGGTATCATTTGACGGTATTTTGAAGAGAACGAGTGCGAGACACACCTCCCATGTAACTCAGTGGGCTACACAGAGCAGACTAGCCATTCACTGTGGGGTTACCAATTTTTGCTCGCCGCGGCCTTCTGTAAAGTCGGCCATGGCTGTACCCATTGCATGCATGGGCAACTCGTATTCTACTCACCATTAGTATCAGAAATTGGATGTAGGCCCTATTTGATCAAAGCCTTATACAGTGTCATAACGAGAATGTTGCTCATGTTTACTATTGATTCAGCATTGCGATATGACATGCATATGACTGGCTGTACAATACACAAGGTAACGTTTTATTATTGAATGCAACAAATCGGAATATGAAGACTGGTTCATTCAGGAATGCTGAACTAGTATGTAACATTGTCAAAGATGTGAGGCATACACTGAAACCTGTAGAGGACATTGCACGTGGTTGAAAAGAGTGGACTATGGTCATAATGTCCTGTATCATTGTTATTTCACAATGCTCTGAAAGGCACCAACATCATATACTGGCCTGTAAGGTCACCACATATATTACCAATAAAACATTTGAATTGTTTAGGCTTTGAGGTAGAACATGTATTGAATCATATAACCCTGGTTGATGTATAACTGTAACATGGTGATCAAGTATTTTATGTTGTTTTCTTTGACTTGAAGACTCTTTGCTTGTGTGGTTTTTGCAAGCATTGCAACTGTTATTAGCTGTGACTTTGCCTAGAAAAATAACTATTTTATGTATGTTTTAACAGGGTGGTGACATTGTTACAAGGCAAAATAAATGTTGTCTTTCAATTACATTACAAATGATGTAACTCTTGTTTTTCAAAGAATGTGAATTTAAGGAACACAAAATTAAATTATAAATTGATATTTATTATTCTTCTGCTTTCTTCACACCCTGGTGGAGTCGCAGGTGCAAACTATGGCGCACAAAAGGCCTGACCCTGTTTTACGACCTGATGCCCTTCCTGATGCTAACCCTTTGTGGAGGGAGGTATTCACTGTTGACATAAAATATGTCTTATGGCTGGAGATCATCTGAAAATTTGCAGTCGTAAAATTAGTGGTACAAAATATGTGACGTGATGTTATCTAGCAACTGTGCAGTCTGTCAAGTGAAGTACTGATCGATACCCGTGAATGAGAGACATATAGAAGGCTCTCATCTCATTATGCTCTAGACAACTAATTCATGGTAGTTAGATTCCCCTTTTGATACACTTGTCGATGCCAAATTCCATGCATTCTTTTCTCAAAAAGATTTGTTAGATGAAAATAAACTAATCATCAATTTGAGTTTCACTTATTGAAAGGCATATTTATGATCACTTGTTTTTCCCAAAGGGAAATTTGACATCATTTTTTGTGTTCTTGGGTTATGTTGTACGTATTGGGACAAACACACACCTAATTTCTGAGTTGAAGACTTTAACCTGAAGTGGTTTAAATCTCTGGCTCAGGTAGGAATCAAACTAATTGCTACAGAAACACACAGTAGTGAATACATCCAGTGTTGGCATCAGGAAGAGCATCTGTTCATAAAACTGGACCAAATGTACACATGACATGTCAACCCCAAGAAACAGGGAAGAAGAAATCATGCATAACCTTTATCTCAGACTCTCCTACTGGCATCAGCTATATAGATTCATACTTCCTTTCATTTTCTTTGTTGCCAGGTGGAACAGTACAACGAGGCAAGGGCAAAGGACGAGGATGAGTGAAACAAGTTTGGAAAGTTTCATGGAGGAATATCTGCTGAGTAACTGTTGTCAGTATGTGGATCTTGGGCAGACTGCTCTACTGTACAGAAAGCAGACTGGAAAGAAACCTGTTATGGTTGTGGATGGTGTCAATTTTGTCCATAAGTTTTATTACAGCAGTGATATAGAACGTGATTTTTTGTGTGGAGGCCAACTCAAAGATTTCACAAAATTTGCTCAAGACTTTGTAAGGATATGTAGGGTAAGAATTTCTTCCCTTGCTGCAGAATGCAGCTCTCATATGAGGATATTTTAATTTTATGTCCTATAGGCTGCCTGCTTGTCAATTTTGATGGTCTGTTCTATTCTACCAGATAATAGAGAAACCAGAAGTCAATTGGGTGATCTATTTGCTGAGTTTTAATTTTGTTGAGTTAACACTGAATGTGTCACAAGTCGCCAGAGATCTTTTACATGTTAAAATGGTATGTCAAGGAGTGGAAAATGGACTTGTACCTGCCCTCCAAAAATCCAACTACTTCAACTGCGTTTGAACTTCACTCTTGGGATTCAGAGTCCATTACTCTATTACTGATTCACAAAAGGAGCATGCAGTTTTATAAAAATTTCATAATCTGCCCAGGTCCATCTCTGGTGAGATAGTGTACAGTGTGTACTGCCTCTCATGGTATGGGCTAAATCAAGTTTGTTACTTTCATTTTTTTTGCCTCAGTCTCATCCTCGCTTTTGACAATATGAAAATGGTGTTATCAATATTTCTAGTAACACCATTCCTTATGCAGTCTACTGTCAGAGATAAAATAACACCAATATTTGTGAAAACCTTATTCTTGTACTTCATTTCCATTTTCCAGTATTCTGGGTCTGGTTATGTATCAAGGACCTTCGCAGTTTTCTATCTCTCCACTGCTCCCTTCTTTCAATATTTCTTCTACTTTTACTCTTGACTCTCCTTCACGGTATCCCGTCCACCTCTTTCTGGGCCTTCCCCATTGACTTCCTTCTATTATTTTCTCCATTAATACTAGCTTTGGAACTCTATCCTCTTCCATTTTCATCATGTGTCCATACCATTTCAGCTTACTGGTCTCTATCTTGTCTTGCATTTTAGGAAATCCAATTCTCTCCCTGATTTCTATGTTTGATTTTATCCCTTCATATCTCTCGGCTGCTTGGATTCTGCTTTCAACACTTTTCTGTTGTTGTCCATGTGCCCCCGCTTCCCCTCAGTGTATGCCAAAATTAGCTTGTAATGCATTGAGGACAGAATTTTCTTGCATTTCCCTGAGACATCCTGGTTCCGCACTATACCTCTCGCACATTGGTAAAACCTGTTGACTTGTTGGGTTCTTTTTCCAATTTCTTCATATATTTTCCCATCTTCTGCAAGTATACACCCCAAATATTTGAAGTTTTTCACAAGTTCTAATAATCTTCTCTTTAATAATAATAATAATAATAATAATAATAATAATAATAATAATAAAAATTTATTAATGATAATACCATTTTATGCAACAATAGAGAAAAATAAACAAAACAAAGCACACTAAAAAGAAAGTTTAGTAGAGTATAAGTAGAAAAATATGTACAATATATACACAGGTTATATTACAAGTAAGCACAGGAAAGTAAGTCAGTTCTGGAGATTATGTCGGTGATTTCTAAATTTTGACAATGAACAGTTAAATATATCAATATCCACTTTATTTAGAGATCTTGACATTCGTTCAATTGGTCCATTGAATGCATAGTTAGTTAGATTATATTTGTAGACAATGTATTCTTGAACCTTGTGCGTCTGTCTGGTACATGTATGTTAAATTTTTCAAGGAGTTGTGGACATTCACCAAGGAATGAAGCAATTCAATTACTCAATTACTTCAATTACTTCAATATTCCCTCTTTCTTCTCTATTACCTCTCGTTATCACTACTGTCTTACTCTTCTCCACACTTCTCTATCTCCCGATTCCATACAGTAACTTGTTCTTGTACTTCCGTTTCATCTTCTCCCTATATTACTATGTCGTCTGCAAAGAGTAAGGCCTTTATCCCTTTGGTTCCCATTTTTTATGGTACACTCTTGTGGATGTTGTCCATAACTGTGATGAAAAGTAGAGGGGATAATACACTTCCTTGTCAAAGTCCTGTTTCTACATTGAACCAGTTTGTTTGTCCTATCTTAGTCTTCACACTACTTACAAACTTTTCATATATGGCTTTGATCATTTGTACTTCTGCTCTGCCTACCTTCTTTTTAATCAATGAATTCGCAGACCAGATGCTGTGGTACACTGACATATTCCTTCTCAATATCTATAAATGTCATCACTAAATCCTTCCTGAACTCCCATCTTTTCTCCATGTTCCTTAATGCAAAAATTAAATCAAAAGTTTGTCTAAATCCATAGTGTTCTTCCTCCATTTCCTTTCGTACTTTCATCCTCATTTTCCCCTCTAATATTCTTGCTTGTTGTTTTAAGGAGCCTAACATCGAAGGTCATTGGCCTCCTCTAATATTCTCTCAAAGACGTTTGCTACAAGTGAAATGAGGATGATTCTCCTATAGTTGCTACATTCTTTGTTATCATCCTTCTTGAATACCAGGATTATCAGACCCTTCCTCCAATCTTCTGGTACTTCTTTTTTCTTCCATATCACTCAAAATTATATATATATCCACTGTAACCCTACTGGTTCTGCTTTCTTTATCATCTCTGTAGCCACCTTATCCACATCTGATGCTTTTCCACTTTTCATCTTTATAGTTCCTTCTATTTCCAAATTTGTTATATCTTCATTTTGGTTTCTTCCACCATTTCTTCATGATCCTTCTCTTCCTCCATTTCTTTGAATATTTGTGAAAGTTAATTTAAATTTGAATTAAATGTAATTTTAATTTATGTTTAGTACTCAGTTAAACCTAGTGTTAAGTAGTAAAGTTATGGTAAGTCTATGATATGCTTTCTCAATTTTTACTTCTATGATTCATTTAATAGAGTTGAAAACATGAGTATACATGTGTTGAATGAGTTGCTGAGATTTAGAGCAACATTTGTTTCCTGAGCAAAATTAAGCATACCGTAGATCTTCTGGTGTGATGGATGGTTATGAGAGACTGTTAGAAACATTTTGTTTTTAAACATTATACGGACACTTAGCTGTAATACCTGGCGTTGCCCAGACATTTTTAAAATACTGTATTTACCTTTAAGATTTTTATTACCACTTATGTGTAAAGTGTATTTTTATAGAATTCCTTTTGGAGATGTCGATTGATATTTTGTGGTCTATTATGTAGTTTTAAAATTATTTAGATATGTTTGATTTCAAGTTTTAGATTATTTAATTTTTGAATAAAACTTTGTCCTTGTGGAAGCTTAAAATGGAATGGAAAGTATTTGATCCTATCTAAAAAATACGTGATAACTATATGTAGGCCTATTTATCCGCTGCACTGTTGATATGATGTACATGATCTCAACTGTCATTGAGACTGTCAACCAATCAGCCTTGTAACCCCAAAAGCAGTGGATTCAACACTAATCTTGGTCAATTTATACTATTGACTTTTAAGCCCCTCTCAGCCCTCCGTCTCATTGGAGGCTGAACGTGGATTTAAACGGTATCCAGAGCATCACAATTCATCTCGGTGGCACATGAACAAGGTATTCGACATTAACATCAGTTATTTTCCATTATTCTCACCCTGAGCAATGGTTGGGATGTTTCATCTCCATAGTATTCTTTTTCCACATGGTAGGCCCTAAATCATATGTGTACCAAGTTTCATTTAGAGCTATTCTGGATCATACTCACATACATCCATATTCTCGGTTATTTTTTACATTCATTTTCACCCCTTCTCAACCTCGATACTGATTGCTGTTGAAATATGACTTAACCATCCTGTCATAGTTTAACTCAGTGACCTCGCAAACAATGTATTTGACATTAATATCAGTCATTTTCATTTATTTTTATATTTCACCACCTTTCCTAGTGGTGCTAGAGGTGTTTTACCCCAACAGATTTTTTTTTTTTTCAGATAATCATATGCGTACCAATTTTGTATGAGGGCTATGCTGAAATGAACACACATACATCCATAATTTCGGTCATTTTGGACATTTTCTTTTCCACCCCTTGTTATCTTCATGCCAATGTGGGCTGAACTTGGACTTCAATGATATCCGGAGTGTCATTATTCACCTCAGCGACCCCAAAAACTATGGGCTATACATCAATATTTGCCATCTATTATTTTTATATTTCACCCATTTTTTTGTATTGTTTTGTAATTCACCCCCGCACCTAGGGGTGCTAGGGGTATCTTCCTCTCATAGTAATTTATTCCAGATAGTAAGTCATACGTGTAACCCCAGTCGCTTTGGACATTTTTCTTTCTTCACCCATTCTCAATCCCCTGCCGATTAGGACTGTACTTTGTCTTAAATGGCATTCAGAGTATCACAGATCATCTCAAAAACCCTGAAAACTATGGATTCGATACAAATATTGGTTATTTTTACATTTCGCCTGTACCCTAGGGGGCTAGGGGTCTTGTACCCCCAAGGTATTATTTTCCTGCTAGTAAGTCACACTTGTGTCAATTTTGGTAGAGAGCTGTGCTGGAGCATACACCTCATACGTCTATTATCTCGGTCATTTTGGAAATGTTATTTTTCACCTTTTTTCACCCCCTATACAAAAGGAGGCTGAACATGGACATCTAAAAAATCCGGAGTGTCACTGTTCATCTCAGCAATCCCGAAGAGAATGGATTCAATACTATTTTCGATTATTTTTCCATCTTGCCCCCTCCCACTCCCCACCCCTAGGGGTGCTAGGGTTGTCATACCTTCACGCAGTTTGTCTCCTGATAGTAAGTCATAAGTGTACCGAGTTTGGTTCAAATCACTCCAGTAGTCCTGAAAACTGTGGACTCAACACTATTATTGGTCATTTTTATTCATGTTTGTATTTCACCCCTTCTCCTAGAGATTTTAGGGGTATCTTGACCCATAGCATTTTTCACAGATAGTAAGTAACATCTGCACCAAATTTACTTGACAGCTCTGCTGGAAAATACATACATCTATAATCTCAGTAGCAGAAAAATTGACATAATTGTGTTTTGTAGTGATAGAGAAAAGGAATATATTCTCGATCCTGCTGTTAGTTTCAAGAGCCATGATACTCATCTTGAAGTAAATCAGGAAAAACAGCATATTTCTCATCCTGTCCTACTTTACTTTAAGGTCCATTGTACTATCTAAGATACATTTGAACATTAAGGCTGTGGGTACAGAACATCTCGCTTCTACTAGCGCTTGAACATGCTAGTAGATGCTTTCACGCTTGTTCTCGATAGTTGACTGGATGTCAGTCTGAGCAAGTTCTTTTCAAGTGATGGAGTTCTCTGTAGGTGAAGAGTTATTTTTATATGAAAATAGTTTCCTTAAATCTAGATATTTACAAAGATGAAGGTATTCAGTGCACCCAATTTATGAAAATCAACATGAACTCGGTGAATTCCATCATTTACACAGAATGCTTAAAGATGACAAACAAAAATTTCTGGAATATTATTGAATGAGGCCAGATACTACTGTATCTTAGGTAGTAGAAAGGACCTTACTACAAGGCACAAAAACATTCTTTTTCGGCAGAAGAGAAACTTGTAGAACGTTGAGATAAGGGAGTTGGTGAAATCAAAATATTTTGGAATATCATATACTAATATTTTATTTCATATTATACACAATTCTTTTAAAATGTTAAAATCTGAGTGGAATGGAATTAAATAAAATTGTTTTCATTTTATTTTTCATAGTCCATTAGTCCATGATTACCACTCTGCTGATAAGCTTCAACTGCCATGAGGAAACCGACAGTGGACCATTTCATCCACTTTACTGGCGCTACATAGCGCCAGCTTGCACGTGAAAAATGAGAATTTCAACCGCTTCAATACTGAGGAATGTTTATAAACTGTAGCGCTAGCTCATGCTAGCTTATGAGAGTAGCTGCTAGTTGTTCCATAACCACAGTCTAATTCATTGGTTCTAGATTAACAATTCCCCCTTTCCTCTTGAAATTTTGACTCCCCTCACCCCTCCTCCTGCTCTCTTTTCAGTGAAGAATATTGTTTTGTTCTTAAGGGATCATGAGTTATTGAATTAACAATAAAATGGTAGGGCTCATAATGTACTAACATTTTAGTACAAGAACGTAAGAACCATATATCAGTATCATAGGTACAAAGAGATCAAATCACTGTTGGCAGCCCTGAAGATGGTTTTCTGTGGTTTCACATTTACACACCAGCCAAATGCTGAAGCTTAATTAAGGCCACAGCCACGTCCTTCCCATTCCTAGCCCTTTCCTATCCCACCCTCACCATAAAACCTATCTGGATCGGTGCTACGTAAAGCCAATTATTGTATGGAAAGAAAAAGGGAAAAGTTCTGTCTGTAAGCTTGCTGCCTCAGTGGATTAGCGATAGTGTGTCCAACTCACGACGTAAGTTCACTGTTTTTAATCCCGGCTGAGGTAGTTGATATTTGAAGGACAGTCATAAATCTTGGTTCTCCATGTCATCGTTGGCACGTTAAAAGATCTCTGGCACAGTTTCACCCAATGAAATTGAATTAACTCAGCCGTAATATCCATTCCAGTAGAATTCTGCTTTAGTTGCTAGATCACAGCGCAATCAGAATGTCAGAATTGGTAGGCAGGCACCACTTCAAAAGGTCTTCATCATGGTAGCTGAGGCCATATGCTGGTTATTATAATTATTACTATTTGTCTGTAAGATCTAATTACTTTACTTGAATCTTGAAAGTTACATTAACTTAAGTCAACACTGAAAACAAATGGCTTCCTTATTAACAAAAATATATATATCTTTAGTTCACATGTTCGACAGTTTCCTCTCTGTAATGCAACTTAACACTTCTGACCTTTTAGATGGATTAAAAATATTTAAGAAAGGGTTGTTGCAGGACTGTAGATACAAAACCTGAACTAATAAAAGAGAAAAGCCAAAGAAACAGTCAATTCTACCGTGAAACATGCGTCCACACAGATTGCACGCGATGGATGTGGGACAACAAGGCTGCTTCTGAGTGTGTCATTTAGCTTCTTCATGCCTGTGACTCTTGTTCAAGCAGTTCAGCAGCAGTAGAGGTGGCTTGGTGGCAAAGCAGGCGATGCTTGCAAAGTGTCTCCCAGGTTTGAGAATAGATATTTGTGACATCCATGGTTTGTTTAAGCTGGCCTTTATAATGCATCAAAGGGCACCACGGTGTCTTGTGTCTAAGAAAAGTTCACCATGCAGGAATTGGCAGGGAAGCCTGAGAAGTGTTCTACCTGTTTCAGAGTCATATCTGAGACAGAGAGATCGAACTCTGCAAAGCTAATCCGTAGGGCAGTTTAGGCAAGAATCTAGTTTTGTTTTGCACATTGATGGTGAGGCCAAAATGATCATATGCACTCTTGAAACTATTGACTGACTGCTGCAACTCCTCAGGCTTAACAGCAGTGTCATCAGCATACTGCAGTTCAGTTATCTTAGTCACCTGGGTTAAAGCGATGTGAACAAAGTGTCATGTAAGTTGAAGAGACTTTCATCGGAGGGATACATTAAATCATTGCCGGAGGTATGATGTATTGCAAAGCAAAGCATAGCAGCTACATACAGAGCAAAGAGTACTGAGGCAAATACACACCCTTCAAGCACTCAGGGCAACCAAAGTTTTCAACACTGCCCCCATGGCCAGCCTCAGGACAGAATCAAAGGCCTCTTCCAGATTATAAAATGCTAAGTAGAGAGGTTGCTGTGCTTTCCATTTCTCTTGGAGTTGCCATGTGCAGAAGTTCATGTCAATTGTGCCTCTTGAGGTACAGAAACCATACTGAGACTCTGGAGAAATGTTCTCAGAGACTACATGGAGATGGATGAGTAGAAACCTTACACAAATTTTGTCAGCTATAGATAGCAGGGATTATAATGCGATATTTGCTGCATACACTGCTATTGCCTTTCTTAAATATGGTGATAATAGTTACATTCGTAAGGTCACCAGCTACTTAAAAAGGACTAGTATGAAGAGACTTGTCTTTTAAGAATAAGCCTCCACATTGAATCAACAAGTGTAGAAGTGTTGTTTCCGATGCTCGAAGATGTCCTTGCTATAGTAAAGGTAGCATTGTCAACTGATTTTGGAGCTCATATGGAAGAATGAATTGCTCCATACAGCTAATCCCTGCATAGAAGTTTCACAGGTCTCTGACATTAGGTAACATTTGAAGTTCTTGATCATTCTGTTGTCACTATTGTTCTTCATTTTCCTGATTTGACTCTGGCATTTCCATTTAAGATCTTGGAAATGGGCTTTCTTCAAGTTGGAGGATTGATCTTGCTGAAGGACTTGCAGTTTGATATCAGTGAGGCTCATGATTTCTGCATTGTTTTCCTCAAACCAATCTTGCCTCTTCTTTTCTTTAAAACCAATAGATTCTTTAGCTGGCTCAGAAAGAACAGTTAGAATTGTTGACCATTCTTGTTTCATGTCATTTCTGATAGTTGGATTGGATGCCAGCCGCTCGGAGATCACATTCTGGAATTGTGTAGCAGTGGATTGGTCTGAAACTTTATGGATGTTAAACTTCCTTCTGAACACACTTGAGCAATGCAGAGGCAATTTATGGTGGAAAGAGGTTCTGAGTTGGCAGATCAGAAGTTTGTGATCTGTCTAGCAGTCATCAATATTTCTTGCAGTCTTGGTGATCAAAATGTCTTCCTCAACACTCTGCTGGGTGATGACGTAGTCAAGGATACGTCAATGCTGAATGCATGGGTGCTTCCACAAGGTCTTAAAGTGGTAGCTGGAATTGAGTATTGGTGATGAAGAGTTCATACTTAGTGCATAGAGTGAAAAACAATAATCTATTTATGTTGCATTTTCCAATACCATACCGGTATTTGTGTCACATTTTCCCACAGCTGATTATAACTCTCAATTCTGGCATTTATCTCTGCACATGGTTATGAGGGTGTTTTCTTTGGATTTTTTCCAGTTCTTGAATCAGGTTATCCTGGTGAGGGTCCCATACACTGGAACCATACTCTAGTTGGGGTCTTACCAGAGACTTATATTCCCTCTCCTTTACATCCTTAATACTTGTATGATTTAAGCAACATGAATCAATACAATTATCCAGATCTCAAAAGTTTTTTATTTTTTATTTATTTTTTATTTTTTAAACAATTTAAAAGATGTTCACCACATGAGTTTTGTCAATAAAATGTTAGTCTTAGATAGATTTTAGACAAAAAGTTTTAACTTAGACATAATTTTATTGTTGTGTGACTTTTAAAATGTTATAAGATTTGTCAATTAGTTTTATAGGAATAATCTTGATCCAAAAGAATTGTCTCATGATCTTATACAACCTTAAGTGAATGATAGTTGGCTGATGATGCTCACAAAAAAGGAGCGAAACATGTACCATATAAACATCTTAATAAATATGTAAGTTTGTACTATGTTTTTATTGTATTGAATAGGTGGTAATTAACAAAATTTTGTATCATAAGTGATATGTTCCAAACTGTCACGTGGAGAGATGATGTGGAATGACATTAGTAGACAAGTATATTTGAGTGATGTCTTTAAAAGTAGGAAAGATCACAATATGAGGATAAAGTTGGAATTCAAGAGGACATATTGGGGCAAATATTCATTTTCAGGAAGGGGAGTTAGGGATTGGAATAACTTACCAAGGGAGACGTTCAATAAATTTCCATTTGTTTGAAATCATTTAGGAATAGGCTAGGAAAACAACAAATAGGGAATCTGCCACCTGGGCGACTGCCCTAAATGCAGATCAGTATTGACTGATTGATTGAATGCATAATCGCTTAAATGATACTTCATGCTCAGCTGGTGATAGAACTTGTTTTTAACATTAGCATCTAAAGTGGAGACATGTGAGGAAATGAGAATGATGAAAATATCCCCAGAGATTGGTATATGGATTACTGATTGCTGCGGGAGGTGGAGGGTATTTACCGGTTGTGTCTGTACAGCAAATGCAACACTGCATGTGATTCTCACCTTCCTCCCTTCCCTTCAAAAAGATGGTATAGTCTGATCCAAACTACAGAATATTTCCATTACCAATCTGTTTTTGCTTAAGGCAGCAATATTGATGTCCAATCTAGTAAGCTCGTGAGTGACAAGTACTGTTCCCAGTAGTGTCTTGGCTGTGCTGCCAGGCAAAATGTCTGACTACTGATGTTTAGCCTACATTTTCTAGGCCCTTCCCCTGTGGGGTAGACAGTAGTCTCATAAATAGGCTTGCCCAGACACAGATGCAGGATTGAATTCCTCAGTAGTCACAGGTCTCAGAAAGACGACTATCACACATCTACTGCCAACAAGCAGGTCCAGACTAGAGGCTCCCAGTTTCATCTGAAAACTATTCTTACTATCTTTATCTCATCCCAAATATGAGAGAAGATATGGAATGAAAACGTTCCACTGACATGAATTTGTTTAAGGTGGATCCCAAATTCCTGGGGAAAGAGACCCACACAGACATGGCAGGGTTGAACACTGAGACTGTAATGGACTGCCAGAGACTGAAAACATAGTTGAGATGCACCTTCACAGCCTGTCTGTCTAATATGACCTCGTCCACCTCCAAGACCATTGGGAACTGAATAGCGAACATTTCTCCTCCGTCCATTTTGTTGTTGGGCCATGAAGCTTGATGACTTCCAGTGTAATTTCCTCCACTAATGGGGCCAACAGCTTCGCTGAAGCTTTTAGCCCCTCATGGAGTTGGATTATTTACTGGCAGTATGGTCTACTCGTACACCATAGCACAAAAATCCCAGCCGGTCAGACAGACAGTTACAAACACAGTCGCCCACAAAAAAAGGAATGAGCGCATGGTATTGTGTACGTTCCTCGGAGGTGCAATTTTCTCAGAAACAACTGAACCTATAGAAATAGTCTTCGTTGTGGGTATCCACAGGATTTGTATCTACATGGGAGGTGAATTATATTTTGATAATAACTAAAATTAAATGTGATAAAATATTAAATGTGATGAATGTACAATACCGTGCACTCACTCCTTTCTTTGAGCAATTATGCATTCCATCTCCTTACTCTTATGTCTTGTTCCTCTTTTTCTGTTGAACAAGAGCTTCAGCAACCATAAAATGAAGATACAGGGTGGCCCATTAAAATGACCGAATATTTTTAATTTAATTTTTAATCGAGCTACTACAGTGTAGCTATGGCTAATTATGGAAGTGTTAGTTTCACAGTAAGATCCACAAAATGACCGTGCATCAATTAATCTTATCAGAGAAAGTCAAATATGTATGGCTGTGTTCTATCTGCTGCAATAATTATGCGAAGGTAAAACTCTGTATGGCGATCGAGTATGGGATGCCTGAACCTTCCCTCTTCACGATCTGAATTATTAACTCGAAGTTTGATTCAACAGGCAGTGTACAATATGCCGAAGGAGCGGGTAGACCAAAAAGTGTGGTCACTGAGGACAGCAAACAACAGTTGCAGAGTGAAATAGACTGCTCGCCTGCCAAGGACAAATCACAAAGGTGTATATCTATCAAATTGGGTGTTTCTGAAACAAGTGTGCAAAGGATGTTGAAAGAGCTTAGGCTAAGACCATATCATCCGTGTGTTGTCAGCGAGTTGGATGAGAATGATCCTAATGGGTGTGTGCAGTTTGCAGAGACCTCACTCACGATGCTTGAAGATAATCGTGAGCTGGCACGCTACATGTTGTGGATTGATTAAGCAAAATTTCACTTATCAGGTATTGTGAATTGTCACAATTGTTTGTACTGGCATCTTGCAAACCTACACATGGACATTGAAATGAACAAGCAGATCCCTGGAGTCATGGTGTGGAGTGGTGACAGTTGCTATAGGATAATCGGCCCTTTTTCCTTCAACAACACAATCACAGGAGACAGTTATTTGGAGTTACTAACAGACACACTCCACCCTCTACTGCTTCAACAATTCAACTTGGACACAATGTGGTGGCAACAGGATGGTGCCTCACCCCACTATGTTTGCACAGTTCGGAGATGGCAGGACAAACAATTTCTGGATCAGTGGATTGGCAAATCGACAAACAAGGACCTGTGGAATGTTGGCTTGATTTTCTGCTTTACACCCAGCAGATTTATTTCATCGGGGTATCTCAAAGACAAGGTGTACCATCATGGGATCAACAGCTTTGCAGAACTTTGTACTGCATTAATCAAGAAATTCAACATCATTCCTGTGGACTTGTATCAAAGGGTTTGTGATAATGTGAAGTTGCTTTCAGCTGTGATCAACAGTATACTGAAGAAAAACTATTTTTACATCGGTCCATTTTCAGAATGATTTTATTGAATGAGATTGAAAGCTGAATGAACTTAGAAAGGCGTATTCATAAGTTAGAAATAACAGACAAAATAGCAATAATGTTTGCTGGTACAAACAGATGGTGGGAGGGAAGAGGGTGCACTCTGAATGAGGAAATAAAAGCTAAGTTAGGAATAAATTTGATGGCTGAAAGTCATCGTCATCATCATCATCTCCCCTTATCCAGCTCCTGCCAGGTTGGGGTATTTATGGTACTTCTCCATATTCCTCTTTCCTTCTAAGATTCCTCTTCTATGATCTTGTCCCAGTCTAAATTTCTTCATCTTATGCTGCTCTTCACTGATTCAATCCATCTTGTTCTAGGTCTTCCTCTTGCTCTCTTGCCCTCGTACTTTGCCTCCAGCATCTGTCTTGGAATTATATTTTCCTCCATCCTCGTTACGTGTCCAAACCACCTTAGTTTATTCTTTTCAACACTCTCATTTAGCTTTCCTATCCCAACTTCCTTCCTAACATCTTAATTTCTCACTCTGTCTTTCCTTGTCTTTCCTATTCTACTTCTTAGGAATTTCACCTCACTAGCGTGAATTCTACTCTCTTGCCTACTAGTCGAAGTCCAAGTGTCAGCTGCATAAGTCAGTATGGGTACATAGTACATTTTGTTCATTATCTCTTTACTTCTCCTTGGTATTTCTTTGCTCCAAACAAATTTTCTTACACTTTGGTAGAATGCATTACTCTGCTGTACCCTCCTGCTAATCTCCATGTCCACCCTAGCATTTTGCATTAATTCAGTTCCTAGGTATTTAAAGCTGTCCACAGTTTCCAGACTCTGACTTCCAATTTTCACAGTGCCCTTTCCTTGCCTTTCCCCTCTTGACATCACCATGGTCTTTCTTTTCTCTGTGCTGATTTTCATGCCATACTTCTCAGTATTTTCCTTCAGTACATCTAGTTGTTGTTGCACTTCCTTGCTGTTCTTTCTCCAGATCACATCTTCATCTGCAAATAGCAGTACCTTCATAGGCTTCCTTTGTTTCCTTTACAATTTTGTCCATGACCATAATAAACAAAAGAGGTGATAACACTCTGCCCTGTCTTAGTCCAGTCTTATTCCTAAAGTGTACCCGTAAAATGGTGGTGTGATCATCTGAGAAAAATAATGGAATTGGCCATTGAGGTTAAGAGAAATAGGGGGAGACCAAAGTGATGATGGTTAGTCTCTTTTTTTTTAGTGATGAGATGTGAAATTAAATAAGGACACAGAGCTAGTAGCAAATAGAAAATTATGGAGGCATATAGTTAATTCACACCGGGCCAGACTAAGTAATTTGGACGGTAGAGCGCTGCCCTTCTGAGCCCAATTTGACAGATTCGATGCTGGCTCAGTCTGGTGGTATTTGATGGTGCTCAAATATGTCAGCCTCATGTTGATAGATTTACTGGCATGCAAAACAATTCGTGCGTGTGGGAAAAAAATTCTGGTACCCTGGCATCGCCAAAAACCGTAAAAGTAGTTAGTGGGACGTAAAATCCAATAACATTAATTCACAGAGGGTTGCAGTCACCCGTACTGAACCACATTCAACCTCCTCACATCAGACGACAAAATGCTCTTGTCAGATTATGGACTAAGGTGACGATGAACAGCTCACTTCCCATCCATCACGATGCAGAAGAAAAAACCGTTGCGAGACTGAAATCCCGGAAACCTGCCTGGAAGATGGCCAGGGAACTAACTGACATACCTTTTAGACCTGACGAAGCATGGAAGCAAGAATGGGCCAGATTACACCCACATGGTCTAATAAACATTGATGACCCAACAACAAAACCTCCTGGGTTCAACCTCCCACGCACCATCTGGACTAGATTAAACAGGATACGCTGCGGTGTTGGAAGAACTGCTTATGCACTACACCAAAGGGGGTGGTTGGAGTCTCCTTCCTGCAACTGTGGTGCTGAAGTGCAAACCATCAGTCACATCGTGAAAGAATGTCCTCTCTGAGCATTCACTGGACCTATGGAGGAGCTACATCAAGTAACCCCTACGGCACTCACTTGGCTGGAAGGACTTGACATCAGCTTGTGATGAAATCTCAGAACCTGCAGTTGTGTGTGTATGTGTGTTTACCTCCTAGTTAGTCTGTAAATACTCTATATCCATGTATTTAAATATGTTTATATTTTTTTAACTAGCAAGATACCCGTGCTTTGCTACGGT
Organism: Anabrus simplex; assembly: GCF_040414725.1. NCBI lineage: Eukaryota > Metazoa > Arthropoda > Insecta > Orthoptera > Tettigoniidae > Anabrus > Anabrus simplex. Next base: position 1,558,996,687 of record NC_090265.1, read on the forward strand.
ATTATACTGAAATTTATAATTGAATGCTTATTCGCGATCTGACTCGTTTTCTGAGATATTACAGCAAAGTTCCTCACATTTTTCAATCTTTCTTTCCAGCAATCGATTTCGTACTTTCCGGGCTAGGTCCAGGTATTCCACACGGTCAGTTGGGTCCCTAAATCTTTGCCATCTTTTCCTATAAGCATTTTTAGTATGGATCAAATCCTGAAGGAGATCTGGCGTGGTGTCGTCTTGGGTGCCCTGGCGGTACTGAACCCGCGGCCGGACTGTATTCATAGACATTACCAGGCCAGGACCCGTTTCCAGTGCAGCCCGCACAATTTGACGACGGTCCAGAACATTATTATTATTATTATTATTATTATTATTATTATTATTATTATTAGATGTTCTGGACCCCACAGCAAGATGCAAGACTGCTACTTGACGGTAAATTACATCTGCTGCCATTGTCATTGTTGACAATGTGACCAGCACCATTGTCACGCGTAGGCAAGTGTGTGGGATTTCTGCCGATACGAATGTAATAGACCTGTGCATTACTGACCTTATTATAGAGGTGAACTATTTGACGGTCAGTTTCATTCCTATTGTTTATTTCAAATGTGTTTAAATTTTTATTTATATGCCAGGAGAGTCTACTGTAATCTAATAACGTTCTCCGAAGGAAAAGATGGCTGTTGAAATTGAACCCAGGAAAGATTAAAAATGATCGGTTTATGATCAGAATAAGTACATCGAAAATCTACAGCCTGTTTCCAGTCATTTGACAGGATCAAGAATGCAATGAATAAAGCCCCATCTAACAGCGACAATAGGAATTGTGCCGGCTGCCGAAGCGCTCCTCTGGGACAATGATCGATGAATGACGAATGAAGTGAAATATTGGAGAGTGTTGCTGGAATGAATGATAGGGAAAACCGGAGTATCCAGAGAAAAATCTGTCCCACCTCCGTTTTGTCCAGCACGAATGTCGCATGGAGTGACCAGGATTTGAACCACGGAACCCAGCTGTGAGAGGCCGGCGCGCTGCCGCCTGAGCAACGGAGGCTCCTTATAAGTACATTATGAACAGTAAAATCAATTGGTCTCCCCTCCTTTTACACCCCACCGCCGTTAAGTTTATTTACCCACCCCCCCCCTCAAAAAAATTAAAAGAAGGCGTGTTTCTTTATGTTTAAAGGAGATTCCAAACACAAATGTTCACGTCTATTACCTTCAGTTTTGAGATATAAGTATCCCCATAAAAATAATTCACTTCCTTTCACACTCCTCCCCCCCCCCCCTTAAGTGAATTTTCTGGCAAAAAATTACTTGTTTATTTAATAGTAAAGGTTCTTCTAAATACCAATTATCATGACTCTAACTTCTTCAGTTTTTGATTTATGTGTCCTCGTGAAAGGAAATCGACTCCTTTTCACTCCCGCCCCGCAAGATGCCCCCCCCCCAAAATGTGTTTTTCTTTTGGTTTTAAAGGAAATCCAAATACCAATTTTCACGTCTGTAACAACTTAATTTTTATTAGATGTATGAATTTTCATACAATTAAGTCAATTTTTCAATTCTTTCACCCCCCCCCACCCCCTTCATTGGATTTTCCGAAAATAAGTGTTTCTTTACTTTAAAGCAGATTCCAAATATCAGATTTCACATCTGTAACATCTTCATTTTTGAGATATCAGTAGCCTAATTAAAAGAAATCAACACCATTTTCAGTCACTTTTACTCCCCCCCCCCCGCACCCCCTCTCTCCGCCCAAGTGGTATTTCCGAAAACTAAAAATTCACGTTTCTTTATTTTTAATAGAGATAAAAAATACCATTTTTCACTTCTGTAACATGTTAAGTTTTTTGATATATACTGTAGAAATTCTCATTTTAAAATTTCCCCCCGTTTTTTTCCTCCTTAAGGGGAGTTTCCAAAAACAAATCACCTATGTTTATTTACATTTACAGGAAATTCCATATACCCACTTTTTACGTTTCTCAGATATTCTGTAGATATAGTCTTTCGAAAAATTCACCCCAATTTGTCACTCCTGTTTAACCGCCATTGATTGGATTTTCCAAAAACAAAAAATATGTGTTTCTTTATTTTTAAAGGAGATCTCATATACAAATTTTCAGGTCTGTAATATTTTCAGGTTCTGAAATATAAGTAGCCTCATTAAAGGCATTCAACCCCTTTTTCACCCTTTTCCACCCTTCCCATTGGGATTTTCCAAAAACAAAAAAAATATGTTTCTTTATTTTTAAAGGAGATTCTAAATACCAATTTTTATATCTAACTTTAAAAGTTTTGAGATATAGATACACTCATTTTAAAAATTCACCTTTTCACCCTCCCCTCCCCCCATTAATTGGATTTTCCAAAAACAAATAATACATGTTTCTTTATTTTTAAAAGAGATCCCAAACACCAATTTTCAGGTCAGTAATATCTTCAGGTTCTGAAATATAAGTAGCCTCATTAAAGGCATTCAACCCATTTTCACCCCTTTTTACCCCTCCTATTGGGATTTTCTGAAAACAAAAAAATAAATACGTGTTTCTGTAATTTTAATGAGGATTCTAAACACCAATTTTTACATCTGTAAACTTTAAAAGTTTTGAGATATAGACGCACTCATTTTAAAAATTCACCCCCCTTTTCACCCTTCCATTAATTGGATTTTCCAAAAACAAAAACAAAAAATACATGTTTCTTTATTTTTAAAAGAGATCCCAAACACCAATTTTCAGCTCTGTAATATCTTCAGTTTCTGAGATATAAGTATCCTCATTAAAGGCATTCAACCCATTTTTTACCCCTCCTATTGGGATTTTCCAAAAACAAAAAAAATACATGTTTCTTTATTTTTAATGAAGATTCTAAATACCAATTTTTATCATCTGTAAACTTTAAAAGTTTTGAGATATAGATGCACTCATTTTAAAAATTCACCCTCCCATTAATTGGATTTTCCAAAAACAAAAAAATACAGGTTTCTTTATTTTTAAGAGATCAAAAGTGCCAATTTTCAGGTCTGTAATCTCTTCAGTTTCTGAGATATAAGTACCGGTATCCAGATTAAAGGCATTCAACCCCTTTTTCACCCTTTTTCACCCATCCTATTGGGATTTTCTGAAAACAAAAAAAAAAAAATATACGGGTTTCTTTATTTTTAAAAGAGATCAAAAGTGTCAATTTTCAGGTCTGTAATCTCTTCATTTTCTGAGATATAAGTACGGGTATCCTGATTAAAGGCATTCAACCCCTTTTTCACCGTTCACCCCTCCTATTGGGATTTTCTGACAACAAAAAAATACGTGTTTCCTTATTTTTAAAGAAGATTCTAAATACCAATTTTTACATTTGTAAACTTTTAAAGTTTTGAGATATAGATACACTCATTTCAAAATTTCAACCCCGTTTTCAACCCCTTAGAGAAGGAATATCCAAAAATCCTCTCTTAGCGAGCACCTACATCTTAATATGAATCTATGCCCAAAATTTCATTTCTTTATGTCCAGTAGTTTTGGCTCGGCGATGATGAATCAGTCAGTCAGGACAAGTTATTTTATATATATAGATAACACTTATATGTAAAATACATTTCAAACTACTGCCAAATGAAGCATCATATGCTAAATAATAAATAACAGAGGGTTGCAGACTGAACATTGAAAGGCATAACTGTCTATAACGGCATATGTATGCGGTGATGGGAAAAGTACAAGGAAAAAAGTAAAGTATTTTACTCAATTACAAATACAAATGGGTTTTTAATCAAGTAAATAGTAAAATTACACTTACTTCACAGATCTTGAGAAAATTACTGACCTTTATTGCACGAGTACGTAGCCTCTTTTGTGTTAAGATGGAAGCCACACTTTCCAGTGTCGACTCGGTTATATGTAACTTAAAAGCTTTCCAGTCTGTCGAACACACAAGTTCAGTATAAATACAGTGTATATATATATAATTTGAACGTGTAACACAAAATTGTTTGAAAACCGCAATACTAACACCTATGTGTTATACATCTAAAGAAAGATCTCCATCTCAGGATTACTAAAAAGATATTATTTCTTTCGTTAATTCCTTAATCTATGTAAAATAGTCAGTTATTCAAATAATATGATGCTTAGGTCCTTGCAGTTAACTTTATTGCTAGTATAGGGTTCTATGAACGTAGTCTCCTGATCTTTCTGTACCAGCCCGATAGAGGGCTCTGTGAAAGTTGTCTATACATATCTGTGATAAATGGCTCTGTTAAATAAAGTTATAAGAATGCAAGTTTTTACTCTGTATGACAAAATTATGAAATTAGGAGTCATTACAGGCGCTTCCAAGAATCAGATAATTTACCTACCTATGATTGGTTTGGTGTCTACAGACAGTAACCTGCCTTTCATATTCAAAAGGAGTCTGTTTCCATTATGTCTTGCTTTTACAATGACCATTAGCAAAGCACAGGGTCAAAGTTTTGACAAAATAGGTATTTAATTCTCTCAGTGTGTTTTTCAGCCATGGTCAGATATATGTGGCATTTAGTAGAGTTAAAGCTCCAAGGGATGTCAAATTTAAAATTATAACTACACTACACCAGTTTGCCCCTCTGGTGTACTGATTAGTGTGATTAACTGCCACCCCCGGAGGCCAGGGTATCATTTCCGGCTCTGCCACAAAATTTGAAAAGTGGAACAGGGTCCACTCAGCCTCGGGAGGTCAACTTAATAGAGGGGGTTCGATTCTCACCTCAGCCATCCTTGAAGTTGTTTTCCATTGTTTCACGTTTCTTTTCCAGATAAATGCTGGTATGGTACCTAACTTAAGGCCAGGGTCGCTTTACACTCCTAGCCCTTTCCTGTCCCATTGTTGTGTCGGTACTACAATGTAAAGCAAATAGTAAATAAATATATACACACACATGCACGCACCATTTCAGGGTTTCACGAAAAACATAGTTTACAATTAAATACTAACTTCAATCAATGAATAGGACAGTCGAATGCAATCATTTACAGTGTATTGTAGCCTACTTTATTAAAGTGATTCATGACTGTTAAAAGGGTCTTCTGGAGTTCAGTATATTTTCTATTCCTTTCCTTATGCTTTGTTTATCATGTTTCATTCCCATGGCTAAATGGTTAGCGTGCTGGCCGTTGGTCAAAGGGGTCCTGGTTTGATTCCGCTGGCCTGTGGGCTGGGTGTATGTGTCGTCTTCATCATCATTTCATCCTCATCACGATGTGCATGTCACCTACAGGTGTCAAATCAAAAAGACCTGCACCTGGCGAACCAAAGTCCTTGGACACATCCCGGTACTAAAAGCCATATGCCATTTCATTTAATCAGTTTGATTTTTAGCCTTTTTTCACAGCTATTGCTGCAAGAGGCCACTAGTTACACTATAATTCCTTGTTTGATAGTGTATATTTTTACAGGTATGTTATAGTGTAATATTTATATTGAACTTGTGTATTCGACAGACTGAAGAGGTTTTTAGGTTGTATTTACCGGGCCTCTGCCATAGTTACTATAAGAATCTTCCGAATAGAGGATACGGTGCAGTGTGTTCTGAAGATAACACACTTGATACAAAAGTTTGCAACGAAAAATATAGTACTTTATTTTTTGTGTGGGTGTTCTTTTTTTTTAATCGATAGACACGTCAGGGGGGTTATCATCACTAGACGAGACTGAGACTGAACACAATACCTCGCAACTTTTGTAATGGTCTTTTCCATTTTTACTTTTTAGTTAGCAACGTTCAGCATTTCAAATAATTTTGCCATTGACCTTACAAAATAATTTGTTTTTAAGATGTTCATCCATAAGCCTCAACCTCTTTGGAGGAAAGTACATTTCTGCATTTACTGAAAAGATGCCCACCAGACACACTTGAAGGAATACCTGTGTTTAACTTCAAGAACATTCTCAGCAGTTATGAATATTGTAGGATAAGTCTGATGTCTGTGGAAATAATGGAAAGATACTTCCAGCACTGGTGAAGCTACTTGTTCTGCTGTTGCAGAACTGGAAAATTTATCTTCATCATTCCCTCCCTCACCCACATTTCTTCTTCATACAATTAAAATTTTATTTCAAGAAGTAAATTATAAGTAAAAATTGCAGTTTGTAAGAAGTAACTATTACAAGTAAAAATTACTAAGAAAGTATTCCTCAGTAATTCAATTACTTTTACTCAATTACTTCACAACTATGTATGTATGTAACATGCTGCCTAGTGCAGTATAGCTTACACTCATCAGCTGATGCAAAGTAACATTCTTTTGTTGTTTTCTTTTTCCAGGATCTTGATATAGAACCAGTCTTCTATTTTAATGGAGCAGCTGAGAGTAAGTTAGACTGCCAATCGGTGAGGGAATCAAGAATGCTTAAGAGAGACATGTTGTTTTGTAATCTTGGCAATTTAAAACCATATAAGTGGAATAAGTGGAAGATTCTACCACTGCTGGTCAGTGAGACAGCTTCATTTATTTTCAAGTATGAATGTAAGTGTGCAGTGTACATTTCCGTTAAGGATCTCTGTAAGGAACTTGCAGATTATGCCAACAAGGAGTCATGTTTTGCTGTTCTGTCTCAGGATACTGATTTCTTATGTTTGAAGAGTGCTACCTATTACCTGTCGATTAAATATTTGAATCTCAAAGACATGAAAACATTGACATATAATAGATTTGGAATTCATAAATTCTTTGCCTTCACAGTGCAACAGATGTGGCTGTTTGTGTGTCTTTTGGGAAATGCTGCTGTTTCAGAACAAAGACTTAGGCACTTTCATCTACATATCTGTGGTAGAAATTGTTCACTCAGAAGAAAGTGTGAAATGGTTGCAAAGTTTGTCAGAAATATGACTGAAGATTGCTGTAACAATGTTGAACAAGCAGTGCCAAGAATTGTGCAATCTCTTGAGACATTGAGGTTAGATGTGTTAGATGAAGAAATCAGAGCAAGCCTTCAAAGGTACAAACCAAGGTAAGTTGTATTGTTTTTCTCTCAACATCTCTCTTTCCTGTCGTAGTATTTATCCCAACAATTCTGCTAACCAGATTCCAATTATATGTAACCTTATAGTCAATAGCAAACACTAAAAAATGAGTAGGTTGGTCTTCCAATCAGAATTCTTCTTCATCTGTGAGTCCGTTGGTGACTGAACAGCCCAATGTGGGAGGCACAGAAGTTTCCGCAGAGATGGCAGACAGTCCCAGGTGGAGCAGCTGTTGTTCTCCTTTTTTGTTCTTTTTTCCTTCCTTCGTTGCCTCTTATCGTTCGCTACTCGCCTACGGTTTTCTTTGAAAAGTAGTGTGGCGCGATGAACTAAAGATCTCCAGGATGTATGATTGAGGGCTAAGGTCTCCTATTTGTTGACGCCAATGTCGCACATCTTCATGTTAGCCTTAATTACATCCTTAAATCGCTTCCTTAGGGTACACCAGTATTGACACCAGACTTCTGCTCACACAGAATGGTACCCAGTGACTGGGAACCAGCATGGGAATATCTCAAATATTCCTGCTAGCAAGTATGTGAGCTGGGAGTTGATTACCTGCTTGCTGGTTAAAGAGTTGGTCATGCTTGTCGCTGGTACTGAGTCAAGCTGGTGAAGGATACACAGTGGGAGCATGGAGCTGCTGAGCCTGCCAATATTCATTGAAACTGATGATTAACTGTTTTTTGTTTTTGGCATTACAGTGCACCGATACAGATAGGTCTTATGGCGACGATGGGATGGGAAAGGCCTAGGAGTTGGAAGGAAGTGGCCGTGGCCTTAATTAAGGTACAGCTCCAGCATTTGCCTGGTGTGAAAATGGGAAACCACGGAAAACCATTTTCAGGGCTGCCGACAGTGGGATTCGAACCCACTATCTTCCGGATGCAAGCTCTCAGTCGTGAGCCTCTAACCGCACGACCAACTCGCCCGGTGATGAACCGTTTAACATGCATCCTGTCACCACAAAAGTTGCAGCACAGAAAACCGTGGTTGTTTGTTTCATGAATTTAATTTCATAAGGGCAGGAGTTGCTGTGGCAAGTGTAGTAATTTGTTCAGAGAACTGGAGAAACATAGTGATAGATTTTTCATGTATGTATAAATGAGTCTTAGAAACATTTAATTGTATATTCTGAATGAGATAGAGCATAGTCTACTAATGCAGTGGTGACTTTCTTTCATAACTAGGATAAAATACAGTACTCTTTTCTTGAATGCTATATATCAACACCAACCTTCTGATTCAGAAAGCAGTTGGCTTTCTTTGTAGCCTGGTTGGCATTATTACATGAAATAAATTTCATTTTGGATCCGTCTTGACAATTATGTTATATAAGTTGAAAAACTAGTATATTGGTTCCACCTTGTCAATAACTATAAATTTATTTACAATTTAAAGTTGTAAAAACATATTAAAATAACCGGACATGTTTTGGCCACATTAGGCGATCTTCAGCTGTCTAGAATTAACTTAAAATGAATATACTAAAAGCTACAAAACATGAATCACTAAGATGAATATTAGAACTGATGATGATTCGGCTTGCATTTTTTAAAATTTATAAGTACTGTACATCATACGAGTGTGAATTTTTAAAATGTTTTTTAACTTTTAGTATATTCACACTCATATGATATATGATACTTACGGATTAAAATAAGTGCATGTTGCATCATCATCAGATGAAGAAGTTGCTAGATGTAATGTGATGAAGTCAGACCAGTTCTGCGTAAAATGATGATGATGTAATTAAAAGATTCTTCTGTCCTTAAAATTTCTTTCATGCAAAAATGACAGTTGATTCAGTAAAATTGTTGTTCCACTTAATATAAAACTAAAAAGTTATGAATTTATAAATGTAGATCAAATTGATTTAATGCCAGCCAGGACATCAACTGCTGTCCGTCATGTTGTGCGATATAAAATCTAGAAGGAAAACAAAAAATTACTGAGATGAATATTAGAACTGATGATGATTCAACATGCATTTATTTTAATTTATAAATACTGTACATCACATGAGTGTGAATTTTATTCATGTTTTATAACTTTTAGTATATTCATTTTAATTCTAGACAGTTGAAGATGGCTTAATGTGGCTGAAACATGTCCTGTTATTTTAATTTGATGTTTTTACAACTTTGAATTATAAATAAACTTATAGGTATTGACTAGGAAAAACCATTATACTAGTTTTTCAACTTATGTAACATAATTGTCAATACGGAGCCAGATGAAATTTATTTCATGTACCAACCTTCTGATCTCACTGAAGCAACTGGGAACTAGTGCAGGAGTATCCTAAACGTTTTTGCTAGCAGGTATATGCTGACAACCTGCTCAGAGAAACCAGTTCCAGCGTCCACTGTGAGCTGTGTAAACTTAAATACACAGATTAAATACTGCTCACAAGGTGCTGGTAGTCAGCAAGCAGGTAACTGTTCCCACTGTGTACATACCCATCGATATTAATAAAATACCTTAACCAACTCTTCGCAAAAGTAGTCATGTGGTTAAGTCCTACTCCACTATTGTGTGTGACCTGTCCAACCAATTGGTGCTGGACAGTCTGAGCGAATGCACCACATTCGGTCAGACTGATTCACATTCACAGTCACTGTGAAAGTCATTATGAACATGGAATGGGAGTTCAAAGACATGGCAAAAGCAAAACTTGAGAGGGAGGAATATGAATTACAAAAGATAGAAGGGATGAAGAGTGAAGTGTGGAAAAACTTGCAAATGGTCAACACGTAAGATATGTCGTGATACATTGTGCTTTGTTATTGATGTTTGCATCTATACTGCCTCACAGATGGAAACACACATGTGTGTCCATCAAATACATTACCACATAATGTCAAACAAAATATCACACAGAAGTGTGTCAAAATGTGTGCAACAGATCTTCGATCCTTTATGGTTATTTGAGGTACTGGTACAGGGTTCCAACAACTTGTTAATATTGGTGCAGACTATGAACAAATAAACATTGCCAATATTCTTGTCCACCCTACAACAGTTTCACAAAACATCAAATTACAAGCTACAGAGGTTTGAGCTACATTGATTCCTAAAATTGTTTGAGCTGCAGAGAATGGTGCTTGTGCATGTACAGGAGATATGTGGACGGATCCTTTAACTTACTGTTACCATTCACTTTATAGATGCAATTTCTAAGTTTCCTAACAAGCCAGGAATAGGAGGTAATAAAAGAAAAGCTGTCAGAGCTGGGAACATAGCTTGAACATACGATGAACATAAGCTTCATGACATGCTGTACAGAGTAGTAAATAAGTTACAGGATTGTATGTTGTATGTATGTTCAGTCTTCAGCCCTAAGGCTGGTTGGATCCTCAACAGCTCCGCCATCAGCTGTCATAGATGGCCTAGGCATCACTGAAGAGGCGTACTAGGGAAATGAGGAGTGAGGTAGTTTCCCCGTTGCTTTCCTCACCGAGCCAGAAGTTGCTATTACATATCAGTCTGCCAAGCCCACTGAAATGCATGCACCAACCGACCCTATGAGCAACATTTTCACACCATTCATAGCAGGGACTGGCTGCAGAAGGAATGGCATTACTAGCATCACTCATACCTCAGTCACTTTCATATTATCAAAGTCAAGTATAAGACAGACAGATCAATGAAAGTAACAAAATTACTCTAGCCCATACCAGAAGACATAGCACACTGTAAACACTAGGTCCTGCCAGCAAAGGCAATAGAGGATTGTGAGAATCAGCAAAAAGACGTACAGTATTGTGAGGTGGACAGCAGACAATGGTATAATGGTAAACGGAATGAAAAGTCAGGTTGTAAGTTTCACCAGGAAGAAAAGTCCTATCAGGTTTAATTACTGTGTGTGATGTCCATCTCCATGGCTAAATGGTTAGCATGCTGGCCTTTTGTCACAGGGGTCCCAGGTTCGATTCCTGGCAGGGTCGGAAATTTTAACCATAATTGGTTAATTCCGCTGGCTCGGGGTCTGGGTGTAGGTGTCATTTTCATCATCATTTCATCCTCATCACGACATGCAGATCGCCTACGGGCGTCAAATCAAAAGACCTGCAACTGGCGAGCCAAACTTGTCTTCAGACACTCCCGGCACTAAAAGTCATACGCCATTTCATTTTTTTCACTGTGTTGATGGGGTGAACGTACCTTGCAGTACTTAGGGGTTAATATAAGGACATATATTTATTTGGGAAATCACATGAATAAGGTTGTAAACAAAGGTTACAGATCCTTTTTTGAAATTGATACAAACAGGAATTGAATCACATACCAGTACCGTACTACTAAAAAGGGAATAACTCCACAAAAATGGAAAATACTTTTTTATCTTCATATTGAAAATATACATATCGATTGGTGCTAAAGAGAGGGTATTTGAAATTGGCATTTATTGCTGATAGAGGAAAACTCTGTGAGTTGTCACATTTAGAAATAAATGTGTGGCAGGCCTGAAATCAAACAAGAAAAGGTAATTCGTGTATTAGGGATTAATATGGATCCCTTTATAGGAAAAGGTTGTTTTCTCTGCTGAAACAATGGGAAAAAGACACTGGTACATTGATGAAATACAAAAGTATCATGTGCTCCCCAGCAGTTTCTGCATTACAAGTACAAAACTTAAAGGATTTAACAAGTGATTGCTAATGAACCATAACTTTCCCATTAGTGACATTGTGCATATGCTGAAAATAATCTTCACAAACAAGATAAAAGAATGATGATATAATGGAACCACAGTATGAAGGCTTTTATAATCAATTCAAGATATAGCTTAGTGCTCAGCCAACATTTGTGAAGTATTTTAATGTATGGTTTTATAATATGTCCATTGCAATATTTAAAAAATAGAACTATGATGACGATCATCTTAAATAATATCTATTATTTTTTATGTACTGAATCCTGTTGTTTTTAAGCTCATTATTTTCATGTAACTTCAATAAATAAACTTAGTTTCTTCTTTTTGCCATTTATTGCTTAAAAAGGACATGTCCATATTATAAAAATCACAGGAGTAACAACCTAATATTTTTGGAACAGGGTAATGCTATCCACACAATACCAATTAATTTGTATAGTTATGTAGAATATTATGTCCTCCTGAAAAGAATTGGAAACTGGGATTTATCCCCTTTCAGAAATAGGCAAATTCAATTTAGAGGGGAATGAGTTCAAGTTATCCAGTGTTTCTAATTAATCTGGTTTGAATCAGTAAAATCTCATTATTTGGCAACATATTTTGTATTTACATTAATGATGTCTTATTTCTCATCTTTCCAGTGCTGTGGAGAGCTGGGTCACTGATAAGGACATTGAAAAGTCGTGGCTTGAAGTGCTTGAGGTGGCGTACACAAGGCATGTAGAATGTGAAGCTGTCCCTCAAGTGTACAACACTCTAGTGGGCCAGCCTTACAAGATTGATGTGTTGCTGGAGAAGACTACCAGGGTATACAAAGATTCATCCAGGTTTTTCTTACCATTGCGTCAGAAGATTTACAGTCTACTGCTGCACCAGAAACCATGGGCTGAAACTCCACATTGTGTGAAGGAGTTTGGGATGTGGGATAACAGTTGGCATGATTTGGAACTGGTGAATGTACCAGAGTTCAAAGAAGGTAATTAATGTTGTTGAACTACATAAATTTGTGTCATCCTGAGGTGGTGCAGCTCTTTTTAGGCACACCCCAATGGAAGTAAGCTGCATGTAACATTTTAACCATAAACCAGCCCTCCTTTCCATCTTTCTGGCAGTACCGGGAATTAAATCCAGGCCTCCAAGAACAACAGCTAATAGTGCTATCCATTAAGCTACAGAAATGGATACCGTTGAACTGCTTCTGTCACATTATCAAGATGAAACTCCCTCTCTGTCTTCACCTTCCTCTAAAATCCCATCTGAAGAAATAATTTATTTCCTTGATATATTACAGTCGTGCATAACAGTGATGTGGCATTTCATTCCTACATGCATTGGAAGGATTAAGCTTTTGAGTAGTGTATGTTCAATCCTCAGCCCTAAGGCTGGTTGGATCCTCGACAGCTCTGCCATCAGCTGTCATAGATGGCCTAGGCATCACTGAAGAGGAGTATCATACATTAAATTATGTCATTTTGTTTTAGTTTATATATACAGGACAAGTCAGCTAAAATCATCATCTCCTTAGCACTGTCCAGCAGGGTCTACTTGTTGGATCATCGGTCACCACTTCACTCTGTTCTGGACATACGTTGACTATATGGTGCAGATTTTTGGCCTGCATTGATTGAGTTCTTCTTTGTTTAGGTTTGCCACATGGATGCCGGCCTTTGATCTCATGGTGTTAGGGTACGTCAAGGACCGTTCAAGGTGCTGTTATCAGGACACGTCCAAACCATCGTAAATGTCCTTCGTGCATTTTCTCATGGATAGGGGCAGTGACAGGCTGTCTTCTGAGAGTGTCATTGTGAATATGGTGTAAATGGGAGACTCCCAGTATACAACAAACCATTCACATTTCCACAATGCTCGGTGGTTTGGTTGTAGGCCTGAACGATGTTCCATACAACACCACAGGATAGACATCGGTTCTATAGATCTTTGATTTGAGATGCATAGGCATGTTTTGGTCACACAGGCTTCCTGCGACATCCTTAAACATCTTCCAGGTTGCATTTACTCTTGCTTGCACTTTGTCATCAAAACTGTCATAGCTCGGCAGGTAGGAACCCAAGTACGGGAAAAGGTCAGTCTTTGTCAAGTCTCAGTTATTAACTTGAGTGGTATCGGTGGCTGGGCTTGCCTCCATATACTCAGTTTTCTTGATGTTAAGACAGAGTCCTAATTGCAAAAGACCGGGCGAGATGGCCATGCGGTTGGGGGTGCGCAGCTGTGAACTTGCATCTAGGAGATAGTGTGTTCGAATCCCACTGTTGGTAGCCCTGAAAATGGTTTTCCATGGTTTCCCATTTTCATACCAGGCTGTACCTTAATTAAGGCCATGTCCACTTCCTTCCCATTCCTAGGCCCTTCCTATCCCATCGTCGCCATAAGACCTATCTCTGTATGTGCAACGCAAAAAAAAAAAAAAACACATTGCAAAAGTAGATTGGTTCAGGATACATATTTTGATGTAAAAGTGTTTGATTTATCAAAAATCTCTTTTCACTTTTAGTAATGTTACAAACTGTTTTATAATCAAACTTGCAGTACTTTTCTAGGATGTCACTATCTACTGAGATGATGGTAGTTTACTAATTTTGTATTTTTAAATGGAACTACACTGTTTTCTACATACAGCATTACAGATATGGGCATTGCAAATTCAGTGATGTGATTATTTTCAGAATCTGACAAGTACTTCTTGAGATTGAGGAATGTCTTTAAGCATGCTTTGTTCAAATGATCAAATGAATCACTAACTACCCTATAAAAGTTGAAGAGATTACAGTAGTGTATGTGTACAAACTACCATTAGTCCAATGGCTGCCTGAAGTCTTGTCTCCACTCCCTCATCCAGTTATGTATGTGAGTGATTTCAACAGCCACCATATAATGTGGAAATATAACACCATTGATCAGAATGGTAATGCACTTGCAGAATGGGCAGAAGAGAACAACTTAAGCCAGATTTTGAATGCAAAAAACTAGGGTACTTTCAGATCTGCAGCATGGAACGGAGAATACAACATAGACCTATGTTTTTTAACACAAAATTCTCAAAATCAACCTCTACACATATCTAGAATAGTCCTAGGAGACTTCCCGCGCAGTCAGCACAGTCCAATCATATACGAAATAGGGATTCATATCCCAGTGTTTCGATCCATCCCTAGGCCAAGATGGAACTTTCAGAAGGCAATCTGGGAAATATTCTCTCAGGATCGATATAAAGTAATAAGATGAATTCCACCAATCTCCGATTAATTAGTGCTGTAATCTCAACTGCAAATAAAAAGTATATTCCAAGTGGATAACACAAGGAATATATTTTGTGATGGAACAACGAATGCAAAATTTTTTATGAATCTTATAAGGAGGAAGGTGATCCAAATTTAGCTCATGACCTGTTACCAAAACTGAATACTGCAAGAAAAGAGAAGTGGATAAAAATGGACCTTGATTTTATGAAATCAAGGTAATGGTCTTGGAGCTTACTGAAGAAATTATGAGGATGCAGTCCACC
The DNA here is from genome assembly GCF_040414725.1 of Anabrus simplex. Lineage (NCBI taxonomy): Eukaryota > Metazoa > Arthropoda > Insecta > Orthoptera > Tettigoniidae > Anabrus > Anabrus simplex. Next base: position 1,559,011,870 of record NC_090265.1, read on the forward strand.
AATACAAAAATATCAGTATCATCAGATCAAATAGCCAGTAGAATCATCTCACTGTCTAGAGCTCCACAAGACAAAAATCATACAAAAAGGGTAAAGAAAGAACTTTGTAATTTACGGTGAATAACACCATATGACACAAAATTCTCTCGTTCACAATGGAGGAACCAGAAATAGCTCTCAGTGACTTGAAGACAGGCAAGGTGCCTGGTTTTGATGGGATACACCATTGGCATATCCTGGAATCTCCACCGAGGCATTCAACTAGTAACCATGCAGTAACACTATGTATTAAGTAAATTTCAATTCTACTCACCCTAATTACATGTAGGTGAACTCGAGCCAAACAGTTTTACTGTAAGTTTCTGGATGGAACGTGCATACACAATTCTTGTTTTCTGTTTTTAAATTTGCGAGGGAAGGTAGAGGTCTCCTGGCTTTAACTATTTGAATCTTTTCATCAAACAAACGGCCAGTAAATGGCTTTTCAAACTGATTTACAATTATATCTGTTTTAGACTCATCCATCGTTAATACCACATATGCGCAAAATATAATAAAACACCAAAAACGACGAATAGCACAGGAACAGCACACACAGAATGAACTCACTAATCAGCAAAACATACAATGAATGAACTCACTAATCAGCCACAACTCAAGCACAGCAGGTAAGTCACCCCAGTGGCACTGGCCAATTTCGTCACATTGAGTTCTCGCTGGGGGGTAATCTGTGGGTCCCGTTCACTGTAAACTTGGACCTGCCGACTTTCTTCAAGTTGTTAACAGATGGCAGAGGGTAGCACGTGTATGGGGTGACAAACTCTGACCAAGTTTCAATTGCAGTGACATCATTCGGAGGGTTTCAGAACTATGTCTGCCACCAAATGCAATTTTAATATTGAATGCCTTACATCCTTAACTCCTTCATTTGCTATCTCTTTCTTTCTAGCGTGGAATAGATGGTGAGACTACACCAGCACCACACGTAGTCAAGCAACGGAACTAGTACAGCTGCGCGGAACTTTTGAACTTCTGAGAGATGAAATCGTTAATATTTGACTGGAAAGAACCTAAAATCGTACTTCAGACAGTTCTTTGTTATCATAACACATGCAATGAATGCCTTGCATTCAAGGAGAATACGCCCCTGGGATACACTCTGAATTTCTAATAATATGTGGGAAGAAGACTAGGATATGGCTGATCAAATTTTACACATACATCTTAACATTGGGATGCCTGCCAAAAGCTTTCAAAATCACCAAAGTAATTGCAGTCCTAAAACCAAACAAACCTCCAGCTAAAGTAGAGAATTATCATCCAATAGCTCTACTCAAATGCTGCTATTAACTTCTGGAAAGATTTCTACTGAAAAGGATGGGCCTAAGGATCCTGGAAAACATCCCAGTGGAATAAGCTGGTTTCACACCTAATAGGAGCTGTGTAGACCAGAGCAGGGTTTCAAAGATAAATAAAGACATCTGTAGTTTTCATCGACCACTGCCTACGACATGGTATCGAAAGGACGACTTCAGTGTAAATTGTTCAGAGTCATCCCCTGCCAAGCCACTTTCAGACTGATCAATAACATGCTCTCTGGCAGGTACTTTAAAGTAATCCAGGGTAATCTCATAAGCAAACAAAGGAAACTAAATAATGGTCTACCTCAGGGATCAGTACTATCCCCTGCACTTTTCAACCTGTACATTTCGGTCTTACCTGAAACATCCATTTCAACTTCGGTTCTTTCTTTGGCTGGCCATGTGTTTAAAATTCTTGGAGGGTTGGCTGATTGACAATGCAAGATCAACATGGTGAAGGGAAGTAATACACTTCCCAGCATTGTTAGCACTGAAGAGAAAAGGGCCAAAACATGTTAGCTCATAAAAATATCTGAGGAAAGAAAAGATCGTCAAGAGCCGGGCTGCGTGGCTCAGACGGTTGAGATGCTGGCCTTCTGACCTCAACTTGGCAGGTTCGATCCTGGCTCAGTCCTGTTGTATTTGAAGGTGCTCAAATATGTCAGCCTCATGTCGGTAGATTTACTGACATCTTAAAGAACTCCTGTGGGACTAAATTCCAGCACCTCTGAGTCTTGGGAAACTAAAAGTAGTTAGTGGTACATAAAAACAATAATAATAATTATTAGATAAGTTAATATATATGCATTTCTTAGATAAATGTATCTTAGCATAGTACCTCCATAGTCTTCAGTTGGCTTTCTTTTCTCATTGTTGTCAGAAAATAATATTCGCTCATTTTTAAGTGTTCCTTAGTGTTGTGTATAGTGATTTGTTAATATAATACAAGAAGCCAGGGAATGTTCTCCACAGTGCCTATGTGCTGCTGCGCGAGGTGGTATCAGCATAGGTTATAAACTTCATGGTTCTGATCCGTATTGAATTGTAAGTACAATATAATTATTAAATTAATGTATTAATGGTCCACATTTCAATACTATAATATGTAATATTCTAAATTACATTAATTAATTAGCGACTAGTTTTGGCCGGGGTTGGCGATCTTCAGCCTTAATGTAAAACATCTAATAACTAAACAAATGAAACAAATATATACAAATTGACTTTAAAAAAAATTGAGATGAAATTATGATTAAATTTGAAAATAAACTAGGTTCTAACTTCTTGAATATGCTCATCATTGAGAATATTTCAAGTATTAATTTATATACACGGAACATCTAATCATTAATAATTCAATAGTAAATGGGAATTGGTAAAAGTTGATCCTGTAGTTCATCACCAAATCTATTTGAGTGGTGTTAGTCATATGCAAGCCATTGGGCACCGCTGTAAATAACCATAAGCTGACAAAGAACTGTTAGATGTTGTTTCATCATCAATCAAGGTAATAAAATGAGATGCTCTCATGGTGCTTCTTAAATCATGCTGAAATGATCATAGATACATTGTGTCTGGTATAAAATTTGCAATTCATTGCGGTGCCCATGAAGTTAACCTGAATATATTAGATAAAATTAAAACAAAACAAATCAAAACAAACAATAGAAAAGCAAAAGTCTTGCATAATGCCACATCCATAAACAATTTCAATAGTTATTAAAAATCTGGAGTATACAGGATCATTTGCAGCAGTTGTAATTCTTCTTACGTTGGACAGACCAGGAGAAATTTTAATATAAGGTACTCGGAACACTTCAATGCCCTAAAATACAATAAATTTTCAGCTGCAGGACAGCATATGCATGACTATAATCACAAATTCACAGACATAGAACAAGATATGTAAATTCTCAAAATCATCAACAAAGGACCCATACTTAAGATTACCGAAAGCTGCTTCATACATTAAGATCAATATTTCAATCCAAATCATAATCTTAGTAAAATTTCAGAAAAGCCAAATATCCTTTTTGACCTTCTAATTCCCATTTTCAGTAACATCAAACCAACAAGTCATAATTCAGTTTTTCATAATATTTACAGCACCTTTCCTCAACAGCCATCCTTTTTTCCCACATCCTTCAGCCCTGCCTTAATAATAAAGAGAATAAAGCAAGTCTTATATGTGACTTTCAGGTCCATCAATGAAATATGCGGCAGAGGCCATGGTTTGAACGGTGCAAGTTCAGTAATCAAGTAGGCATTTATGAAGCAATTGATTGTACACATCAAGAAGATATAAGTGGATGGTTAAGCATGTTCCTTTGCATGATTTCTTAATTAAGAGAGTGACTTTGTCATAGAAGGCATTCCTCAAATGTCAAAAACAGATGGAAAGGAAATTATAGACCAGCGATTTGTCAGAAATTATAGAATGCGAACCAATGCTGTTATTGTAATATTTAAATAGGATTTTGTTTTATGTGAACAATGATGTAAAAAAAATCGAGATTGAAGGTCGAGAGGAAGAACTACTAGGTACATTTAAGAAGGAAGCTAACTGAAAATTGTAAGACTTGAGAAGTTATTGTGAGAGGAATATGGGAAGAAACTGTAATAATATCTAGCGTTTAATATAAGAAACAAGGCGAGTGTTTTTGGATTAACATGAAACATTGTGCATTACATATCATTGTACTAATTCCGATTGTACAAGTATCAGGTCAGAATGCCCATGAAGGTGGAAGATTGTTACTGTAATACCATAACCAAATCAGCCATGAAGGCTTGAACAGGATTAGTGTCCTAACAGGCCTGGAACTATGGTGAAATGAAATAACATTTATAATTCCACTGACGAGAGGATGGAGATAAGCTACAAGAATCTGTCAACGATAAGTACCCCAAGATGTTGTCTCTCCTCTGTTCTATCATGTAGAATGCATAGCAGTAGCGTAGATTTTTGTCATAAGGTGACTTAATTAAGACACAACTTGAGTAACATAAGGTGATTTTCGCAAAAGGTCAATGATATTCATAATTGCAGTTAAGTATTCCATAAGGAAATATTGGAATTATGTTTCTCGTGCAATATTCAACTTGTAAAAGCACGCATTCGTGGTAATTATTATGGGATTTCCTAAAGATTGTTCGCGAATGTAGGAAATATTATCCTTGTGTTTGAAGTGACATACTAGTTACTGCGTAGATAATTCTTGCAAGATGATGTGATTTACGTGTCGTTTGAGATCTTTTTATATGATAACTTTCATGTATGCGTGTGATTTGTGTAAGATATGAGTATTTCGTCAGGTTAATACTAGGGTGATTATAACATGTATTTGATGATGAGATGGTTCTTGGGATATATATGCTTGTATATTATTTTGGATGGACAATTATGAATAGGCATGGTCGATAGAATGTTAATATGATAAAATGAGGTTGCTGTGATAAATGATTTGTTGAAAATAAGCATTACGGGATTGTAGTGTGGTCTTCGAGAATTTCAATGAATTTAAGGTTGAGAATGATTGATTAAGATGTTCATCATGTGAAGTTGAAGTGGCCCTGGAAATAGACAAGCGTTAAGATTTGATGTTAGTGTTTTTGCATAATGTTCCGAAGATTATAAGTATTGAAACGTGTGTTCGGTCATCAAAATATTAATCTGTGGCACGGTGAACATGTGAATGTTACATATTTGAATAGAAAATCATTGATAGAGGATCTTCGACAGTAGACGACATCAGTATGAAGGTAGTGAGATGTCTCATACTTTAATGATGTTATTGTCACCTGAAGCAGTGCATGACTAGTATTTATTTAAGTAGTTGCTTTGTAGTATGGATTTCGTAGACTGTAGTAGATCTTCATAATTTTCAGGAGGAGAATCTCGGTGAAGCCAGATGCTGTTGAATCGTTTCCAAGTCTTCTTATTTATTAATGATGTTATCAGTTAGATGTTGAGTATTTTAGGTGCAGTGGATATGAGTTTCCAGGAGATGCTGTTCCTGCTTTGATTGAATTTACTAATTATCAATAGTCCCAATGTTTCTGAATAGTATGTGATGACATTATTAGCAAGCGACAGTGTTGGACATAGCTTGTTATGGAATACTCAAGTTGTTAGATGGTTAATTTATGCAATGAGTCATAATGTGGATGGAATATAGAAAGATAAAATCTTGGACTGATGAGTGATAAGTACGAGTGAAATAACTAAATATTTCTTATTTTAATTCTATGATTGGTGGACAATGAAAAGATAGTAAAATGATTTAATATATCGTGATAAATAAGCCTTCAGCAAGTTCCATGTTGGATTTGTTATAAGTCAAGATTTGAATTTAAGGTAGTTTATGACCAACATATGATTGTGGTATGATCCAAACCAACAAAGCATGCAGTGTTGATTTTATTCTTATTTTCCAATCATGTTGTGATGTAAATTTTATTTCCATTTACGTTTTATTAATTAAATTGGAATATCCTTCCAAGAAACTAGAATTTTTGATATTTTCATTTCATTGAATTAAGGATTAGAGAGAAAGAGAGAGATAGAGAGAGAAAGAGAATCCACAAGGGATAGCTGCCCTAGAACAAGGGGTACCGTACGGTAACAGCATCAAATTATTATCTATTTTTGCACTATTTATGTTAGGATAAAATGAGCTTATATATATTTTTAAAATTTTGAATTTCCCCTGTTGTAGATGTACAGCTATCCCCGATCAGGAAAACTTTATTTTTCTTTACACATACCGTACAAATGATGCTTTACCATTGCCAAAGAATCTCATAAAACATCTAAACAAATATCTTTTAGATACGAAACAGGAATACCAAAACGAAGGAAAAAATTCATTGAAAATTTTGTGACAGATCCTCGCGCACTGAAGGGTAACCCAATCACTTCCCAGCAACTGGCGGGTATGTGATACTTTTCTTCAAAGTATTTAAAACAGTTTTTGTAGTGTCTCTTCTTTTCAGAATCAACTTCTTTGGCCTGTGAACTGTTACTCTCAAACCTTATTGTTGGATCAGTAACAATGCCGATGTTTCTCTTCCTGTCAATCGCGACAATGTCTGCACGTTTAATGGATCCATCACTAGAGATACAGTGCACTTCTTCAAAGACTTCAAATCTGCCAGATTTTTTGAGAAGTTCTGCAATACTGCTCCTGACCCTATGGTGCCTGTTATTTCTCAATAGTTCCCCTTTCGAGCAGAAACCAAGAACATGAGGGAGGGTTTATATCTCGTTGTAGTGACGGCAACAGTTTTCTTGGCTTCTACCAGGAACGCTTTGGACTGCTAGCACATTGCAGTTCATTTTAATGGCATTAGTCCATTGGGAAGTTGAAAGTCCTTTCTTCGTTGTAATCCAGGTGTTTATGTCCATTCTGAAAAATGAGATACACCTTTTCCACAGTGTGGTAGTTTTTTCCATATTTCAAACTGCTGATCTCTCAGTTTCTTCTGAAGAGTCTGTACCTTAGGTTGTTCATCGGGAGCGAAGCCAAGGCTTCTCAGACTACCCTTTATTTATTGTTGAAAATTTCTTGTTTGTACCAGAAGTGGGTCAACAACAGAGTCCACTCTGTTACAGACGTTAATGTGTTGAAGGAAAGCTTCCCATGACGCTCTCATAATGCCCAATCCACAAACTTTTTTTGAGCTGTAGAGCATACAATCTGGACAATCAGTTGGTAAATCCTTTACTGTACTTCTGATTAATTTATCGACATCGTCTAAAAACCCGCGTCTGAGTTTCGATAAGGGTGCACACTGTAAAGGATAAATCAAACTCGGCCAAATGTATTGATTTATAATGTTAATTTTCTGATCTGGTTTAAGAAAAATTTAGTTCACAAGTCTCGATAAATTATCGCTTAGTTTAGTTATAATGTTCCTTTCGTCTAATATTATTTCATTGTCATGTGTAACACCCAAATATTTAAGGTTTTCCTGCTTATCAATAGATGACACCTGAAGTCCACTGATAGTCCTAATAACAATGTTTATCAGTTGCCCATTCTCAATAACTATAGCTTTTGATTTAGAAGTATTCAGTGTGAGCCCTACTTTGGAAAGGCATTGGCCTGGTGTATAAATCATAAGCGCTGCTGATTTTTTATCTTTAGATATTAACGCAACATCATCAGCAGAACCTAGCGCTGCCACGTTGTCGATATCTTGCACAAGATTGTAGCCAAATTGAGAAGCATGTTCTAAGTCGTTTAATTCTCTTAATATGAAATCAATTGCCAAATTAAACAGAAGAGGCAATAGAGGTGATCCTTGAGCTACTCCCCTATGAACTTGAATTTCCTTAGTTCGAGTGATCGCGTCTATTTCCACATGAATCAAATTATTCCTGAAAAGAGATATTATTAAAGACTTTAGCTTCTTGGGAACAGATGTCGAATTTAGTGTATATTCCAAATGATTATGACCAATATTATCGAACGCTTTGAATACATCTAGAAAAGTGATGCAACAATTCTTTTTTTCAAGTTTTGCGTCTTGAAGACAACTGCTGACCAAAGATGAATTTATGAATGTACCTGGTGTAGACACAAAACCTCTTTGCTGGGTTGATAAGTCAATGGAAGGCCTAATTTTTCTTTCCAGACTTCTTTCGATGATCCTTCTTAAAATAGAATAAATTGTTACTGGATGCCAGTTACTAATTATGTTTCGATCTCCGGATTTAAATAACAGGATAGTGAGACCTCTTCTAAAACTTCACGGAACATAATCCCAGGTTATCATTATATTTGCTATAATACTGATGATTTTCGAACATTCGATTTCCTTTATGACCTTAAGAAATACTCGATCAGGGCCAGGAGTAGTATCAACATTTATTCCCTTCATAGCTTGTTGAATCTCCTCGTCTGTCACGGAACAGTCATATTCGTTATCCTCATCATCAGAAGTAGTGTAGTTACTTAGAACAGCAGGATTTTCTGTGCCTATGGAATTTGAATAGAAGTCGTATACTTCCGAAGCAGGAAGTGTACATTGTTTACCTTCAGTATTTGTCATAATATTTTGAACAACCTTCTTTCTTCTATAATAGTAATAATGTTGAATCAGATCATATTTATACTGATTTTGTTTCTTATCCCTAAACTGTTTATCACGGTGCTGAGGATTGCTACAAGTGGAATATTTTGAAGGTTCACGTTTAATTTGCCAAGCTTTTCGGGTGTGAACCAAAAAGTCATTATGATTTCTACTTCTGTATGTGCAATGTATTGGGGAACAACAAAGTTAATAAATCTAAAATGTATGGAAGGCTTAGAATCAGCTATTAAGCCTGTGCCACACAGTCCAGATATTCCTGTTCCAGCACCACCAAAGGAACTAGAGGATGTGATACCAATATAAATGGTCCGTTATTGGACATTATAAATTTTCCAGGTAACTCATTCCTTGTTGTCAGCGTTTTGCATTGGCACTGCCGGTGGTTCCAAGTAGCCTACGCAGTGGCCTCTATGGTATGCACTAGCCATGCGTCTTAGTGGGTGTGCTATGTACCAACTGATAAGCCCAATTTAGCACATGGGGGCGAAACGCTGGCAACCAGGAATGAGTTAGCTGGAAAATTTATAATGTCCAATAACGGACCATTTATATTGGTATTATAAATTTACTCATTCAGGACAAATATTTCGGGTTCCCTGTGGGAATCAACATCTATACCATAGAGGATATAAAGGAAACAAGTTCATCTGAGTCTGCAGAACGTTTTGAAGTGCATGAGGATTTCTCCCCAGAAGACAAACCACAGCTTTTTACTCAGGCAGAGCTGAATGATTTTGTGCAAGACCTAGATCTTGCAAAAGAAAAAAGTAGGATTGCATGATTGAGATTGAAAGAAAAGAAAATGATGGCACCAGGAGTGGTCTTTAGTTTGTACAGGAACCAAGAGGGAGAATTCCATAAGTTTTTCAAAATGGGAAAACAGGTTATTTATTGCTGTAACATATCAGGTGTAATTGTTCAGTTTGGTGGTGAAAATTTCTATAGTTGCAGGTAATTATCCACATTTTTCTGTATTGATGTTATACAAAGTAGACAATATATGTTCTACAGCTTTTAATTTCCCTTAAGCAAATAAACAGTATCTATCAGGTGGAATTGTAGAGTATTTTACTTCTATTAACAATAGCGTTTATCAATGCGTCAGAGAGGAGAGAAGCCTGAAAGCAGTGTTACTACATAATAGCAACAAATTTCCTTCGATTCCCATTGGGTCTCCTGTTTTTCTCAAAGAAAATTAACCCATCTGCATCTGCCTCCTCCTATAGCAGAAAGGGCTTGGAAAACATGAATTTTCAAACAATTTGTTCAGTTTGTAGACCTCTGAATAAATTGGCATAAATTCCATATTTATTGACATAATTCAAGATTCTTTACAGAAAAAAGGTTGTAAAGCAACAGTTATATAATTTGTGCACTTACACAGAATAGGATCCTTGTTGCTTGGAGTCCAGGATTTGAAAGTCAGTAGGTCTTTCTTGTGTGGTATGGCTGGAAATGCTCTAGACACCGTGGAATGTTGCAGGAGTCACATTGCCATGTACTTTCAAAATCACGAGTGCAAAATATACCCTGAGTTCATCAGATGATATTTTCGTAAACTGGCTGCCACTAGACCTGAGCGTGTTGGTTTGATCAACTATATAATCAGCAAAATTATCATTCATATTCAAAGCAAATTTTACCACCCTGCTAACACCAGCCGGTAAATTCACTCCAGAACCCAAGCTACTAACTCCAGTAAACAGGTGCTGTGTTGGTGTCGCAAGCTTTTTCTCCCAATCCCATTCAACGACGTCCCCGAAACTGCAACAAATGTCGTGCATAATTTCATCTGCCACTGACGTAGTGTTGTCAAGTTCCGTTTCACTTTCACATGCTGTTGCATCACAACAATTAAAATTTATATACATATTATCACCAAGATCTTCCTCATCATCACTATTGTAATCAGAGCCTAGAAGTTTGAAATAACACATTAATTCTTCATCATCCTTTCCATTAACGAACACATGCTTCTGTTTATCCGCCATTGTTTCCAAACAATCTGGTTCGGAAATTGCAAGTACTGTATTTTTACAAGCACCACTCAAATGAAATAGTTCTTAAATCTGCCCCCAGGTTGCAGGCTATCTCATTTCTGGTAAAAAGCTGATAAGAACTACCAAGTAGATGAACAGGTCTACCAACAGAAAGTAGGACATCTCGCTTTTGGCAGACAAATGAGCACTGCGTACTAGTACGCATATGGCTATATAGCATTTTATCGCGTCAGCGTACTGGTACACTTACGGATGCGGTTGGGTTAAGATTTTCAGTTGATTCTAGAAAAAATTAACTACCAGGAACATCAGTGGCTATCATGTGGAGACCTAAAAGTAACCACCATTTTGCTAGACCAAAAAGCAGATTACACAAAATTTCCTTTGCATCTGTCAACACTGGCGAGATAAGAAGTGTTCACTGCCAGCGTGCAGTTGTTTAGCACTCTGTCCCTCAGTTCGCTGGAAACTATTGGATTTTTAAGGGGTATTGTGAGGTTATCATCACAATGGTTAAATACACTATAGAGCAAAGAATATTTTTGGTCGACTGTTATTTGCACAAGAAGAAGAAACCAGTTAAAAGGTGCCTTCGAAAATTTCGTAGACAATTTCCTGGTGTGACACTATCATCAAAATGTTATGTGCAGCAGCTCATTTATAAGTGGCACAGTACTGGTTCCATAAGCAATAAGAAAAAGAAGCGAAGAAGAACAGCTCTCACATGGGAGAGGTTAGAAGATATACAGGCAAGACTCCAATTCAGTCCACACAAGTCGCTTCGGAGAGTAGCTCAGGAAAGTGGTATTTCACCTTCTTCAGCACGTAATGCAACAAAATTGTTACATTTACGATCTTATCGGACTCATTCAATCCATAACATACTGCCTACAGATTTCAATGCAAGAATATGATTTTGCAATTGGCTAATGTATAGTGTCCACAACTGTATTGTGGATCCGAAATTTCTTTCTATGAGCGACGAAGCCTGGTTTCATTTGAGTGGATATGTCAATTCACAGAACAATAGAATCTGGGATAGACAACCCGCACATTTTACAGCCGAGACCTCTGCACGATGTGAAGGTGGGTGTGTGGTGCGCCATCAGTGCCCGACGAATTATCGGTCCGATATTTTTTCAGGACACGATTACTTCTGACCACTGTATTCACAACATTCTGGAACCCTTTTTTTGCTGAACTGACTGAAGAAGAGAAAAGGTACGGCTATTTCCAGCAGGATAGTGCAACGGCCCATACGGCGCATAGCTCTATGCGTTGGTTACGGGAAATGTTCGATGATGATCAGATCATCAGTAAAGGCTTATGGTCCCGTCGTTCGCCTGATTTAAGCATGTGTGATTTTTATCTATGGGGAAATCTTAAAGGAAAAGTTTACAGGAATCATCCTCGAACTGCAGAAGGATTAAAAACTGAAATTAGAAACATTGTGCATTCTATCGGTTTCCATGAACTACAAAGTGTGTTTCGAAATCTCATTACAAGATGTGAAACTTGCATTGCAGCTGAAGGAGATCACTTTCAGCATCGTCTGTAAATACTGGTGAGTTCAGTTTAACTTCCTAGTTGATTTATTTATTTGTTTATATATTTATTTGGGTTACTGTAGTCGCGTCCTAGTTCGTAAACCATGGACAATGGCTGAGTGGCCTAGTAAGTGATTCTGAGAGTCAGGATACCAGTTGCTATGGAATAGGAGTGGGCATCTTGGACATATTCTGAGTCATGGCCCTCCTTGTGCTCAGGCGGCTAGGACTATACAATTCACCGGTGGTCCATAACCCGTTAAAGGAGAGATCCTCACTTGGACTATGTGCAAGTAGGGTAGCATCCTGCTTCATGAATTTACTGATCTCAGAACATTTTAAGCAAGCCTCGGACCTATGGGAGTAATGGAGTCCCACTCCCATTTGACAGGCGAGGGACTCCTTGGAAACAACTTGGCGAATGAAATGGAATTCGATGGGGAGCTATCAATATTATTGGGGCTTATGGAAGAAAGAAAGTAGAAATGGCTGAGTCAGCAAAGAGGATGCATCTGGATGTGTTAGGAGTAAGTGATATTTGAGTAAGGGGAGATAACGAGAAAGAGATAGGAGATTATAAAGTGTACTTGACGGGTGTTATAAAGGGAAGGGCAGAGTCTGGGGTAGGGCTCTTTATCAGGAATAGCATTGCACGGAACATAGTTTCTGTTAGGCACGTAAATGAGCGAATGATGTGGGTAGATTTGTCAGTTGGAGGAATTAGGACTAGAATTGTGTCCGTGTATACACCATGTGAGGGTGCAGATGAGGATGAAGTTGACAAGTTTTATGAAGCATTGAGTGACATCGTGGTCAGGGTCAACAGCAAGGATAGAATAGTGCTAATGGGCGATTTCAATGCGGGAGTTGGGAATAGAACTGAAGGATACGAAAGTGTGATTGGTAAATGTGGGGAAGATATGGAAGCTAATGGGAACGGGAAGCGTTTGCTGGACTTCTGTGCTAGTATGGGTTTAGCTGTTACGAATACATTCTTCAAGCATAAGGCTATTCACCGCTACACATGGGAGGCTAGGGGTACCAGATCCATAATAGACTATATCTTAACAGACTTCGAATTCAGGAAATCTGTTAGGAATGTATGAGTTTTCCAAAGATTTTTCGATGATACAGACCACTATCTGATCTGTAGTGAAGTAAGTATCTCTAGGCTCTAGGGTAGAGAAAGTGAAATCTGTCTGCAAACGAATAAGGGTATAAAATCTCCAGGACAAGGAAATTATACAGAAGTACATGGATATGATTAGTGAGAAGTATCAAAGAGTAAACAGTAAGCAGGTTCAGGATATAGAAAGTGAATGGGTGGCATACAGGGATGCTGTAGTAGAAACAGCAAGGGAATGCCTAAGAACAACCTGTGTGTAAAGATGGGAAAAGGCGAACATCGTGATGGAATGATGAAGTGAGAGCAGCTTGTAAATGTAAAAAGAAGGCTTACCAGAAATAGCTCAAAACAAGGGCTGAGGCAGACAGGGATTTGTACATAGATAAAAGAAACAGAGCAAAACAAATAGTTGTTGAATTAAAAAAGAAGTTGTGGGAAGATTTTGGTAATAACCTGGAAAGGCTAGGTCAAGCAGCAGGGAAACCTTTCTGGACAGTAATAAAGAATCTTAGGAAGGGAGGGAAAAAGGAAATGACCAGTGTTTTGAGTAATTCTGTTGAACTCATAATAGATCCCAGGGAATATCTGGAGAGGTGGAGGGAATATTTTGAACATCTTCTCAACGTAAAAGCAGTTCTTCCTGGTGGTGTTGCGACCAGCCAAGCTCGTGGGGAGGAGGAAGATGATGATGGTGAAATTAAGCTTGAAGAAGTATAAAGGATGGTAAATAAACTCCATTGTCATAAAGCAGCAGGAATAGATGAAATAAATTAGACCTGAAATGGTGAAGTACAGTGGGAAGGCAGGGATGAAATGGCTTCATAGAGTAGTAAGATTAGCATGGAATGTTGGTAAGGTACCTTCAGATTGGACAAAAGCAGTAATTGCACCTATCTATAAGCAAGGGAACAGGAAGGATTGCAACAACTATCGAGGTATCTCATTGATTAGTATACCAGGCAAATTATTCACTGGCATCTTGGATGGGAGGGTGCGATCAGTCGTTGAAAGGAAGTTGGATGAAAACCAGTGTGGTTTCAGACCACACAGAGGTTGTCAGGATCTATTTTCAGTATGCACTAGGTAATTAAAAATGCTACGAGAGGAATGGGCAGTTGTGTTTATGTTTCGTAGATCTAGGGAAAGCATGTGACAGGGTACCGAGGGAAAAGATGTTCGCTATACTGGGGGACTATGGAATTAAAGGTAGATTATTAAAATCAATCAAAGGCATTTATGTTGACAATTGGGCTGCAGTGAGAATTGATGGTAGAATGAGTTCTTGGTTCAGGGTAGTTACAGGAGTTAGACAAGGCTGTAATCTTTCACCTTTGCTGTTCGTAGTCTACATGGATCATCTGCTGAAAGGTATAAAAAGGCAGGGAGGCATTCCGTTAGGTGGAAATGTAGCAAGCAGTTTGGCCTATGCTGACGACTTGGTCTTAATGGCAGATTGCGCCGAACGCCTGCAGTCTAATATCTTGGAACTTGAAAGTAGGTGCAATGAGTATGGTATGAAAATTAGCCTCTCGAAGACTAAATTGATGTCAGTAGGTAAGAAATTCAACAGAATTGAATGTCAGATTGTTGATACAAAGCTCGAACAGGTCGATAATTTCAAGTATTTAGGTTGTGTGTTCTCCCAGGATGGTAATATAGTAAGTGAGATTGGATCAAGGTGTTGTAAAGCTAATACAGTGAGCTTGCAGTTGCGATCAACAGTATTCTGTAAGAAGGAGGTCAGCTCCCAGACGAAACTATCTTTACATCTGTCTGTTTTCAGACCAACTTTGCTTTACAGGAGCAAAAGCTGGGTGGACTCAGGATATCTTATTCATAAGTTAGAAGTAACAGACATGAAAGTAGCAAGAATGATTGCTGGTATAAACAGGTGGGAACAATGGCAGGAGGGTACTCGGAATGAGGAGATAAAGGCTAATTTAGGAATGAACTCAATGGATGAAGCTGTACGCTTGAACCGGCTTCAGTGGTGGGGTCATGTGAGGCGAATGGAGGAGGATAGGTTACCTAGGAGAATAATGGACTCTGTTATGGACGGTAAGAGAAGTAGTGGTAGACCAAGACGACGATGGTTAGACTCAGTTTCTAACGATTTTAAGATAAGAGGTATAGAACTAAATGAGGCCACAACACTAGTTGCAAATCGAGGATTGTGGCGACGTTTAGTAAATCCGCAGACGCTGCAGACTGAACGCTGAAAGGCATAAAAGTCTATAATGATTATGTATGTATGTATATGATTGATTTATTTATTTATTTGTTTGTTTGTTTGTTTGTTTGTTTGTTTGTTTGTTTGTTTGTTTATTTATTTATTTATTTATTTATTTATTGCTGGCAAGTTCAGTTTAAATTCCTAGTTGATTTATTTATTTGTTTATTCAATTCCTTATATGTCCAGAGCATCTATGTAGCCGGTGAGTTCAGTTTCGTTTAGTTTGTATAGGCGTAATCATGCCGCTTCTTTGAGCCGACTATGCCTGCTTGTCATGGCGGGCACTGCGCTCACTGTCTCCGCTTCCCAGCACGCCTAATCCTCGCTACTCCACTCTGAACTTTCAAATTAATCACCCTGTATAATTCTCCTTTACAATACAAAACAACAATCTGTATTAGATGGGATGATATCTATAGGTTTCAGACTATCTAAAGGCCATCCTCAGTAGAAGCTCAAATATTACATTCCTGCAAATAAATAAAAACACTGATGTAGCGCGTGAAATTAACGTAGAAAATCCTCTCGTCTAAAAACTCGTTTGGTTGACATAAAACTTGCTTAATCCTTTCTTTAAAAGTGGAACACTGTGTTGTGCAGCATAGTGAGACCATCAATAAAGGGAATAATAAGTGTACATCATCTGTAATGGGAAAAAGGAAAATGAATGGATGAAACAAAAACCAAAATATCGCGTAAAAAGAAAAGGCTCAATCAACTTACTCGTTAAATGGCTGTTGTCTCAAATGGTACGACCTTGTCGGTCTCATGTCACATTGACACTAAGCTTGTGTGTAGCTTACAACATGTCAGAGCTTATGTGGTTGGGTGGGGAAGCAGAAGGGGGAAGGAGGAGGGGTAAGGTAGGAGAGGGAGATATTGAGGAAAGGGTGAGTCTAGATCTGGAATGTTGGTAGTTCAACTAATTTTTATTCACAAACTGTGGACAGATGAGGGGAACAAAGGTTTCCAATAAAGCATTTTTCTTCTCGCTGGTTTCATTGAGGTTGTACTGTATTGGTCAATATCAATATAAATATTCTCCAGTATATTGAGTAAGGAACCTTCTTGTTCATAACGTAAAATCTTTAAATCCTGGTCAATTGTTGTGTATTTATGATTTTGTTTCTTACATTGTTCGCTCATGGCTGAGTAGTGGTTATACTTCCAAGGTGTTAAGATGTTCGGTGTACCTTATATTGAAAGTACGGCCTGTTTGTCCTACGTACATTGAAAAACAAGACTGGCATTTTAATTTGTATACCCCAGAGTTCATGAATTTGCTCTTGCCATTGATGGTATGAGAATTAAAAGCTATTTTGGCATTGATGTGAGTGGTCTTGAAAGCTATTTTTAACTTATGCTTTTTTTTAAATGTTATAATTTGGATATATGTTGTTATTATTGAAGGTAAATGTGGTAAACTTCTTTTTAGGGGGAGGTTCTTTTTCCAAGATAGTCTTGGGTTTACTTCTAAATGTATAAAGAATTTTGTTCATGAAGGCTTTATTGAAACCATTACATTCAGCTATTGTATTGATTTCTTTCCTGAAATTCTTGCAAGATAAAGGAAGAGTAAGTGCTCTGAAAATCATGCTATTCAAAGCTGCCTTCTTCTGCATCCCCAGGTGTAGAGAAGTCTGGTGAATTGTGTTAATTGTGTGAGTGGGCTTCCTGTAAATATCAAAGGAAAGGGTTATATTATCATTGCAAGTAATAGTTAGATCGAGATAATTAAGAGAGTTGTTATTTTCGGACACTATCTTGAACTTCATATGAGGGTCAGAGCTATTAAGTAATTCAAGTACTGTATTGCTGTCTATAGTATGAGAATCTAGGATAACAAAAGTGTCATCGACGTAGTGTGTCCAGTGTTTGATACCGTTAATTTTTCCTATGATATGAGTGTGTTCAAGAAAATCAATGTAAATGTCAGCGAGGATTCCTGATGCCAGTGATCCCATAGGAAGGCCCTTCTGTTGGTATACAGTATTATTAAAAGTGGAGAAATTACCTTTTTACTCGTGTATTAGACCCCCTCGCATATTAGAACCCCTTTGGCTTTAGAGAGGAAGAAAATGAAAAAAATAAGTACAACGACCCCCCCAACGTAATTCGTCAGAGAAGATCAACGATTCCGCTTCGAAGCGGGTACAAGCCTTATGCAGCTCTGATGACATCACACAAATTTGTGATTAGTTTCGTCTGTACGTCAAACGCAATGAAAAGATGTGAAGTCATGCAGTACATCTGTGTTTCATAGTTAAGAAATGTCCGCCTCCGTAGCATAGGCCTACTGTAGCTCTGATGACGTCGCACATATAGGTGAATAGTTTCGTGTCCGACCTGCACATTGCAAGCACGCACCAGTCATCTATATATGTCTGTGTTTTGTAGTTAAGAATGTCTGCCAGTGTATAGTTAGCACAATTAGATGCCTTTCTTGGGAGCCTGAGTTAGATTCCCAGTACCGTATTGCCAGAGATTTACGAATGGTAGGAAGGTTGATTTGCGGTAAAAATGGTACATGCAACTCCCTTTCACTGGGGGCCTGTCTAAAAAAGAGCTGCACCACCTCGGGAAGAGAAAAAGTTAGTTAAGAAATATTCACGGTTGTTGATAGGCCCATTAATATAGGCAGGCGAGATCATTAACAAAGTGATTGTTTAATATCTTGTAACTCAGGCCAATATAGGGTTTTTGGGAGAGAAGTAGGTTTAATACTTGATAAAAACAATCCAATCACAATTGTTTTACTTGCCAATGTACCTAACAAATAATCATATTTATTTTTTATGTCCCCACTTACTTTCAACGATTTTCGGAGATGCCAGACAAAACTTACTAGGGTGTGTTAATAAAAAATGAGAGACAACGAACGTACAAAATTAAACATTATGATAATAAAACGCATTACCGACACACCTGTAGATATCCATAAATACGACAAACTTTCCTGTTATTTACTTTTATACTTTCCGTCGTGGAACTTTTAGCACTATCCAGGTGATAGCATACCTAACCTAAACAATGTGGTCTTTCTTATCTCATTTACAGCTGTTTTGGTAAATCCTGATATGATAAATATAGAGAACAAGCATGAATTATACATTATTTATTCCTGGCTAGTCAAAACTTCCCTAGAACTTTGTAATAGAATTAACCCTTAACTATTGACGTACATTTTCAGTGACATCAACATGGACGTGAGGTCACTGAGACCGCATGAAAATTAATTTGACTACGGAAGGGACGGTTAATGAGATAAATTGCTAGCTGCTTTTATTTGAATAATTACACTTTATTGAACCCAAAACCACAAAAATATTTTCCATTTGTTAATTTGTATAACCCTCATACCTTCAGATTGCAGTCGCAGCAATTTTCGTTATTCAGAATACACTGTTCCATTTAAACACACACATATCCTTTACTCTATCAACAAAAATTGACCCTAACTTGGGTATTAAAGGTGTTTGATAACCAATGCACTGAAAATTAACGACAAATTAGACTGATCTCTTGTTGGGGTGGAAATTGCAAGCACTGAACTTGGCCTTCAATGTTACTCTCACTCAACACATTCGAAGCAGATCTTCCTTGTACACTCCAAGCATACTGGTTTTTCACATCTGTAGCACTTGTAATATGTTTTTTCTTCTTTGCTGGTGGGCACAGACGACAAGTTATCCGTTTTTCAAGCTTCTCCTCGGAAATTTTGATACGCTCCGCAGGGATGCTCAAAATTCTAGAGATAGCGCCTCGAATATCTCTTGGGATCCTGGGATTTGATAATCTTCTTATCATGTGTGGCCTAGTGAGTTGAGCAGCAAGTTCTTTCAGAAAATGTTGCCTGGTCATTTGGGGGCTGTCGTGATAGGACTGATGCAAGATATTCGCATTCACAGCTGCAATATCGACGATACGGAAGAAGACTGCCATCGGCCACCTTCTTGTTCTTCTACCTGTGCAGTAGTTGGCTGACATCTGATCCAAAGTATCTACTCCAGACTTCGTAGAATTATAAAACTGAATCATCTCTTCCTTCCCCGTGTCCGCATCAGTTGCTTTCCCATGGTGCATAGAGGATTCTAACAAAACAGCTTTGTTTCTTTTCGGAACGTGTGAGAGAAGAGTTATGTCTTTCGTGAAGCCATACACAGAGAAACCGACCTTTCTCTGCTTGGAAGGCAAGAAGTTAGTTGGAATTTCCTTTTTGTTCTTTCTTACTGTCCCAACATAAGTGAGTCCCCTTTTCCTCAGCTCCTGAACAAGCTCCACTGAGGTGAACCAATTGTCAGCTGTTATATTTCTATTTGTACCCTGTATTGGTTCCGATAAACGAAGAACTGCCTGAGTTGGCTTTGAAAATGTTCTGTCTTCTCTTGAAAGACCTATTCCATCAGTGTCCTTCCCTGCATAAATATATGCATTGTACAAATAACTATTTTTCGAATCGGTTAGGCACATCAATTTCACTCCATATTTCTCAGGCTTGTTCGGAATATGCATTCTGAACTTACACCGACCTCTGAAACCAATTAGCATCTCATCTACTGTTGCATTTGTGCCAATGGAGTAACACCTTTGAGAGTTCTGAATCAACATATTCAGAAGCTCAGATATGGGTGCAGTAGGATCTGTCTCTCTCCGCTGCGTTCTGTCTTCAGGATTGTCAAAACGCAGGCTGCACAGGAGAATGGAAAACCTTGTACCTGACATCACAACACGAAATATTTCACGGCCCGTACCGTCAGCTGCGAAGGCTGAAGCGATGTCCTCTTTGTTAGATTTGAAAACCGCCGAATAAATAAGAAGGCCTAGAAAAGCTTTCATTTCAACTGCGTCAACATTTTGTAATTCTGGTCGGGTAGACTTTCGGTAATTACTTCTCATTGTACTGAGTTTCACATTTGTCCATCGCACTAGTAAGTTCACCATTTCTTCACTAAATATTAGTGTCCATGCCGTAACAGGATCCACACTGTTTCCAAATCGAGCTGAAGGGCGCGAACCGGGAAGGTGAATCACGATATTGTGACGAGGTGTACGCACATTCTGTGGAGGTTCCGCAGACGACCATTTGTACCTATTTCTACCATAAAAACACTTAGAACGTGAATCATCAGGCAGTAGCGCGGAACTTTCATCTTCTCCCTCTCCTTCAGTCTCAGTATCGGTATTGTGATCACTCTCTATTTCACTATCACCATCGTCCACATCACTCATGTCTTCTTCAAACCACTCGGTAATTGTTCCTTCGTAATTTGCAACACATGTTCGGACACTCGCCGAAGTACTTGCACGCTGACTCATTGCTACACACAGCACTATCAACTGAAGACTGCTTCAAACCATGGACGTGCGGTCACCCAGGCCGCTACAAAACTCATCAGCTTCTTATCGCAGCTGCACGGTTATTTATGACAGATAAGATAAATACAGTGGAGAGGTCATCTTAAAATAGAAAGGTACTGCAAGCAAATATACTGGCAGGGCGATAAGCGAGGTGTGGCACGTGTTTACTTTTCCACCGCGGTCGTGTTGACCGCACGTCCATAGTTAAGGGTTAAAGACCTTACTTTATCAAAACCTTACACCCTTCACTCCTTTGATATTGTTAACATGTGAAGAATGTACCTATTAACAAAACCAATAAATTAGTAAAAACTAATCTCTCCAAAGTCAGTAAATTGAGTGTAGGTGAGATAGATGAGTTTATTCAGATCCTCAAATTTACATTAAATAATAATTTCTTCACTTCTAATAATACTGTATACTAACCAAAGATTAGCCTCCATGGCCCAGGTGGCAGCACACCGGCCTTTCACCGTTGGGTTCCGTAGTTCAAATCCCGGTCACTCCATGTGAGATTTGTGCTGGACAAAGTGGAGGCGGGACAGGTTTGTCTCCGGGTACTCCAGTTTTCTCTGTCATATTTCATTCCAGCAACATTCTCCAATATCATTTCATTAATCATTCATTAAGCATTGCCCCAGAGGAGTGCAACAGGCTTCGGCAGCTGGCACACTTCCCATCCTTGCCGCTAGAAGGGGGCTTCATTCCATTCCTGACCCGGTCAAATAACTGGAAACAGACTGTGGATTTTCACCAACAGAAGGGTCTTCCTATGGGGTCACCAGCCTGAGGAATCCTCGCTGACATTTACTTTGATTTTCTTGAACACACTCATATCATAGACAAAATTAATGGTATCAAACACTGGACACGCTACGTCGATGACACTTTTATTATCCTAGCTTCTCATTCTATACATAGCAATACAGTAATTGAATTACTTAATAGCTTTGACCCTCATATAAATTTCATGATAGAGTCCGAAAACAACAACTCTCTTAATTGGCTCGATCTAACTATTACTCACAATCATAATAAAACCCTTTTCTTTGATATTTACAGGAAGCCCACTCACACAATTAACACAATTCACCAGACTTCTCTACACCTGGAGATGCAGAAGAAGTCAGCTTTGAATAATAGCATGATTTTCAGAGCACTTACTCTTCCTTTATCTTGCAAAAATTTCAGGAAAGAAATCAATACAATAGCTGAATGTAATGGTTTCAATAAAGCCTTCGTGAACAGAAATCTTAATAAATTTAGAAGTAAACCCAAGACTATCTTGGAAAAAGAACCTCCCCCTAAAAGGAAGTTTACCACATTTACCTCCAATTATAACAACATATATCCAATTTATAATATTTTTAAAAAGCATAAGTTAAAAATAGCTTTCAAAACCACTCACACCAATGCTAAAATACTTTTTAATTCTCATACCGTCAATGGCAACAGCAAATTTACGAACTCTGGGGTATACAAATTAAAGTGCCAGCCTTGTTTATCATATATAGGACAAACAGGCCATAGTTTCACTATAAGATACACCGAACATCTTGACACCTTGAAGTATAACCGCTACTCAGCCTTGAGCAAACATTGTAAGGAACAAGATCATAAATACACAACAATTGACCAGGATTTAAAGATTTTACATTTAACGTATCCACAAAGGTGCACAGAGGTGCTGTCAGTTGGTACACTTATTTTATTCACAACTGTTTACAAATTAACACACACATAACCTTAATCACTGCTGTCACTAACAGAACACGCGCATCACAAAGTCGTACTTAAAGAAAAAAAACTGACTGTCACTTCAATATGGAGACTGCAACTATTGCATGTCACTTGAGAGAAATATTCTTGCTACACCATAACTCTACTGAACAATAACTCGTCAACCAATCACACTCTAACCAATCACTCGTCGTCACTGTCAAGATCGTCTCCTCATATATATATCCTGGCCAGGCTTCCAGAAAGATACGTACTGAGCTTGATAGCTACAGTCGCTTAAGTGCGGCCAGTATCCAGTATTCGGGAGATAGTAAGTTCGAACCCCACTGTCGTCAGCCCTGAAAATGTTTTTCCGTGGTTTCCCATTTTCACACCAGGCGAATGCTGGGGCTGTACCTTAAGTAAGGCCATGGCCGCTTTCTTCCCACTCCTAGCCCTTTCCTGTACCATCGTCGCCATAAGACCTATCTGTGTTGGTGTGACGTAAAGCAACTAGCAAAATAAAAAGAAAGATACGTTACAAAAGTCTTCTTGAAAATTCTAGAGTGCCTAATACATAGATTATAATGTACAGAATATTCTCCATCGTTCTAGTGCCTATAACCATTCTGGAAGTTACAGTGTGTTTCACAGTTATGGATTACAAATTATATATACAGGTAAGAATGAATTATATATGTGTTCTTATATTAATTGAACTGATATAAATGTCTATGTACAGCACTTTTCATGACATAACCTCACACACAATACAATCATTCAACTACATAAAAAAAAAAAAATAATAATACAAATACTAACTGGATGTAACACTTTATAGACATACATACAAGTAATAATAATAATAATAATAATAATAATAATAATAATAATAATAATAATAATAATAATACAAGCTCAATATTTGCACTAGTTATCCATGGGTGGGAGAATATTGTTTTCAAGTTATATCCGTTTATTGCACTTGCGTCACATTATGAACAAAAAAGTCCCTTATTCAATATACTGGGGAATATTTATATTGGTATTGACCAATTAAACAATTTCTCACACAACCTAAATGAAACCAACGAAAAGAAAAATGTTTTATTGGAAACCTTTATCTCACTTATCTGTCAACAGTTTGTTAATAAAAACTAGTTTCATTACCAACGTTCCAGAACTAGACTCGCCCTTCCCTTAATACCCCCTTCCCCTACCTTACCCCTCCTCCTTCCCCCTTCCACTTCCCCACCCAACCACATTAGCTCTGACATGCTGTAAGCTACACACAAGCTTAGTGTCAATGTGACATGAGACCGACAAGGTCGTACCATTTGAGACGACTGCCTTATAACGAGTAAGTTGATTGAGCCTTTTCTTTTCACGCGATATTTTGTTTTTGTTTCATCCATTCATTCTCTTTTTTTCCCATTACAGTTGATGCACACTTATTATTCCCTTTATTGATGGTCTCACTATACTGCACAACACAGTGTTCCACTTAAAAAAAAAAGGATTAGCAAGTTTTACTGTATGTCAACCAAACAAATTTTTAGACCAGAGGATTTTTTACCTCAACATGTTTTTACTTTGTCAATCATGATCATTTTATTTTAATTCCACACACTACATCAGTGTTTTTATTTGTTTGCAGAAATGTAATATTTGAGCTTCTACTGAGGATGGCCTTTAAATAGGCTGAAACGTACAGATATCATCCCATCTAATATAGACGGTTGTTTTGTATTGAAATGGAGGATTATATTCAACTTTTTATTTGTAAAGTGATAACCATCAATACAGAATGAGATTTGTAACAAATCCGGTTGATTCTAAACAAATGCTACTTCCACTTAGCATATCAAACTTGGGATCATTAAGCAATTTGTAAAAGCACTGGACAAACGTGGTATGTGCTTTGAGTATTTAAACCAAAGATTTCCACTCTAGTCAGATGCTAAGATAAAAGAGGGAGCATTCGATGGTCTACAGATTGGGCTCCTTATGAAGGACACTGCGTTTTTGGGCAGTATGAATAATGCTGAACATCAGCCATAGTGTGCTTTCAGAGAAGTAATCAATGCATTTTTGGGAAGTGTACAAGATGTGAACTATAAAACAGTCATGAAAAATATGTTGAAGCGATTTGAAGCTCTCGGTGCAACGTGAGTTTAAACTCTATTTCTTGAACAATCATCTGGACTGTTTCCCTGACAATTTGGGAGCCCTAGGTGATGAGCAGGATGAAAAATTCCACCAACAAATGAAGAAAATGGAAAGTAGATGCCAGCGATGGTGGAACGTAACAATGTTGGCTGACTTCTACTGGTGCTTGTAGAGGGAAACTACGCAACACAGTTATAAACGTCAGTCAACACAGGCAAAGAGAAAGAGAGTTTCTTCAAGTGGTGCTTTGTAAAGGTATGTAGGTAGTTTTATGTTGTACAAGGTTTTTCTTCTATTTTACAGTGCACTTTATTAGTTTTGTATACTGTAAGAAAACCGGACTCCAGCACTTAATTCTTGACTTATTTCCTTCAATTCCAGGTGGAACATAGGGCCTCAACGAAATTTATCCAGCTTGTTCTGTCTACCGCCAATGTTTTTACCTCCCTCCATTTTTTGTTAACTCCAGCAATCTCCTTGTCTATGGTTCTTTTCCAGGTAATCCTCGGTCTGCCTTGCCTGCAACTGCCTTGTGGATTTGAGCTCAATGCCTGCCTTGTGATACTTTTTTTATGGTCTTCTCAGGGTGTGCCCAACCCATATCCATTTTTTTCTCATTGTCTGTTCCTGTATGAGACTTGGACGTGTGCCCTCCCAAAGGTCTTTGTTTGAGATGGTCTTTGGCCACCATATTCTTATAATGTACCTCAAACACAGATTTATAAAAGTCTTGTGGTAATGGTCAGTTTCCAGGTCTCACTTCCATACAGTAACACAGATTTAGCATTATTTTAAGTTGAATATCCTTAACTTCGTTTTTATAAAAATGTGAGGGGATCCCCATATTGGTTGTAACTGTGGAAAAGCTCCTTTGGTTCTATTTATACGACTCACCACATCTCTAAAAGCACCTCCATCCTGGTTTACCATGCTTCCATGCTTCCATGCTTCCTAAGTAGCAAAATTCCTCTGCCCTTTCTATATCCATTCCATCTGGAGTCAAGCAAGAATTGTTACGATGGTCTATGCACATTTCCTTAGTTTTTTTGTTATTAATCTTTGAGCCTACTTCTTTAGCTTCTGTTTTTAAGTTATTTAGTTTGATTTCCATGTCCCAAAAACATTCTGGGAGAAGAGAGAGGTCATCCACATAATCCAGTTCTTCCAATCAGTTATTTAATCCCCATTGAAAGCCATGGTTTCTATTCTTTGCCTCTCTCAGCATACGATCCAGTGTCATGATAAACAAGATTGGCAACAGTGGACATCCTTGTCTTACTCCAGATTTTACAGCGAAAGATTCAGACAGCTTTCCTTTATGTTCTACTTGACAAATATATCCATCATACATTGCCTGTGTAAGACGGACTATCTTTTGTGGAATTCCAAACTTTTCCATAGCCTCCGGTTGACAGAATCAAAGGTCTTTTCAAAATCAATAAAAAGTATATACAGAGATGTCTGATACTCAGCAAATTGTTCAATGGTTAGCCTTAATGTGTTAACCTGATCCACAATAGACCGACCTTCTCCGAAACCTGCCTGTTCTTGACGTAGTCTCCTGTCAACGGCTATGCTTATTCTGTTCAGTATGACTCTTGACATCACTTTTCCCCCATATGAGAGCAACATTATTCCCTTCCAGTTATTGCAATCTGAGAGGTCACCGTTCTTTGGTATCTTGATGAGGACACCCTTCTTCCATTCCTCAGCAAGATGTTCTTTGTTCCATATTAGTGTTAGAAGTGGCTCCATGATTTCCGCTGTTAAATCTGGATCTACCTTTAGGGCTTCTGGGATAATGTTATCTACACCTGGTGCTTTGCCACTCTTCATTTGTTTCACTGCTTGTGCAATCTCTTGTCGTGTTGGTGGTTCTACCAAGATGTCTGGATCCTCCAAAATGGTTTCAACTTCAGTTCTTGATTCCTCACCAAGATTGAGTACTTCCATGAAGTGATGTCCCCTCTTGCCAATTGTTGTGTCTCAGATGTCAAGACTACTCCATTTGTATCTCTGACTGGTTTCTCCCCTGAAAAGTTCCTCCTAGAAAGCTTTCTTGTAATGGCATATACTTCTTTGCTATTGCCGACTCTTGCTGCTTCTTCTGCTTATGTTGCCACTTGGTCTGTAAACTCTTGTTTATTTCTCCTCATTCTTCTTAACCTTCTTGTTGGCCTCCCTGTATTTTTCCATTGCTACTGCTTTCTGGTTTCTTGTTCTACTGGTGCACTCTCTTCAATTTTGGATTGATTCTCAAATGTCATCTGATATCCATTCTTTCCTCCCTGGTTCTCTGTAGTCCACTATCTCTTCACATGTCAAGAAAGAGTTCCTTGACTGTGTTCCATTTAGTATTTACCTCTTCATCTGGTTGTTTGGTGAGGGCTTCAAACCTGTTCTTCAAATGTATCTTAAATTCATTTTGCACCTCAAGTTTCCCAAATTTCCCGGAGTTGAAACTTTTCATTCATACTGCTGCCTGTTTTCTGGTGCTGCCACTTTCAATCCAATATCAGCAATCATAAGGTGATGATTGCTCCCTACATCTGTTTCACATTTATTCCTCACATCCAGGAGTGAATGTTTCAATCTTTTACTTATTGCTAAGTGATCAGTTTGGTTTTCTGTCCAGAGATCAGGTGATACCCACGAGATCTTGTGCCATTTCTTATGTGAAAACAATGATCCACCTATAACCAATCCAAAATTACTGCATAGGTCTATGAATATCTGGCCATTATTATTTTCTTCTCCTATTCCGTGTCTACCCATAATGACTCCTCTTCCTTCATTTTTACTACCGATTTTTGTTTAGATCTCCCATCAATACCACAATGTTCTTCTTCTTTATCCCTGCCAGTGTTGATGTAGCCTTTCATGAAACTCCTCCTCCTCTTCCTCTTCTACTACCTCTGGTGGCGTGTAACACTGTACTATGGTCACAGGTCTAACTTTAGTTCTTATTCATACAGTAATTATCCTATGTGATACAGGGGTACGTTCCATTATGCTAATTTTTTCTTTCTTTGTGAGTAAGACACCCACTCCACTTGAATGCTGATCATTTTCTTCTCTTCTAGAGTAGATGAAGACACCACCCTCCTCTGTCCTCACCTCTCCATAGCCTGTCCATTTTGTTTCACTCAACCTAAGTATCTCCAGTTTATACCTTTTCATTTCTGCCATTACTTCTCTGTCTGCCAGTTTCATACATAATTTTCACATTCCAGAATCCGATTTGAGTCTTGTATTTCATTGCAAAAGTCATCTCCATAAAATCCGGCCGGCATAAATTTTGTCTGGTTTCTGTAATGAGTTTAATTCAGGTGTGAAAGTTATTAGCCACAGCACCCTAAGTCTAGTGGAGGGGCTGCCTCCTGTCTGCGCTAGATCACAGGGTTTTTCTGTATGGGTTATCTCCCTTAGCCTTTAAAGATCCCCCTTTACCACAAGGCAGTGGTTTCTTCTTTGTTTATCCCCAAGAAGAAACGTTGCCTCTTCCGCCAGCTTCACTGTACCAAAGGAGTCCTTCTCTGCCATTGTTGCCATTGAGGTCTTCACCAGAGCCCCGTTAGCTGTCACTCTTCAGGGTTCCTGTAGGGCCTTACAGCTACCGTAGTGGTCATGGGGCACACACGGTCCCCACTGTAAATCACCCCTACAGGCAATCCTCTACTTCATGCCGTTACCCACCTCCCACGACGTGGACAAGGGGTTGGCCTTGTGGGAGGCAGCACTTAATTCAGTGTGTTAGAATGATTTATGGTCACCTATTGAATAATTTTTTTCAGATCTTTAAGAGGTGTAAAAATTTAGTGGAATGTGATCAAAATCATCACATTAAAGAAAATGATAGGATACTGTAAAAAATTCTTAGGTGATATAGAAAAATGGAAAGCAGATATGAACTCGGCACACCTAAGTAAGATCATCTATTAAACCTGTTACTGAAGGGAAATTTTTTAAATTATTTTTCAGGCTAATGTATCATTTCATCATCTGTGCATACTTCATTTACCACACTTGACACTTGTTACTTGTAGTCACGGTGGCACTGACCTTAAAGTGAAATATTTGACTGATGTTTCCCTCAAAGAAAAGAAAAAAGGGAAACCTGAATGTCTTCTTGACAACTTTCTAAGCTGCAAGGAAGGAGAGCATGCATCAAAGTGATGAAGCATGCCAATGCCAGGGAATGGGTGGATTTATGGCAGGTGCATTTACACACTCTCACCAGGCGGTGAATTAAAGAACACTTGCAGTACAAAATTCAGAGACCCCAGTGTCTCATAAAACCTATAGCAATTAACAGGGTTTTAGTCTAATAACATTATCATCATGTCTTTGCCCATTTCTTACATGAAGTTCATCCAAAGATATTGAAAGTCTGTCAGTCAAACTTTTGGGTTTTCATATTGATGCCAAATTGAACTGCGAAATACACATTGATATGTTTGTAAAAAAAAAATATTATGAGTGGCCTATTTGATATGGAAATTAAGGGATTTAGTTAGCAGCGACTACCTAAGGATGGCATATTTTGGTCTCTTCCAGTCACACATTACTTATGGACTGTTACTATGGGGGCATTCTTCTTACATATATAATATTTTTCTAATACAGAAAAGGGTTGTCCACACAATGTGTAGGGCTGGTGCAATTGACCGTTGTTGACCTCTCTTCATTAAGCTTAAAATACTGACAATTGTCTGTTGTCTGTTAGGTCATCAGCCCAGAGGCTGGTTGGATCCTCAAATAGCACCACCATAGGTTATGCGGTTATAAGGAAACCCCAAAAACCGATGGCAGCACCAAAATGAGGCGTACTAGGCAAGATGAGGAGTGAGGTAGTTTGCCACTGCTTTCCTCACTGGACCAGAAAGTACTACTGCAGCACGACTGACCCTATGAGCAACACCTTTCATAACACTCAGATGCACTAGTCATGCTCTGAATGTCGTTACTCAGCACTATCCATACCCCAGCAGCTTCCATATTGTCACAGCCATGGATAAGACTGGGACTTCGGTGGAAGCTACACTTTGCTGTGGCCTGTGCCAAGAGATGGATGCAAAAGTACTATATCCATCAAGAAATGACAGCAGGCAGACTGACAGTTATAAATTTGTATATTTATATATCTTTGACATATGTTGGAAACAACATAAATTAATTCAGTACTAGGGAAAGCGTTCACCTTCATGATACTTGAGCAAAACAGACATTTACATCCCAATTCACAGGCTGTCAAAAACTGCTCACTCACATAAAGTCAGTTGTTTAAGATTATTTAATAAATTACAACATTCTGCACTGTCCACTCCTTTAAGTAATTTTAAAAGGAAAATGTATGATTGGTTAAAAGAAAATCCATTTTTATAATTCCTCTGAATTATTAGAAATGCATAATGTTGGTATTAAGTTTTAGTAAAAGGTGTATGTTCATTTAGCCTTAGTAATATTAAGTACTAAATTATTATCAGTTGATGAAGCCTATTTCATTGTTTATGGTCAATGGCAAATAAAGATTCTTGATTCAAAACTTTCAGCTATTTGTATGTAATTCCATCATTCTACAGAGGTTTTCTGCCATATATATATATATATATATATATATTTTTTTTTAATTTCCAAAATTCATTATTTCCATTTCCTTCGTACTATATTGTTTTAAGCTATTGTTCTCTGAACAGATATCCAACATCCAGGTCTGATTGCTCTGTGGACGAAGGATACACAACAAATTGATAAGCAGAGGTGGGCGCTGTTTGCTAACACCATCTCACCGAGACTAGATCCAGCTGCACTGAATGATCTCAATCGCTACTATGTTGTGCCAGCTGTTCTGCTTGTGTACATGTTGGATGTAAGTAATTTTTATTCCATTTCAGTATTCATTTTCAGATATTATTTTAAGTTAAAATGCACATGAACAGAGTATAATCATCCACTGACAAAGGCTGCAGTCGAAAATTTTGCACCCACGTTTTTCTTTTGTGTGTGGGCCTACTCTATCCATGCGTGCTTACATGATAAGTTGCTGCTCTCCATCTGTTTCCTATACATATATATTTCGCTCCAGTAAGCTTTCTTACCGGGGCATTTATGATGATAATTTGTTCATCCTGACTTTATTCCTTTGTATCTATAGTTAGAGCCCTGCGCGGGTATACAAAATATTATCCACATCCGCACTTCCTTTATCCACACCTGCATCCGTGAATGGTTATCCGCATTGGTGAGTAGTTATCCACAGATATTATAAATATTTAACTACAGTATATTTCACCCAAGGTATTGAAACAGACAGATAAGTTAACAAAATACAACAGGCCCGATACCTGGCACCAAACCCCCTACAGTCACAGGTTTATACGGGATTTTCTCTTGCGATAACTACCAATGTACTGACCTTTGTTCCTTCCTCCCATTAATTCCGGGCAGAAGCCAGTTAGGTTAGATAGATTTACAGCATTATGGTCTCAAAGCTTCTTATACGAGGGGGGGATCAAATAAAAACAGGATTTTATTTTTTATTTAAATTCATTTATTGAAAAACACAAGGCAATTACAATTTATTTTTCCACATAGTTTTCTGCTTTAGAAATGCATTTTCCCGCATCGTAAAAAAGAACAGGGTCGTGTCACCAGTTAGTTGCACATGAAGTCTTCCATATTTGTCATCTTCAAATCGTTGTCCTCCTAGAGCTTCTTTAAGCTGTCCGAACAAATGGAAATTGCAGGGCGATAATTCCAGGCTGTAAGGAGGATGATCAAGTGTAGTCCAGTGTATTCCTGTAGCTTGGAGACAGTTAAAGCTGCAGTATGGGGCCGCGCATTGTCATGGAGGAGGATGAGCTCTTGAATCGGTGGGTTTCGTCTTTTGCGGCGGTATGCAACCCTCGCCTTGTTCAACAGCTTGCAGTAGTAAGCAGCATTGATTGTGCGTTGCTCATGCCCATCTATTGTTATCAATAATGTCTTTAACTGCACAGATGTTTTTGTCTGTAATGCTGGTCCGAGGACGGCGATCGTGTTGCTGATTTTCCATACATTCTCGTCCTTCCTTGAACTTTTTATACCAGGCAAACACGCGCCCTTGACAATGTTTGATCACCAAACTGTGCAGTCAATCTCTGGCAAATATCTGCTTTTTTAACTCCTTCACGAGCAAAAAATTTTTTATAATTATCCGTTGCGCAGTGGAGAAGTGCACCTCTTGCTCCGACATCATGAGTGTTGCTGATGAAACGGCGGGAAATATCTAACAGCACACTCTCCCCACTCCTAACTGTCCCGCCTAAGCATAGCAGAAGTGCGGAGCCAGTCCTATCAACTGTTGATCTTCAGGAACAAAAGTCTTGTTTATATTTGATCATCCTTCGTATATCACCATTCTCCCATATTGCTGTCAAGGGTCGCCTGACCACAAGCAAAAATAAGAGTATACCTGAGTGACTATCAATAAACTTCATTATTTAGAAATTATCAGCAAAATTATCCGCACTGACGTACAGTTTTCATCCGCCAAGACCATAACTTCGCGGATATCTGTGTAGGGCTCTCTCTATAGTCCTATTCCTTCACAAATTATCTGTAACTTTCTTGCTGTCAGTAATGCAGGGTGTTCCAAAATGAATATTGGGGTTTTAAGGCTCTGTAGTGATTATTACATAGAACTTACATTTGTAAATAATACATCAAGTGACAGAGCAACTCAAACAGTGTGTCCTACAAATGTAAATGTTCAATGTGAGCACCATTCGTCACATGGCACATAGAGTCGATATCCGAATTCGTCCCACACTTTGCTCACTGTGTCGGTAATAAATGTTACAACAGCTGCTTCAATCCTGTTTCTTAAATCACTTAGGTCAGCTGGCAGTGGAGGTACATACAATCCTTGACGAATCCCCAAAAGTAAAAACTGCATGGCGTTAGATCAAGTAAATGTTGAGACCATGCGAAATAAGCTCTGTCCATCTGGCTGGTTGTAGCCAATTCAGCGGTTTGGCACAACGTTTAACCAATTCGCATACTGAGTTATGCCAATTAGGCGGTGCACAATTTTGTTGCCAAATAAAGTTCTCTGGTTCTGCTTCTTATAATAGAGGAAAGAGCCATTGTTCAAGGGCATCAAGATAAGAAACACCAGTTACAGTTGCTATTTTGTTACTAGCAGTATTTCTAACAGAAGACAGAGGAACCAGTGCATCCTTGCAGGAACAAGTCCTTGTAGAACAAACTGTTTGAGTTTCTCTTTTGTTTGATGTATTGTTTATAATTGTAAGTTCAGTGTAGTAAGTACTACAGAGCCTTTAAACCCCGATATTAATTTTGAAACACCCTGTACTTGGAGCATAGTAACATAGCACTAGCTTCTTACCAAGGTGGCTATAGCTCAAATCCCAGCCAAGAAATGTGGAATTTTTAAAATGTAAATTTGTATCCCAGAAGTTTGAATTCCACATTAAACTGTACATTTTGTATTATTATTATTATTATTATTATTATTATTATTATTATTATTATTATTATTATTATTATTATTATTATTATTATTATTATTATTATTATTATTATTATTGGTCATTGAGACTTTCAATTTTCAGTCTCATCATTGAATGAATGATATTTTTTTGTTCTACAAGAACATCCTCAGAATCTATCAAATAACTTTTAACCATGTGTGTATATTGTACAATATCATTTGTTGCATAAACATGTCAATGATTGTTAATTGGTGATATTATGAACAAATGAGAAATTCTTTG
This sequence comes from Anabrus simplex, assembly GCF_040414725.1. NCBI lineage: Eukaryota > Metazoa > Arthropoda > Insecta > Orthoptera > Tettigoniidae > Anabrus > Anabrus simplex. The sequence goes on from NC_090265.1 coordinate 1,559,045,258, forward strand.
AATGTAAAAGTCTGTTACTGACACTACAGTAAATTTGAGAAAGTTTTCTGTACATGTCTTATCATCTGTCACCTGTAGTGAAAACAGTTGGACTGAATCCAGGTCACTTTGTCACTAGCTTTGACTTTGGCTTGCAGATTCACAACTAAGTATTTTTTATTTTCCACCTTGTCGATAAATAGTTGCTTAAGGCAACTTATTAGTTAAAAGTGGTACATGTTTTGTATATTATTAACATCTTCAGCCACAGAACACTGTTCAGATGAAAAATTCTCAAAGCATTGATACTTCGTCAATATATGAATTTTTCATCTAAACAGTGTTATGTGGCTGAAGATGTTAATAATATACTAAACATGTACCATTTTAACCAATAAGTTGCCTTAAGCAATTAATGTATCGACAAGGTGGAAAATAAAAAAATACTTAGTTGTGAATCTGTTAAAGTGCGATACGGACCATGAAGTTGATTTTATGTGGCTTGCAGGTCGATTAAGGGAACTGGAGGTGGTGAATGACTATTTTATACATCTTGGGTCAACCATTTGTGATACAAGAAGTTCCGACAAAGAGATTAGGAGATGTATCACCTTATGCTGGGCTGCCATGAGCAAACTCACTAAGATCAAAAATCAAATCAAAATCTCTTTATTTGCAATGGCAGAACAGAGCCATAACGAACAGCACAAAGATGAAACATGTTATAATGCTGAAGCAGATGATAGAAACCCAGATAGAAGGATGGAGGGCAACAGGGAGACCCAAACTAAGATGGTTGAAAACGATCAAGAATAGTAGAATTAGAAGAAACCTGGATTGAAACACAGTTAAGGAGGAACAATTGTGGCGGGAAATGGACGACAATGAAGAAAGGAAAAAAAAAAGGAACAGAAAACTTTCATTATGGATGAGAAGGTTCGAATCTTGGAAAAAGAATTCATTCTGCAGATCACATTGCACTGGTATACGAGTTATAACTTTCTGTATCCACGTGAATACAATGGTGAAAAACAGAGGAAGCATAATGTCAAGTGCTTCAGAATGCAGAACAAACTCCAAAAAAGAAGGATATTATATGAGCCATATTTGAAATATGAGGAATTGTAAAAAGTAAAATGTTGTTTTGAAACTTTGAGCCACAGGCATTCCAATTGACGTACTCATAAGGGAAAAGGCACATAAAGTGGTGAACAATCTTAAACATTCTTGGCATTGAAAATTCCAGTGTGTTCAGTGCCTCAATTAACCAATTAACGAAAAGGTATGACATAACCTATAAAATTGCTGGTGGGGAATCAAATGCAGTTAATGATGAAACTGTGGAAGAATGGATCAATGGAAGTTTGCAGGACCCTAACCAAAAACAAAAAAACTAACTCCAGGGCACTACAGCCCTGAAGGGCCTTGGCCTACCAAGTGACCAATGCTCAGCCCGAAGGCCTGCAGATTATGAGGTGTCGTGGGTTCAGCATGATGAATCCCCTCGGCCGTTATTCTTGGCTTTCTAGACCGGGGATGCTATCTCACCATCAGATAGCTCCTCAATTCTAATCACAAAGGCTGAGTGGGCCTCGAACCAGCTGTCAGGTCCAGGTAAAAGTCCCTGACCTGGCCGGGAATCAAACACGGGGCCTCCGGGTAAGAGGCAGGCACGCTACCCCTACTCCAGGGGGCTGGCGGAAGATTGCACGAGCTGACAATAAACAAAACAGGGCTGCTTTTCAGTGTGTTGCCCAGAAATACTTTGGCATTTAAAGGGGATAAATGCCATGGAGGGAAACACAACAAAATGAGGCTCACAGTCATATTGGGAGCTATGCTGATGGTTCTGAGAAGCTCTACCTCTTTGCAGGGGGAGTCTAAAAAAGCCTCGTTGGTGCAAGCATGTGCCTATGATGATGCCAACCATAAAGCTTGTGTACCCGATGCATTTCCTGGACTTATTACAAAATGGCGCCTACGGAAGATAGAGGCCAGCCAAGGCAAAGAAATGTGTAGTAGGATATCGATACTTATATATGTCAGAAGGCGATGACTAACTTAAACCTACCACTATGAAGGCGGTGTACAATGGTGTAGAATCGATAGAATTGTTTTAAAAAAATAAGAAGGGTCAATCGGATTATTATAAAAACGGACTTAAAAAATTGACCTCGTAAGGATAAGACTTCCTGAACATCGCTCTAAAAAAAATAAGCAAGATTTGCAGTATCTAACGTGAATTTTAAGCTCAGAGGTCGGTAATATTGAAGAAAACGAAGAGATAAACGTTGAAATACAGTAAAGAAATAAAATCCAGAAATTTCGAAAAGGTCGTCAAAATACTTAACGCAAAATCGTTCGGAAACAAGAAGTTGATTGAATCGCGAGAGCTTGAAATTGAGCTATATTAAGTGGAAATAATAGCAACGATAGCCTAAATAAAGAGGCAATCATTATATATATACTTCGCAGAACCATGATGAGTTCACATTTTCCAGTATCGATGGATATTGTCTACTGTGTTCCTGAACAGATAATGGCTTACTAAATCGGCATAGACCAACCTGGAGGGAGATGTCATCCTGGCAGTTAAAACCACCCGACCCGTGTGGAGGAGGTCACTCTACCCGAGATACCAGTGAAGGAGAACCTGCCCAGTTCTCAATCCAAGGCCTATGACCAGACCGAAGAGCAACTAAGGCCCGAGATATTGAATGGCGAGCTAAGTAATAGTATTAAGTAGTATAATTTCTTATGTAGAGTATTACCAGTATATGCAATAGATCTGAATAGCCTAAACGTGAGATAATTAAGTGTGCAGTGAATACAAGAAAGTGCTGTGTGAAATATTTAAGACGATATCTCGTGACAGATTGGTAACGTATTTACTATATCATCTTATCCAAGGAAGTAAGAATACGATTTAAAAGTGCGACGTAGTGTAATATATGTTTCATAGAATCCCGGTTAGTTAGAAAGATCCATGAATGATGTTATACCAGTCAAACCCAGTTTACGTCACAGAGGGACGCATGTTTGAATTGGTTAAGTTAAATTACCATACTCTTTGCTGTGTTATTATATTGAAAAAAAAATAGATACTGAATTTGGGGTTATATGTTAAATTGTATGACAAAATGCGTTTTGAAGAACGAATTCTGCGCTATTGGAGTGATGCGTATCGTTGTGTTTAATTAATATTGGAGGTTAAACGCGATAATTATAGATGTTAAATGAATTAAATATGGGTTGAAACGAAGGTTAGTAATGAAATAATGAAGTATATATGATACTTTACCGAGCTCGATAGCTGCAGTCGCTTAAGTGTGGCCAGTATCCAGTATTCGGGAGATAGTAGGTTCGAATCCCACTGTCGGCAGCCCTGAAAATGGTTTTCCGTGGTTTCCCATTTTCACACCAGGCAAATGCTGGGGCTGTGCCTCAATTAAGGCCACGGCCGCTTCCTTCCCACTCCTAGCCCGTTCCTGTCCCATCGTCGCCGTAAGACCTATCCGTGTCGGTGCGACGTAAAGCAACTAGCAAAAAAAAAATATATGATACTTTAAATGTATTATTGCGCAGATTAACAGGAAGTAAAACGTATATATAATGTGCGATGTAGGAGCACAAGTAAAACGACTACGGAATATAAGTATGCCCCAGAGAGGAACTATAGCAAGGTATGGACAATAAAATTACGCATATTTTAATGAAGTGTGAAAGTGGTTTGACTATTATAACAACCGGTGATGGGTATATGAATGCATGACTGTGTCGTATTCTGAATGAATGTTAATGGCGTGGAAGATCAAACTAGGATGTAACTAGTATGGTAACGTAGTGTTGAAATATCTTAATGTAGGCACTTGCACATCCATATATGAAAAAATGCTTATTGGCTACGTGCATATTGAACTGGAATACGTTACATAAGAAATTATATAGCTAGAGTAGGGAAATTATTTGAGATTTACGTAGGGTATCATCGATGCTTTGTTAATCTGAAATATTATTAGAGCGAATATTTAGCTAGGAGCCATACTTAAGTGGCAATTGGACCGAGAAGCTTAGTGCGTCATTCAATATTTCATTTTCTTCACTGTAGTCTGCACCAACGAACTCAGATAATTTTCAATGTAACTTAGGTCACTGATATTAGTATTCAGAACACTTTTATTCATATTCAGTTCATTTCCACGATAATTTAAATAATGTAATGATTGTATTTTTGATGAGGGTGTATAATTATCACCGTGAGTGATGGAATAATTTACTGATATACCGAATTTTGACCGTGATCAGAAGACTATGATATACTGTATACTTAAATGACTAGATGTAAATTTTAATAGGAAGATGAAACAAAGCAACAATTCATTTCAGGAATACGCGACCAAAACTTAGTTTAGGAATAAGCCAGCGCTGACTTAGAATATTTGATTTAGGAATTAAAATATTTATTTATTAGGTTGACAATTGGAAGATCATGAGCAATATTTGACATTAACCATTTCTTTCGCAAGTCTTGATAATTTAATAAATGTGTTTCTTGATTGATTTTTTTATAGAATGGAATGAGTTTTCATTTGTAATGGTAGTCTGTAGTTATACTTAGTGAGTAAGGTTCTCGTTAAGCAGATGTGTTTGTCGAAAGGTTGACTGAAGTTTGCGTACGCAAATCCACTACTGAGCGTTGAATTACGTAATGCTGGACCGCACATGGTGTCATTATTTTCTCTTTGAACGCACGTTAAACCAAAACATAGAAAAATTAACCATTTTTCTGGAGGCATGAATACCCTGAGATATGTAACTGACTAGTTGGGAAAAATACTGTGGTCACCCTGACCCGTAGGGTGCAGTATTTAATTGCCGCTCCAACGTGGGGCGATTAAAGAGAGAGATACCGGAGAAAGAAACGTATCAGTCACCAAAAATAGGCCAGTTATCTAATTGTCACTCATCCTGGCACAAGAAGAGAAAGACACCGCGGGAACGATTATTTAATTGAGAGTTAGACCCGAGAAAATAGCCCGATAACTTATTGCTGAACCAACATGAGGGTCTGAAGAGAAAGGTAGTAGTTGATAAGGAGATAGATGGAGAAAGGCACCGAAGACTGCAATGTAATGGACATCCAAAAATAAGCCAGTTATTTTTGACACTCGGTGCTGAGGTCAAAAGAGAATGATATCGCGAAACGTTGAGGGAAGCAAAAGAACTCAACATGCGGTTGGTGAAGAAGATACTTGGAGATTTGTCAAGAAAATAGGCTCGGATGAGAAGCTAATAATTAAATATTGAGAAAATGATATTTAAGTAGGAATATTTTTCAGAAGTAGATTGTTAGATGGAGTGATAGGAGGACATTTTTTCCTTTTTATTGAAATGATTGTAGGTCTTCACATTTCATTCTTTATTTTAAAATATGATTGAATTTATTCTTGATATTTGGATTAATAGTTAGTATGTAAGTGAATGATGAATACCACATGGTGGATAATTATTTTTCTTTTTGGGAAACTATTTCTGAAGTGATTTCAAAGGAAAGTGATCTGATTTCGTTGGGAAGTTGCTCATACTTCAACTGGTAGGATGATGTCGATCTTCAGGAAGGTCTATATTTTAAATAATTTGAGAAACTAAGTGAATATTTAGTATATAAGACTTGATTGCTAGCTTTAAGAGTATCTTAGTATAAGAAATTGAAAAATTTTTCACATATTTATTGATACTTTGTGATATTAGACAACTTTAAAAAAAATTAGAGTTGGCTAGGAAATTAGAAAACCACTCGAAATATTACTGAAATTGACGAGATAATGGCAACTCAGGGAAGAGTGCAAAACAGAAGGGAACAAGAAGAAGAAATGAAAAGAGCACAGGAAAGGCAGGAAGGAATACCGTTATGGTTTCAAGAATATATGAAGAAACAGGAGGAAGAAAGACAGAAGGAGAAGAAAGAACGTGAAGAGAAAGAAAAGAAACAAGAAGAAGAGAAGGATAGGAGATGGGCAGAGAGAAAAAAAGAACAACAAGAATTCTTAAAGGAGTTCCGTAGAGAACAAGAAGAGAAACTGGAGGAGTGGCAACAAAAACAACGTGAAGAAAGAAGAAAGGAGCAGGAAGAGTGGCAACAAAAGCAACGTGAAGAGAGGAAAGAGGAACAGCAAGAATTATTGCAAGAGCTGAATAGAAAGTAAGAGGATAAACTGAGAGAACTGACAGAAGAACTCAGAAGGAAACAGGAGGAAATAAAGGAAGGCAACACAAGAACTCGGTTGGAAATACAGAATAGGCTAACCGAAATGACTCAGAGTATGGAAAATAAAAACAAGCAGATACACGAAGAAATGGACAAAATTAAAGGACAGGTTATAGAAAGCCAGGAAATCATCAAGAAGTTGAAGGATGAGGAGATTAGCAAACTGACAAAAATCTACGAGAACTAAAAGTCAGTAATGAGAAGAAATGGGACGAATTGAGGGAAATAACAAGCGGCATGGAAGGATTGAAGGTCAGACATCACGAATTGGAGGAGAAATTCGATCAGGCTGCTGGCACGGTGGCCGGTAAAATTAATTAATTAAAAGAGAGGATCGAGAGCGATAAGAATGAAACGGACCAGAAGATGGAGAAGACGAAAGAGGAATTAAGGCAGATTAGGAAGGAGATGCAAGAAATTAGGATAGAAAACCAGACAACGAAATGCGTTATTTCAAATTATAGCGAAAGGCAAAAAGCGATAGAAATTCAGATTAATGAGAGGGAGACCACACCGTCAAGAACACTGGATGCAAGTAGGCAGAGCATAGACTTAGTAAATGGAAGCAGTCAGAATGAAAGTCCAACCATAATAAACGTCATAAAAACTTACGACGATCGCCCAAAGCATTTTGACAACACGTCAAAAATATCACCTAAGCAATTTCTCAGAGATATTGAGGAACATTTTCGCGAAGGTAGAATTCAAGAGGATAAGAAGCTGCGCGTGACAGAAAAACATCTAGACGGAAACCCGAACATCTGGTTCCAAGCTTTTAAATATTCTTTCCACAGCTATGAGGAATTTAAGGCAGCGTTCCTAAGAAAATTTTGGAGTCCAGAAATTCAACAACAACTAAGAATCGAACTTTACGCAAGAAAGTTTTCGTCAACGGGTCAAAACCGATACAGCGACTATTTTTCTTTTCAGTTTCATAGGTTTCAGGACTTAGACTCAGCACCAAGCGAGCTAGAGGCCATAAAAACTATTCAAAGACAATTCCCACCGGAGGTGCAGAGGTTATTAGCAGCCTCAGATGTTGAAACCGCAGTCGATATGGAGAGGAAGCTAAGGCAGATCGATATGACATCCTCATACATTGAATAGAAATGTACGGAATACGGCCCAAGAAGAAGCAATAAACATCATTAGTCCAGAGGAAACGAACCATAGGGAAAATCACAAGTCAAAGAATAGACCAGAGGACCATGACGAACAAAGAGAGAAGGGCAGAAAGAGATGTTGTTGCCAATGCAGTGGAAATTCTAATGCGGAATATGGACAGAATAGTAGTAGACATAATCCACATTATACGAATAATCCAAGATTTCGAGGCAGTAGGAACCAACAGCATTTTAGAAACAGAACATGGTTTAATAATCAAAAAGGACAAAATAATTATCGTAGGAACGAAGAAAACCGAAGGTATATACAACAACTACGAGAGGAAAGACGAAATAAGAACAGATGGGAAGAAGCAATAAAAGACAAAGATATAAATGGAGACATCGAGGGAGCGGAGAGCCTCGAATTGCAGTCATATAAACAAACGAAAGCAGAAGAGGGGAGACTCAATCCAAATACTCCTGAATTTGTAGGAAATTCGGAGCCACCTGAAAGAAAAAAACCGCCGATTTCCAACTGAGAAGTGAGGAGATATCATATAGCGAAAGAAATGGTAGATTCGACAAAATTCGTAGTTGGATAATTGCGCAAGTAGACCACTGGGATATTCGACCTGGTGATCTGCTTGACGAAAATGATCGAGGCAAAGAAAGAACAAAATTTAGTTTACCCGTAATTGTAGTAACAGTGGCCGACATAAAGTTGCATTGCTTGGTGGACTATGGAGCAAGTATTAGTGTAATGGCATCAACGTTTTTCCAAGAGCTTACTAAAAGAATCTACATACCTACAATCCCTGTATCAGGAATTAAAATAAGAGGAATAATCCCAGATAAATCTGTTGACTGCAAGCTGCAAGCATATGTTACAGTCATGATAGGAAAGCACAAATTTGAACATCCATTTATGATTATGAAGAGGATAAAATATAATATCATCTTTGGTATAGATTTCATGTTAACGACTCGAATGACCATTGATATGGAAAAACGAGAAGTCCGGTTCCCAGTAACAGAAAGTGGTGGAACGCAATCTATAGAAACCATACAACTTAACAACATTACGGACGAAAGGGAACACTTGAAGATCATGGTGGAGAAAATTGATCCTGAAATCATGGAAGGCCGAGATCAAAATAAAGACATATATGAACAAGAGATAGATTTAGAACTGATTGAAAGGTTCGAAGAGATAATGGCTATCGAAGAGGAGGAGGAAGAGAAAACTGAAATTTGGAAAACTATGGCCGAAACTACAATATCATCCACAGAAAAGCGGAAGATCTTTGAAATTTTGAAAAGACATGTCGAGGTTTTCGACAATAAACCGGATCAAATACCCAACTTTAAGTACAAAATATTAGTTAACAACTGGACGCCATATAAGGGAAAGTTATACGATGTACCAGAAAGGTATTTAACAGAATTAAGAAAAATTATTCAGGAGATGATGGCTGACGGAATTATAGTAAAGACAACCACACCTTACTTAAATCCGCTGGCAATGGTAAAGAAAAGCAACGGAAAACTCAGACCGTGTGTGGATGCCAGGGTCCTCAATGAAGGGCTTATCCCAGAGTACAATAAGGTCCCAAGGATTAAGGATATAATAAAAAATTTAGAGGTCTGCAGTACTTCTCAAGCTTAGATTGTACATCGTCCTTCCATCACATCGTGCTGGAAGAAAAGTCAAGGATACTAACAGGGTTTATGTTTGATAACCAAACGTACGCCTACTGCAGATTACCCTTTGGTCTGAAGGATAGTTCTGCTGTTTTGATAAGGGCCTTAGATAAGAACCTAACAGATGAAGTAAAAGGATTTGTCAACTGTTATGTCGATGATCTAGTATTTGTCAGTACAACTTTCGAGGAACACTGCGAAAAATTAGAAAAATTGTTGAGTAACCTGCAGAAAACCGGATTTAAAATTAACCTAGCGAAATCAAAATTCTGCCAAAATCAAGTGCTTTTCCTTGGACATATAATAGACGGCGAAGGAGTTAAGCCAAACCCGGTAAAGATCAAAGCAATTTGTGATTTCCCACGTCCTTCTAAAGTGAAGCACATAAGACAATTCCTAGGTATGACTGGATTCTTTTCAGACCACTGTAGAAATTATACAGAGATAGCTGCACCGCTCTAGGAACTCTTAAAGGCAAATAACCGCTGGAAATGGAACGAAGAAACTGAAAACGCATTCATAAGAATGAAAGAATTGCTTAGGCAAAGTATCAAACTACGGTACCCTGATTTCGAAAAAGATTTTATTGTCCAGGGAGACGCGTCAAACATTGGTGTTGTAGCATGTTTATACCAAGAGGCACAGGAGAATAAGAAACGAACGTACTTAGCCTTTACGAGCAGAAAACTGCGAAAACACGAGCTACATTATACAACGACGGAGCTCGAACTCCTTGCCATAATACATGCACTGCAGCAATGGAGACGGATTATTTATGGATACCCCGTGATCATCAGAACGGATCACAAGGCACTAACTTTTGGGTTAAAAGCAATGATGACCAGTGAAAGAGTAGTTAGGTGGATGCTTTATACACAGCAATTTAACATCAGAATTGAACACTGCAGCGGGAAAGAAAGTGTATTAGCCGATGCATTGAGCAGAAATCCAGCAGACCACGAGGAGAATATTTTACAGTTAACGTTAGATAGTCAAGACGAGGAGTTGCTAACAAAACTGGAAGACCTTGCTGAATATCAGAAAATGGATGAAAAGTTAAAGATCATCATTGACAAGTTAATGGCTGATGAGAGGGAACCATTGATGGAAAATAAATATAAGATGTTGAGCGGCATATTAACAAAGGTCGTGGATGAGACCACGCGTAAAAAAGAATAGTAGTACCACGAGCACTGCAATGTGAATTAATTTGGCACGTACATAAAATAACAGGACATGCAGGAATCGATAAAGTCATTGGAACGTTATCAGAAAAATTCACATGGACAGAGCTGAGGAAATCAGTCAGAAGCACAATTAAAACCTGTGAGATTTGTCAGCGGGTTAAACATAACAATTTTATCACTAGTAACCAACCTATCGCCATATTGCCATCTAAAGTAAGAGAAATATATGCAATTGACATTTTTGGAAAATTACCGACAGCCAAAAAGGGAAACAAATACATATTGGTGGTAATTGACATCTTTTCAAAGTATATATCACTACAGCCAGTACAACTAGCAAATACAAAGCAAGTTCTACACAGGCTAGTGGAGAAGGCATTTCCTAAAATGGGCAAGCCCGAAAGAATATTGTCGGACAGGGGAACACAATTCACATCTATGTTGTTCCGAGAAAAGATGAAAAGTATGGGCATAAAACACGTATTATGTTCAGTACGGCATCCGTCGGCAAATCCAGTGGAGCGATACATGAAGGAGATAGCAAAATTCTGTAGGATATACTGCAATTATTGTCACTGGAAATGGATTGATGTAATAGAGATAGAGGAATGCCTAAATAACACCGTAAATGAATCAATTGCTCAGATACCAAACCGTGTGCATCACAATAAAGAATCACGGAGAACATGGAACAGTATAATAAACATATCACTTGAAGAGAAACCAGACATCCAGCAGATCAATAAAATGGTCCAAGAGAGGCTAAAACAACAGTCTGAGAAGAGGCTAAGAAGGTTACGAAATAAAAGATTTCGCGCACCGTTTAAGAAAAACGATCTCGTTTTGATTAAAAAAGCACCAGTGACGAACGCACCAGCCACAATATGCGCTAAGTAGTACAACTCCCGTAAAGGTTGACCAGCGCAGAATCGCTGTTTAATGTTCATTTGTCATTGGGGATGTAGGTCAGTTCAATTACTTCGTGGTACCAACTTGAATTAGTATGACGTACCAACAACTAAACTTAGTTCCTAATACTACTTAGCACGAAGTACCAACTTGGCCGGGCGATAAAGGTGAGTGCACTGACTGCGATGTTTAATTATTCTTTTCCTTTCTTCTTCTTGGGCACTCATTGCGCGCGAGGTTTAATTATATTTTTTCGTTGCTACGGTAATCAACAACTTACTATTTAAATGGATGTCGCTGGTTGTGGACACTGCTGTGTGAAAATTTCTTCCTCTACCCTCCTCTCCATTAAGGTACGTTCAATGTCACCATAAATGTTTCTTTTTCTATATCCTTCTTTATGTGTGTGTATTTTTTCCCTGGACCACAGTGTACCGCTATCTCTGAAGTGCTGATCTCTACCCTCCTCTCCATTAAGGTACGTTCAATGTCACCATAAATGTTTCTTTTTCTATGTCCTCCTTTATGTGTGTGTATTTTTTCCCTGGACCACAGTGTACCGCTATCTCTGAAGCATTTAAACATGCCATTATTTGTGTTTCTTATTGATAATGAATCATTAGTTCCACTATTGCAGTCAGTAAGAACAGCCCAATCTATGCATTAAAGTGTGCAGTTCCGTAATAACTGTCTCCCTACATTGCTCTTTATACGTTAGGTCCGGCTAATGACAAAATCATTGCTCTAACCTCCATTTCTTCTTATTATTATTACTAAATCATCTCCCGGTAGTGACAAAATCATTGGTCTGTGAACAAGCAAACGTTAGGCCTCTATTTCTTATTAATATTAAATCGCAAGTGGCGCTGTCTATGATTTGTAGTGTTTGGAATCGTAATTACTCCTCACCTACAATAATATTAAATCGTAAGTGGCGCTGTCTATGATTTGTAGTGTTTGGAATCGTAATTACTGCTCACCTACAATAATATTAAATCGTAAGTGGCGCGGCTTCTAACCTCCATTTTTTCTTATTACTTTCGCGGCTTTAGGCCTCTATTTCTTATTAATATTAAATCGTAAGTGGCGCTGTCTGTGATTTGTAGTGTTCGGAATCGTAATTAGTGCTTACCTACATAAATCGCGGCTTCTAACCTCCATTTCTTCTCGTGGCTTTAGGTCTCTATTTCTTATTAATATTAAATCGTAAGTGGCGCTGTCTATGATTTCTAGTGTTTCGAATCGTAATTACTGCTTACCTACGTCTGAAGTATTTCAACATTATGTTATAAATCTTCGGTGTTTCTGTATAATCATGGCTGGCGGTGGAACGAATAGACTCTGCCATTACCTGAAGATTTTCCCCATGAAACGTCACTCCCATAATTCAAGACAGCGACATATTGTTATGTTTATTTATTTCATTTCGTTACTCTTTGCCATTGCCTCATTTTCTTAGGTCTTCTCATCGCGCGTAAGTTGGCTATAACTTCTCGCTGTCTTGAATTATGGGAACGACATTTCATTGCTCTAATCTTCAGACAATGGCAGAGTCCATTCGCCCACCGTCAGCCATGATTACTATGTTACTTATCCTGGGGTGCCTCATCGGGAGTTATACCCGCTAAGTTCAATCATTTATATGAAGGACCGTACAGAATTGAGCAAGCTTATGGAAATAACGCGTATCTTATTGTAAGCATGAACGGGAAATACAAAAACGTTCACAATGCAAGTAACATGAAGCTATATTTCCCAGAAAACAGAGCTGGAGAAACCATAATATAAGACCCACGGAAGTACGAATCAAGTCCAGAATAAATATATTGGTGAATCAGCTGATATGCAAAGAGATAGGCTTGGAGAAGCTAAACATCAGTTGTAATAACAGAATAATCGATAAGATTCCATAGAGAAATAAAATCCATTAATCGATCAAAGAACCATGGAGAAATAGCAGAAATGCTACGTCACATTTGTCGATCATAGTTCAAGAGAATAAATATATCGCAAGCAATATATTTAATTTGTGCTGGGGGAATAAAATGTACCCGATGCATTTACTGGACGTATTACAAAATGGCGCCTACGGAAGATAGAGGCCAGCTAAGGCGAAGAAATGTGTAGTAGGATATCGATACTTATATATGTCAGAAGGCCATGACTAACTTAAACCTACCACTATGAAGGCGGTGTACAATGGTGTAGAATCGATAGAATTGTTTTTAAAAAATAAGAAGGGTCAATCGGATTATTATAAAAACGGACTTAAAAATTGACCTCGTAAGGATAAGACTTCCTGAACATCGCTCTAAAAAAATAAGCAAGATTTGCAGTATCTAACGTGAATTTTATGCTCAGAGGTCGGTAATATTGAAGAAAACGAAGAGATAAACGTTGAAATACAGTAAAGAAATAAAATCCAGAAATTTCGAAAAGGTCGTCAAAATATTTAGACGCAAAATCGTTCGGAAACAAGAAGTTGATTGAATCGCGAGAGCTTGAAATTGAGCTATATTAAGTGGAAATAATAGCAACGATAGCCTAAATAAAGAGGCAATCATTATATATATACTTCGCAGAACCATGATGAGTTCACATTTTCCAGTATCGATGGATATTGTCTACTGTGTTCCTGAACAGATAATGGCTTACTAAATCGGCATAGACCAACCTGGAGGGAGATGTCATCCTGGCAGTTAAAACCACCCGACCCGTGTGGAGGAGGTCACTCTACCCGAGATACCAGTGAAGGAGAACCTGCCCAGTTCTCAATCCAAGGCCTATGACCAGACCGAAGAGCAACTAAGGCCCGAGATATTGAATGGCGAGCTAAGTAATAGTATTAAGTAGTATAATTTCTTATGTAGAGTATTACCAGTATATGCAATAGATCTGAATAGCCTAAACGTGAGATAATTAAGTGTGCAGTGAATACAAGAAAGTGCTGTGTGAAATATTTAAGACGATATCTCGTGACAGATTGGTAACGTATTTACTATATCATCTTATCCAAGGAAGTAAGAATACGATTTAAAAGTGCGACGTAGTGTAATATATGTTTCATAGAATCCCGGTTAGTTAGAAAGATCCATGAATGATGTTATACCAGTCAAACCCAGTTTACGTCACAGAGGGACGCATGTTTGAATTGGTTAAGTTAAATTACCATACTCTTTGCTGTGTTATTATATTGAAAAAAAATAGATACTGAATTTGGGGTTATATGTTAAATTGTATGACAAAATGCGTTTTGAGGAACGAATTCTGCGCTATTGGAGTGATACGTATCGTTGTGTTTAATTAATATTGGAGGTTAAACGCGATAATTATAGATGTTAAATGAATTAAATATGGGTTGAAACGAAGGTTAGTAATGAAATAATGAAGTATATATGATACTTTAAATGTATTATTGCGCAGATTAACAGGAAGTAAAACATATATATAATGTGCGATATAGGAGCACAAGTAAAGCGACTACGGAATATAAGTATGCCCCAGGGAGGAACTATAGCAAGCTATGGACAATAAAATTACGCATATTTTAATGAAGTGTGAAAGTGGTTTGACTATTATAACAACCGGTGATGGGAATATGAATGCATGACTGTGTCGTATTCTGAATGAATGTTAATGGGGTGGAAGATCAAACTAGGATGTAACTAGTATGGTAACGTAGTGTTGAAATATCTTAATGTAGGCACTTGCACATCCATATATGAAAAAATGCTTATTGGCTACGTGCATATTGAACTGGAATACGTTACATAAGAAATTATATAGCTAGAGTAGGGAAATTATTTGAGATTTACGTAGGATATCATCGATGCTTTGTTAATCTGAAATATTATTAGAGCGAATATTTAGCTAGGAGCCATACTTAAGTGGCAATTGGACCGAGAAGCTTAGTGCGTCATTCAATATTTCATTTTCTTCACTGTAGTCTGCACCAACGAACTCAGATAATTTTCAATGTAACTTAGGTCACTGATATTAGTATTCAGAACACTTTTATTCATATTCAGTTCATTTCCACGATAATTTGAACAATGTAATGATTGTATTTTTGATGAGGGTGTATAATTATCACCGTGAGTGATGGAATAATTTACTGATATACCGAATTTTGACCGTGATCAGAAGACTATGATATACTGTATACTTAAATGACTAGATGTAAATTTTAATAGGAAGATGAAACAAAGCAACAATTCATTTCAGGAATACGCGACCAAAACTTAGTTTAGGAATAAGCCAGCGCTGACTTAGAATATTTGATTTAGGAATTAAAATATTTATTTATTAGGTTGACAATTGGAAGATCATGAGCAATATTTGACATTAACCATTTCTTTCGCAAGTCTTGATAATTTAATAAATGTGTTTCTTGATTGATTTTTTTATAGAATGGAATGAGTTTTCATTTGTAATGGTAGTCTGTAGTTATACTTAGTGAGTAAGGTTCTCGTTAAGCAGATGTGTTTGTCGAAAGGTTGACTGAAGTTTGCGTACGCAAATCCACTACTGAGCGTTGAATTACGTAATACTGGACCGCACATGGTGTCATTATTTTCTCTTTGAACGCACGTTAAACCAAAACATAGAAAAATTAACCATTTTTCTGGAGGCATGAATACCCTGAGATATGTAACTGACTAGTTGGGAAAAATACTGTGGTCACCCTGACCCGTAGGGTGCACTTGGATGACCTTGTTTTCTTCCTTCAGTAGCAGTTGGCTTCTCTGGATGCAAATATGGGTGCGCAAAATAGGAAGATCTGTATTTTTATGGACCATTAACCTTCACATCCCATGAATGTTTATTTGAGGAACATGCAGTTAGAATTTCTACCACCCCCTGTGAGTACGGTACGCAGAAGATGAATACACCCACGGTATTCCCTGCCGGTTGTAAGAGGTGACTAAAAGGGGCAACCAAGGGATGATGGAATTGGAACCATGAGACTACTTGTGATTAGTACCATTACGTGAGGAACACCATAGGTCAACGTTATTTGCGATCATTATGACATGAGGAACACCGTTGATTTATGTTACCTAGGAGTAGTACCCATGTGGAGAACACCGCGTGTCTGGGCCTTGCCTGTGTTTAGTGCAGTCAGGTGTATCCCGCTGAGGCCGGGGGAGGGGGGGTCCATGCAAGAAAAGGTGCCGTACACTGCACTGGAATGTGTCGGTTCCCCTGTGTTCAGAATGGTTCTGCATTACCTATGAGTGGTACCAGTATATGAAGAACACCATGGGTCTGTGTTGCCTCTGATTAGTACCACTATGTGAAGAACACTTTTTTTGCAAGTTGTTTTATATAGCACCGACACAGAGAGGTTTTATTGCGACTATGGGACAGGAAATGGCTAGGAGTGGGAAAGAAGCGACCATGGCCTTAATTAAGGTACAGTCCCAGCATTTGCCTGGTGTGAAAATGGGAAACCACGGAAAACCATCTTCAGGGCTGCCGGCAGTGGGGTTCGAATCCACTGTCTCCTGAATACTGGATACTGGCCGCACTTAAGCTACTGGAGCAATGGAGTTCGGTGTGAAGAACACTATGGGTTTGGCTGTTGCCCATGATTAATACCCCTATGTTTGGAACACCATGGGTCTGCATTGGGTGAGGGTAGTACCATTATGGGAGGAACACCATGGCTGTGCGTTGCCTACGAGTGGTGCCATTATGTGTGACATACCATGGGTCTGCATTACCTGTGATTAGTACCACTATAGGAGGAACACCATGGGTCTGCATTACCTGTGATTAGTACCACTATAGGAGGAACACCATGGTTCTGCTTTACCAGTGATTAGTACTATTATGAGGGACCATTGACCTATATTTTTGACCCCTTTATATAACAAGCATCACCTCATAAGATAAGGCATTGTAAATGGGATCTATGGATTGTTTTGGATTCATGGTGATTTTTTCATCATTTGTTTTATATTTTAGTCAGTGGATACATTTTGAAGTTTTAATTATAGTTTCATTTCGCTGCACCTTGTACTATTAGGGGCCGATGACCTACTGTAGCTGTTAGGCCCCTTTAAATAATAATAATAATAATAATAATAATAATAATAATAATAATAATAATAATAATAATAATAATAATTCCATTGCACCTCGTATCATTTGGAGCTGATGACCTCGCTGATAGGCCCCTTTAAACAACAATAACAATAATAATAATAATAATAATCATCATCATCATCATCAGAGATCTACCTGGTAACTTCACAAGCAAGCTGCAGTCTATGAATTTGTTGAAAGAGACTGATACAGCAGATTTTATTCCTAATGGATGCTGGAAATGATCAATCATCTAAAGAAAGATATCCAGATTTAAAGAATATATTACACAGTATTTTATCTACCTACTGGTACCCTTCTCCTGGTCGGTAAATGAACAGAGTTACAAAGGCAGCATCGTATCATCAATTAATGTACATTGTACTTTTAATTGAGGTGAGTGATAAGATTAAGATTAAAATACTGTATAAATTAATAAGATGCATCTGTGTAATATTTACCTCCTTTTACAGAGCATTTTCATATATAAGTTGTTTCCCATGATTTACACTTTCCCCATGGGTCCCTTAAGATGTGTAAAAGAGGGGTAATACCATATATTTTTTTTTTTTTGCTAGTTCTTTTACGTCGCACCGACTCAGATAGGTCTTATGGCGACGATGGGACAGGATAGGGCTAGGAGTGGGAAGGAATCGGCCGTGGCCTTAATTAAGGTACAGCCCCAGCATTTGCCTGGTGTGAAAATGGGAAACCACGGAAAACCATTTTCAGGGCTGCCGATAGTGGGGGTAATACCATATAATACTGTACAAATACTTGAATAATTACTGTAACACCATAATCAACAAAATTCAATCAAGACTAAGACTTTACATTGAATTTCAGTAGTATCATTATAGAATTCTCCCGTATCTGTACAGTATATTTGATTTCCCTTTTTGTAAGATTATATATTTATTCATGATACCAGCTTTCTTTTATAATTCCTGTTTACCAGTATTATAAAATGAAATAGATTAAATTATGCTTGAAAATAAAATCAAACAAGCTAAATCTGAAAGAGATTTCCATTCCTAATGTAAATAAAGTGATGCCATGACAGTCTATGAAAGATGACAATAATAACAAAGTCCAGACACGAACACATCAACGCTGTATCAAGTAAGTGGAACCAGTGTAAGATCACAAAATATATACATACAGAAATAAGAAATAAACATCAGTAGCATCCAAAGGTGGAAAAGAAACAGCAGAGGTGCATGTACATAAAAAGCATAATAGTTACTGGACATGCAAATCACACATGCTATCTACCATCATATTTGAAGTTGCGCTTCCCATTTCATATCTTGTAAGATAAAGAATTTAGATTTGAAATTACAGAAAAATCTTTTAGATCTGTTCTGTTCTCTGGTATCATGTGGTTTGGGTTTACTTGTAAGAAGACTGTAAATACACCTTCTAACTCATGCACATAAATACACACATTCCTCGGAGAATTTCTATGACCCAACTTGATGGCTGCAGTCACTTAACTGTGGCCAGTATCCTATATTCGGGAGATAGGTCGAACCCCACTGTCGGCAGCCCTGAAGATGGTTTTTCATGGTTCCCCATTTTCACACCAGGCAAATGCCGGGCTGTAACTTAAGGCCATGACCGCTTCTTTCCCACTCCTAGCCCTTTCCTGTCCCATTGTCGCCGTAAGACCTATCTGTGTTGGTGTGACGTAAAGCAACTTGTAAAAAAAAATCTATGATCATCTCCTCTGGTGTAGATTAAGATAACATGGGCTCTACAATGACATTGCTGTGCTTGTAAATTAATATCCAAGCATGCAACAATGCATAAAAGTTCCTCGTGACTTCCTACATGCGACATAACGTAACACGTTAATATTCTCAAAGATTCTGTGCTATAATCGTGCTCTTATATCATAAAATTTATATTTTGAAGACACTGTTGCCGTACTTGTATTATTGTATCATTCTATTAAAATATCCATTCACGTACATATTGTTGAGGATTTTATTCAGCTAGCATGCATGATTCACAAATATACAGTGTGTCTGAAAACGAGTTACGGAAATTGTAAAAGAACGTAGTGTTCTGATACAAAAATCGCACTCTTGTATATTTGATTTCCTTCTACTGAAAGCTTACCAAAAAATCGACAAAGAAATGTAAGTTCAGTTGTGAGCAACTTCTGTGTCAGCCTGTGCAGCATATGGCTGGCCAAACTATCTTACTTGATAACCTTGGGTGGTGCACTACCATAGCACACTGACGTGTCGCTCACTCACATGCAACCTCGCTAGTAATGGCGGCGTATCCCAGAGCAGCATCTGATCATCATGCCCAGATAATATACCATCTTTATTGTGGTTATTCTGCACTAAGGTATCCTGAACTGACAAGTGTACTAAACTTAAATCTTAGTAGAAAAATTCTTCCCCATTTTGGATGAGCACAATATATGTTTTAAAGCATATTGGTAAACACAGTATATTTCGTGCATGTTAAAGTTGACCACATTGCAAAATAATTCTGAAATGACATACCCACATAACATAAGTTATGTAATAAAAATAAATTTTGCAGGCACATACTGTGGTAGTGACAAGTATTAAAAGCTAAGTTCATAACAGAGTATCCTAAGATATAAGTTAATAAAACTAAGTCCAACATGGTTCCGTATGTTATCATTGTGGTTTGATAGTTGTTAATCAGAAATGAACACCACTATCAATGGCAAACATCTTCTTTACGTTGTTTAGATTTCATGACGTAACAGGCTGGGTATTTACAGTACATCTTTAGAGTCTTTAGGCCATTGAGGAAATGTGTTGAATGACAATTGATTTCTGTTCTTTGTTTCTGTACCATACATACTGTGAACATTAATATTTTTATTTCATTTTTATAGTGTGTTTCACTCAGCGCAGGGTACTAGTGCATAAACTTACAGAAAATGATGCTTTAAATTTCTCCTTTCTGATGCCCCACTTGTCCTCTCCCCTCCCCTATATGTGCTGGGTCATACAATGCTTTCTACTGTATTGCATGCCAACAGCACATGTAAACAACCAATACCATATGGCCCTCTGTCAAGCGCTCATGCCTGTATTCTGTTCACGAGTAAAGGGTCTGATCATTACTTCATATCTCGTGCATTTTCCTTGCGAATTTTGAATGCTAATAGCAGCCTTTCGGTAGTTGGAGGGGCAGCAGTCTAGATGATTGACTGATACGGCCATGTAATAATACTCAACATGGCTTAGCTGTGTTGATACTGCTACATGGCTGAAAGCAACGGGAAACTACAGCCGTAACTACCTCCCGAGGACATGCAGTTCTCTCTGTATGAATGATGTACTGATGATGGCTTCCTCCCGGGTAAAATATTCCGGAGGTAAACTAGTCCCCCATTCGGATCTCCGGATGGGGACTACACGAGAGGGGGCGATCATCAGGAAGATGGATACTGACATTCTGCGAGTCGGAGCGTGGAATGTTAGAAGTTTGAATTGTTGTGGTAGGTTAGAGAATCTGAAAAGGGAGATGGATAGGCTAAAGTTAGATGTAGTTGGTATAAGTGAAGTACGTTGGCAGGAAAAACAAGATTTTTGGTCAGGCGACTACCGAATTATCAACACAAAATCAAACAGGGGAAATGCAGGAGTTGGTTTAATAATGAATAAGAAAATAGTTCAGTGGATGATGAAGAAATCGAAAGAATATATGAGGAGATAGAAGATTTAATACAAAAAGGTGACGAGAATCTAATTGTGATGGGAGACTGGAATGCAGTGGTAGGCCAAGGAAGAGAAGGTAGTACAGTAGGAGAATTTGGATTGGGACAAAGGAACGAAAGAGGAAGCCGGCTGGTTGAATTCTGCACTGATCATAATTTAGTCCTTGCCAATACTTGGTTCAAACACCACAAATGACGGCTGTATACGTGGACGAGACCTGGAGACACTGGAAGGTATCAAATAGACTTCATTATGATTAGGCAGAGATTCAGAAACCAGGTGTTGGATTGCAGAACTTTCCCAGGAGCAGACGTGGACTCTGACCACAACTTGTTGGTCATGAAATGCCATCTGAAGTTGAAGAAATTGAAGAAAGGAAAGAATATAAAAGATGGGATCTAGACAAGTTGAAAGAAAAGAATGTGAGGGATTGTTTCAAGGAACATGTTGCACAAGGACTAAATGAAAAGGCTGAAGGAAACACTATAGAGGAAGAGTGGAGAGTCATGAAAAATGAAGTCAGTAGGGCTGCTGAAGAAATGTTAGGAAGGAAGGAAAGATCAACTAAGAATCAGTGGATAACTCAAGAGATAATAGACCTGATTGATGAACGACGAAAATACAAGAATGCTAGAAATGAAGAGGGCAGAAAAGAATACAGGCAATTAAAGAATGAAGTGGATAGAAAGTGCAAGGTAGCTAAGGAAGAATGGCTGAAGGAGAAGTGCAAGGATGTCGAAGGCTGTATGGTCCTGGGAAAGGTAGATGCTGCATACAGGAAAATCGAGGAAACCTTTGGAGAAAGGAAATCTAGTTGTATGAATATTAAGAGCTCAGATGGAAAGCCACTTCTAGGGAAAGAAGACAAAGCAGAAAGATGGCAGGAACATATCCAACAGTTGTATCAAGGTAACGATGTAGATAATTTGGTTCTGGAACATGAAGAGGCTGTTGATGCTGATGAAATGGGAGACCCAGTTTTGAGGTCAGAGTTTGACAGAGCTGTGAGTGACCTAAATAGGAACAAGGCACCTGGAATTGATGACATTCCCTGTGAATTACTGACTGCCTTAGGAGAAACCAGCATGGCAAGGTTATTTCATTTATTGTGCAAGATGTATGAGACAGGAGAAGTCCCATACGGTTTTCGGGAGAATGTTGTTACACCTATTCCCAAGAAAGCCGGTGCTGACAGGTGTGAAAACTACCGCACCATTAGTTTAGTATCTCATGCCTGCAACATTTTATCACGCATTATTTACAGAAGAATGGAAAGACAAGTTGAAGCTGAGTTGGGAGAAGATCAATTTGGCTTCAGAAGAAATGTAGGAACAAGTGAAGCAATCTTGACTTTACGTCTGATCTTAGAGGATCGAATCAAGAAGGACAAGCCCACGTACATGGCATTCGTAGATCTAGAAAAGGCATTCGATAATGTTGATTGGACCAAGCTATTTATGATTCTGAAGATGATGGGATCAGATACCAAGAACGAAGAATTATCTACAATCTGTATAAAAATCAGTCTGCAGTGGTAAGAATCGAGGGCTTTGAAAAAGAAGCAGCAATTCAGAAAGGAGTGAGGCAAGGCTGCAGTTTGTCCCCTCTCCTTTTCAATGGTTACTTAGAACAGGCAGTAAAGGAAATCAAAGAGAAATTGGGAAAGGGAATCACAGTCCAAGGAGAGGAAATCAAAACCTTGAGATTTGCCAATGATATTGTTGTTTTATCAGAGACTGCAGAAGATCTCGAGAAGTTGCTGAATGGTATGGACGAAGTTTTGGGTAAGGAGTACAAGATGAAAATAAATAAGTCCAAAACAAAAGTAATGGAGTGCAGACGAACGAAGGCAAGTGATGTAGGAAATATTAGATCAGGAAATGAAGTCTTAAAGGAAGTAGATGAATATTGTTACTTGGGTAGTAAAATAACTAACGATGGCAGAAGTAAGGAGGATCTAAAATGCAGACTAGCACAAGCAAGGAAGAGCTTTTTTAAGAAAAGAAATTTGCTTACTTCAGACATTGATATAGGAATTAGAAAGATGTTTTTGAAGACCTTCGTGTGGAGCATGGCATTGTATGGAAGTGAAACATGGACGATAACTAGCTCAGAAAGAAAGAGAATAGAAGCTTTTGAAATGTAGTGTTACAGAAGAATGGTGAAGGTGAGATGGATAGATCGAATCACGAATGAAGAGATACTGAATCGAATTGGTGAGAGGAGATCGATTTGGCTAAATTTGACCTGAAGAAGAGATAGAATGATAGGAGACATCTTAAGACACCCAGGACTTGTTCAGTTGGTTTTATAATAATGTTTTTTGTTTTTACGTCCCACTAACTACTTTTTGAGGTCTTCGGAGACGCCGAGGTGCTGGAATTTAGTCCCGCAGGAGTTCTTTTACGTGCCAGTAAATCTACCGACACGGGGCTGTCGTATTTGACCACCTTCAAATACCACCGGACTGAGCCAGGATCGAACCTGCCAAATTGGGGTTAGAAGGCCAGCGCCTTAACCGTCTGAGCCACTCAGCCCGGCTCAGTTGGTTTTTGAAGGAAGTGTAGGTGGTAAGAACGGTAGGGGTAGACCAAGGTATGAATATGACAAGCAGATTAGAGCAGATGTAGGATGCAATAGTTACGTAGGAATGAAAAGGTTAGCACAGGATAGGGTGGCATGGAGAGCTGCATCAAACCAGTCTATGGACTGATGACTCAAACAACAACACAATATTAACTCTCTTCGCTACTAACATTCTATTGTGAATTCAGAGCTCTACATCACAGGACGTAAGAGATATGAACCAGTTACCCCTGGAGATTAACCAAATACCTAGTTCAGAAAAATATAAAATGAATGACAGATCCTCTCTTATATTATTGGGTTTATTATGCCCATAAATTTTCCAGAACTTATATTCAGGCACTCTGCAAATACATGCAATATTTAACTATAACTTACTCAACTGCAAGCAGTATTAAAAGAATTGTCCCATATTATACAATGTGTACATCTAAATCCAGCTATATAACCTACCATTGCTTCAACTTGTTCAACATGGCATATCGTTATGAAGAACACTTTGCAATATAGTTACGTTACTGACTGCAAAAATCACTAACAACTATAATATAATATAAGTCCTCCGCTAGCAACAAAATATGAAAGTTTTTATCAAGAGACAATAAGTTAATCTTAATGACATTTCACAATAATAAAGCCCAAAATACAGTAGGAGTCCGTTATAGCGAGAATTCATAACAGCGAAAAATTTACTCGCTATAACTGAACGGATTGCCGTTATATTCGATTTTTGTATAAAAGACGGAAAACCCTTCATGCACTTTAAAATTGGTATGAAACGGCAATCAGTTTGTTCAAAACTTGCGTTTCCGCAGATGATATCCACACTACGGCTTACTTGTTTGTTATTTTTCGTAATCCGATACTACGTGAAAGTGTATGTTTAATTTCATTCTGAAAAAAATATAGTTCCGTATTTCTCTGAATCCAAGATGAACCCCACTTTTTCCTTCAAAAAAATTTAAATCAGGCTCAAAAGGAAGTTTGTAAAATCGTACAGGCCTACGCATTTTTAGACGCCGAACATTGACTTTCGTCACGCCGTATTTCATTCTTTTTTGCGGCTGCTTAATTATTCTTTATTTCCGCGGGTTTAAGGGCCATTAACTTACATTGGCATCATAATACCGAAGAGAACTCGTTGAAAATTTTCCGGCAATACTTATTCCATGCGTCTCTACAATACAACGATCTATCAGGAAATTATTCTTGCTGTCTATAAAACTGTTACTTTTACGCAGCGCCAGATATAACCGGCTACAGCTACACGCACGTCTCGCTTGTCGGGTGCGGCCAAATCACTGATCTCTATACATGGATCGCTGATGGCAGGTCTCCGCTGCAGGAGAAAGTACGCCAAGTTGAGTGCGCGTTTCGCCATGTTGGCGTACCCAACCTAGAGCTCTCCTTATGGGGAAGCAATGATAATATAGTCAATTTTAAGTCGCAATTAATGGCGCATTGGAATAATTAAAAATATAGAGACATGTTCACTCAAAGCATAAGGACATTGGGATCACTGACACGTCATTCCGAGGTCACTAAATCTCCGGGATAGCAATAAACATGAGTGTATAATAACGGCCTACAAATATTAACTTAGGTGCTGAATACATGCAATTAGCGATCGGTAACACAATACAAGTGAAAACCAGTTTCTGGAAACATTGCCGTAAATTGTATACATGTATGCCACGAAATTATGCATTCTTAAAATGATGTACCTATAAAAGTAGCTCACTATACAGGCCTAGATTCGACATACCATAATCGGTGCTTGATAATGAATTCCTGTTTCTATGAAATAACGCGCATATTATCAAATTAAAATATCAGTGAAGCAAATGTACACATTTATAAAACCAGCAAATATTCAAAACTTGTCAATATATCACATTACCTGCAGGTTAATTTACTATTACAGACCTCTTTAATTAAATTCAGCTAGCAAAGCGATATTGATAGTCATCATCAGATATATGTAACACCAGTTAAGAGTCCCAAATACCACGAATTGTATAATGGGATAGCCCCAAACACCCACCACACTTTCCCTTCTCCCACCCATAATTATTACTGATGTAAATAAGGTCTAGAATTCCCCCAGACTTCATTTTCTAAGATTGTTATAAGGTCACGTCAATTATTTCATCGAAACCGTCAGTTTAATTACGAGAAATAAAAAAAAATATAAGTAAATTTTTTACTTGCAGTTAATGTTCAGTAAAATTGCAAACAGTTGGCTGTACATCACTTCTAAGGTGTACAGTTTGTCCATTTCTATCAAAACAGTCTTCCTCTAAGTGATCCGAGCAGAGAACAGCTGTTTTAGAAGGCTCCCAATTCTCCCGCCTGATACTCCTAATCGATGATCTTAGATGTTCGGGTCTCGAGAAAGGAAACCTACAAAAATTAATTGCCATTTTGCTCCCGGAATATGCGAAATAAGATACAATAAACCTAAAACTCAGAACACTACCCTAGGAAGATTCTTATGTACAGTATAAAACTCCCCGATGAAATGATTTCTCCTTCTACTGATCGGTTCTGTTTGTACATCCATAAGCTGTACACTGCGGTATAATACCCCGTAGAATGTTTCTTCATTCATATTTCAGATAAACACATCATCATCATCTGTCGGCTTTTTCCCTCGAGACACAGCGAGGGATCCCACCTCTACCGCCTCAAGGGCAGTGTCCTGGAGCTTCAGACTCTTGATCGGGGATACAACTGGGGAGAATGACCAGTACATCGCCCAGGCGGCCTCACCTGCTATGCTGAACAGGGGCCTTGTGAAGGGATGGGAAGATTGGAAGGGATAGGCAAGGAAGAGGGAAGGAAGCGGCCATGGCCTTATGTTAGGTACAATCCCGGCATTCGCCTGGAGGAGAAATGAGAAACCACGGAAAACCACTTCCAGGATGGCTGAGGTGGGAATCGAACCCACCTCTACTCAGTTGACCTCCCGAGGCTGAGTGGACCCCGTTCCAGCCCTCATACCACTTTTCAAATTTCGTGTCAGAGCCGGGAATCGAACCCGGGCCTCCGGGGATGGCAGCTAATCACGCTAACGACTACACCACAGAGGCGGACTCAGATAAACACATACATATTTAAATTGAATCTTGTAATCCACAAATATACTACAAGGCAACGAACCTAAATTCGTAAAATACACTATTTACTTTGCTATAAGAAAGCACAGAACACTCGTGGAACTACAATCAAGAGGCCTGGCGTCACTGAACTAAGCATAAACAAAGCAAGCGCGCTCCTCGTGGTCTACTGCACCGTGCGCTCACTGCCATCTTACTACGCCAGTCATCTTCTATTCGGCTTACTGCTACCCAAGCTACCAGCCATCCAGGTATAGAGATCAGTGGGCCAAATTCAACGGCTAGCGATGTATAGGCCTAATCGCGAACGTTGAAAGTCAACGAACGAGTATGGCCAACCGCCCTTGCGTTTTTTGTGCACATACCTCACAATTTCATTATCGACTTCTTTAAAGCGTTCTTGTTGTGGACCACTGAATACAGTTTTTGTTCAGTACGCATTTTTTTTTTTTTTTTTTTTTTTTTAGCTCTTTGTCGTCACGCTAACGCCAAATATTGGCTTTAGTTGGGCCTATGCCGTATTTTCTTGCGGCTGCACAATTATTCTACATTTCCGAGTGTTTAATAAACATTAACTTAAAACTGGCATCATGATATCGACTAGAACCCGTTGAAAATTTGCCGGCAATACCTTTTCCACGTATCTTTACAATACGACTATCCATCACGAAAATATTCCTACTGTCTTTAAAACTTAATTTTACTAAGCGTCAAGTACAATACATGCGTTATGACTCTGCCACTGAGTAGCCATGGCTTTTCTAAGAATTCGAAGGGTCGCATGTTTTGATGCCATTCTGCAGATTTGAGAAACACACAGGCACTGTACACCGTACAACCGGTAGCCATGTATAGTAAAGAAGCGATCGTCAACGGTCGTCAATGAGTTCTGTGCGCGTGTGAAAAGAAGCAGCGTGGCTACCGCGGTAGTTGCCAGTGGTATCCATTAACTTACCG
The DNA here is from genome assembly GCF_040414725.1 of Anabrus simplex. Classification (NCBI taxonomy): domain Eukaryota; kingdom Metazoa; phylum Arthropoda; class Insecta; order Orthoptera; family Tettigoniidae; genus Anabrus; species Anabrus simplex. The sequence continues at coordinate 1,559,072,876 of NC_090265.1, forward strand.
TACTGTTAGGCCGCGAATGCAACAACCCTTGAGTTTTCGCATGGATTTTGAGGGGGGGAAAAAAAGTCTTGGATTTGGAGAAATACGGTATCACTCCAGAGATTTCTGTGGCAAACACCTCAGCTTTCTTCTTCAAACAGCGTTACCTAACTTAACCGTATATGTAGCCTATCATGAAAACATATTTGAAACGCATGTAGAGAAATAACCTCCTCGCGAAAAATTTACATGTAAATAGCCGTAACTAGACGCGAGAAGATATGAAATATCCTCTAAAATTAGTGATGCACTGTGCCATATCTTGAGGTTATGACATTCTTACGCAATTTCCGTATATAACATTAAAATTAAGATACCGGTATCGTTTATTCAGTCTTTATTTTTGCGAGTTAACAACTGCTTTCGGCCACGTTATTTACGCATTTATTACGAAAACATGTTATCCTCTTTCATTTCGAATTTTCTTTAGAGAAAAGCAGTCGATGGGTATTACCGGTACTAATCAGCTCCAACATCGCCTTTGAATGTCAACGAGAGAGCTCGCAAATGCACAGAGTGAGAAAACTATACCGTACCGAAGTTGATCGATCGCATTTTGTTGCAAACGTTTCAGTTTTCTTATTCAAACAGCGTCACGTATCCTAACTTAACCGTACTATACGTATGATGAAAACACACTTCAAGCGCCGTTAGAGAAATTATACCTTTCTCGCTGTAAATTTTCATAATAGCCTTTCCGTAATTTAACCAGACGTGACAAAATACAAACTAACCTATGAAATCAATTAAGCACTCTGCCATATCTCGAGGTGTATCCCATTCTTACTTAATTGCAGTATTTAGCCTCAAAATTAAGCGGTCGTTTAGTCAGCCTTAATTTTAACGAGTTAACAACCGTTATTGGACATATTTACGCATTTATTACGAAAATATGTTCTCTTTTATTTCGAATTTTCTTTACGGAACAGCTGTCGACGGATATTACTAATCGACTCCGACATCGCCTTCGAATGTTGACGAGAGAAATCGCTAGTACACATAGCGAGGAAACGATGCCGAAGGTAAATCGATCGCATGCAATATCATCGCCGGGGTGCATAAATATCGGTAACGGAAAAATCGCAAGCGCTTAATCGCTCGTAATAACGGATGCGCCAGTGATAGGGCTCTCGCTGTTACCGAAGGACGATACACAGGTTAATATAGGAATTTTGTAGGAACAGAAAAATGTCGCAGCTATAACGGAGTTCTCGTTATATGCCGTACTCGCTATAGCGGACTTCTACTGTAATACCTTCTCCAACAGTTTCAACATACTGATTACCTTTCTGCTGAAAAGAAACACACTATTCAAGTGAAAGAAACTGCTGAAGCAGGGTCTTTTGTTTTAGCTCTGGGCGAGTGTTGGGGGAGCTATACGGAAAAGCGATAGCATGACCAGGTGACTCATTTGCCGAGAGCTATTGCTTCATGTTCAGCTGATGTGGTCTAATGCAGTAGCAGTTAAGCAGAAAGTCCCGCATCTTCACCGCAATATTTTAGTTTAACATCTTTGGTATTAATAGTGTGTTCACTGTGTTGGCTTTGAAATAGCATAGTTTCTGTATGAATAAAAAAGTTATTGTGTGTTTAATGAGTGATGTTATACAGTAGAAAAGTGTGTATTTATTGTGTTGTTCAGTCGAATACAGGTATCGGTCATCCTATGATCATGTCTCCATTCAGCTCTATTCCAGATAGCTTCTTTTAGTTAAGCAGTCATCATACCAGACAAAGTGGCCAAAAGGAGATTTTTGGCTTGATCTGGTCCAAGAACTTATCACTCATTCATGATATTCTCAGCAGATATTGCCAACACCATATGGATGAGTTCTTCTTTTATCAACTTTCTTCAGAGTCTATGCTTTACAGCCATAAGTAGCTATAGGAAAAACAAAGGGACTGATTAATCAGCACTTGGTTTTCTCACTGATGTTTTTGCCATTGCAGATATTTTTCAAGCTTATCATTATGTTCCTTTCAAGCAGGGGCAGTGTGTGGTACTGTTGCAGTGTTGCACAACTCCCAATAATTTTACACTTCATTTGTCATCTTTTCTTCTAATGTTTTAGATTAATATCCCTAATATATATTCTAAAACATGTTAAAATCAACCATCTTTATTCATTCGCTGTACTAATGCTTCATAACGGATCAGTGAACGCTGTTAGCTTCAAATCAAACTCAGGGGGTTTGGTTTCCTACGGCAACTCCCTAGCAGACAGCGTGGCACAATGTACCTCAGCAGGGATGAGCCTAAGCCTGTATAGCATCAGGTAGCATGCTTGTCAGTATCTGTCTCAAGGAGTTGCATGAGACTAGCAAGTCCCCTATCGAGAAACAGTTCCAAATGTCTCCGTTAGATTGCGCCACTCTCTGGAGATTACTTCATTCCTCTCCTCTTGCAAAGGTAATTTCATTCCCTTTTTTTTTCTTTTTAATTTACAATTTTTGCTTGATGTTGCACTGATGCAGATAGGTCTTAGGGTGATGATGGGATGGGAAAGGGCTAGGAGTGGGAAGGAAGCGACCGTGGCTTTAATTAAGGCATAGCCATAGCATTTGTCTGTATGAAAAAACCACGGAAAACTATTTTCAGGGCTTCTGACAGTTGTGTTCGAACCCACTATCTCCCGAATGCAAGCTCACAACTATGCGACCGTAACCGCACGGCCAACTTGCTCGGTAATTTCTTATCCTCGCCATATCAAATCACCCACAAAATTATCAACATCTGTCCGACTCGTTGGCTGAATGGTCAGCGTACTGGCCTTTGGTTCAGAGGGTCCCGAGTTCGATTCCCGGCTGGGTCAGGGATATTAACTTTCATTGGTTAATTCCAGTGGCCTGGGTGCTGGGCATTTGTGCTGTCCCCAACATCCCTGCAACTTACACACCACACACAACACTATATTCCACCACAATAACATGCAGTTACCTACACATGGCAGATGCCGCCCACCCTCATCAGAGGGTCTGCCTGACAAGGGCTGCACTTGGCTAGAAATAGCCACGTGAAATTATATTATATGAACATCTTGCTTCAATGAAAAACAGGAGGGCAAATTTTCAATTCAAGTGAGGCAAGAGTAACTGTGCCAGGCTGAGTGACTCAGACGGTTGAGGCACTGGCCTTCCGGTGGTACTGAAGGTGCTTAAATACGTCAGCCTCATGTCAGTAGATTTACTGGCATGTAAAAGACATGTGGGACTAAATTCCTTTACCTCGGTGTCTCTGAAAACCGTAAAAATGTAGTTAGTCGGACGTAAAGCCAATAACATTATTATTAAGAGGAACTGTACTTAATAGTGTACAATTAACCTCTTATTTCCTGTATTGTAATTGCCAGATATATTTCAATTTTAGTAGGAATGTAGTTCATTGCTTAACGATAATAGTTTCTTCTTATTTCTGTAAGCTTCTCATATAAAAATGTGACACTGAAAACTTTGGTGCAACACCCAGCTTTTGGTACCACCAGCCACCACTGCTTTCAAGTGCCAACCATTGCTTGATTTCAGGGCTACAGTCACAGTGATTAATTTTTGGACTAAGAAAACTGAAATCCTAAACTATCTCTATTTTTTCATTGTTAATTTTAATATTAACATCTATGTTGTCTGCTGTCAAATAATCTTCACTTTCGCCTTCCTGATCAGTATTCAACTGTCTCTCAGTATGACATTCTTGACTTCGTGATTGGTGTAGAGCAATTTGATTAGTTTGAGTAGGCATCCTGTTGTTTCCATTTCTTTCAGGCAGTACCATAGCTTGTCATGTTCAGTGTTAAAAGAAATTAAATGTGAACCAGGGAATTTGCATAAAGGAGAGTTGAGGACAAATAAATGTTACATCTTCACATAATGCTACTATAATACATGAAGTGTTTCTGTGTACATTCCTATTCTTTCAGCTTTGTTTCTTTCCAGAGAACTTGTTGCTCAATTTTAACAAGCTGACTTTCTCCACTCCTCATAATAATGTTATATTGCTGTACTTACAATAATTAATCCTGTGTTCATTTATAGTTTCAGAAAGCCTGCAGCCTTGAGGATGTTGAGATTGATAGTTTCATCATGCAGGCTGTTACAGTTTTGTCTTTGGAGCCAGAAAAAATGGATGCAGGAAGGAGACTAAAAGTCAACTCCACAAATGAACGAATGATAAATTTGTCAACTCTCTTTGGATATGGAATTAACATGATCCTCTTTCTTATGTCTGTTCTCGGATTTCCTCTTGAAAAGGTAATGTTGAAATTGTTTATAATTTGGGGGCTTATTTTGAGAAATTGGACTGGTAATTAGAGGCAAGACAATTAGGCACAAAACCACCATATTTTCTGAGCAACATCCCGATTAAAATATGGAAAGAACATTTTAGCAGTGTCTTGCAGGCAAAAGAAATATAACTACACTAGAAGGACTAAATAAAGACAAGTATCCTACAATTCATTTCAGTCTTTTTATGGTAGAAGTAGAACAGGTATAAATACAATGAAGAAAGGGCTTGTGGTCCAGATGGAATATACTACAAAATCTTAAGACACAGCAACACGCCTCAAAGAAATATGGGCAGATCTATGTAATGAATGGATAAAGCAAGAAAAAAATACCACATAACTGGAGACTTTCTACTCTCAAAGTTCTGTACAAAGGGAAAGCAGATATTAGAGATCAAAATGCATACTGTGAAATAGCTCTGGAATGTATAGCCCTAAAAATATTGACAAGCCTTGTAACAACACATCTGTACAGCTTGGTTGAAGGGTCAATACCAGAAGAGCAATTTGGATTGATAAAGAACAAATTCTGTAAAATGTTTACAAGGGTATAAATAAGTTGCGTTAAAATTCCACAGAGGTAAACTACATGTTGTCTTCATAGACTACACTAAGGCCTTCGACCTCTTAAATAGAAATATAACAATTGATTAACTGGAAACAGTTATTGGGAAAAATTACATCATGAACAAAAATTTCATACAAATGGATGACAATGATGACACATCAGATCCAATATAACAAATGGACTATTACAAGGTGATCACCTTAGTCCCCTCCTGTTTAAATAGTAACTGCAAATAACTAAGAGCACTGCAACAGAAAAGGTCAAATTGTTGACATATGTGGACGACATGGTGCTAATATTGACTGAGTTAACAAATATTCAGGAGGCTTTCAACAAACTTACAGTATGGGCAACCGAGAACGAACTTCAATGAACTGAAAAATGTCAATGACTTTCAGGAAAGGTGACAAACTGGCAGCTAACGATGTACTAATTTATAATGTAGAAACACTGTCGATCATCACACATTATGAAAACCTAGGTATCACATTACAGACACATGGAAATGTATATGGTATCCATGTTTGGGAGAGAGTTATAGCTGCTTTAACAATTATGAGCAATATATCAAAGTTACAGAAGTTGTCATTAAATACTGTGTTGAAAATTAAATTAAAAATTACCCGAATAGTGATGTGGTTGATGTTAATCTGGGAACAACCAAAAAGAGAAGAACCTCAAGGAAATCAAAACTTTACAAGCAAGAATTCCTGAAATAGATTTTGTGTTTTTCAAAGTATACACCCTCACGCCGGGCATATGTACTCACCAGAGAATCCTTCAACATTGAGGATTTGAGATATGAACTATTACTGCCATCAATAGAAGTATACCAGAGTCTACTCTGAGAAACGGGAGGAAATATTTCCTGAGTTTTATGCTACAGATGCTATGATCAACAGAGAATGGATAAAAGCTAATTATGAATTGAGACACATCATGACGTGCTTTGCGGTCCATGGTTTTTATCACCGGATCTGCACGAGACATATCTACCATCAACTGGATGAACTATGCATATACAAACTTTGTGGTAAACCATGTGACAGATCACACAATGACATATAAATGCAGAGAAATGTCTCGGATGCAATTCTGTGAAAATGTTTAAGAATTTAAGATTCTTTACTCTGACAGCAGCCCATTGGCCATACCCTCTCTTTCTGGGGCTCTACTTCTTTGTCCCTTTGTGTACCTTTCAGTTAGTTTTTGCTCCATGCAGTGAAAGTGACACGCCGTTCGTTCTGTTTGACCTTCAGTAAAAGCGCGGTAAGAGCGCTATGCTATCTCACAGACATGGTACTGATTACAGGACTACTGTTTGTGAGTTGTAGTAATCAATATTTTGCATTTATTGTGAATATTATGGTTTAATATAATATTTTTATTGCTGACAATGCTTTGTGATTAATCAGAAAAATAAGGAGCCACGACCAGATCCATCTCAAAAATCAGAACAGGCTGATAATGTGGAAACACAAACTGGTTATTCACAATGAGTCTGAGAGAAAATCAATGAAACTTCAGAGTTAATTTGGAAGAAATCATTAATGAAATGTTGAATGACAGTGATGTTGATCCAGATTATGAGATAGAAAGTGATGATGAAACGGATTCAGAACAGGAAGCGTTGGATGGAAGAGATGGCATTAAAACAGGTGAAGATGATCTAACAAACATGAATTTTGGACATCAAAATGTGAATTTGTGCTTTGAGTTTTCCTGTAATGTTGACATGATATGGGATTTTGGGCTTATGCCATGTCAAGGAAACAAGGTGAAACTCTTTACGTTTTGCAGAGGACTTTGCTTCGCTTCTTCATGAGGAAATCAACCACAATGAGGGTTTGAATTTAAGAATGTTTCATGGTTGGAGCTGTAGTGGCACATGGCTCACTGTAAGCTGGCACAGTGCTCCAAGCGGAGCTGACAACATTAAGCTCCAATCAAGACGTTCTATCACACCATGTGTGCATGAGAAGTGTCAGAGAGGACATCAGACAAATCAGGGATGAATGTACCGGGCAAGTTGGCCGTGCAGCTATGAGCCTTCATCCGGGAGATTGTGGGTTCGAGCCCCACTGTCGGGAGCCCTGAAGATGGTTTCCTGTAGTTTCCTATTTTCACACCAGGAAAATGCTGGGGCTGTACCTTAATTAAGGCCATGGCTGCTTCCTTCCCACTCTTAGGCCTTTGCTATCCTGTCGTCACCACAAAACCTATCTGTGTCAGTGCAACGTAGAACAAATTGAAAAACAAAAGGGACGAATGTGGTAAAAGAAATAAAAAAATAAAGTGCAACGAAAAACTCACAGGATAGAAGATACAGTAGAGCTGAAGAATGGAAAGAAAGTGTGTAGAAAAACCAGAGGATAATGAGTGTGAGTCATTTGGGGGTTGGGGGCATAAAAGTTGTACACATGTTATGAAAGTATGACATTAACACACAACACATAGCTTGGAATGAACCAAACGAACACATGAATTTGGAAAACACTGAAATTAAATAACAGTATAGAAAGGACAAGGAAAAAATGAAATGGTGTATGGTTTTTAGTGCCGGGAGTGTCCAAGGACAAGTTTGGCTTGCAGATGCAGGTCTTTCGATTTGACACCCGTAGGCGACCTGCGTGTCGTGATGAGTATGAGTCCATTGGGACTCCCAGCAAGGAACACCAAAGAAATATCAGTCTCAACCAGCCAGGCAAGCCAGCAATAACTGAGCATGCCCTATCTTCGGGTCATGATGTCATGTTCCAAGATGTTTGAGCTCTTACGCGCACTAAATACTATAGGTCTAGGACTATTCGGGAAGCTGTGGAAATACGTAAAATTCCTAACAATTTCAACGGGGACATCGGCTATCAATTAAGTAATGTGTGGTTGCCAGCCATTAAGGATTTGCCCAGGTAGTTCTGTTCACCAGTTATGCACCTCCCCTCCTCCCCTGTCTCTCACACCATCTCACATTATCATCATCCTCTGGTTTTCTCCACATACATTCTTTCCATTCTTCAGCTCTGTTCTATTCTATCCTGGTGTCTTTTGTTGCATTTTATTTTATTAGTTTCTATTTATTTCTTCTACCACTTTTGTCCCTGATTCGTTTGATCACGGTGTGATAGAATTTATTAATTGGAGCTTAATGTTGTCGTCAGCTCCCGCTTGGAGCACTGTGCCAGCATACAGTGAGCCACCTGGTGACGAACGAGCGTACCAATAAACCTCCAACGGTGAAGCGCTCTTAAATTCAAACCCTCATTATTGTGGACGACTTCCTCATGAACACTCAAGATTTTCTTCTGAAGATGCGGAGCAAAGTTCCCTGCAAAATGTTTTCTAGACACGGCTTAAGCCCATATCATATCTACAAGTACGGACTGTGAAAGCATCAGTGTTAATATTCCTGTAATGTTGTTTCTTTTTTTTCTGACTTTAGGTTCTTTTTCAAAGACTAACATAACAGAGAAGTAATCATTACAAGTTTTGTTTCTAGATTTTTGAGAAAAATATGAAGGTACAGTACACTTTTTTGGAGCCTCATTTTAGTATTTTGGTATTTTCTTGGGTATTTGTAATTTTTTCTCCTAAGTTTTGCTGTGACGTTTGAAAACATCTTTCAAGTAATTAAATTCAACAAAAAATAAATAAGTATGAAAATATTGTATAATTTAATTGGAAATTTCTGGAGTCTGGGAATATAAGAGATATTTGAATGAACCTTGTACTAATTGCACTGCTCCATTGATATATGAGGCATGTTCCTTAAGTAAGTACCGTTTTGAAATAAATGAAAAACAAACATATTTTTTAACAATTATATTTTTATATGAAAGCCTGTACATTACTCTACTTTTCAACATAATTCTCACCAATATTGAGACACTTGTCATATCATACAATGAGCTTTTGCATACCATCCTCATAGAAGTTGGCCGCCTGATTTGTCAGCCACTGCAACACAGCCATCTTGACACCATCATCGTCGTTATGGCGTTTGCTGGCCATATGTTTCTTCAAATGCAGGAACAAGTGGTAATCACTGGGCGCAAGATCGGGACTGTATGGAGGGTGATTGAGTTGTTCCCAGCGAAATGATGTGATGAGGTCTTGGGTTCGATGAGCTGCATGTGGGCGTGCATTGTCGTGAAGCAAAACGACGCCCTTACTGAGCATTCCATGCCTTTTGTTCTGAATTGAACAGCGCAATTTAAGGTCTCACAATATGTTGCTGAATTGATTGTCTCACCACAGGGCAAAAAGTCCACCAGTAACACCCCTTTTCCATCCCAAAACACGGTACACATGATTTTCCGGGCTGACATTATTTGCTTAAACTTCACTTTCTTGGGTGAAGTTGAATGTCCCCATTCCATAGACTGCTGTTTTGATTCAGGTGTAATGTAGGCCATCCAGGTTTCATCCCCCATTACAATTTGACTCAAGAAATCATCACCTTACTCGTGGTAACGCTCCAGGAAAGTTAAGACACTGCCCAAACGTTTGCTTTTGTGCTCCTCCGTCAACATTTTCGGTACGCAGTGTTAGTATACCTTGGGTAATTTAATCGTTCACTCACAGTTTCGTAAAGAACACGTCAAGAAACTTGAGGAGACACGTCAGATAACGACATAATCGTAAAGCGTATGTTTTCTCTCACTGCTCGGTCAACTGCCTGCACCAAATCTTCACTAATGACTGAAGGTCGCCTACTCTGTTCTTCATCATGCACATCTTTGCAGCCACCTTTAAATGTTCGAACCCATTTCCTAACCATTCCATCGCTCATAATGTTTGGTCTGTAAACTGCACAGATCTCATGATGAATATCGATAGCTTTCAAACTTTTTGCACTCAGAAAACGAATAACAGACCGGACTTCACAGTCGGCAAGACTCTCGATCGGGGAGGCCATTTCAAATGCTTGCCAACAAACGTACACAAGGGTGACTATTGCCATAATGGCGTCTCAGTCTTGCCAATAGATGCAGGTACACAGCGCGCATGCATGGAATGCGACCGCAGCACTGCATCGGCGGAATATCAAAACGGTACTTACTTAAAAAAAACATGCCTCGTAAGTGTACTTTATCAAAAAGACAAGTTGCATATATTATGAATTTTTTATTATATTCACCTGGTTAAGAGACAAAAACTGGTAGAAAATATATCAGTAGTATTTCAAAAGCTATTTATATCATTAAGTGAGGCTGTGAAAATAAAGATCAGGAAAATAACTTTCTTAGAAAATAGAGGAATAGGTGTTTTGCAATTGAGTATTTTTCAAAAACCAATAACTGCATTAAAATTAGTTTTGAGATTTAGGTTTTTGTTTACACCAGGTTGGTATGAGTTCTTTTCAATGGCATTTCTGCATTTCACATGTTCAGTCTGACATCTGAAACACAGAAAATTAATGCAGTTTTTGGCTTTTGAAAAACCATTCCTCAGGTTTTCAAAGAAAGAACTACCAGAGTGGATAAAAGGATAGGTCAATTTTCAGTTTAATGCATTGATAACTGCTACATGAATTTACATAGTTCATTAGTGATGTATGAATTACCTCCTTTTCCTTCTTCAAGTGCCATATCCACCCCCCCACCCCCACCCCCACCCCCAGACTTTGGTAATTACCCTGGAGAAAGCACCCTTTTCTTTAGCTAGCTTGAAGAGTTGTTTGATGCTGTTGATGCACGTCCAGTCTTTGATGTTCTGGAGCCATGACATCAGTGGTCTACCGGCTCCTTGCTTGTCATATATCTTGCCTTGTAATATCAGGTGTAGAAGCCCGTGCTTTCTACTTCATGGCTTAAATAAGCTCTTTTCATGGCTTTGATGGATGTTTGTCAGCTCATGCCCAACTCTAGCTCTCCTTAATACTTCATTATTTGTTACAATATCTGTCCAGGGTATCCTGAGCATTCTCCTATGTAATCTCTAATCTGTTCGTTGAGGAAGCTTTGACAGTCCAGGTATCTACTCCGTGAAGCAGTGTTGATGACATGTAAAATTTCAACAGCTTTTGCCTGAGTTTGAAGTTTAGATTAACATTTTAAAACAGATGGAAAGATGACCTGGAAACCTCAATACAGCATCTGATCTCTTTTTTAGGGTCCAGATTGTCTGTTACAGTACTTCCATGATAAGTGAACTGACTTGCTCGTTCAGTGCTGTAATTATTTAATGAAATGAAGGTACCTTCATGGTTGTTTTTGCTAAATACTCGGTTTTTGTGGTCGTGATGTTTAGACCATATCTTAGTCAAATCAAATCAAAATCACTATTTGCCTTGGTGGCAAATGGTACACAAAAATGCATTATTATCAAGCACTAAATTTTACATTAACAAGAGAAAGACATTTTCCTAAAATACAGTACTATACAATTTACTCTAACAATTTTTCTATTAAACACACAGCTCATCCTTAATAAATTTACAAAATTCTACCCATATTTTCTTATGTACTTACAAACATAATCAACTCATATACAGAATGTGGAATTACTTCAAGTAATACTATACAACTGCTATAAGATTAAAATTTACGTTGCATTTCTTTTAAAACCCATTTTGGTACTCAAGCATAACAACCTGATGCATCTTAACCAGAGCACCTTTTCCCACTGCTTTTCAGAGTTCCTGAATGGTCTTCACAGCTCACAGCTACCATAGCAGTCCAGGGCCCTCAAAGTCCCCACTGAGATGAATTCTACTGAGCAGTTCTTGAAGATCTTCAAGGGTGTCATGTTTAATTAGGGTGTCATTTGCATATCTAATATTGTTTATGACTCCATTTACTTTCACACCTAGCTCAGTATCATGCAAGGCTTCTTTGAATGTGTGATTGACATAGAGGTTGAATAGGAACGGTGAACGTATGCAACATTGGCGTACTCCTCTTTTGATACTTACCTCTGAAGTTCTTGTTCATCCAATCTTGACTGCGGCTGGCTGGTTCCAATAAAGATTTTGTATGATTCAGATACCTTTTACATCTTAACCATTTCTGCTAGAGAATTTTGATTAGTTTTTAATGTTTTTCTGTATCAAATGCCTTCTCATAGTCAATGAAACATGCAAATACATCTTTACATTGTTCTTGGCATCTTTGAAGGAGAACATTAACACTGAACATTGCCTCTCGGGTACCAAAGCCTTTTCTGAATCCAATTTGGTTGTCATCCACATCCATTTTGCACTTTGATCTTAAGTGCGGATGTATAATACACACAAATATCTTCAGCATGTGGCTCATTAGACTTATAAGACGGTAATCATTAGATTTCCTTGGGTGCAATTTCTTTGGTATGGAAAGAATGTTGACTGTAGCCAGTCATATGGGATTTCCCTGTATTGTATATTGTGTTAAAGAGCTTGGTGATCTGATGAGTATTGTCTTTTGTTATCAGTTTTAAAACTTCAGCTGGGATATGATCAGGCCCTAGTGCTTTATTATTAGGACTGACTTAGAGCATGCTGCAGTTTGTCCTTCATTATTTCTGAGCCATCAGCAGTATTGAATTTCATATTCTCAACTCTATCACTCCCATACTGTTTATTTACAAATTAACGGGCAAGTTGGCCATACTGTTAAGGACACGCAGCTGTATGCTTGCATCCAGGAGATAGTGGGTTTGAAGCCCACTGCCTGCAGCCTTGAAAATGGTTTTCTGTGGTTTCCCATTTTCACACCAGGCACATGCTGCACTGTACCTTAAGACCACGGCCACTTCCTTCCCACTCCTAGGCCTTTCCTATCCCATCGTCGCCATAAGACCTATCTATGTTGGTGTGATATAAAGCAAATTGTAAAAAGATTTACAAATTTCTCCCAAGTGTGTGCAATTTTCTGCTCATCCAAAATGGGTCTGTTGGCACTGTCAAGAAGAGTTGCTTGATGTTGGTTTCTTGTATAACGTTGCTGTATCCTTGACCTTCTGCAGTTAAAGTTATTATGTTTTTTACTTAGTCAGTTCTTTGCACATTTCTGCCATCCATTTTTCTCCTAATTTTTGTCATCATTTCTCCTTGTCCAGCTCCTGCCAGGTCGGGGTGTTGATGGCACTTCTCCACTGTTGCCTCTCCTTTCACCACTCCTCTTCAGTAATTGTATACCATTCCAGTCTTTTTCTTATACTGATCTTGACAGAGTCCATCCATCTTGCTCTGGGCCTCCTTCTTGCCCTCTTTCCCTCTCTCTTAGCCTCTAACACTTGTTTTAGTATCCTTCCCTCCTCCATTCTCATAACATGTCCAAATCCTCTCTATTTATTCTTCTCCATCCTATACTCAATGTTTATACTTCTATTTCTTTTCTAATCTCAACATTTCTTATTCTGTCTCCTCTTGTCTTCCTTACCATACTCTTCAGGAATTTCATCTCACTGGCCTGAATTTAACTCTAATTTCTTACTGTCAATGTCTGATGCATACGTTAATATAGGGGTAAAGTACATCTTGTGCATTATCTCCTTACATTTCATAGGAACTTCTCTGTTCCTCACCAGGTTCCTTACATTCTGGCAGAACGTATTTCCCACTTGTACCCTTCTGCTTATCTCCTTATCCAACCTTGCATCTTGCATTATTTCAATTTCCAAAGCATTCAAGAGCCTCAAGGTTTTGCCCCCTGATACTAACGATTCCTTTGCTTTCTCTTTCTCCTCTTGTGCTCACCACTGTTTTTCTCTTCTCCACACTGATTTTCATTCCATATTTCTGATGATGTTGTTTAAACCCTCTAGTTGGATTTGCACTCCTGTATTCTTGACTCTCCAGATCACTGTGTGATCCATAAACAACAATATTTTCATATACTCTTTATATGTTGCCTTTGTTTGCTTTAGAATTTCATCCATAATATAATGGTTACGGATGAAATACAAGTGGAGACAGTACACTTCCCTGTCTTACTCCATTTTGATTTCTAAACCGATCTGTTCTCCCCTCTGGAGTCTGGATACAACTGGAACAGTTTTTATACATTGCTTTCACTAATTCCCTTGATTGCTTTCCACATTCTTTTCTTTCCAGGGTTTCCCACACCTTTTTCTAATAATATTAATAACTGGGAGTGAAATTTCTAGATCCTAATGAGTGGGTAGGAGATAGCGATCTGCGCTCAGATGGCCTTCCTTTAAACCGCAGTGGTACGTATAAGTTAGGAAATTTGTTTGGAAGGGTAATAGGGAGGTACATTCAGGGAAACGGGATGGCCTAGGGAGCGGTGATAAGGGAACAGGGAACTGGAAATCAAGTAGGGATGACATAAAATTGTTAGTGTTGAACTGTAGAAGTATTGTAAGGAAAGGAATAGAATTAAGTAATTTAATAGATATATATTTACCACATATTGTAATAGGAGTTGAATCATGGCTGAGAAATGATATAATGGATGCAGAAATTTTCTCACGGCACTGGAGTGTGTATCGTAGAGACAGGATAGGAAGGGTGGGAGGGGGAGTGTTCATTCTGGTGAAAGAAGAATTTGTAAGCTACGAAAAAGTTAAAGATGAGACACATGAAATTCTAGGTGTAAGGCTCATTTCTAAAGATAATAGGCAACTTGATATATTTGGAGTGTACAGATCGAGAAAGGGTAGCACTGATGCAGATTCGGAATTATTTGATAGGATAGTCAGCTATGTGGGAAACGACATGGAAAGAAATGTGATTGTAGCGGGAGATCTGAATTTGCCAGATGTCAACTGGGAATGAAATGCGAACGACAGGAAGCATGACCAACAAATGGCAAATAAATATGGGACGGACAGCTGATTCAGAAAGTGATGGAACCAACCAGAGGGAAAAATATCCTGGATGTCGTGCTGATAAAACCAGATGAGCTCTATAGGGAAACTGAAGTAATAGATGGTATTAGTGATCATGAAGCTGTTTTTGTGGTAGTTAAAAATAAATGTGATAGAAAGGAAGGTCTTAAAAGTAGGACTGTTAGGCAGTACCATATGGCTGATAAAGCAGGCATGAGGCAGTTTCTAAAAAGTAACTATGATCGGTGGAAAACGGTAAATAAAAATGTAAACAGACTCTGGGATGGGTTTAAAGAAATTGTTGAGAAATGTGAAAACAGGTTTGTACCATTAAGGGTGGTAAGGAATGGTAAAGACCCACCTTATTATAATAGAGAAATAAAGAGACTAAGAAGGAGGTGAAGACTGGAAAGAAATAGAGTTAGAAATGGCTGTGGAAGTAAGGAGAAATTGAAGGAACTTACTAGAAAATTGAATCTAGCAAAGAAGGCAGCTAAGGATAACATGATGGCAAGCATAATTGGCAGTCATACGAATTTTAGTGAAAAATGGAAGGGTATGTATAGGTATTTTAAGGCAGAAACAGGTTCCAAGAAGGACATTCCAGGAATAATTAATGAACAAGGGGAGTGTGTATGTGAGGATCTTCAAAAGGCAGAAGTATTCAGTTAGCAGTATGTAAAGATTGTTGGTTACAAGGATAATGTCCAGATAGAGGAGGAGACTAAGGCCAAAGAAGTAATAAAATTTACATATGATAACAGTGACATTTACAATAAGATACAAAAGTTAAAAACTAGAAAAGCGGCTGGAATTCATCAGATTTCTGGGGATATACTAAAGATAATGGGTTGGGATATAGTACCATATCTGAAGTACTTATTTGATTATTGTTTGGTCGGAGGAGCTATACCAGATGAATGGAGAGTTGCTATAGTAGCCCCTGTGTATAAAGGAAAGGGTGATAGACATAAAGCTGAAAATTACAGGCCAGTAAGTTTGACATGCATTGTATGTAAGCTTTGGGAAGGCATTCTTTCTGATTATATTAGACATGTTTGTGAAACTTGCCTTCTATAACTGGTTCGATAGAAGGCAATTCGGTTTTAGGAAAGGTTATTCCACTGAAGTTCAACTTGTAGGATTCCAGCAAGATATAGCAGATATCTTGGATTCTGGAGGTCAAATGGACTGTATCACGATTGACATGTCTAAAGCATTTGATAGGGTGGATCATGGGAGACTACTGGCAAAAATGAGTGCAATTGGACTAGACAAAAGAGTGACTGAATGGGTTGCTATATTTCTAGAAAACAGATCTCAGAGAATTAGAGTAGGTGAAGCTTTATCTGACCCTGTAATAATTAAGAGGGGAATTCCTCAAGGCAGTATTATCGGACCTTTATGTTTTCTTATATATATAAATGATATGAGTAAAGGAGTGGAATCGGAGGTAAGGCTTTTTGCGGATGATGTTATTCTCTATAGAGTGATAAATAAGTTAAAAGATTGTGAGCAACTGCAACGTGACCTCAAATGTTGTGAGATGGACAGCAGGCAATGGTATGTTGATAAACGGGGTTAAAAGTCAGGTTGTGAGTTTCACAAATAGGAAAAGTCCTCTCAGTTTTAATTACTGCGTTGATGGGGTGAAAGTTCCTTTTGGGGATCATTGTAAGTATCTAGGTGTTAATATAAGGAAAGATCTTCATTGGGGTAATCACATAAATGGGATTGTAAATAAAGGGTACAGATCTCTGCACATGGTTATGAGGGTGTTTAGGGGTTGTAGTAAGGATGTAAAGGAGAGGGCATATAAGTCTCTGGTAAGAACCCAACTAGAGTATGGTTCCAGTGTATGGGACCCTCACCAGGATTACCTGATTCAAGAACTGGAAAAAACCCAAAGAAAAGCAGCTCAATTTGTTCTGGGTGATTTCCGTCAAAAGAGTAGCGTTACAAAAATGTTGCAATGTTTGGGTTGGGAAGAATTGAGAGAAAGAAGAAGAGCTGCTCGACTCAGTGGTATGTTCCGAGCTGTCAGCGGAGAGATGGCGTGGAATGACATTAGTAGACGAATAAGTTTGAATGGCGTTTATAAAAGTAGGAAAGATTACAATATGAAGGTAAAGTTGGAATTCAAGAGGACAAACTGGGGCAAATATTCATTTATAGGAAGGGGAGTTAGGGACTGGAATAACTTACCAAGGGAGATGTTCAATAAATTTCCAATTTCTTTGAAATCATTTAGGAAAAGGCTAGGAAAGCAACAGATAGGGAATCTGCCACCTGGGCGACTGCCCTAAATGCAGATCAGTATTGATTGTATATTGTATTGTATTGTATATTTATTTACCCCAAATGATTGAGGTTGCCAAACTGACAAAGAATATCATACAAAATAAATTCAGTATACAGTAAAAAAACAATCATTCTATTGATAATGTAAGAAAACAATGAAGCAACAGATAAATTACTTTTATTAAGTGGATGGAGCATAGAGGTGATGTCTCAAGATTGTTATTTAGGCTTTCAATGTTTGGATGCCCCAGCTCATGACTGTCTCATTTCGTACACCAAAGCGTCGTAAGTAAGTGACCAGTAATGTAGGAATGGTGCCCCTTGCACCCAGCATGAGCCCTATGACCTCGCTGTCCTCAAGGTTGTACTTATTGAGGTAACATGGAATGGTTGGTGAATATATCCTCTTTTTTTCTTCATTGACTTCAACGGGCTGTTGTGCATCTGCATGTCGAGAATTAAACTTTTTTTGCTCCTGGGTTTGAAGGTGATCATGTTGATTCGTCTTGTCCCACAGTCAACTGCGAGGCCATGGGCCTCTTCACGTACTAGATACCATTTACTGTGTATCGTATCGGCCAAGGAAGACCGAATGTGATGGTGTCTGGTGTTCCATAGGCATTCGATGAATGGGCAAGATCCTAAGACGTATGCCAAAGTTTCAATCTCACCGCATCGTCTGCAGTGGTTACCGTCTTTGGATCTGCCTGGTATGGTGCGCACAGGAGCTATATTCGCTGTCATTTTGTGAGCATCTTTCCACTCGGTGCCTGTGAGTCCGTCCTGTTTTCTTATCCACTGGTTGGCTGGAGTAAACTCTTGATATAGGCATATGCCTTTGCCTTTCTGATTTAATAGGCACTATCTTGTATATCCCTGGTCTCTGAGAGATCTCCTGAGTTTCATGGTGTCCAACAAGCCGTCACATGTTTGCAATTTAGCAGCATTTTCGGTGACACATTCAATGTTAAGGATGGACATGCAATGAGCGGTTTCAACATAGACGTTTCTCATTGCTTCAATGTTCTTCTTGCCACCTTTGTGGAGGATGTTACAGCTATTGGCCTGTTGGAGAGCTGCTTGCCACCTTGTACAAAAAAGACCCAGACAATTAACTGCTTTGGCAGAATAGATCATTGCATCTGGAGTGTCAGCTGGAAGTGATAAAATCTCCTTGAGAGTACTCTTAATAATTTTGTCGGCATCATCTAAAAATCGTTGGGGAATTTTTTCCCATGGGGTAAAAAGGAACTAATATATCAATGTGGGACACAAGGATGAATTTAAGATGTTAAATTTTTGATCAGAATGTAGCCAAGGAGAAGTTGCCAGGGCATTTAGTTTCTCTTGCAGTAATATGATAGATTGCTTAGAATCTAGTACAATAGCAGCAGCGAAGTTAACTCCCAGGTATTTAATATATTCAGATCTGGAAATGCACCATATAATTGTTCCATTTGATATACATAGGTTCCCACTGGTAATTTTTCCTTTATTAATGTTGATTCCGTGGTTTCCCATTTT
Organism: Anabrus simplex; assembly: GCF_040414725.1. Taxonomy (NCBI): domain Eukaryota; kingdom Metazoa; phylum Arthropoda; class Insecta; order Orthoptera; family Tettigoniidae; genus Anabrus; species Anabrus simplex. Next base: position 1,559,091,359 of record NC_090265.1, read on the forward strand.
CACACTAGGCAAATGTTGGGGCTGTACCTTAATTAAGGCCGCGCTGCTTCCTTCCAACTCCTAGGCCTTTCCTATCCCATTGTTACCATAAGACCTATCCGTGTCGGTGCAAAGTAAAGCCACTAGCAAAAAAAATATATAATGTTGATTGTTTGCGTTTATTTTCAACCCTAATTCCTGAAATCTCTCAATTGCCAAGTTAGTGATTTCAAGAGCTGATTGCTTATTTTTTCCAATGATTACAGTATCATCAGTAAAGCTTAAAATTGTCAGTGGAGTTAACCCATCACCCATACTGTACCATATTCATTAGATACAGTGTTTTCACTGAGTTCTCTATATATGTGGTCAGTAGTGATATTGTATAAGTGACAATGGGGACCCTTGCATTACATCATGATGCAAAATAATAGTTTTTTTTTTTTTTTTTTTCTAGTTGCTTTACGTCGCACCGACACAGATAGGTCTTATGGCGACGATGGGGCAGGGAATGGCTAGGAGTGGGAAGGAAGCGGCCATGGCCTTAATTAAGGTACAGCCCCAGCATTTGCCTGCTGTGAAAATGGGAAACCACGGAAAACCATTTTCAGGGCTGCCGATAGTGGGGTTCGAACCTACTATCTCCCGAATACTGGATACTGGCCGCACTTAAGCAACTGCAGCTATTGAGCTCGGTAAATGATAGGTTTAGTCCTCCTTAGATTGACTGTCCCAACCAATGGTATTACAAACAATACGAGGAACAGCGGGGTACATACGGAAGTGCTGCAGGTGCTGTCTAATGCATGAAATGCAATTAAGAAGCATGGGATAACCAACAAACAACATATCAAGGACCATGGTTCTATGTATACTCTGAAATAAAACTTTCAAGTACTTAAACTAGTTTAATAAATAAACAATTGGAAATGAAGTAGGAAATCTTAAAATAGATTCTTCTTCTTTCCAACATCTGTGGGGTTGCAGGTGAAAATTTTATCTCACATCTGGATTTAGCCCTTTTTTACAGCTGGATTCCCTTCCTGATGCCAACTCAGTATGGAGGGATGTGATCACTATTGTGTATTGCTGTTGTGGTTGGTAGTGTAGTGTGTTGTCTGAATATGAGGAGGAAGGTGTTGGGCAAACACAAACAGCCAGTCCCCAACCCAGAAGAATTAATCAGATATGATTAAAATCCCTGACCCGGCCGGGAATCGAACCCAGGATCCTCTCAACCGAAGGCCTCAATGCCGACAAATCTTAAAGTAAATAATTAATAATTCATCAATAAATATAAATCAGATTAAAACACATCTTTGCAAATAATTAGGTTAATTAAAAATTTGAAGACGATCTAACTAGGTCAACTATAAGAAAATTACACACCTTAATTTCTTAATAAATAAATCTGAACACATTTAAAATTACACAAGTCGAGCTGACCTTGATTTAACATATACCACATCTCAATTAAGTTTTAAAATACGTTCTTGGATTTCATTGTTTATCTCTTAGGTGACTATCACAGCTTAACTGACTCAAAAGGGGAGATGAGAACATAAACACTGAACGATTACACATATTCGCAGAAAAAAGCAAGGAAAAATTAGTAAGGTAAAATTCCCCTTGAGTGAAGTGTAGGTACATGACAATAACATGGAGGTAATTCAGATTGGGGCATATCAGAATACATCTCCAGAAAATTAATACATAATCCCAGTTACAAATTCAGAGGGAAACATTGTTAAATAGTCCTACAGAAAATAATAATAATAATAATAATAATAATAATAATAATAATAATAATAATAATAATAATAATAATAATAATAATAATAATAATAATAATAATTTTATGTAAGGGAATAGTGAGAAATAAGTCACATCACCAAAATCACGGCCAACACAAAACAATATATTAATAACCAAGCATAACCAGCCACAACACGTCAGTATCAACATAACATATCTCGTTGAAGGCCACAATAATACACAATAGCTAGAGACGATACAAACAAGGCTGGCTCGAACCCAGGAAGTAACAGATAACAATGCAGACAAGATAAGAGCATGTCACAAGAGAGCACCAAGCCTTGATAACAGAGATAAGATACCAACAATGACATATTACCTAATAATAATAATAATAATAATAATAATAATAGAAATATCCTCCATATAATTTAATGTAGGCTAACATAAACACTACCGATAGAACAGAAACACTTAAAAGGAACGTAAAATATTAAGAATTACATTAGCTTACAGAAATCATCACACTATCGTTTCACATCTTAATTAAATTGCTGAAAGCCCTTCCTATAAGAATTGAACCATACAAAATTACTCACTGAAACAGTTCTTAAAATAATAATAATAATAATAATAATAATAATAATGAAAATATTCTGGTATAGTACAAAAGCAATTACAGTGTCTACATAGAACTTACTGTCCTCTTCTAAAAGTTATTACTACTTAAAATAATTTACAATAGAAAATTACAAATCAGCACCTCAGCACACATTCTCAAAGTACATAATTCAGTATCAAGTACACCAGAGGGTTCGCTGTTATTTGCAAATGAACACAATATGAAGTTAGTGTTAAAATAATTAATTTCATACGAAGGCTGTCCAGAAACATAACTTCAGAAGAGAATGTAGTTTACATCAATTTAGCTATTTATGTGGAACCAAAATATTGATGTTATCAGTATGCCAAGTCGAAAGTACACATCACAGTTTGAAAATACTGCAGATAGCATGACAGTTAGTTCAACTTCAGACACTTGAAGTATTTTAAAATGAACCAAACGTAATGTTGTAAGCAACTCAACAGCTCGGAAGTAATTTTCACGTAGCCTCAAATAATGTTCAATTTATCACCAAACTCTACTTGCATACTCTCGATATAGATGATGGCCTGTACTCACATGACATGCATTAAGTTAATCTCACACGCTTATAAAATGAAAAAAATCACAGTTAAATAACCTAGTTCATATGAAGGTGGTGATCTTAAGCAGGATCAATAATCCATATTGCCACACAGTCCATAAATGCGGACTGACTTCTGTAACTGTCAAATGTAGCAGCCATGTCGAGAAGCTCAGTCTTCCACGATGACTTGTCTTCCCAAGAGCTCAAGCCTAATTCACCGTCAAAGAGATTAGTGCGCAGTGTTGCCAAGGCTATTCAATTTCAATCACCACTGATCTGCATTCAGGGCAATCGCCTAGGTGGCAGATTCCCTATTTGTTGTTTACCTTTTCTTTTCTCAAATAATTCCAAAGAATTTGGAAATTTATTGAACATCTACCTCGGCAAATTATTCCAATCCCTAACTCCTCCTCTTGTAAACAAATATTTTCCCCAATTTTTCCCCTTGAATTCCAACTTTATCTTCATATTATGATCTTTCCTACTTTTAATAATAATAATAATAATAATAATAATAATAATAATAATAATAATAATAGATATTACTGGATTTATGTCCCACTAACTTCTTTTTTGGTTTTTGGAGACACCAAGGTGCCAGAATTTTGTCTTTTGTCCTGCAAGAGCTCTTTTATGTGCTACTAAATCCATCAACACGAGGCTGACGTATTTGAGCACCTTCAAATACCATCAGACTGAGTCAGGATTGAATCTGCCAAGTTGGGGTCAGAAGGCCAGAGCCTCAACCGTCTGAGCCACTCAGCCTGGCTTTCCTACTTTTACAAGTAGGCCTAACTTACCTCATGTGTTAATCTGATTTGAAAGTCTGTTTAGTTACAACAAACAATGTTTTATTATAAACCACCTATTCAATATATCAAAATTAATATGAAGTTATATGCGGGACATGTTTCGCTCCTGTATAGAGCATCATCAGCCAATCCAGAATCTCAAGGGTTGGTTTTATGTTCATAACTAATGACTTTAAAACTACTTGTACATTTTACAATCTTAAACTTATTTTACTAAAATATCATAGAAGGCAGAATCATCTTTAGTGTACCTTATTAACAAGGACTTAATAGTGGAAAAGTTGATAAAAATACATTCATTTAAAATTATGGTAGAATAAGTTTACTCACAAATATTTTCAAACAATTAATATGTCTAAAATATTGAAGAATGACATGATTCAATCTTAAGAACTAATAATTATGTTATAGTCATTTGAAATTTGAAATTAATGAAATTGAAATGAAATTATTTAATTTTTTGAATTTAATGAGGAAACTCTAAATGTAATAACATTTTGATGTATTGAATAGGTGGTTTATAATAAAACATTGTTTGTTGTAATTTCCTACTCTTCACCACTCAAAGTTATTCGACTACTAAGTGTTCCACAATGAATTTCAACAATTAGAGTACATGGTTGTTGGTGGGTCACGTAAGATATAAATAAATAACCACTGTCAGCATAATAGTATTGCAAGACACGATCATCAAGCCCAGCTCTTGTAATGGGAAAATAATTACTCGGCTTTATAACGGCACAGCATTACCGTATGCTTTCACTAGATCAAGGAAAACCATAACCCGACCGTTTCCATATTCCCACTGTCTTTCCATCAGTAATCTCATGGTATATATAGGGTCTATCGTTGACCTGCCCTGTTGAAAGCCATACTACTCTATTTCTAAATTTTGTTCCACACTTCCTCTCATCCTCCTTTTTATTGTTCTCTCTAATATTTTGGCTACTTGTGACAACAGTGTAGTTCCTCGATAATTGTCTCATACCTTCATCAGGATCTTCATTTTCCTCATCACCTATGTATAATTGAAGCTTACTGTATGCAAGTACTGGTCAATCTGTTATTGTATTTGAATTCTTGGTACTTGACTACTGTTCTTTCTATTTTTCTTTGATACAGACTATACCTTCTTGATGGGTGTTTCACATTCCCGTAGCCTCCAGTCATCTGTGTATGTACAATATCGTTATCTTGCTGATCATTCTTGATGTATCAAGATGCTTCCAAACAGAAGCATGATGAGTAAAAGTGCTTCAGAAATTGACATTGCCATCCTTCTACATTACACTACATTCCATAATTCAGGAGTAAATCTGAGTGGCACAGAGAGACTGATCTTACTCACAGGTATGTTGTTTCCACATATGTCGGTAGGTCATGTATGTCGCAGTGAGAAGTGTCAATCAAGCTATTAGAATTTACTTCTGTGTCCTCAAGTAGAATAAATGGCAAGGAAGGAATCCTGCATATGTTCTTTTGGAATTATGCCTTTGCTGGCAGGACCTAGTGTTTACAGTGCACTATATCTTCTGGTATGGGCTAGAGCAATCTTGTTACTTTCATTGATCTGCCATTCCTTCTGCAGCCAGTCCCTGCTATGAATGGTGTGAAAATATTGCTCATAGGGTTGGTTGTTGCATGCATTTCAGTGGGCTTGGCAGACTGATATGTAATAGCAACTTCTGGCTCGGTGAGGAAAGCAACGGGGAAACTACCTCACTCCTCATTTCCCCAGTACGCCTCTTCAGTGATGCCTAGGCCATCTATGACAGCTGATGGCGGAGCTGTTGAGGATCCAACCAGCCTTCAGGCTGAGGACTAAACATACATACATACGTACATACAAGGAAACATTGTGTCAGTTCTTCCCTCACAACAGCACTGTACCAAGTAGACTGTCCATCCTGGAATAAGCATCCCTTCACCGAAAGGTTTAGCAGAACATGACTAACAGTATTTTATGAATATTATCAAGAATAGGCAACACATAAGAATATAAATAACATGGAGGAAATGTTTGTGGATGCAACGCACTGGACAAGAAAGTATCTTGGATGAATTGCAGTGGATGAAATGTCCTAAAATATCTCTACCAGACCTAATCACAATCGTTATTTGGTTCGCTCTTATATCACACTTCAGTTTGTTAATATAACGAGCCCAAATTTGTAAATTGTGTATTTGAGATACTCTTATAGTGATGTTGCTATGTCTTTCAGGCAATGCCCTGGAACTATTTTGATGGCCCATTGTTCCACTACTTTCTCATGAATGCAAAGGAAGGACAGCGTGCAATCTTCAGGCTGTCTCGTTATTTCTCTCTTCAACAAGTTCAGGTAATAGAAGACTACTATTTTAATGTCTCGTAGAGGAGCAATGATGGAAAAGTAGTTATAAGCATATTATCTTTTCGTATCCCCCACAGTATAGTCTTGCAGTAAGTTGACACAGTCATCTTTGTTCCCCTTAGACACTCTCTGATCAAAAGAAAAAAAGAATCCAGACACAATTTCATACTTGTAAATTAGTGCCTAGATGGAACTAGGACCACTCCTACTGCTATAAAAGGTGACTGAGGCTTGTCCAGTGCTATGAGATGCCTGCAAATGGGTGGAACAAGGAAGCTTATTGACTTCGAAAGTGGAATGGTTATTGGTTGTCACATCAGCATACCTGCCAACTTTCCTTATTTAGGTGGGAGACTCCCAATTTTCGACAGTTTTTCCTGCCTCCCAAATATTCTATTACTTCTCCCAATTTTAGCTAATTTTTTTGGTGAACTTCAAACATTTGTTTTCAAATCCCACCATTTCAGCATTTTTTCGCCAGTGACCGGAAGTCCTTCACTCATTGGCCGCTTTCAGACTAAATATCTACGTTTATTAATGTGAGAAATGTGCAATGTTTCTTGAAATCTGTATATCACGACACGTATATCGATCGTCAATCTTTCGTTCTCGCGTGCTATGTTCATGTTGGTTCACAACAGTCTAGTTGATTCTAGAGACTAGTCGGTAGATATGGAGTCTTTTTTAGTAATTTTGTGACAAAATTTCAATGATAACGACTAGTGACTTTTCTAGAGATTTTAGGAGCCATTTGGAGACAATTCTGACTAATTTTAATTTACCTCAATATAAATAAAATAAGAGTGCCTGTACATTGCTCAGAATTTAAAAATGATATTTCTGTACTGGTCATGACCATAGTAACAAAGAGAAATGCACATTAATTTTCCGTAATGTCTGTCTGTATGTACGTATGTACACGCATCATGAGAAAACGGCTGAAGAGAATTTAATGAAAATTGGTATATAAAGTCGGGAAATAAATCGCTACAATCTAGGCCATAAATAATTGTGTTCACTCTGAGTGAAATGGGAGTTTGGGGGGAGGGCTAAAATTTCTCACATATTTGTTATTATTGGCCCTATCGATAAATACTACATAATTAAAGTTATATATTATCAAAATTTCCTATCATTTATGTCGTATACATTTTTACCGTACCAGCTATGATAACAGAGATATTCATGAATTTGGATTTTTGTTGCTAAGTCCATATCAGCGCCGAGGTACAAGAAAATGGATGAACAGAATTTAATGAAAATCGGTATGTAAAGTCAGGGAATAAGGGACTACAGTCTAAGCTATAAATAATTTTATTCACCCTGTTCAAAATGGTAGTTTAGGGGAAGGTGCCAAAATTTAATTTTTAATTACCGTACCTAATTGGTCATATCAAAAAATACTACCTAACAAAAGTTATAGAGAGTACAGTTTCTGATTACTTGTCTTATTCAAGGATGACTCGCTTTACATTAGATGTTCTAATATCACAGTCTGAAGACAACTAAATGTGAAGGCCTGCAATATAGACAGCTCATAAAATTGGTCAACAATAACATAACAATAACATAACCACCATTGTTTGTTGTGATGTGCTTTGTGTATTCTGCTGCCATTTATCTCTGATAGATGGGATTACTGCTGCGTACCTAGTATAACAGCCTGCCTGAATATTGGCGGGAAGTAGTTGGGGAGTTAGATCTCTCTCTTCTTTAGCAGGTACCATTCCTCTGGTTCATAGATTTTCTGATACTACTGGTACGTAATACACTGGATCATCATAGTATTCCAGCTATTCGATCCCTACTCTGAGGCAGTGATTGGAATGAGCAGTGTGCACACTTAAATGGAATAACCACGAACCTACTACGCTAGTGTTGCAAGGGGAGAGGTGATACTACGACGTGGCGCGTTCCAGGTGGCGGATAGAGGGGTCATAACTAGCTTGTCGGCGGACTTGAGCGAAATAAAATAGCTCTCGCAGACCAAACAACCCCCCTCCCTTGGGTGGGGGATGCAGGCGAAGAATACACCCACGGTATCCCCTGCCTGTCGTAAGAGGCGACTATAGGGGGACCTAGGGATATTTGAGTTAGAACCATGAGACTACTTATAATTAGTACCACCATGCGGGGAACACCATGGGTTGCTTTTACTTGCGTGTAGTACCACTATGTTAGGTACACAATAGGTCTGTGATTAGTGGTGACAGTGTGTGAATCAGGGTGAGTTTTACGGTATTTGTGATTAGTACCACTCTATGAGCGACACCATGAGTATGCCTTACCTGTGATTAGTACCCACTATGTGAGGAACACCACGGGATAGTACAAGTCCCTGTGATTATTACACCTATGTGAGGAACACCATAGGTTTGCGTTGCCTATAAATGGTGCTGCACCGGGCGAGTTGGCCGTGCGCGTAGAGGCGCGCGGCTGTGAGCTTGCATCCGGGAGATAGTAGGTTCGAATCCCACTATCGGCAGCCCTGAAGATGGTTTTCTGTGGTTTCCCATTTTCACACCAGGCAAATGCTGGGGCTGTACCTTAATTAAGGCCACGGCCGCTTCCTTCCAACTCCTAGACCTTTCCTATCCCATCATCGCCATAAGACCTATCTGTGTCGGTGCGACGTAAAGCCCCTAGCAAAAAAAAAAAAAAAATGGTGCTGCCATGTGAGAAACACCATAGGTCTGTGTTACATGTGCGCATTGCATTACCTGTGAGTAGTACGATGATGTGTGAAGTACCGTGAGTCTACACTACTTTTGATTAGTACTGCAATATGACAGATACCATGGTTCTACTTTCCTAGTGATAAGTACCATTATGAGGGGCTGATGACCTGGACTTTAGACCCCTTTAGACTATAACCGTCATCAATTCAGGATTGTGCTCTAGAAGTAGTCCCTTGGTCAGTAATACTATTGATTAATGCTGGTTTCTGGGAATGTGGGGCATTGCGGGTTGGATCCTCTGATTGTTTTAAATTTATATCCACCCATTCATTCATTATGTTTTGAATTCCGGTCAGTGGATGATTTTGGACGTTTTGAATTGTCATTACCTTTCATCTCATTTTGTACCATTAGGGGCGGGTGACCTAGATGCTAGGTCGCTTTAAACAACAAGCATCATCTTAAATGGAATAATGACTCAGGAGTGTTCACAGCTTTCTGCGGCCTGTTCATTTTAGCTCTGGAACTTTGAACTGTTAGATCGACACTGTAGTACTTTTCTTTAAAAGAGAGAAAATGTGCTGTTTTTTGTTTTATCCAATATTTCATATGACAGCATTACTTTTAATTATGACATTTGTACTGACATCATTGTAATGATCTATGTTGATTTCAGTTGGGAAAACTATAAGGACAGTCTTTTTGAGAATTCCGTAGCAAAGCACAGGTACAACAACTAGTTAGGCACTTGATGCAATATATTAATCTATGCATTTGCTAAGTAATGGCATTTTAAGTGCATGGCCGATTCACATGTGTGGAGCATGAGTTCATACTATTTTCGGAAGGCTTATCAGAGACCGATCACTCACTCGCATACTTCCTGTGAGGTAATAGAGATGTGTAATTTTTAGCCTTGTAGCCTCGTTGTAGCAACAGTCGGGCTTTGAGACTATAAGTGTTATAAATATATCATAGTACTGTATTCTGCAAAACATGTAGAATAAGCAGATTTTACCAATTGTATCTCCTGATTGTTCCTGATTTTCATATCAAAATTTCCTAATTTTTGGTTTTGTAAAGTTGGCAGGTATACATCAGTAAGTAGTCTGTTCAGGCTATTTCTGACCTCAAGAAGTTGCCCAGGTTGACTGTCAGAGACATGATTGTGAAGCGAAAACAGGAAGAGACAACACAACATAACAAAAGTGCAGCCAGATAGACCATGCCTGTTAAATGATGGGGACTGTCAAGCAATGAAGAAGGTTTCTTTTATGTCATTTGAGCAGTAAAATCAGGAAGGGAGTATACATCAAAGTAAAGCCTTTTTATATTATGTAAGCAATAGACTCAGAGCCTTCTTATATATCATGTGAGCAGTAGACCCAGGAAGTCAACATCAAAGCAAAGCCGTCTTATACGTCATGTGTGCTGTACACTCGAGAAGAGAGTCAACATTGGTGTATGCAAATATTAACTAATACTTCCTTTCTCCATGAGTAGTTGCAAATGATAAAATACTTGCTATGAGTGAAAAGCTATATCATTTAAATATGAGGCTTGGTACTTGAATTGTGACTACTATTTTGTTACAACTAATACAAAAGAGATACATCTGTGAAACTTCTGCTCTCCATTAATATAGTTACTAGCATTGTAGAACGTGTTGTGCTTGTGTAATGGAACCGGGCGAGTTGGCCGTGCGGTTAGGAGCATGCAGCTGTGAGCTCGCATCCGGGAGATAGTGGGTTTGAACCCCACTGTCGGCAGCCCTGAAGATGGTTTTCCGTGGTTTCCCATTTTCACACCAGGCAAATGCTGGGGCTGTACCTTAATTAAGGCCATGGCCGCTTCCTCCCCATTCGTAGGCCTTTCCTATCCCATCATCACCATAAGACCTATCTGTGTTGGTGCGACGTAAAGCAACTAGAAAAAAAAGTGTAATGGAAATGGTAATGTATCTCTCAACACCCGTTCTCTGGATGGTGCAAATGGAGTAGTCTGTCTGGAACAGTTTGGAAGCAGATGCCATGAAGCGGTTCCTTCATCTTTGGAATCTAATCAAAATCATGGGAGCTTAAGTCTGGGAAGTATGAGAGATGGTGGAGGACTTCCAGTCTCATCAAGCATATAACTTGGCCACCAGTTGCACCCCATATTTACCCAGGCATTGTCGTACAAAATAATGAGAGGAATCTGCAAAAAGTGTTATTGCTTCTTTCGCAATAATGGTCAGAGATTATGTTCTGAAAGTGAATGGTAATACTGGTCATTCGTGGTCTGTCCTTGAGGTACAGTATGCATTAGGTTAACTCCATCACAGTCATACACCAGAATCACCACCACTTGCTGGGGTTCTGCTGGGATTGCTGGCATTCTGGTGAACTACTGATTTTCATGGGGACATGTTTGATTGGCGTTTTATTTTTGGCTCATATAATCAGACCTATGTCTGTCCAACCAATTGGCTAAATGGTCAGTGTTGAGGCCTTCAGTTCAGAGGGTCCCGGGTTCAATTCCCGGCCGGGTCGGGTATTTTAATCGTCTCTGATTAAGTCTTCTGGCCTGGGGACTGGGTGTTTGTGGTTGTCCCAACACTTTCCTCTTCATATTCAGACAATACACTACACTGCCAATCACCACAGAAACACGCAAAGTAGTTACATCCCTCCATATGGGGTTGGCATCACGAAGGGCATCCGGCCATAAAACAGGGCTAAATCCACATGTGCGACACAGTTCGCACCCGCGACCCCACAGGTGTGGGAAAACCGGTAGACAAAGAAGAAGATAATCATACCTATGTCTCATCCAGCATAATTATACAGCATAATGATACAGCCCTCATAGTGATCCAAGTGAGTTTGTGCAGCATTGTACAGTTGCCATTTCTGCTGTTTTGTAAAATGCTGCAGAACTCATCGCAATACAATTTTTCTCATGCTCAGTCTTTCAGGATATGAAGCACAGTTTCTTGGGCTAATTCACAAATCATCTGGTCGGTATCTGTTGCCAGCAATGCATCAACAACCTGCATATTGTCTTCAACACCATGGCTGCACGGCCAAGACAAGTTGGCTTTTACCCACTGTGTCACTGTTCTGGTATGGCAACGCCAATCGCCCACATTACCCATGAAGTCCTCAGAGATACCACTGTGCTATACAACAGTGGGCTTATTCAATCTGTATCAAACTGTTCTGTTCCTTGTTTGACAACTCACCTTTAGACCACCAGCTTACAGGTGATGTTCTTTTTTGCAGTGGCACATGCATGGAGCACTGGATGGGAGAGTCCATGTACTATGAGATAGATTACGTTATGACCTAACGTGTGATATAGGAGGCACTGGTGTTCATACAAAAATGTTGCCACTCCTGAAGCACAAACAACCCTAGTATGATTTTTGCTTATTCCAGCACTAGCTGATGGTACAATAGCATATTAGCGGCAAGTTGGCAAAGCATACCCATAATGAAAAGAGGTTCATGAAGTTAGCATGCAGCAGATGGAGATAATGAGCAAGTTTAGATGTTACAAGTGCTTAAAGCAAGTTACTACATGTCTACCTAGCCAGCGTGTCTGAATTTGAGTATGTAGTGTGATACATTCTAAGTTATATCCATAAAGAAGTAACCGAAAATGTAGGACTAAATACCGAAAACTTCAGTTGTGATTGGTTGATGGCCCTTTGCCTTCTATATCAGTTTTAGTTTAATATTCTGCTTAGCATTGCAGGTACAATGTCTCCTTAACCACTTGACGTTCTTTGACAGATTTCTCCATCCTGGCTCTTGACTGCACTCCGGTACTCTGTCCTCACGTAGTGTTTATTTCTGGACCCACTCCAAGCCGGTTTCTTTTATGAAAGGATTTTATATTAGTAAGGTAACCTCTTGACAGATGGAAGCACCGTTTTATTCCATTGATGTATTCGATAAACACTTCTGGGCAGTTATTCTGTGGAAAGTATAACCTGTATCTTAGCAACCTCATCGTAAGCGAAATCATGGCTGCCTCCAAATTGAGTGACTAAGCGATTATAAGGGAAATTTTAAAAGAGAGTGACATTGATATAGAAAAAAGCGACGAAGAATTGAAGTGAAAGTAGTGAAATTAATTCTTGTGATATTGATGTGAGCAATGCTAGGGGTGATCAAAGTGCTGTTTTGCCATCATGTGTCACTGAATTTTAGGCCTACATTTGATGCCGCACCATCAGCTTCTAATCATATTTTACACGATAGGGAATGGAACTGGGAGCTCGTAAGTAATACTCCAGAGTTTCATTCATGCATTGCAACTGGTGAAATAAATAGTGTTGTCAAAGGCACCTAGGATAATGCCCAAATGAACTGCAAGTTGTGAACGAATTTCTATTAGAACAATTTTGGGAACGTCAAACCAAAGAGACAAATGCTTATGCAAGTAAATGTCTTATATCAGCTTCCTAGGATATAATTAGGGTAATGTCATATGAAAAAAAAAAACACTGGTTTCCTGTATCTGTGGATGAAATGAAGGCCAGATTACCTTGAAATGGTAAACTATGATGGCAAGAAGTAGTTCAGACCTAATCTTGTTGTTGATTATAATTGTGGAATGGGTGGTGTTCATTCCCATGACCAGAAACTCACATCATTCCGCTTGATGAGGAAGTATGTAAAAGGATACAAAAAATATACTTCTACATGCTGGTCATGACACTTCTGAATTCATCACCACCTCAACCCTGACAAGAAGCAAGTAGGCTTTACCATCTTCCAGATCAATTTGGCCGAACAGCTGTTGGGAAGGTGTGACCTTACCTAACTATCTGCAACGAGGACACCCAAGCCCTGTGGATACAAACTGAGACTTCAGGGGAGGCACTGGGGACACTATCCAACCAAAATACCTCAACAACGGAGGAGGTTATCCCATCACGGAGATGCAAAGTCTGTGTGACACGGGGTCTGAGGAAGGAATCTTCGTTGAATGCCACCGGTGCAAGGTGGCACTGCAGGTAAATGACTGTTTTATGATCTACCATACACATAAAGACTTTACAAAGTACTTCTGACAGTAGTTTGGGTATTTCCTCTCATTAGGTTGCTGTAAAGCATGCTTTTTCAGTGTCAGTGATAATATCATGTAAAGTAATGAAAATAGATGGTATACCAAGGCATCTATAACTTCAATAAAATGGTATGTGAATGGGTTGATATAAGAAATGGTAAAGAACATACAATTCATACTGACCCATTGGATTCCTTGTCTCTTTTTGTGTTTCTTCTGTGTTCCTAGTTCCTTTACCAACTATGTTTCATGTTTAGTTGTATAACAATCTTTACAAAGTTTTTCTCCTATTTAATTCAGTAAAAGTGCCTTTGACACTTGTATGTATGTATGTATGTATGTATGTTAGGTATGTAATGTATGTAATGTATGTATGTTAGGTATTCAGCCTGAAGGCTGGTTTAATCCTCTACAGCTCCAACAACAGCTGTCATAGATAGCCTAGGTGTCACTGAAGAGACTAGCTGCCTCTGTGGATCAGCGGTAGAGTGTCGGCCTCCGGATCCCAAGATAGCGGGTTCAAACCCGGCAGAGGTAGTCGGATTTTTGAAGGGCGGAAAAAAGTCCATTCGACACTCCATGTCATATGATGTCGGCATGTAAAAGATCTCTGGTGACACATTTGATGTTTACCCGACAAAATTCATTAAATTTCAGCCATAGACTCCCAAGAGAGTTTCGGTTTACTCGGTCTGCCATCTAGTGGGGACCTAGAGTAAAACGGAACATTGAAATTGACAAGCAGACAGCCAGATGGCGTCAAATTGAAATGTCTGCACACGGTAGCTGAGGCCATACGATTATTATTATTATTATTATTATTATTATTATTATTATTATTATTATTATTATTATTATTATTATTATTATTATTATTATTATTATTATTATTACTGAAGAGACTAAGATTTAAGATCTATACATGTTTCAGCTCTAATTTTGACCATCTTTAGTAGAAAATATTATTAAACCATGGCAATAATTTAAATCAATTAAAATTATGTTGATATATGATATGTGTGACTGGCATATAATACACTATTTTTATCTTAAAGATAGACTTCATGGTCCAACTGGACGATTATAAATTGAAACTTTCCATCTTATTAAGTTCATTGCATTTTCTCTAGGGTGCAAGTCTTCTTGTCTAGTGCAATGTTAAGAAGTGCCTGAAACTGTCAAAAAATAATAAATATCAGCTAACGGGAAAACACTTTCTAATGTGTGATTTTGTAGAGATGCGGTTAGCTGCCAATACGGTATTAAATTGGCAATAAGTACTGCAGCGTTAGAAATGTATGCAAAGAAGAAAAAAAAATATCAATTTGTTGGAAAAGAGAAGAAAAATGTGGAGTGTTGAGCTGAATAGTAGAATAACAAACTGGCCTCTCATTGCCCAGTCAAATGGCTTGCTCCTTAACACAACTAGTGCAAACTAATTTGTGTGTCTAGCGGCGATAACTGTAGCTCCTGATGGGAGGGGCAAAGGAGGAGTGGCATGGGAAACAGATAACGGAACTAAAGGTGGAGAAGGTAAAGCTCTGATTCATTGGAGGCAGGATCACGCGTTGTTAAGCATGTGTTTACAAAGAAATGGAGTGAAGATTTCATATAGTAAATTTTATTTTTCATTAATTTCATTTAAATTGTGTTCTGGATTGTATTGATCTATATGGATGTGTATGTTCTCTAATATGTTAAGTAAGGGACTTTTTTGTGCAAAACAAAGGATTTTTAAATCTTGATAAATCGACATATAGTTATGGTTGAAATATTTCATATGTGTGCTTACAGCTGGAAAATGGTTGTACTTCATGGTATTCAGATGCTCCTGATATCTTACTGTAAAATTCCTACTGCTTTGTCCAATGTAAGAAACTTTACAAGATTGACAATTGATATTGCATACTCGTGCATTTAAATATTTACAGTGAGTTTCTCCTATCGGTTGGCCGGCAGGCGCGCCCAGCTTTTCTGCCTCCTGTTGACTCATCACTCCCCGCTCCACGGCATAGCATCATTTCGCTCACTTTATCCGTGCATGACATGAGATAACAATTAAAATTAAGAAAATAAACTTGTACCTAATGACAGGAGATATTGGAAATGTTCTCGTCCTACATCCACACATTTCTGGCATCATCTTGGAAAACTCCGATTCACACGCTTAAGTTCCCCTTCCATAATTGGAGGCTATTTTTCTATTTCAATTCTAACATTTTCGTAGCCCACCATGCTGAGTTCTTCGAAACTCCAGCTTCTTGTTCAAGTCATATAGATCAATATAATCCAGAACACAATTTAAATGAAATTAATGAAAAATCAAATTTATACGAAATCTTCACACCATTTCTTTGTAAACACATGCTTAACAATGTGTGCTCCTGCCCCCAATGAATCAGACATTTACCTTCTCCACCTTTAGTTCCTTTATCTATTGCCCCTTTCATCAGGAACTCCAGTTATCATTACCAGACAAACACCTTAGTTTGCACTAATACCAATATAAATGGTCCATTATTGGACATATAAATTTTCCACCCAACTCATTCCTGGTTGCCAGCGTTTTGCCCCCGTTTGCTAGGTTGCGTTCATCAGTTGGTACCTAGCACACCTACCAAGACGCATGGCAAGTGCACACCATGGAGGCCACTGCGTAGGCAACTTGGAGCAACTTGGTATTATAAATGTACTCATTCGGAACAAAAATTTCAGATTACCTATGGGAATCAACATCTATGTCATCTGATGGACAAGCATCAATTTTTTGGTAATGAGACAAGTCTCTCATAGTGCATTGGCACTGCTGGTGGCTCCAAGTTGCCTTCGCAGTGTCCTCCACGGTATGCACTTGCCATGCATCTTGGTAGGTGTGCTAGGTACCAACTGATGAGCCCAACCTAGCAAACGGGGGTGAAACGCTGGCAACCAGGAATGAGTTAGCTGGAAAATTTATAATGTCCATTAATGGACCATTTATATTGGTAAGTTATTATAAATTTACTCATTTGAGTCAAATATTTCAAATTCCCCAATGGGAATCGACATCTATATCATTAGTTTGCACTAGTCTATGTAAAGGAGCATGCCATTCGAATGGGCAATGAGAGGTCAGTTATTCAAGGTGACTCTTTAAAGAAGTCAAAGATAAAATTGCGAGGTATGTGCGTGAAAAATGCCAGGGCAGAATGGCTGTACCATAGCGCAGTATACTCGCTGACTTCAACATCCGCGTCTTCATTATACATTTCTAGCCATTGACCGAAGCCAGCAAGTGAGACGTGCCTCTAGCGGCAGCCAGTTATATCTGACGCTTAGTAAAATGAACAGTTTTGTAGACAGCAGGAATATTTTCCTGATGGATCATCGTATTGTAGAGACGTGCAACAGGTATTACTGGCAAATTCTCATTGGGTTCTCTTCAATATTATGATACAAATTTTAATTTAATGGTTATTAAACTCGCGGAAATAAAGAACAATTGTGCAGCTGCAAGAAAATACGGCATAACTAAAGCCAATGTTCAGTGCTGGTGTGAAGACAAAGAT
Source organism: Anabrus simplex (assembly GCF_040414725.1). Lineage (NCBI taxonomy): Eukaryota > Metazoa > Arthropoda > Insecta > Orthoptera > Tettigoniidae > Anabrus > Anabrus simplex. The sequence continues at coordinate 1,559,108,730 of NC_090265.1, forward strand.
AGTCTAAAATGCGTACTGTACAAGAAAGGCATTAATATGATTACACAAAGAACTTTTTAAGCCTTTTTTTTTTTTTTTTTTAAGGAAAAAGTGGGAGTCGTCTTGCATTCAGGGTCATCTTGGATTAGGAGAAATACGGTATTAAATTTAACTGGGGGTGAATATAATGAGCATAATAGTAAAATCGATTTGTTATTGTCATGATTGATTTTATGTCAAGATACAATGAACTTATTGTTTATGTATCCATAGCACCTACAGTTTATATGTTGAATAAAACCAACATTTGGTGTTAACTTAATTACAATGTCCCTTTTCATGTTCCTATCTCTATCTATACATTTCTCCTGAACACATATATTTTGCTCTTACTAGATTTTATACTAGAGCACGCATTTACTTTCGATATTACAATCATTTTGTTTCAGGCCAAGATTTTAGAAGATATTGAAAGCATCAGAGCCATTGTTGGTGCTACCCATCAGGATGTTAATATTAATGGAGGAAGCTCTAGCTGATACAAAATTTCAATTTTAGCATGTAATTCAAATTTGCTCTGGCAGGCACAGAGTCATCCATATATTTCAGTTTTAAACCTTAGTTATTGTTTAGTTATACAGTATATTTATATCATAGTTTTAAATGAAATGTTTAATAAGGGAACTGTGACATATTAAGAAACTAGAATTCCTACCCAGGCATGAAATATCGTAAACAATCCACTTCAGTTACATGTGTGTTTGCAATAAATTTACTTCTACTTCTTTCTTGTTACTTCATTTTGAATGCAGTGTAATCTGTCTTTATACAGTCTTCATTCAAAATGTGTAAAAATCTTTTGAAAATATCTGTATTCTTCCAGAATGAAATACTGATTTATAGTAGATGATGATCGAAATTATGTATGTAAAGGTAAACCTTTTAACATCTGTATCTAAAATTATTGATTTTAATTAAATGTCTCTTAATTTCTTTTGAAAGAAGTGATCTTTTAATGTCCCCTGTGGGTCGGGGACGTAGACGAAGAATACACCCATGATATCCCCTGCTTGTCATTAGAGGCGACAAAAAGGGGCAACCAAGGGATGAAGGTATTAGAACCATGAAACTACTTGTGACTAGTACCACCACGTGGGGAACACCATGGGTCGCTTTTTTACTGGCGCGTAGTACCACTATGTTAGGTAAAAAAGTAGGTTTGTGGCTAGTAGCGACAATGTGTGGCTCAGGATGCATTTTACAGTACCTGTGATTCGTACCACTATATGAGCGACACCATGGTTCTGCCTTGCCTATGCTTAGTACCCACTGTGAGAGGAACACCACAGGATAGTGCCAGTCCCTGCGGTTAGTCCACTTACGTGATAAACACCATAGGTTTGCGTTGCCTGTAAATAGCGACACAATATGCAAAACACCATAGGTCTGTGTTACATGTGCGCATTACATTACCTGTGAGTAGTACCATAATGTGTGGAATACCTCAAGTCTACACTACTTTTGATTAGTACGGCAACATTACAAGTACTATGGTTCTACTTTCCTAATGATAAGTACCATTATGAGGGGCCAATGACCTGGATTTTGGACCTGCTTAGACTCAAGCATCATCTATTCAGAATTGTGCTTTAGAAGCAGTCCCTTGGTCAGTAATACTATTGTTTAACGCTAGTTTCTGGGAATGTGGGACATTGCGGGTCGGATCCACTGATTGTCTTAACTTCATATCCATCCATTCATTCTTCGTCCTCACGTTTTGAATTCTGGTCAGTGGAGGACTATGGATTTTGAATTGTCCTTACATTTAGTCTCATTTTGTGCCATTAGGGGCCAATGACAGAGATGTTAGGCCCCTTTAAACAACAAGCATCATCATGTTTGAAAATTTTAAATGTGTTTTCCTTAAGTATGTTTATTGCAGTTTTGGTAGTAATGGGCAAGGGCAACACTCTCAAGACCAGTTCTCCTGTGCTGTGAGCTGTGCGATGTCCTAGTATCTACGAACGTAAGCTTAATAGTATATAATCAGCAGTTCCCATATGAAAACATGTGTGCTGATACATTCTGTCAAAAGCCTAGAAAAGCACTGCATGTTGAACTATGAGCTCCTTAATACCATTAACGAAAGTGAAAACAGAATGTCAGTATCATAAACGGTTCATGAGTTATTTCAGGTGGGCGGGCATCTTAACTGAATAACCCACATAATTTGTTAATAACTGTAGATAGGATGTACACCCACCTGGATACTTCACAACACTTGTCAATAGGGTAGATTCTTGTGATCAGACCGGGCCAGAGATGTTATGTGAATATTCCCCTTCACCGATATTATGTTTTTAAGTGCCGGATCATCCCAGAAGTATTTCTGCTGACGTAGCGGGCTGTGCTATGTGGCATCTCTTCAAAATAATCTATTTCCACGACTTACGTTGCGTTTCAGACATAGTCATAGAGATGTCGCATACAATTAGACACAATTACACATAGCACTGTCATATAATGAAGTATGGTACCTAATTATGAGGTGAATACTCTGTAGCATTGTAAGGAATTATTTCCTTCGTCACCAAAATATCGGTAAACACAAGCAGTGGTCATATGATATTGAATGTGGGGTCTGATAACTAGGTACACCTACCTGTCAAAAGAATTGGAGCAACCTCAGGCATTTTAGATTACACGTTCCACTCATGCGTAATGGTGGTTGAATATTCAGCGAGGTGCACCTTGCCCCGTCTCGAGTTTTAATAATGCACACCTCTAGTAAGTATCCAGGTAGGTATACTTACAGTAGCCATCACTTTCTGTACTTAGCCTACTCATTAGTGGTACTTATCGCTGCATGCAATGCCAGAATGCATATCCTTTATAATTATGTTATATTGCATCAAAACAGATCTCAGTAGAAATGAGGTCCGACTCGTTGGCTGAATGGTCAGCGTACTGGCCTTCGGTTCAGAGGTCCCGAGTTGGATTCCTGGCTGGTTCGGATATTTTAATCAGTTCTGATTAATTCCCAACACACTCATCATATTCAGCCAACATACCACACTACCAACCACCACAGAAATATGCAATAGTGATTACATCCCTCCATATGTAGGGTTGGCATCAGGAAAGGCATCCGGCCGGAAAACAGGACCAAATCCATATGTGCGACACAGTTCGCACCCGCGACCCCACAGGTGTGGGAAAAAGCTGAGGCAAAAGTAGAAGAAGATGATCTCGGTAGAAATGAACGTCCTAGTCGCTTGTTACGTATTTACGGAATGGAGAAGGCCCGAGGTTGGCTATTCGCATATTTAGCACAAACAACATTCAGCTCCTTCTGCCTGAAGGCCTACGACACAATGCGGGGATACCACTCTCAAGATCTCTCGAAATTTCTCGCGAGAAATAGTGCCTGCGCTATTCTCGAGAAATCTCAAGACTTCGTCTCAGGCTGCCCATCACCCACACTTTTACTAACTAGGTTTGGTGTTCACATGACAAAATCAATTAAAACTGAGAGATCTTGCTTACTCTGCTTATAGTAGAGTAAAACAACTTCGGAACTGACGCGTAGGCAGCCTAAATTACATAGAATTAAATTGAAAATTTGTTCCAGTTTTAACATCGCACTGGCATAAATTAATACAATGGCGCAATTATTCTATATAATCTTAAGAACAGTTTTTAAGAAGAGAGAGGTACGGTACTGATAATCGTGATACTGAGCGGGCCCCCGTACTAGCCACTGCACGATACTTAAATTTACCGCTACCACCGAACACAAACCCCATGGCACTACAGCCCTTGAAGAGCCTTGGCCTACCAAGCGACCGCTGCTCAGCCTTAAGGCTTGCAGATTACGAGATGTCGTGTGGTCAGCACGACGAATCCTCTCGGCCGTTATTCTTGGTTTTCTAGACCGGGGCCGCTATCTCACCGTCAATAGCTCCTCAATTCTAGTGGACCTCGAACCAGCCCTCAGGTCCAGGTAAAAATGCCCGACCTGTCCGAGAATCGAACCCGGGGCTCCGGGTAACAGGCAGTCACGCTACCCCTACACCACGGGGCCGGCTACCACCGAACACACTCAATTGTAATACCCACCGGCCATCAGTGGCGTATCCTGGAATCTCCACTGAGGCATGCAACTAGTAACCATGCAGTTGACACAATGTATTAAGTAAATTTCAATTCTACTCACTCTAATTACATGTAGGTGAATTCGAGCCGAACAGCTTTACTGTTTCTGGATTGAACGTGCCTACACAATTCTTGTTTTCTGTTTTTAAATTTACGAGGGAAGGCAGAGGTCTCCCGGCTTTAACTATTTGAATCTTTTCATCAAACGAACGGCCAGTAAATGGCTTTTCAAACTGATTTACAATTATATCCGTTTTAGACTCATCCATCCTTAATACCACATGTGCGCAAAATATAATAAAGCACCGAAAACGACGAATAGCACACACAGAAGGACCTAACTAATCAGCAAAACACACAATGAATTAACTCACTAGTTAGGCACAACTCAAGCACTGGAACTGGAGGTAAGTCACCCCAGTGGTATTGGTCAGTTTCGTCACGTTGGGTTCTCGCTGGGGGGTAATCTGTGGGTCCCGTTCGCTGTAAACTTATACATGCCGACTTTCTCCAAGTTGCTAACAGATGGCAGAGGGTAGCACGGGTATGGGGTGACAAATTCTGACCAAGTTTCAATTGCAGCGACATCGTTCGAAGGGTTTCAGAACTACGTCTGCCACCGAATGCAATTTTAAGATTGAATGCCTTACATCCTTAACTCCTCCATTTGCTGTTTCTTCCTAGAGTAGAATAGACGGCGAGACTACATCAGCACCACACGTAGTCAAGCAACGGAACTAGTACAGTTGCGCGGACCTTTTGAACTTCTGAGAGGTGAAATCGTTAATATTTGACTTGAAACAACTTAAAATCGTATATCAGACAGTTCTTTGTGTTATCATAACGCATGCAATGAATGCCTTGCATTCAAGGAGAATACGCCCCTGCCGGTCATGCAAGACTGGAGACTGAAAATAAAGGACGGAGATCCATATAGCTGTAGAGGTTTACACTGCCGGCATTATGAATGTCTATTTTCCAGGCTTGTAAGCCATGGTCTATGACAGCGGTGCCCAAACCCTGCACAGTTCAGTGTGTACAGTTACCGCACACTGACTTCGCACGTGTGAAGAGCTTGGTAGACATGTCGGCTCTCGGAGAGAGAGAGACGTTATGCGGTGGGAAGCACTGTAATTAGAGTTGGCCAGGTGTATTGTGTGAGCTTGACGGCTAGGGAAGTAGCTTAAACGGTTCAGAACGGCGGTTCGTTGGAAGTGCTGTTGCAAACACATTGCATAAGCACATCAAAAAAGAAAAGTGGCGAAAATCTGCAATCCTTTAAAACATCTGGGAATTGCAGTTCTTTTTCACGCCCGACGGAAACAATAAAATGCTTATGCCATCAGACTATCTGCGGACAACGGAAATTTACCGTACTGTCGAGCGTCACTGTAACGCTGTCCTCAAAGAAGAATATGACACGTTAATAGGGGAAGAACGCAAAGCAAGTCTTAGGGATCTGAAAATACGTGATCGCAGTCAGCAGGCAGATTTCGGCGTAAGTTAAACATTTGAAAACAGATTTTAAGATCCAATCTCCTGTGGCTCACAACTGCAGTGTGCTCAGTAGTGTCCTCTCCTACTTTCAGGAAGATGACCTCGACATGTCGGCATTAAGAGCTAGTTACAATATTGCACTGAAAATAGCGAGATTGGGAAAGCCATTTGCGGACGGCGAAATGGTGAAAAGGTGCTTGGTCGATACAGCAAAACTTCTCTGCCCCACAGAAGCCAGCAAGTTTGAACATGTCCATCTTTCCCGCCAAACAGACACGTGGGCATGGCTAGTGATGTACCTCGACAATTAATTACTGCCGTGAAGGATTTCGTCGCCCTTTCAATCGCCTTGGATGAGTGCACAGATATATCGGATACGGTACTGCAGTTAGATTTTTTAATTTTTTTTTCGAGGAGTGGACCCTAACCTCCGCGTTACAGAGGACCTTTTAGATATGGTGTCCATTAACAACACTACAGGTGTAGACATCCTTAGAGCCGTAGAAGACGTCATCGATGCAGTCGGTTTGGATTGGAATAAAAGGGTACCGGTAACGAAGGAAGGTGCACTGGCAATACGAAATAAACTTGGGCGCATGTTTCCCAGCGTTCATAGCATTTTACACCAACAAGCGCATTGTGCGAAGTCACCCAAGTTAGATGATGTCATGGAAGCTGTTGTGCGCTCTGTAAACAACCTAAGGTCTCACGGCTCGACGCACCGACAGGTTAGAAATTTTCTGAGAGAAGGAGATGAAGAGAGTGATGATATTTTGTACCACAGCGACGTCCGTTGGCTTAACCGGGGTAAGGTTTTAAACAGGATGTTTGAGTTGAGACTCGCGATAGTTACGGTAACTTCTTAAATGAGAAAACCAAACATGAGTCAAAATTAGAAGATCCTCTGTGAATAGCACACCTTGCGTTCCTAGTAGATATTACCAATCATATGAATTCTCTCAACGTTGCTATGCAAGAAGAAAACAATGCGCGCCCCCTCCTATCTTACAATGATAAAAACGGTATCTGGTTGTGTTTGACCCGCCTCATGTTATTCTTCTCGCATGCCCACGGCAGGGTTGAGCACGATGAGCACCGAGGAATAAATAGTCGGAAAACACAACACATACACAGGCAGAAAGATAACGAAAAATGAAAAGCAGAGTACAAAAATCAGTGGAAGCTCAAATCAACCATATGTAACGGGGTGATAAGTAAATACTTACCTATCATGTTCGCGCGAACCGGGTCGAAAATGACCAGAGACCAGTCATGAACTGAACGCGAGCTCATTAAATCAAACCGGTAGGTAACATTTAAAAGGCTACCCCTCCTACTCCCACAATAATAACGCCGAGTAGGAAACAAAGAGTTTATTCAATAAATGTTAGATAAAAATAAAAAGTGGCCACACGAATATCAGACAGAAATAAAATAAAAAACTGGCCCTGGTGGAAACAATGCATAGGCCTTGTTACGGAACCACATTTATTCCATGGACTGCCGTGTCATATCTTACTGGCATATCTATGAACATTACAAGTGACACAACACTGTTTATCTTGTTTGTGTAATCTTTGGTTGTGGTGTAGATCATGGCGTACAATGTATCTCTTGGTCAGTGCAGTGAATTGTAAACTTGTTTTATGTAAATAAATTGGAGCATTTGTGTTAAATTGTGTTAACGTTACATTATAAGCACTTTTCTCAACATCTGGCGACCGTGACAGGACAAGTTTCCGCGTAAATATGGCAGAAATTATGAAATTGAAAAGTGAACGAACACAATTGCGCCGATTGTTTACACGTGCTGGCAATGACTTTGAACAGAAGTTAAATGCAGAACAACCCACAAGAGAAGAGGTCTCCGCAGGATTCAAGATCTTCGAGGACAAAGCTGAACGATTATTCGTGCTCGATGAAAAAATTCGTGATGTTTGGTACGCCGGAGAGCACGAAGAAGAAGAAGAGATCGCTGCCGAATACGAAATCATGGAGGGATACCGCGAAAGGTGGTTAACCTTAAAGACCAGGTATGAGAATTTTTTGCATGATGACACACTCAGTGACAATGGGGCAAATAGTATTGCTAGTACTAGTTCTAGTAAATCCAGGAGTAAAAGAAATTTAAGATTGCCGAAATTAGAACTTAAACAGTTCGATGGAGATGTGCGCAACTGGATAGCCTTCTGGGGGCAGTTCAGAAAGATACATGAGGATGATGAAATCGAGGAAGAGGATAAATTCCAATACCTTTGCCAGGCTACTGTACCCGGGACGTCAGCTAGAGAACTCGTGGAAAGTTTCCCACCCTCAGCTTCAAATTATCAGAAAGCTATAGAGCAATTAAAATCGAGGTTTGCAAGAGATGAACTTCTGATTGAGATTTACGTTCGTGAACTCTTGCAATTAGTACTTCAGAAGAGTAGCATGCTAAACGATATAAGTCTACGGAGTCTTTTTGATAAACTGGAGACCCAGTTAAGGGCACTAGAGTCACTAGGGGTTACTAGCGATAAATATGCGGCAATGCTCTACCCGCTTGTAGAATCAGCACTACCAGATGACATTTTGAAAGCATGGGAGCGGTCTCGTATGTCGCAGGCATGTAAGAAGGGTGACCAATCTAATTATCTCGAGACACTTTTGAGATTTTTGAGACAAGAGGTAGAAAGTGAAGAACGTCTCCTTCTGGCTCGTTCTAATTTCCTAGGTGGCTGTGGGAGTGCATCGCAAAACAACAAAGAAAAGCTACCGACAGCAGCAGTAATTTTCTCGAGTGAAGAGAAAAGGGGTGATAGGGCATGTATTTGGTGCGATAAAGGCAACCACATGTCTCAGGACTGTTTTAAAGCTAGAGGTCTCACTACAGAGAAAAAACAAGAAGTTTTGAAAAAGAAAGGAGCATGTTTCCATTGCCTCAAGGTGGGCCATAGTGCAAAAAAGTGCAAAGTTGTGCTTAAGTGCTTGATTTGTTGCAAGGGGCATCACACTATTATGTGCAAGGGTTTAAAGGATATAATTCCAGTCGATAGCAGCAAGAAAAGTTCAGTTGAGAAAGGAAACGAACCAGGTAGAACAGAGAACTTACTGTCTCATCAAAAGGGTCAGACATTGTTGCAAACTTTGGTAGTTAAAGTGTCGGTGGACAAGGTTGTTAAGTTGGCAAGAGTGTTACTAGACTCGGGATCTCAAAGATCATACATCACGAAGGACAGTGTTCACAAGCTTGGGCTGAAGAAGATAGGGGAAGAGACGTTAATACATAATCTGTTTGGTGGAGTAGAGACAGGGCGAGAAGTGCATGGTATTTATGAAGTTACTCTTAGAAGTTTAGATGACAAATTTGAGTGCACCATTCCTATGTTGGACCAACAGAAAATTTGTGATTTTGTACCCCGGCTTGAGACACAGCGGTATTACCCAGTGCTTCGAAACCACAACATAATCTTATCAGATGTAGGCTATAATGTTCCTGAGGTAAAGATATTACTTGGGGCAGACGTAATGGGGCAACTGCTAACAGGCTGCAGATTAGTTTTAGATGACACGATGGTTGCTCTCGAAACTAAGCTGGGCTGGACGGTGATGGGGCAGCGCAGAATATTCAGCAACTGCAATACAGTAACTGACCTCTTTTGTATGGCAGGTTTTAATGTAGCTGATTTGTGGCGTCTGGAAGCCATAGGCATTAGCGACCCGGCAGATGTCAAAACCAAAGAAGTTCTAGAAGCACAGACACTTGAATTCTTCGAGAAGACAGTGAAAGTTGACCAAGAAGGAAGATACGAGGTTTGCCTTCCCTGGAAAGAGGGGCACCCGCAGCTGAGGGACAACTACGATCTAGTGGAGAAGAGATTGTTGAGTGTAAGCAAAAGACTAGAAACCATTGCCAAGTTGGAAGAGTATGATGAAATCTTTCGTGAATGGCTGCGGGAGGGCATAGTGGAAATGATACCCTCTGCCAGCAAGAATGATGGTCACTACCTCCCTCACCAGCCAGTAATAAAGGAATCTAGTATGACCACCAAAATTAGGCCTGTGTTCGATGCCTCAGCCCAAGATAAAAGAGGCAACTCACTTAACAGCTGTCTGGAAAAAGGGCCCAATTTGGTGGAATTAATACCCAAGCTGTTGATACAATTCAGAAAACATGCTATTGGAGTGACAGCTGATATCAGAAAGGCATTTTTACAAATCAAGCTAGCCCAAGGTGACAAGGATTTTTTAAGATTTCTTTGGTGGAAGGACTGTCGTAACAAAGAGGTGGCAATCCTCAGGCACTGCAGGGTTGTCTTTGGAGTGTCGTCTAGTCCATTTCTACTGGGTGCGACTATATCACATCACTTGAGACATGCGCCTGAGGAACTGAATAGTACTGCAGAGCGACTCAGAGACTCTTTCCACGTGGACAACTGTGTTACCAGTGTAGCCAATGAAGAACAGTTGCAGAAATTTGTGAGGGAAGCTACTGCACTGATGTCTACAGCACAATTTGATCTTCGCGGATGGATCAGCAGCCCCGTTCATCAAGAAGACAGAGCTGCTATGCAAGATGGAGTTGTTCCAGTCCTGGGTCTCTTATGGGATGTCACTACAGATGAGCTTCTCTGTGATGTCAAAACCATTGCGATGACCACTTGTCGAGTTACCAAGAGGAATCTGTTGTCTGTGGCTCAGCGTGTTTTCGACCCAATTGGCTTCACATGTCCGTCTACCTTACTACCAAAGCTGATGCTGCAAGAAACATGGAAACACAAATTTCGATGGGATGAAGAGCTTCCGGATAGCATTACAAGTAAATTCAAGAACTGGGTGGAGCAGATGCAATGGTTAGCTAGATGTCGCCTTCCAAGGAGAATGGTACAAGTGGACTGGGGAGCGGAAGATATCAGTCTTCATGTATTTTGTGATGCGAGCAAACTTGCTTATGCAGCTTGTGTATTCTTAAGGGCAAGGAGAGGCGCAGAGGTATCGGTCCAGTTGGTCCAGGCTAAGGCGAGGATTGCTCCTGTCAAACATGTCACTATACCACGTTTGGAACTGTTGGCAGCAGTCATTGGTACCAGAATTTCTACCCAAGTGAAAGAGGCATTGGGACTACAACGGTGCAGAACATTCTTTTGGAGCGACTCATCAGTAGCCTTGACTTGGATAAAGCGGGCGGACAACTGGAGTACATTCGTGGGTAACCGTTGTCATGAAATACGACAGTACACCAATAGTGAGGATTGGCGCCACCTACCGGGGACTCTGAACGCAGCAGATCTTCCATCAAGGGGATGCAGTCCAAAGGCACTCTTTGAGAGCAAATGGTGGGAAGGACCACGGTGGCTAAAGGATAATCCAGAGCAGTGGCCTTTTTATGAAATTGCCGCACCTGAAGACGAAGTCAATATTGAGAAACGGAAGACAGTTATATCGAGTGTGGCGTGTAGTTCACCTGACTTTTGCTCGCGTCTCTTGTATTTCTCAAGTTATGTCAAGATAGTCAGAATGATTGGTTGGATCATCAGATTCTTCCGCAACCTTACTAAGGCAAAACAAGCAAGAAGAGGTGAACTCACTGGTGAAGAAATGCAACAAGCAGAGAACACCTTGTTGAGAGTTGTGCAGCAGGAATGCTTTCGAGATCACGAGCAGGAACTTGAGAAGAAAGTCAGGGTATTCAAGGACGAAATGGGAGTTCTGAGGGTTGAAACAAAACTTACCTTTGGGGAAGAAAGTGAAGCATTCACGAAACCCGTCTTGTTGCCGTCAAACCATGCCATCGTGACCAGATTGGTTTGGGACGAACATCATCGGTCACAGCATGCAGGGCTACTGACGCTGTTAGCTAGACTCAGGGAAAGATTCTGGATTCTTGGAGTTAGGAAAGTGGCAAAAAGAGTTATTGCAAGATGTGTCAAATGTAAAAGGTACAAGGCTAGTCCTACAGCACCAGCTTTTGCTCCTTTGCCCAAGGATAGAGTGGGCTCAACAGCAGCTTTCGAGGTCTCGGGAGTGGATTATGCTGGACCGCTGTACCTAAAGTCTGGAGAAAAGGCGTGGGTTGTATTATTTACTTGTGCGGTGTATCGTGCGATACATCTGGAGCTGGTGCAGTCTTTGACAACTGATGCTTTCATTCTGGCGTTAAGAAGATTCATTGCCCGGCGTGGAAGAATTTCTGTGCTGTACTCAGACAACGGGACCAATTTCATAGGACTTAATAATGCCCTGAAAGCGTTGGATTGGGATGAGATTGTCACCCACTCGGCTGTGAGAAAGATTACTTGGAAATTTATCCCACCTACAGCAGCCTGGTGGGGAGGATGGTGGGAGAGACTAATCAGAACAGTGAAAGAACTACTGCGTCGAATCTTGGGACGAGCCTCTGTGTACTATGAAGAGTTATATACTGTGTTATGTGATTGCGAGGCGACGATCAACTCTAGACCACTTACATACATTGCGGACCATTCGTCTGAACTAAAGCATTTGACACCAGCAACATTTCTGCAGGGTATTGCTACAAATGAGACTCCAGATTTGGATGCAGTTGACAAGGTTGACTATGTTAAACGATGTAGGTACCTCCAGAAACTACGTGAGGACCTACGACAAAGATTCAGGAATGAATACTTGGCGCTCCTAGTTCACCACGGCCAGAGGAAGACCAACAGCATCAAGGTGGGAGATGTGGTATTGATAGGAGCAGATTCCACAAAACGCATCAACTGGCCCCTCGCGGTCGTCGTGGAAGTGTATCCAGGGAAGGATGAAGTAGCAAGAGTAGCCAAACTGAAGACATCTGAGGGAGAGCTGATCAGACCACTCCAGCGTCTCTATCCATTGGAGGTGCACACAACTCCAGAGGATTGGAAGCAGCCTGAAACTATGACTATCACTTCGCCTGAGACAAAGCCTCCACATGAAGAATTCAAATTGTCAAAAGGGGGGCGGAGAATTAAAGTGCCATCAAGACTTGATTTGTGAATACTCTTGATGTGACCTTGCTTTTGTGTTCATTTATTTATTGTGTTATGTGTTTTTGTTTCAGTTGTGGTACGGAGTATTTTGCAATTGAAAATAACAATTGCAAGGTGGGAGGATGTTACGGAACCACATTTATTCCATGGACTGCCGTGTCATATCTTACTGGCATATCTATGAACATTACAAGTGACACAACACTGTTTATCTTGTTTGTGTAATCTTTGGTTGTGGTGTAGATCATGGCGTACAATGTATCTCTTGGTCAGTGCAGTGAATTGTAAACTTGTTTTATGTAAATAAATTGGAGCATTTGTGTTAAATTGTGTTAACGTTACATTATAAGCACTTTTCTCAACAGGCCTAATAACCTAATTACAATCATCATAGCATCGTGCGTACGCAATAATACGATCCAGCCAACAGGTTCAACCATTTATAGAATACAATTATTCAGAACATAAAAGAAATTGTTACCTTAGGAACAAAATAGAGTAATTCCACGACGCAGACCTCGACCCTAAGAAATTAATTGTATATCCATATGAATAGGGCGAGTATTTACAGATCGCGACACACGACCATTAAATGAGATTTCACACACAGCAATGGTTTCCAACGATCTCAAAACAAAGACGAAAGAGAAATATGGCCAAACCAAAGATCAAAGAAAGAGGGGACCGAGCTCGATAGCTGAAGTCGTTTAAGTGCGGCCAGTATCCACTAATCGGGAGATAGTGGGTTCGAGCCCCACTGTCGGCAGCCCTGAACATGGTTTTCCGTGGTTTCCCATTTTCAAACCAGGCAAATGCCGGGGCTGTACCTTAATTAAGGCCACGGCTGCTTCCTTCCACTTCCTAGACCTTTCCTATCCCATGGTCGCCATAAGACATATCTGTGTCGGTGCGACGTAAAACAAATAGCAAAAAAGAAAAAGAAAGGGGGGCATGAGCACACATGGAGCCCGGGATCAGGGATAAACAAGACAACATACACACACCAAAAATTTCAAGTGCCCAAAATAATGCAAAGATAAGAACAAACGACACAACAAGGCAATATGATATGCATCCTACATATCTCACATTCGTACACTCACGCAATAGGTTAAAAGGGGTCCAAGGAACAGGGATCGTATAACAGATAACAGTGGTCAAAAAGACTAAAAAATGTAGAAGCACTGTTCATAAATAACGTTTCACGCGGATATCCGAAGCGAAACCCACACAAGATCGGAGGCCCAACTCACACCATAAATTTGTCTCATACACAACACAAATGCCAAAGCAGCACAAACCTTCCATGTACAGGCCCTTCCGATACATAGCCACATCGGGGACATCGGAGAACAATTTGGTACATGAATAATAACATAGAGACCTCCACAACACGAACCGTAGAATAAAGTCGACATAACACACCTCCAAGGTGCAACAGAGCTCATTCACGCAATACAGTAGTACTCATTGATAGTAAGACAAAGATCAATGTCCCAAGTAGTGACACAAAGAAAAACTATGCTGATATAAATAACGTAACATGGGCAACAACAGGAAGCACAAATACGGGCCACCAAAATAAATATATAAATAAATAAATAAATACCTACGGAGAATAAAGAAATAGTGGCCAACCACAATGCCACGTGGTGATTAAAAACAAACAAAAATATATAAGTTACATCACCTTAATAAGGCCATTCATATATGTGCAATAAAGCACGTTGGAAACCTCCGAGACTAACAGCATTCACGACTTAAAACGATTGAAATAGAGCTTGTAACATTGTGTCGCTCGCCATAACACTTTACCAAGATAAAAGCTTAGGAAAAGATCCATGGAGAAGCTAGATAGACAAGATCGGGACGTTCTAGAGTATGTTAAGCAACCCAACAGCAGAATTTGGCGACTCACTGTCCCAATCCTCATCATTCTCTGCAATGTCTTCGCAACCCTGTCTTAGATAATCATAGTGTGAAAACCCTGTGTGGACTGCTCTGGAATGAAAACTCCAACGGGTCGTGCATCCTTGTGGAAATCTGAATCCTTTGGATTCCATGAATGAAACGCTGTCAGATTAAGAATGAAGAGCCTGGCTGATTTTATTGTTTTGGAGCAATGGAGAAGAATAAGATTTAGCTTGTGGGCAATACAGTGTAGAAATATTCCCCTTGGACAAACTTGTTTAACGTAATGCTGAACACCCCCATGCTTTCCTGCCATTGTGTAGCACCTGTCATATGTTCGACATACTATTTTATCAGTTACTCCCCACTTTCGCAGAATATCGATAATTAATTCTGATACCCTTTGCAGTCTTATCATTCGAAACCATCATACCCTATGAATCTTTCTGTGGGACCCTGTTTTAAGCAGAACCAGAATATTACACTGACTGAGATCTATGTCATACATTTAAAACCGGGTCTCCACTAATTAACATTTAACAACAACATGTTAAAAATGACATGTTGAAACTGACATACATACGAACATTTGGTTCATAGTTGACTGAACATGTTGGCGCGTTTTCCGGTGGGATTGGGAAACACGTTAAATCAATTCATTGTTCGTAATCTTTCGGCATGGCTTCGGCAAAGTTCGCATAGGCAAATTACATTAAAATCCTGCTCAGACATTCTCAGGAGTTTTAAATCCAAACCTGTCTTCTACTTTGAGCTCATTCAGAACATCATCCACATTGTGCCTTCTATTCAGATATTGTCATAAGTGTGGACACAATGTTAAATGAAACAGTAGTTAACATTTAACAGTTAACATGTTGGTGGTATCTCGAGTTAACATTTAACAGTTTTAACATGCTTTTGTTAATTGCCAATCAGTGGAGACCGGCCTGAAGGTCTCATCTGCCTGAATACCAAGGATATAAAAAAATCTGCTTTGATTGTCTCCTGAATTATGATAGTTACAGACTAAATGAATTCATTCATTCTGTATTTCACTTGGTGTGCCTTTAAAGCCCGATGTGGACTGGAGATTATCTCGAATGTACTGTTCCTGTTTTTAAAGATGATCTAACAAATGTAGGTAACTGCTCCTGTTGATCGAGTCTTCCCCTTCAAAATGACCTCGAAATCCAAGCTCCTGTTTCCGAAGAAAACACACAGTATCAAGAAGTCTTTCAACAAAAAGCCGATATTGTTTCACGACTTTGTTATGTTTAACGGCTTGAATTCTTGCACCTTCAGATAAAGAATATTCTATCCCCACGCGCCCCTGTAAACGGTATCTCTCTTCTTTCTGAATATCTTTATTTGAAGTTTGATGCTTCTCCGCCTTTCTAAGAAAGTTGTTGGTATCATTTACTCCATTTAAAGTCCATTTCCTTTTGAAACCAAACAAAATACACGTACCCTATAACAGAAAATCTTCTTGATTTCGGAATAGGCGGTTAACCACAAGTATCGTGTATACCAAGAATACTGAACTTTTCTCCCTATTTTACCGTCAAAATCTTAATATCTAAATTAGGCATTCGTCTTTTGTTTTTGGCTTCACACTTCTCTTCGTAAGTTCAAGAAGAAAGTGTTTTATATTTTAAAGTGTTCAAAAGTCCTATAAAGTTCCCAAAGGGGCCTACCTCACTCATTATTTCAACACGAGTTTCAACCAGATGATGCCAGTCTTGTTTTACACAACTAACAGAAAATCAGAATTTTAATTGGTTGTTTCCATGTCTAAATTGTCACTAACAATGCATTGATTGCCTACTAATTCAAAAAATAGCGTGCGCACTTACACAATCATCATCATTAAAAGTTTTCATTGTCCTCCCTGAAGGGGAGGGGGCCACCTAGTATGTTACGCCTACTCTCTGGCCAGCAGATTCGGCGGGTTGGGGAAGGAGAGGTGGAGTTAGGAGGGGGTAAAGGTGAAGTGAAAGAAGGAGGAAATCGGGAAGGTGTTTTATTATTTATTTGCGATTATGCTTTTTTTAAATATTTACAGGAACATATTGATAATACATTGTTTCTGAACCAATTCTATGACTCACAATTGTACATATAATGTTGTGTAAGTAAATATATTGGTTTGAAACCTATAATGTATTTTTGCAGGAATCTTAAATATCTATACAGTCAGTCAAACTTCCGTAGAACGATTACCAATACAACGATAAACCCGGGTAAAGCGATAATTTTATATGGTCCCGGCAGATTTCCTATATTTACTATGTTAATTAACCCTCATTAGAATGATGAAGTAATTTTATTAACATCCTGTTATAACGAAGACAAAATTTCGAGGATCTTACCATTTTCTGCTTCTAAGAATCTGACCATAATAGTACGTATTGTTTGTTAAACCTCTCGACGTTCAGCGCTGTATTCCTTTAAGCTTCCCTACATACTTTGCTGGCAGTAAGCAGGTAGAGAATAGCTGCGGCAAGCTGTGATCAGCGGCAAGTAGCAAGAGTCAAAGAGCTCCTGTGTTTGAAACGGTGTTAACTGTTGTAGTCTGTATATTACTGAGCTTGAGTTGCAGTCAGAAGTGTTGTTTTGAGCTCGTACGAAGTTTATTTACGTGATCTATCTTTGCCATCTGTAAATGTTTAAAGTGAGAAATACGTTTTGCACTTGGCTAATGAGATTTGGACAATGGCTGGAACTCGGAAGCAGATAAGCTTAGAGACTAAACTGGAAGTTTTCAAAGACATTGATAACGGGATGAAACAGGTAGATGTGGCGAGGAGGTATGGACTTGCACAATCGACGTTGGCTACGTTCCTTAAAAAACGGAAAGAAATTGAAGAACGTTTTCTAGGTGGCAAGTTTAACCTTTCAAGAAAACTAATGAAAACAGCTGCGGCTAACAATATGGACAGTGTTACACTGCGGTGGTTTAATGAGATGCGTGCGCAGAACATTCCAATTAATGGCCCCTTGATATGTCCCAAAGTCTTAGATTTCGCTAAGTGGCTTGGCGATTCTAACTTTCAGGCACGTAACGGATGGCTGCGGAGGTTTAAGGAGTGGCATGGGATCATTTTTAAAGTGATTTCAAGCGAAGAAAAATCCGCAACTTTAGGTGATGCAGAATGTTGGCGGGAAAGCACCATGTGAAACCTGATGGAAAAGTACGGCCCTGAAAACATGTACAATGCAGATGAGACGGAATTGTTTTACCAGCTGATGCCAGAGAAGACGATGGTCTTTAGAGGAGAAAATGTAAAGGAGAGAAACAATCTAAATATAAATAGAGTCAACAAAATGTGTTTCATTAATAGTATTTTAATGATATTTTGTGTCAGAAGAGTACTGTATACACTGCACTTTTCGATACAATAGATACAGTACGTTAGTAGTCACTATTTAACAAAACCTCATTATAACAATAACCTTGCTATAACAATATTAATTTTAAGGTCCCCTGGATATTGTTCTATCGAGGTTTGACTGTATTAATATCTACTAGTTTTAATACATTGAAGTATAACGTTATCAATGTCTTTGAAAATTATTTTTCTGAATACACACAAGGGTATAATGGTAATATATTGTTTTGGAACAAAACTCGACTACATTTATACATATAACGTTACGTACTTACTATATAAATTATCTGGTAAAGAACGTATGGATAATATAGCGATATAGGACTCTAAATCGACATTAATAACTAGTGTTAATACATTGATTCTTGAGAGCATTTTGTTAGCCTAGTGATAATAGAGTGTATCTAAACAGACCTTTACAGACTGCATTTTGAGGAACAATGAAACTAAGCGAATATGTGAACAATTAGACGGATTGCAAGATGTGATATGTTGTTGCGAAATGTGATATGGGCGGGCAAGACGCCGACGTCCGCCCACACACTCCACGGAGCGTGCTGTAAATTTCTGCTGGTGTGGGGGAGAAGGGAGTTGGTTTCAGTACTCCCGTCACAGACTCAGTAAAGCCAACTAGGGTGGTGGAAGGGAGCGGAACAGGTGAAGACGTGACGGGGTAAAGTGCAGGAGGGAGGAGGTGGGCCATGGAGGAGGGGGGCAGAGAAGGATGGTCGCGGGTGAAGGCGCGTTGGAAGTGAATGAGGACGTAGGAATCGAGTTTCAGGAAGAGGAAGATGTCGTACAAATCGGCAGAGGGATAGTTGAAGGGGAGGAGGAGGACATGGCAGACTGTTCGACGTTCGATGGAGAGAAGAGGACTGTATAGGTGTGGGTTAGAATAGGCTACGGCTGCCCAAGCGGTCAAACCATAAGTGAACAAAGTACTTATAGGTGAGGAGAGGGAAGGAGGAGTTTAGATCCCACCAGGTGCGGCCAGGTGGCGGACCAGACGGGTACGGGTGGCGGTCTTGGATTCGAGTTGAAGAAAATGGGTGCGGAAGGTGAAGTGTTGATCGAGGTGGATTCGGATGTATTTCAGGGTGGGTTGGGGTCGAATTGGGGAATCGCGGATACTGATCGGAAGTTGGTTGGTGCCACAGGTACGGCTGGAGCTATGACGTCGGCGGTGGAAGAGAATTCATTAGGTTTGGCGGGGTTGAGTTTGAAATTCCATCGATCACAATAGGATATAAAGGAATCAATGTATGGTTGGACTGCCTGATTGATGGATTGGGTGGGGAGGAAGGATAGCGTTGTCATCAGCAAATTGAAATAGTTCGGGAGGTTGGGGTATATCGGCAACAAATAGGATGAATAGGAGAGGAATGAGTGGGGAGCCTTGGGAAACATCTAATGTAATAGGAAAGAGAGACGAGAGCTGATGGTTAAAGGAGATCTAAATGTATCGATTGGAAAGGTAGGATGAGATGAGTCGGATATAGGAAATGGGGAAGGCAAAGAAGCGGAGTTTGAATAGGAATGCCGGATGCCAGACGGAATCAAATGCGAGGTGGAAGTCAAAAGTAATGAGGAGTGTAGGGTGGACGCAGTTGAAAGTGTTGGAAGTGAGCTGGACAAGGCGTAAGAGTTGGTCGATGGTGGATAAACCGGGACGGAAGCCGAATTGGGAGGGGGGCAGCAGGTGATTATTTTGGAGCTCGGACTTACACAATTAACAATACGGTATTTCATTGTTGTCTTCGCGCTGGGAAATTCTACACACTCAAATAGCAGAAAAATCGTGCCTCAATGGCCCCTAGATCTTACGGAGAGAGGGGCGCGGGCAGTAACCTAACTTTCTTCCTCCGCCCCGCTCCCATTCCCAAGCTGGCTGAAGGCAAACAAAACAAAAAGTCCTGGGTGAATCAAGTTACGTCCTGGCTCCCTGTCAGATCAGGTGGCCCGCTGTTACCATCTAGTGGGCGATCAGTGAAGCACATAGCCTGTCACCATGTAGCACATATTAAATAGAGATTATTGTAGTTTTAGCACAATATCAACAGCAGGTAAATTTGTTACGATAACTATATAATTTAATCGTATTTCTTAGTGTACCCATTGACCCAAATGACTCCAAGTAACCACTGGCTATAGCGTACATTACGTTTGGTGTTGAGGACAGCCGACTCATTCATTTTGCTCATCTGGAAAACGCGTAGTATGCATGGAAAGCATTATCCAAAAACATACGAGAGATCCAAGTTTGGAAGCAAGCGGTATGTACGTCGTAAGTTGTACGGAATACACAAGCATGGTGGTGGTGGTGGTGATTACGGTTGTAAAAGAAAGTACAACTAGGCAACCATCCACTGTTTACACTAATCAGAGTGAAGAAATGGAAGAGGTCCAACACTTCGAAAAATAAAGTTTTCGGACAAAGACAATGGCTACGAAGGGCGTGAAAATGAAAGACTCCCTAGGCATCGAGTGCTCTAATACCATCGGAGTTGGAAAATAATAATGGTTGGCCAAGGTAGATCGAATAGGATAGGATGAGAGTGAGGAGCCGGCGCAAGTAACTGAAAGCAATGCTATGACCCGGCGAAGGGCCATGTGGTCACCAACCCATGCTCCAAAGTCAAAAGGCCCTGAAACTTACATAAGCATATTGATGCCATCATAGAAATGGTCAGATTGCTGTGCATGTCAGGTAAGTCTCTCGAGAATGACGAAATCGTCGCGGTGTTATTGGTGAACCCTCCAGAAACATACTCAGAACTCGTTACTCGAAGGTCGTGACGTAGCGATTTAACTGTGGAATACGTAACAGGAAAAATGCTCCACAAGTATCAAAGACGTAATGAAGCAGGCAAGTCAGGAACTGCACTACAGTCAACCACAAAAGGCTCAAGTACGATTAGCCATCATCATACAAAATAAACAAGGATTGCACAAAGGTACCGTACGAAGGACGAAAGCTTACATAAAAATATAAAGATACCCCTATACGTTAATTTTGTAAAAATTCGGCCAGTTAGGGATGGGTTGCCGTTAGTTCACGAAAAGCCAACGAAACAAAGTCAAGTGGTAGCCTACAGAATCTGCGAAGTCATCGGTCGAGGTAGAAAGTGAACAGAGTTATGTATCATTCAAGACAAACGAAATAACACACTTCCTGGGGGATGGCGCACTGATTTCGGTGCAACAATTCGTACGTCCAGTAACCAATGTTTTTTTTCAACCTGATGTAACGTCTGCTATTTATCTTGCTAATGGTTCGTCAGTACAGGCAACTGGAGTTCTAGAAGGACCAAATGTATTGTAAATTACCAGAAGGAAAACTCCAAGAAATAAGACTACAAAATATTCTGTATATTCCACAACTAGACGATAATTTGATTTTTATCAAAATTATAACAGGAAAGGGTCATCGTGTAGTTTTTAGAATTCGGAAACTACAAAAGACAGTAGATCACTGCTGAAGCAAGAAGCCATGGTATTTATTCCGACTTAGCAGCTGTGACTAACACGGAAAGAGAAGAAGGATGTCTACATCTATAGCATCGTCGATTGGGGCACAGGGATCTGGCTGTGGTTAAGAGATTAATTAATGAACAAATGAGAACCTTACAGTATTTTCAAAAGGTACCAAATAAAAAAAAGACAGTTTTATAGAAAACAGGAAAAACATTTGCTACTCATATCTGTTCCCCCTCCTTGCCTCCTCCCTTACCCTCAGCACTCTTCAGTAGGACAGACCCCCCTCTCACTTCCTTAATAGCCCTTTCACCGGAACATACGTCTGGAAGGATAAGGCTTACCTCCGACCGTTTCTCAGCACTTTCTCCCTCCTATTCTACCCAAACCATTTTAGAGAAGGAACTCAAGTCATTGAATCGCGCCCTGTTTTATGCGTATGTCAACAGCCAATCCATCGTTGCTCACCTCGACGATCTGAAGACAGTCCAATTTATATTGCTGCTGTAAGCGAGAGTATGCTCCGTAGTTCGATCCCTTCAAGCATGGTTTACATATCGGGCTATGATATTCACAGGCATGATTAGATAAATAGACGAGATGGTGGGGTTGCCCTATATTGTAAATCTATGCTCAAGAATAGAGTCGTTCACGTGTCTACTCCTGCTGTAAAGACTGCTCCTGAATATATGTTTGTAGGGGTGTTTGTCAATTCTGTAAAATACTTGTAGGTGTAGTATATATTCCTCCTGACGCAGTGCGAGACTTTCGTGACCTAGAAGAGCGCTTACTGAGATTGCTACGATCATACGAGCACGTGATACTTTTTGGAGACCTTAACACGAATGTATTAACCCAGAACAACGATGTCTTACGACTACAAAATATTTTTAAATCCTGTGACATGACTATATTGCCCCTTAAACCCACCCACCACGTCCATACTTCCACCATTTCCGCTGATACATAACCCACAAAAACTCCTTCACCACGGTCAAGTATCTGTTCCTGACATATCTAAACATGATCTCGTATACTTAGCATACTCTCTTCGGGTGCCTAAATACCGACCGAAATTTGTAACGTTTAGAGACTTTAAAAGCATGCATTTAATACAACTGAGACAAGATGCACAACTCTGCCCCTGGTATGACATAATGATAACGAGTGACATTGACGAGAAAGTGGAAATATTTAATTCCTATTTACATGAATTGTACAACAAACACGCACCAAAGCGTAATGTGAGAGAAACACGCCCGCCCTGTCCTTAGCTGACTTCTGATGTTAAGACTATGATGACAGAACGAAACGCACTACACCGCCGTTATAAGCAGACTCAACTTGCTGAAGTACATGAGCAGTACCGTGTTCTTCGAAACCGAATTAAGCTTGTAATTCGCAATAAGAAATTTAATTATTTCCAGCATTTGAACAAAAATATTAACACTAGTTCTACATGGCGACAACTTCGGTCATTGGATATTTGTAAACCACTTGCGAAGCATACCGATCCTGAGGTGTCCCTTGATGAATTAAATACATATTTCTTCACGGAACGTCTCACTCTTGATTCACCAGCAGTTCAAAACACCATTGACAATATATTAAGGCAATAATCACCAGTCCGTCCAGTATTTGAATTTGATACTGTTACAGAGCATGAAGTAAGAAAAGAAGTAATGTCAATTAAATCTCACACAACAGGAGCTAATGAAATTCCCATTTCATTCGTGATCTACATAATCGACATAATATTGCCCATTATTACGCATTTAATTTATACCTGGTTTACTTCAGGCAATATCACAATTAAATGGAAAGATGCACTCATTGTGCCAGTCCCAAAAAACTCTCCTGCAAGCAATACATCTGGCTACCGACCTGTCTGCATTCTCACAGCAGTTTCTAAGGTTCTGGAGAAAATTATGCATAAACAAATAGTTAAATACTTGAAAAAACATTCTGTACTTGATCCCTTACAGCCTGGTTTTAGGAAAGGACATAGTACTGCAACAACACTAATCAAATTCACGGATGACATTAGACGGGCTATGGACGAACGAAAACTGACTGTACTTATCCTACTTGACTTCAGCAGTGCATTTGACACTGTGAATATTGACATATTGTTAGCCAAGTTACAAAAACTTCACATGGCTCATTCTGCTATTCAGTTCTTGGGTTCATACCTCAAACATAGACGACAGCGAGTTGTATCAAACATGACGACTAGAGAATGGAGGATTAAGCTATCTGGCGTTCCCCAGGGGTCTGTCCTTGGACCTCTTTTATTCTTAATCTATATTAATGATATTTCTTCACCTCTGAATGACTGCAACTACCACCGTTATGCTGACGATCTTCAGATATACTCACACTTCAAAGTCTCCTACACTGAGAAAATAATCCACCAAATGAACTAGGCTCTAAATTTAATTAGCTCGCATGTACAAGAGAACTGCCTATTAATTAACCCGAAGAAGACGCAAACTATCATGATAGGACAATCTAGGTTTTTAAATACGCTAAACATCACACCACAGCCTACTCTCATGCTCTGCGGTGAAGCTATACCTTTTCAGAAGTTCGTAAAAACCTAGGAGTTGTCATGAATGACACATTAAACTTGAATGACCATATAACAAGTGTCTGCAGAAAGGTATATGCATCTCTCCACCCCTAAAAGTGAAACAATCCATTCTTCCACATACCATGAAAATAAGACTTATTCAAACTCTTATTTTTCCACTAATTCATTTCTGTGATATCGTATTAACCGATGCAACTGTAGAACAAACTATGAAACTTCAAAGGGCAATGAACTCTTGCATGCGATTTATATGTCCTTTGAACTTTAGGACACATATTTCCCCATATTATGAGAAGCTATCCTGGTTGAAAATTGATCAACTAAGAAATCTGCATACGGTGACACTAATTTTTCGGCTTCTAAACGAATCTACACCTGAATACCTATCCTCACATTTTAACTTCCATTCATCTATCCATGGACAGAACACCAGATCGACTTCTACCCTTATGATACAGGTTAATAATTCATCTGTATACAGCCAATCTTTCCAAGTGTATGGGGCAAGGCTATGGAACACACTCCCTGTCAGTATACGTAATAGCACTTCAATAGTCTCATTTAAACGGTCTTGTCGAGAATTCCTCTTAAATACGTGATCAGCTTGTATGAATGTTAGTGTGTCTGAGTGTATGATTTAGAGCTAGGTGATGAAGATTGATAATATTAATTATTAACAAACAATTATAATAAGTTATAGGCTGATATTACTCCATTAATTTAGGTAGTTTTTAGAGACTATTAACAATGCTATTTTTTAATCCATGTGACTATGTACTGTATTGTGGTTAAGTGTAAGAGAAGGCCGTAGCCCTAACTTCGCCACATACAAAGGCATCAAATAAATCAATCATAAATAAAAAATATGTGCCTTTAACTTTTTAGATGTGTAACAGGTATCATATTACACTGCTTGTCAATCATTTATGTTTTATATAAATACCTTGGGTTTTATAGCACAAATTAAAAAGGATTCGGTACTTCCTGACGTAAACATTGTGAATGTTAGTAGTTAAGGCTTTAAAAATATTGATGTCTCAGAAATGTGGTATTTTATTGAAGATACTACACCCGTCCTTCCGTGGGCATTGAGGGTTCGTAGGTTTTGTAAATAAGCCTCGGTCAGAGTCAACGGTGATGCATAAGATTCCACTCAGGGCATGGACATTCGATGAGTAACGATGCAGTTCTACTGACATTTAACGCAGGGCTCTTATTATCGCAACAAATAATTGTTCAACTGACTATGCGAGGCTAAAATATATCTCATTTGAATAAAAGAAAATATCAAAACGTTAGTTTCTTGGAAAGATCTTCCAATTTAATGAAATCATAATAACTAAACTAATAACAATAATATTTACATCGCAGTGTTGTTAGATAATAATCAAATAAAAAGGAAATCAAACTCTTTGTTGGCTAATATCATAATAATTCACCATCATTAAAAATTTAAATTTAAATTGAAAATTCTACCTTGATGAAATTAAACATGGGACTTACTGAAGGTTTAGTGTCGTTCATGCAATTATTTCATTATTATTAATTGTCCGCCCGTTATAAAATAAAACAACAATCTCAAATATCTCATTTTTATCGTTCATGTACCCAATATTTCATCTTTCAATGCCCTATCATTCTATTGTTCTTCGCATAAATCGCCTAAGTGCTAATCAACTTGAGTTTCCTAATAATGACCTGTTATCAGCATGGCCATCCTGAAATAAGCGACTGTACTGTATTAAAAGACATTATAATTGGATTTAGCAATAATTCAATCGCATAAGAACAGCGTGTCCCAGGAATTCACGTTCGCCACCCGAAAAAGAGAATGCACAATACCTAGCTGATACTATCGTAATCAACAAGATCTAGAAATGATTAACGCCATCTGGTCTCGCCGGAACTGTCCTCCTGAAAGAAAGTCGTGAAGGTCTACTATCTACAAAGATTCATGCTACAAGCAACTACACAAAGAACACAACTTACACTGCACCAGGTAATAATAATTTGCATAATATGACACTTTACTACATCCATATTATGATTATTTAATGTTGAAAACCTCTTGTCAATGATCATGTCTGTCTGTTAGGTCATCAGCCCAGAGGCTGGTTGGATCCTCAAATAGCACCACCAAAGGTTATGCGATTATAAGGAAACCGCAAAAACCAATGGCAGCACCAAAATGAGGCGTACTAGGCAAAATGAGGAGTGAGGTAGTTTGCCATTGCTTTCTTTACTGGGTCAGAAAGTGCTATTGCAGCAAGACTGGCCCTATTAGCAACACCTTTCATAACACTCAGATGCACTAGTCGTGCTCTGAATGTCATTACTCAGCACCACCCATACCCCAGCAGCTTCCATATTGTCACAGCCATGGATGAGACTGGGACTTCGGTGGAAGCTACACTTTACTCTAGCCTGTGCCAAGAGATGGATGCAAAAGTACTGTATCCATCAAGAAATGGCAGCAGGCAATGTCAATGATAATTCGTTCAAAATATTCGGTATCCGCACCACATCATGCCGCAAAATAATGTCTCGATGATCGTATGCCAATCTCCACTCATAACCTTCGGACATGTTACACAACAAAATTAATGACAACCTTACTGCTTGCCTATCTCGGATTCTCTTAATTTGTACGATGAACGCTTAAATCCACTTCTCAATCCTACGTTCATTGAAAACCTCGAAAAATTACTTATGACGCTTCCATAATACCTATTTTCAACGAACCATTTACTACAATAACTTCATTTCATCATTAAAACACTTTATCGACGACCCTATTCTTATATTATTCAAGCGCACCATACTTATTCACAATACTTACCCCAAGAAATACACAAACATTTATCTGAAGAATATTACCATCATTATAAGACATATCACAATCATCACGGCACTAATCTCGCGAAATATTCGCAACTGTACAATGTACGCCCATGATATTATCACACAAGAAGACCTTCTTAAGATAGACATTAAATCACATCACCTCACGAAAGTATTTCAGTGCTAGTATGATTCAAATTATGAAGACAACGCCTCATTACATTCACAGTAATCATTAAGAAATTCCGGGTAACTCACGACAAAATGCGTATTCTACGAACTGAGTCTCGCATAGGACAAATGATCTCAATACCTTCATATCGAACTTAATTGTAATCACGAGTATCACTGGGCACTTGCGACGATCGCATTAGGTCACTCAAGCTGTTTCAATTAATATCACTTCATTATGAAATGAAATAAAATCTACTCTACCACTATGCGTCTACAGATAGAATAAAGAAGATGAAATCTTGGGTACTTATCAGTGGAAATCACGTAACACTGCTCTCATCTCCATTCCATCGGTCTCAGTTTGGCATTCATTCTAGCATCATTCTGGGCCTGTTAGGACACTAATCCTTTATGGCCGCATATCGGCTCTCATCATTACATCAAGGGAATAATCTTCATTCATTGTGAGTCTAAGGATCTGAAATTTATATAAATAGAATTAATACAGTGATATAGGCGTTATACAATATTCCACTATCATTCCAGAAAACTCGCCGTATTTAAAACATCAAATATTGGATCGTTATTTAATACAATATTATTATCTTCCTAATACGTCTTTCAATATTTCTATTAAATTCTACTACTCCAAATACTCCTTCTTAAGACATGTGAATCGCTATTATGTCAACCATCAATCTCAGTTTTCTCATTACAATACAATTGTTCATAAAAACAAAAGTTCATTAAATTGTTACATTAATAATATTGGTCCGCGTTTCATATCTTCTGCAAAGTTCGCTACTTTGTAACTTCTCTTCCGTATGTTTTTGACATTTGAGGAAATAAGCTCTGAGGTAACGTCATCTCTTCTGATTAGGGAGATGTACAAAGGAATACTTCGCCATTTATTTATATTCATGACGTATACAACGATTTATTTTCTTCAACGCCTTCTTGATCATTAAACCTATAACGTTAAGTCATGACCTCCGCCGCGTTATTACTGGACCTGAATATCATATGGTAGACTTGCTTCTTCTTGCTGTTGAAAATGCAAACTTCACTTGCTAGCCTCTGCTCATATATTAAATGACATCCAGGATTGTAAACATCCGATGTCCACGGGGTTCTAAGCTTATGAATCTCCGTCCTTACTTTATATCCATCCAATTTCTTGTTTGAATGAGCGAGTTATTCCGGTTATTATACACAATTAGATGTATGACAACTTGCTCTGTGGCTGCTGGACGTATTTTCCGAGTAATTCCCGTTGATCCCAACGACTGACTCACATGCCATTGAACGGTTATAATACTTAGTAAAAACAAAATGAACAAAAATTGGTAGGCCTACCGTATATGAATATATCTACGAAAATACTTGAAAACAATATTGTTTTACAAACTTTACGTCGCACCGACACAGACAGGTCTTATTGCGACAATGGGATAGGAAAGGCCTAGGAGTTGGAAGGAAGTGGCTGCGGCCTTAATTAAGGTACAGCCCCGGCATTTGCCTGGTGTAAAAATGGGAAATCACGGAAAACCATTTTCAGGGCTGCCTATAGTGGGGTTTAAACCCACTATCTCCCAGATGCAAGCTGCGCGCCGCTAACCGCACGGACAACTCGCCCGGTAAACAATAACATCGTATTGTTTGGCACAAGATTTTTTTTTTTGCTAGGGGCTTTACGTCGCACCGACACAGATAGGTCTTATGGCGACGATGGGATAGGAAAGGCCTTGGAGTTGGAAGGAAGCGGCCGTGGCCTTAATTAAGGTACAGCCCCAGCATTTGCCTGGTGTGAAAATGGGAAACCATGGAAAACCATTTTCAGGACTGCCGATAGTGGGATTCGAACCTACTATCTCCCGGATGCAAGCTCACAGCCGCGCGCCTCTACGCGCACGGCCAACTCGCCCGGTGGCACAAGATTTATCATGCCTTATGTAGAACAAGCTTCAAGAAAGTGCTGCCACATGTCATCTCAATTTTGAACTTTTTGAATTTAGTACCTTTTGGAAATAAGGTTCTCAAATGGCCACAGAGATTCGAGTACCTTCCTGTTCGGACGAGGTAATATGCAATAATTGTATCAAAAGAAAACTACCTTTCAGATGCTATGACAAAGGAAACAGAACCGATGAGTTAATTATTATTCTGTTCTTTCAATATCTTTTCAATACCTGCCTTTTCTCGGATTTTCAACAAAATTCAGGGTAACAACTAAATAAGATTCGGGCATTCCTCCAAACATTCATTGAGCGAATGGTACCCCACAATTTTCGCTGACGCGTCGAACAATGGGTGAACTTTAATTGTTCCACCTTCCTTCAAGACAGTCCTGTGCGGAAGGAAGTGACCGATAAGCTCCTCATCCACCTCCTCACCGATGGTACGAATATCGTCCCTATGCCCACGGAGCGGTAAAGAACAGACAACTAATGATAGAATTACATCAATTATGCGGACAAAAATATCTTTCCACTTACGCTTTTGATCTGAAATGTGGTTCTCGATTGTTCTATTTTTCTTCGTGAATATTTTAATCTTCTTGCTTAGTCCTTGCCAGTCACAAATAGTGTCGTTGCGCCAATATTTCCATTCACTGTTGTCACCGAAAAGCCAGTGGGGCTCAAAATACACAGCATCTAGCTTTGGAGAATAACACAACCAAAATTTGTGTAGCTTTTGACCAGTTTCGAGATTTAATAATAATAATAATAATAATAATAATAATAATAATAATAATAATAATAATAATAATAATAATAATAATAATAATAATAATAATAATCGATACTAAACGACCTTTCTGTGGTTGGATCCCTAGGGAATGGTCCACTTGACTTACATGGTTCTGACGTTAGAATGCGCGCTTTTGTTTATACACTAATACCTTTTGTGAAGAGGCCCCTATCGGTGGGAAAGTATGACCGATTCTCCATTAGCCGGGCTGAGTGGCTCAGACGGTTAAGGCGCTGGCCCTCTGACCCCAACTTGGCAGGTTCGATCCTGGCTCAGTCCGGTGGTATTTGAAGGTGCTCAAATACGTCAGCCTCGTATCGGTAATTTACTGGCACGTAAAAGAACTCCTGCGGGACTAAATTCCGGCACCTCGGCGTCTCCGAAAACCTTAAAAGAGTAGTTAGTGGGACGTAAAACAAATAACATTATTATTATGATTCTCCATTACCCGCTGTTTTATTTTGATTTATTTCGATTTCACTTTCATGAGCAAATCGTGGAAATGTTTTTGTCACTGATGACTCTTCGGGTTTAATAGGCTGAGCATGTGTTTCATCTAGATCAGTTTTTATAGGACAATTTTGGTTAAATTGTTACCGAATTTCTGTCTCTCTAGTTGGACTTTACGCTTTTTTACATCACTCAAATATCTGTGCTTATCTGACATACTTGATCACTGTGGAGACTGGTAGCTTTGTGACTTCGGTTCCCCACCTCTACGGCCTGGATTCGATGTTCGGTCAATGCGTGTGGGATTTACAAATTCCTGTGGTTCGGAATGCACATAAAGTACAACGCACCGTGACTTCTGATAGTAAGATTTACATTTAAAGCTACGTTAAACTACAACTTGCCTCTTATTGAATACAGTAGTAGGCCTACTGCACAATTTAGTTTTAAATCCGAACGAATTAAAATAATAGTTATATGTTACGAACACACACACACACACACACACACACACATAACAAATGCATATTCCAATGTAAACAAAACACGCTGACCGTCAAAATATTAAGAAATAATCTCGTTCCTAGGACCAAATAATTTACTACTATTTACAACTTAACCGTCCATCGTAGGCCTACTTAGCTACATTGACTGCCGAGAGTTGTAAACAGGCTCGAAATTTCAGTATTTAGAGTTTAGATAAAGAGGATGTCTTTGTTATCACATCTTTACCGACTACTCGGTTCTTAGAACTGGCTAATTACTTCAAAAGCCTTGTTGTGAGTGGTAGCAAGTAATGGCTGGAACAGGTTGGAAAACCCACATTCTTTCAGAAATAACTACCGTACTCCTATTGACGAAAGAAGCTCTGCACTACGATGGCCTAAGTTTAGAATAACCCTCTGTAACACAAATAATGCCGGCCCCGTGGTGTAGGGGTAGCGTGCCTGCCTCTCACCCGGAGGCCCCCGGTTCGATTCCCGGCCAGGTCAGGAGCTACGTGAGGAGCTATCTGACGGTGAGATAGCGGCCTCGGTCTAGAAAGCCAAGAGGCCGAGAGGATTCGTCGTGCTGACTACACGACACCTCGTAATCTGCAGGGCTTCGGGCTGAGCAGCGGTCGCTTGGTAGGCCAAGGTCTTTCAAGGGCTGTAGTGCAATGGATTTTTCTTTTTAAATACAAATAATACTGTGTTGTGTGCTGTAGCTTTATCAGTATGTGGAGTCACTCTTCAGCTACTGAATTAGGAAAGAGTCATGGGCACCCCCTTCCCCGGGAACCTTATCGCCGCCACTGTGTCGAACTTCACCGCTCCTACAGTGGGAGCGACGAAGCGTCGGGCGTCTTTTCCGCTCGACCGAGTTAGCGCGCGGACGTGCTCGTGCCGAGCTCCCCACACGGGAACCTGGCTATCTCAGGGTGAGTGCTCTGCTTTCTTTAATTTTATGGTTGTACAGTAATTTAACCCTAGAAAATCCGAGTGTTTTCCCCTAAATAACACGCCATTTACTTGTGTATTGCACATTTATTTTTAAACAAATTTAAGCACGCTTAGATAGAGAAAAATTAGACATGTGGCATAACATATTAGTCAAGAAACTTTATGTAAAATAATCATATACGTATTGGATAATTTACTTACTTATCTGGTGACTATAAGGCGATCAAAATTTTGGAAAACTAAATGTTTTTGCTTTTCATGGGTGGTGCTAAGTAATGACATTCAGGGCACGACCAGTGCATCTGAGTGCTGTGAGAAGTGTTGCTCATAGGGTCAGTCGTGCTGCAATAGCACTTTCTGACCCAGTGAGGAAAGCAATGGCAAACTACCTCACTCCTTGTCTTGTCTAGTACGCCTCATTTTGGTGCTGCCATTAGTTTTTGCGGTTCCCTCATAACCGCATAACCTTTGGTGGTGCTATTTGAGGATCCAACCAGCCTCTGGGCTGATGACCTAACAGACAGACAAGTTCAGCATTAATGATAAAAATTATAATTTTTAAAAATTACTATATACAAAACACGCAAAATTTATTTTAGTTTCTAAAAATATTTTCTCACAGATAAACTCAGAAACAAAAGCAAAAAGGATTAAAAGGCCCGAGCTGCACATAGTTCGGACAGCCGCCGAGCACTACTTGGAGTCATTCTCGGAGATTTTTTTTTTTTTTCCTGTCAGGCCTCATAGGTCTCCAGAAGAGCTGCACCCCACAATAGGGATGTATCACGCAAAACTTGTCCGCTAGGCACCGTAATGGTAATACCCGGTACGCGCTTTCCGCTTCCCGATTGTTTTATATGAGACTTATGTGGAGTACCGGTATTTCTAAATTTATGATAATCGAAACGAAACTGTTACTTTAAATGCATGAAAATGAAATTACCATATTCTGCTGATGTTTCGAAAGAGATGGGAAAAATATATAGGTGCAATGCCGATTGCGGATTTGAAGACGGAATTGAAGGAAAAGGTCGGAAAAGCATTCGGAAAGAAGCGAGTTGACTGAAAGGAAGTGACTAAACAACCTTTTCTTTTTTTTTTTTTTTTTTTTTTTTTTTTTTGCTAGTTGCTTTACGTCGCACCGACACAGATAGGTCTTTTGGCGACGATGGGACAGGAAAGGCCTAGGAATTGGAAGGAAGCGGCCGTGGCCTTAATTAAGGTACAGCCCCAGC
The DNA here is from genome assembly GCF_040414725.1 of Anabrus simplex. NCBI lineage: Eukaryota > Metazoa > Arthropoda > Insecta > Orthoptera > Tettigoniidae > Anabrus > Anabrus simplex. The sequence goes on from NC_090265.1 coordinate 1,559,141,592, forward strand.
ATTTGCCTGGTGTGAAAATGGGAAACCACGGAAAACCATTTTCAGGGTTGCCGACAGTTGGGTTCGAACCTACTATCTCCCGAATACTGGATACTGGCCGCACTTAAGCGACTGCAGCTATCGAGCTCGGTTGTAGAATTTTTGCTAAGATTGATTTTTTAAATTATTTTGAAAACATGAGTAGTATACAGTATATATTAGTTTAAAGGTGTACATAAAGCACGATATTGGTACTACCGCAGTACCAGAGGCTACATCCAGTTCTACTGAATTGAATTTCCCTACAGCGCACGAATTTCAAGACCTTGTTTCAGGTTATAAGGCAGTTATAAATATTTTAAATTTGGAATTGAGGGATTATTTCGTGTTCAGGAAGTCTGGAATTGATGGTGCTCCAGTGTCAAATTATAGGTCACTCTGTTATTCATGGTACACCACCGCAAACGATGTTATGGCTGCTTCCCTACTTCTAAATCTTCTTGCTATCGGGATTGTTTCTAAGGTGCTGGTGCCACTCCATTAAAATAACGAAGGTACAGCGTTCTCCTTAAGTCTTCTTGTTTTCCGGCTGCCGAAGCCTATCACAGTCATCTGGGGCTGACAGAAGAAATGAAATGGAATGAACGATGACAAGGAAAACCGGAGTACATGGAGAAACCGAGGTGCCGGTATTTTGTCCCGGAGGAGTTCTTGTACGTGCCAGTAAATTCACCGACGCGATGCTGACGTATTTGAGCACCTTCAAATACCACCGGACTAAGCCAGGATCGAACATTCGAAGTTGTGTTCAGAAGGTTAGCGCTCTACCGTCCGAGAACGTCACTAACTTATTATAAAATTATTTCTTAATTAGAATTATCTCATTCACTCCTTTCAGCAACTGCAAAATGCTTCGAGCAGACATTGATATTATGAATCACACTTTTATTTCTTATGTCGTGTGTACGAAGTGCATGCAACCACTTTTTTACGGAAGGGCTCTTCCTTAGGAAATTGATGGTATGAATACGATTGACCTTAATTTTGGAACATTGAAATACGGTAGAGCAACAGTCAGGCAAAACAGTTTTCTTGTCTTCTTTTCTGCCATTGCAATATATATTGAAACTTTACCTTAATCAGTTAACTAGACAACTTCCATTAAAAATACAGAAGAACAAATGACGATCGACAAGTGAATACCGTGTACCACTCGTGAGACATCTATCGGTAGTGTTTCAGTACATTCCTATTGCACTTCAAAACAAAACCATATAAAAATAAACTCAACAATTGGTTTAAAGGTAACGAAAGGAATTCACAGAAACTAACAGCAAAAGCGAGCGAGCGTGAAGTTACATAGCAAAATATGAGACCTCAGGGAGATGAGGAAAGGACAGCTGAATTTATGCCTACCCTGACCTTGACTGAGTCATTTGCTGCTAGTGAGGAATGTGCGAAGAAAGACTTGAAGCTTTATCTTCAATGTTTTACTTGTTATAATAGCATAATTGAATAATAAAATTTAATTATGTTACGGCTGATTAAGTGGCTGCATGTACAATGCGTCGCGCGGGCGACGTTGGCATTCTAGTGATATCATAATACGTTGCAAGTGCAACGTTTGGCAGTTCTATGGTTAACTAAATCTAAAACTTTCCTTGGATCTTACGTTTACCGCTAACTAAACTGTCAAATGAAATCGTTCGTCAACTAACCTCCTTACAAGTTGTTGGAGGCCAAACCCTTTCCTTAGCCATTTCTGTACTAATCGTAATGTATCCATCGGGTTTGCCCTCCACTAATTATTTTGTGTAAGCTTTCTAATGTAAAGAAAATATAACGTTCATCATCCGAAGTGTTTTGGTTCATGACCTAGCTTTATTTACATTTACCTCTTAGTTGTGTAAAAAAAAATGTACGGAAATAGTTATCTTTGGTTTGCGTAGAATGGGACTAGCCCTTAATGTCACAGACGAGTATCGTCGAAATAGGTTTCGACGTGTTTTATTTAGGTGCCAAGGCATTTGCAATTTATGTAAATATATTTTAGTCCACTGCGCACGTGTATTACTTTACTTGGTTATTTTCAGTTATGGTGAATTCTGTTAAATTTTAGGGTTTTTAAAATATATAATTTCTTCTAAAATTAAAAATGTTACCTCCTAGAAAATTACCAGTCTGTATTTTTATTCGCGAAAGGTACATTCCACTTCCTTGAAGGGTTCCAGCCGTTTCCCAATCCTATCTGTCGTTGTCGTACGTCCTGCTTGGTTTCAAAATCTAATGTTGTGGTGTATTTTGACGATTCTAAAGTTATATTCAGGTTTCAAATTTATATGATAATTTTTGTGTGTTAAGCGCTCAATAGCGGTTACACAATCAACATCCAGCACGCTCAAAGTATAGCATAATTATTCTTCAGGCTCATTAACCTAATCTTGCATATCTTATGGAACGTCAAGTAGGATTTCCGCCCACCACGCAGCGAATTGACAGCTTCCATTTCGGCTTTGGCTGAATATTTCATGAACTCCACATGTCGGTTGCTAATGTATAAAAGATACGATCCACGATCCACCATCAGTCTTCTCTTCTTCAGTTTTACCACATTTCCATGGGGAATTCAAATCGATTTGAATACCCTTTCCGTATCGAATACCTCAAGGAAATGGGGACTCAGTTCGTATTGAGTCTTACAGTCGATCCTGCTAGAAAGCTCATACGCTTCTTTTGCTTAGCTTAGACTGAAGAAAAACCATTTTCTGTGCCTGCAACTGCTGTAGGAAGAATACTGTTTCCCTCCGTCACTCCAATCGTTCATTCTCCCGTCTCTCAAATGAATGCATTAAACTTACAAAAACTCATATATTACTAGACACAATACCACAGCTTTTGAAACTTCCATTGCTTTCGGTGATTGTACGGGCTATAGGCTGTACATAAAACAAGTTTGTACCACGGACTTTAAATTACTTTGCTAATAATGCACGAGGACTTCTTTATTTAGAGTACGGTACTCTACTTTGGTTAGGGTTGGCCGTTGTCGTCGTGCGCCACATGTCGGATTATTCTCGTACGGCCTCGCGCGATCTCGTAATCTATGAGTGTCAAGACTATCGTATTCAAATCGATCTGATTACGGACTGAATCTTACATGGAAACAGGTCACATATTGAGTACAGAAAGCGTATTCAAATCGATTTCAATCCCCATGGAAACGTGGAATTTGTTTTCATTTCGCGCAAACACGGTCATCGTCTACGTAAAAACAGGCTCAGAAAGGAAATTCGACAAGATCTCTGTCAAAATCACCGATAAATCAATTTCCTTCCTTTCGTCCGGTGTACCTTTTCTTCCTTCACAATCACGAAATGTGACGTTCCTTACAAGAATCGCATCTTGCTCTACATGGTTTCACACAGTGGCCAATTCTCTTGCAACCAAACAACCGTACCCTTGTAGCCAATATGTCTCTCTTTTCCCTAAACGTCTTGTTCTTAGTCAATTGACCCACGGTGGAATTATTCCGTCCATCGCAAAATGCACAGGTCTCATTCATTCTTACACTCACCAGGTCTATTGCAGTAGGACGCTGTTCAGAATTTCGGGGAGAATACTCTTGCTTACTTGTACCTTTACCTCTGATTGGCAATCCTCCAAGTGACTGACTCGCAATTTGCATGATCTGAGATTTTCTATTTTCACTTTTAGGAAGCTCCGTGGTCGGAATTAGTTCACTGCCACACCCCGAGTACCTCCACCGGCAGATAAGACTCCATTTATGGAAAAAGGACAGCGGCATACTCAGACATAATCCCCAGACTTCCCAAAGGTCTCAGTTGGGTCTCAATTTTATCATAGAGGATTCTAAGCTTCATTTTTCTACCCTGAATCAACTTACGCAGCTCCCTAATATACGGTAATATTCGCACAGCAAACCTTCCAGACCGAACTTATTTTTAGTGATTTGACCGCCTTATCATAATTATCTGCTGAGCGGGGAAATCTATCACCTACAGCTCGAGCCCTAGACCTTTGGAACTATTGATTGGATCAAATATTGAAACTTTTCTTCCTTAAGGTAGGTACCATTTGTCTGCACACGATAGACAAGTGACCGAGACAGGTCGCCTTAGATCCGCTCTCCATTAAATCGTATAAGGTACTTTTGAGAGCGCGACGTAGAGGCAGGCGACAGAGACCGCCGATCGAGACAAAACGTAGGAGACCGCTCTCAGACCAGTAATGTCTCGCGACAAACTGATGCAGCACGTATTTTGTGAAGTGATATAATGTCGGAAATAAGATGCACTGCTGAAGAAGACGAGCTATTGGCAGAACTAGCTGGAGAAAACCCATCGCTGTTCGATCCTGAACTTTAGCCTATAAAGATGATAACATATGCAAGGAAATGAAACAAAAGTGATAATTTGTAAACGATTGTAGTAATAATCTGTACACCGTATATAAAAGGCAATGTCCTGACTAATTGTAAATCAACGCTCAGCCAAAACTACTCGATATAAAGAAATGACATTCTGGCGATACATTTACAGAAGGTCGTTCGAGATTTCTGGGGACGAAATTTGAAGGGCAATTAGCTTATGAATTGCCATATCTCGACAAACGATTGTGCTCAATTGGAAAACCAGCATTTCTAGCTATAGCCCGACAACGTAATTTCCATTGCAGCAGACTTTTCGCAGAGCTATCATGTCTATCTTATCTCACTCCTTGTGACAGCTTTCGAGAGGCCATTGATAATGCGTAGATATCTATTTATTAAGACTCTATTTAGGAGTCCAAATGCACAGAAGTCCATCACGTGCCTTCACCAGAAGGTCAGTAAAAGGAATTGCACGGATTCCAGTTTCCATCTCCATTCTCTCTAAGAACAGACGAGTCGGACGAGAGGTGTGGCTGGATGCTTTATCAGGATGTAACCAGCACTCCTATACACTGTTGGGATATCTGTGTTCAAAATGGGTGTTAAAATCTCTTGCTGATAGTATGTAGAGTTCACCTTCACATTATTAGCGACACTGCGAATGGTTAAATTGTCATTGTAACCGTATCCAGCGATAATCATGAAACCCCTTGGAAAACTTTCCTGGCATTCTTTACACAATGTTTGGTAAATCATTTCGTCTCTAGGGCGGTAGTAAATCGAGCGGGGATTGTTACACTCACTAAGGTACATATATATTTCGTCCAATGTCACCACATTTTTCCATCTGCCGCCTGCCAGATGGCACTCATACAGCTTTCTTGCGTTAGTGCCACGTTCCGAAATATGACGAGGCAACAGCTTGTGAAACATTATGCCACTTTTCTAATTGCAGGTCCTTGTTGATTATGGTGTTAACTGTTGAAAAAGACATCCCCAACTTAGGTGCGATAGTCCTTTGGGGGTGGGGGAGGGTTACCTCTCCACTTCTGGTGTACGACTGGTGACTGGTCATGGATTTGCCTGTTTTCCCCCCTCTGGAATTAAGAACAGTCGGCCTTTGCTTTTTTTAAATTCAATACAGCACTGATCTCGTTCTTTGATATCAAGAAATCACGCTTTTTGCACATTACTTGGATTGCAGAATAGCTGTATTTAGCTACGGAAAGGAATGTTATGTAGCCCTCCCAGTATGGATCAATCCGCTTCGGCATCGTTGCAGCTAATGTCACGAAACTACACACACACATTCTCAGTACCGACGTGAGACTTCACTCACCGTTTTGACGTGTTCAAGTTGATAACAACGCCAACAGTGGTCTTCAAACTGATCAAACGACAAAGGGGGATGCATTTTAAAAAATCCTACATCTACAGTATAACGCAGAAACGTAACATGTTCCAGATGTAAAAATTGGTATTTTTAATCTCTTTCGAAACTAAGGAAACAATTAAGGGGTGATGAAAAGGACTGGATAGGGGGTTGAATTATTTTTATTAGGACAGCGATATCTAAAAAATTGAAGGTGTTATGGACGTGAAAATTGGTATTTGGAGTCTCCTTTGAAAATAAAGAAATACGTTTTTCTTTGTATTCGGTAAATCCACTTAAAGAGGGGTGAAAATTTTGAAAAATTAGTTGAATTCTCTGTATGAGGGTACTTATATATCTAAAACTAAAGATGTTGCAGACGTGAAAATTGGTATTTGGAATCTCCTTTAAAAATAAGGAATAGTGTATTCTTTCCTTTTCAGAAAATCCACTTAAGGGGGTTAAAGAATTGAAAATGTAGTTGAATTATTTGTCTGATGATACTTATATTTAAAAAAACTAAAGATGTTACATGCATGGAAACTGGTATTTGAATATCCTTTGAAAATAAAGAAACATGCATTTATGGGGGAAAATCAACTTGCGGGAAGGGGAAAGAGTTGAATTCTTTTTATGAGTAGACCTATACATCCATCTCAAAAACTGAAGATGTTACAGTCGTGGTAATTGGTATTTGGAAGCTCCTTTATAAATGAAGAAACACGTATTTTTTTGCGGAAAATTCACTTAAGGGGAGAGGGTGAAAGGAACTGAAAAACATTGAATTATTTATGGGGATACTTATATCTCAAAAATTGAAGATTACAGGCGTGAAAATTGGTATTTGGAATCAGCTTTAATAATAACAAAACACGCATTTGGGGGGAAATCATCTTGCGGGGTGGGGTGAAAAAGGTGTTGAATTATTTTTATGATGATACATGTTACTCAAAAACTGAAGATGTTACAGTCGTGATAATCGACATTTGAGACCTCCTTTTTATTTAAACACGATTTTTTTGTTTGCGGAAAATTTACTTAAGGGGAGGGGGTGAAAGGAAGTGAAAAACATTGAATTCTTCTTATGGGGATACTTACATCTCAGAAAGGTTACAGACGTGAAAATTGTTATTTGGAATCTCTTTTAAAAGTAAAGAAACACGCATTTCGGAGGGAATCAACTTGGGTGGGAGGGTGAAAGGGTTGTATTCTTTTTATGAGAATACATGTATCTCAAAAACTGAAGAAGTTACAGTCGTGATAATCGATCTTTGAACCTCCTTTATAATTAAAGAAGCACGTATTTTTTGTTTTCGGCAAATATGCTTAAGAGAAGGGACGAATGAATTGAAAAATTAGTTGAATTATTTCTATGAGGATACTTATATCTAAAAAAACTAAAGATGTTACAGACGTTAAAACTGGTATTTGGAATCTCCTTTGAAAATAAAGAAACAATAAAGAAACATGTATATTTTTTTTCCGGAAAATTCGCTTAAGGAGAGGTTTGAATGAATGGAAAAATTAGTTGAATTATTTGTATAAGGATACTTATATCTAAAAAACTAAAGATGTTACAAACGTGGTGGTGTTTGGAATCTCCTTTGAAAATAATGAATCACGAATTTTTGGGGGAAATCAAGTTGGGGGGAAGGAGTTGTATTCTTTTTATGAGGATACATATAACTCAAAAACTGAATATGTTACAGTCGTGGTAATTGGTATTTGGAAGTTCCGTTATAAATAAAGGAACACGTATTTTTTGTTTGCGGAAAGTTGACTTAAGGAGGAGGATGGAAGGAATTGAATTATTTCTATGTGGATATTTATGTCTCAAAAGCTGAAGGTTACAAATGTGAAAATTGGTATTTTGAAACTCCTTTAAAAATAAAGAAGCATGTATTTTTTGTTTTCGAAAAGTCCACTTGAGGGACTGAACTGAAAAAGTGTGTGAAATTTTAAAATGAGGATATCTACAGTTTGTCAAAAACTTAACATGTTACAGACATGAAACTTTGTATTGGGAAAGTCCTTTAAGAATACAGGAGCATGTATTGTTTGTTTTCTTGAAAGGCACTTGACGGGGGCAAAAAGAAGTGAAAAAGGAGTTGAATTACTTTTATAAGTATAGTTATATCTCAAAAACTGAAGATGTCAGACAGACGTAAAAAATGGTATTTGGTATCTCCTTTAAAAATAAAGAAATATGTAATTTTTTGTTTTCAGAAAATCCACTTGGTGGTGGTAGAGTGAGGTGGGGGAAGGACTTACAAAGTGGTTGAATTCTTTTTACGGGGATACTTATATCTCAAAAACTGAAGATGTTACAGACATGAAAATTTGTATTTGGCATCTCTTTTAAAAAAAGAAACATTTTATTGACTTGAGAGAAGACTGTTTCTCACATGTACAGTACAGTTCTATGTCGTATGGTCATCTTAGCTCCAAAGCGCAATATCACAAAAATGGTTTACAAAGAGTTTCTGGGGTAAATGAAACTAAATTCTTCGGTGAGTTTTTATACTTTAGCGATTTTCAGATAATGTCTTAGTACATTACCGAAGGACGATTACTTTTATCAATTTACGAAAAATACGCGAGTGAAGCCGCGTGTAATTGCTAGTTCATAAATATAATAGGCAATGTCCTGATTGTCAATTAACGCCCAGGTAAAACTACTTGACATAAGCGAATTAAATTTTGTGGATACAATGCCACTACAATGTATGCAGCCACAAAGGAATGGTTTCAAAAAATTCCACCTCTAAGGGGATGAAACGGGGGTAAAACCATAAAAATCCGAAATATTCAGTATTCCGAAACCGTTCACCAAACAAAACTGAAATTTGACTCAATGATTGCTCCCTTATTAACTAGATGTTACATAACACAAGTTTAGAAACAAAATTCAGCCCTGAAGGTTTGAGAGGGAGTTAATATCCGAAAACAAAAATATTATTTCCTCTGGAACAGCTGATATACGAGGTTGAAATTACACGTGATGGTTCCTCCTATATGTCTTAGAATTTGAATAGAACGTGGTTTTAAAGTAATATACCTCTAAGGGTTTCCGACTGGGAGGTGCTTGATGACATAAATATTTTCTCTCATCCCGTTTGATATATGAGCTTGAAATTTCCATTACGGTTGTCCTGTAGGTCTTATATTTTGAATAAGAAGTGTTCTTAAAATAATACACCCCTAAGAGAGTTTGACTAGGGGGTGAGGCCTGAAGACATAAATATTAAGTTCTCTCAAATCATTTGGCATGATACTTTGAAATTTCACATAATAATTGTTCCTATAGGTAATAGACTTTAAAAAGTCCTCTTTGAACAGAACACCTCTAAGGAGGATTTTACTGACGGTTGTGGTGAGGCCTGGTGAAATCTCTCCGAAAATGCTTGACATACGACTTGAAGCTTGACGCAAGTGTAATAGACTAATATAACTTGGAAACAATATTCTTTAAACCATGGGTAAATAATGCAAATATTGAGTATTATTATTATTATTATTATTATTATTATTATTATTATTATTATTATTATGACTCGTGAGGAATGGCTATGAAGTTGTTTATATGTATTATCATTTACGCAGTTATGACCGGACTTTATTTGGTATAAATCACGATAATATTATTTGTGAGGTTATGTCATGAAACTCTGCTGTATATATATTAATATGAGATTATTTATTGTAATAACACTTAATATATAATGTATAACTTATTATTACCTTGTATATGATGTATAATCCAATGTAACATTGTGCAACACACTGTAATATGCAGAAAAGCGTATCTTTGGCACTATATAGTTATAGAAAATTCCTTACATTTTAACTAGACTACTGGAGATTCTCGAATTTACGAGAAAATATGTTGTGTCATATTCTTCTAGAAGCCTGGCCAGACAACGTATATAAAGAGCAGTCTTGAGGATAGAGTGTAGTTGTTTTGATGAGACTTGTGTAGAAGTCGTGTTAACCAAGTGTTTGAAGTCAAGTATGTGAATTGGTTTTATTGGGTCGGTAGTTGACATGCAACAGTTGCACTTCCTCCTTATTCTTCTTAGTAGTATTTTGTTTATCAAGATGGCAGCTTATTAGTGCGTGTATGTTGAAGATATAAATATAATTTGTGAATAAAATAGGGTGCACAACTGGCAGCATTTTGTGTGCGTCTTTGTGAGTACGTCAACTGGCGACCGTGACAAGGACGTAACAATAATTTTCGAGTGAATACGAGTGTAAGTGCGAAATGGAACAAAATGCAAGTGATACTAGAAAATATGTCCGTACAACAACTCAAAGACGAAGTCGCAAAGGGAAACCTTGCGACGAAGGCAAGAAGAAATTACTGAAGACGCGGTTACGATAATATCTCGTCGAAAAAGACGAAGATCCCGAAAAGTTTTTTATAGTGTTGGACGAAACTTCGGACACGGCATCAGAAGAGGAGGTAAATATGACCAAAATGTGTTCTAACTTAATGATCATCACGCAGACACTCAATGACAAACTTTCAGACTAAATTTCAGACGTCAGTTGCGGCCTAACAGAACAGATTGCAGACCAAATTTCGAAAGTAAATGACATTTCAGACGAAATTTCTTAAGCTAATACAGTTTTAACCAGACAAATATCCCAAATCAGTGACGCCACCGATCAATTAACACAGCAGACATAGGACATCAAGTCAAAACTGGGACAGGTTGAGCAGATTGATAGTAGGATAAGCCAGCTGGAAGGGGATATCTCGAACCTCAAGGAGGAGATACAAACCCAGTTTTCCGGCATAAAACAACAGGTTGCTTTCTGCCGTTGAGGGAAATTTTGGGAGCCGTATTTCAGCTTTTGAAGGAAGGTTAGAAAACCGGTTTTCGACCATCAAGAGATATGTGCAGATTATATGAGAAAGCACCCTTCACGCGGTAGAAGATAGACTAACTCGAACAGGACCTATCGCCACGCCTCTAACCCCCTCAAACCTAACCGGCAATACAGAGCACCTAGACCCTAAGGTGGTTATAGAGAGCCTTCCGGAATTCCAGGAGCGACTAAAGAGAACCCGACTAGTTTCATCGAGGAATCGGTCAGTCTACTAGGAAGAACTAATCTACCGGTGGACATCGACGTTCAACTCATCACACCATGGTTAAAGGTGCAAGCCGCTACTTGGTGGAATAACATGAAGGGCTTAAATTTAAACTAGATGGGTTTCAAGAGAGAATTCCTTGCTAAGTTTAATTCCGAAGGGGTGAAGTGCTCTGTGAAAAGGAACCTACTGACTGAGGCACAACCCACCGGCATGAGAGCTAGCGCGTTCGTCCTCCAGAAGTACCAGCTCTTCAAGCGGCTGCATTCGGAGGGAAGCGAGAACGAGATCTTATCAGACATCACAGAGCTATTCCACGGTAAGATTCGACCCCTAGTGAAAGTATCACAACCGAGATCCTTTGATGATCTACGTAGAATCATCGCCCAGTTGGAGAAAGAACACAAGAGCAAGGCTACGGAAGAGACCAGCTCGGTTAGGAAGTGCTGAAGAAAGGGACACCTGAAGAACAAGTGCCCAACCTTGACGTCGGAAAACTAGGTCTGGCCCATTCTAGATTGAGGGTGATGGGACCGGGAACAGGAATGAGCCTCAAGACCCAACAAACAAGCAACCCTTCAATCAATCAATACTGATCTGCATTTAGGGCAGTCGCCCAGGTGGCAGATTCCCTATCTGTTGCTTTCCTAGCCTTTTCCGAAATGATTTCAAAGAAATTGGAAATTTATTGAACATCTCCCTTGGTAAGTTATTCCAATCCCTAACTCCCCTTCCTATAAATGAATATTTGCCCCAGTTTGTCCTCTTGAATTCCAACTTTATCTTCATATTGTGATCTTTCCTACTTTTATAGACGCCATTCAAACCTATTCGTCTACTAATGTCAATCCACGCCATCTCTCCGCTGACAGCTCGGAACATACCACTTAGTCGAGCAGCTCTTCTTCTTTCTCTCAATTCTTCCCAACCCAAACATTGCAACATTTTTGTAACGCTACTCTTTTGTCGGAAATCACCCAGAACAAATCGAGCTGCTTTTCTTTGGATGTTTTCCAGTTCTTGAATCAGGTAATCCTGGTGAGGGTCCCATACACTGGAACCATACTCTAGTTGGGGTCTTACCAGAGACTTATATGCACTCTCCTTTACATCCTTACTACAACCCCTAAACACCCTCATAACCATGTGCAGAGATCGGTACCCTTTATTTACAATCCCATTTATGTGATTACCCCAGTGAAGATCCCTTGTCAAGTAGACGAGGGATTGGTCAGATTGTGAACAGAACAGGCCAACCTCGCCCAGCTATCATCTTAAAGGGGCCCATAGACGTGCAATATTATTGCGCAAAATGGATTGTGCAATATAGTTTTAGCTGCCCATAGACGTGCAATGTTATTGCGCAATATCGGGGTTTATGCAATATAACTGATAGTGTGTACTTAATATTGAAGTGTTGTACAATATATTGTGCAAAGCGGTCATAGACGTACAATATGCGTTGCAATATATAGTCAGTCCATGCCGTTATTTTGTTTGGTGAACATGTTGAGTGACACTGATCTTTGCTGCGTTTCGCTCGCCGTGGGCGTAAGTGCCAAAAATATGCAGAAACGGAAAAGGAGGACATGGGCCAAACAGTGGTTTCTGGACAGAGAAAGGTACACTCATGAAAATTTACTCACTGAACTGAGAAAATGCGAGCCAAATGATTTTCGAAACTTTCTGCGCATGAATGGTGAATTGTTTGATGAACTTATCGCTTTGGTTACGCCTCATATCGAGAAAAAGAATACTATTACGCAGAGAATTTATTTTTAATAACTTCTTGTTTATCGGCGTTCTGGTATTTTTCGCGATATTTATCAATAAGCACCTCGTACTGTTCACTTTTTGTAACGCGATTACTGTAATCTTTGCTCTGAACGTCCCATAGAGCCGGAAGGTCATGGTACACTTCGACAAACTCCAAAAGAAACTTTTTCTCCTCCTGTTTGTCTGCCATCCTGATACGTTCTCCCCCACCTGTTGATAACAACTGGCGGGAGGACGGGATATTGCACAATATTGCCAACACACGGCACAGTATTTTGTGGTTTGTGCAATATATTTCAAACTTCTTTGATTTCGTACAATATATTGCACACCGTTCAATACGAAGTACACACTATCAATTATATTGCACAAACCCCGATATTGCACAATAATATTGCACGTCTATGGGCCCCTTAAGGATAGGGAACGACGTTTTTCAGCCATACTCGACAGCCAAGCAAGCCATTCATTTGTAAATGGGACTATTGCCAGATTACTACCCTCTATGAAGTCACACCATCTCGCAAGGATAGTGAGAACAGTGGACGGGTAGCCTATTCCATCAAAGGAATGCTAAATGCATGGAACTGCCTATTGTAATTAACGTTGCATTGATTCAGAACCTAATACCCGACATCGTATTACGTCATGACTTTCTGATAGATTACAATGTGATCCTAGACTATGCATCTCATGAAGTCTGTTTGGGAAAATACAGATGTCTGAGCGTCGCCTTGCACGATGGAAACCTCCGTAACCGCAAGGATGTGAAAGTCGTAGTAGACCTGGGAAATATCCAGTTAACCCATCTTCGGCCAAGTGAAGAAGAGGAGTTGAGACGCACCTTAGAGGAATTTCCGAAAGTCATCACCAATAAAATAAGACGGACTACCACTGGAACGCGCACCATTGAATGCAGCACTTTCTCACCCAACAAGCAACGTCCATATCCAATCAACCCCGATAAGCACAACTTCGTCACTCGGAAGATTCAAGAATGGAAGGGCAAGGTCTCATCGAACTCTCCACATCCTGTTGGGCTTCGCCTATCGTGCTACCGAAAAAGAAGAATGGGGAGTATCGACTGTGTTTAGACTTCCGCAGATTGAACAAGAAGACCTTAGTGACGCCTACCCCATGCCTGACCTGAAGGACTCGTTGTAAGTGGATCTAGGATTTTCAACACGCTGGATCTCAATTCCAGATACTAGCAAGTGGAGGTCGAGGAAATTCTAGGCTACTGACCGCCTTCGTGACACTGAGAGGATTGTACCAGTTTATAGTAATGCCTTTTGGACTGAAGAATACCCCTGCAACCTTCATGCGACTGATGGATAAGGTATTGTCATGATATGTTGGAGATTTCTGCCAAGTGTATTTTAATTCACAGCAAGAATTTTCAAGAATATCTTGTACCTCTGATGAAAGTTCTGTAACGACCGAAGATTCATGGACTGACTTGCCAACTGGAGAAGTGCCACTTCGCCCAGTCCCGTGTAGAATATCTTTCCATATCCTAGCATCTGAAGGCTTAGAAAGGCGACCGGACGAGAATCGAGATATCGAGAAAGCCGAACGCCCGCGGACCAAGCGATAAGTACGTAAGTTCCTTGGCTTGTGTGGATGGTACAGTAGCTTCGTGCCATAATTGGAAGAGAAGGCAATACCACTCACCGATCTACTCCATAACTACCGCCCGTTCCGAAGGACCAGCAAGGAAGAGGCAGCATTCCAAGGCATTAAGGCTACGATATGCAACGCTCCCGGTCTAGCCCATCCCGACACTCAACGGAAGATGTGCCTGCAGATGGACGCCAGCGACTCCGGCCTAGGAGCAGTGTTATTCCAGGAGAGAAGTGACGGCGGAAGGGACATCATCGAGTATGCTAGCAGAAAGCTATCTTCCACCGAACAACGCTACTGCACTGCCGACAAGGAAGCCTTAGCCGTGGTGCGGGCCATGGAAAAATTCATAGGCTACTTGGAGGGAAGGAAGATCCAGCTCCACACCGATAACGCAGCTCTCAAATGGTTGAACTCGGTCTCTGGCTCACAATCTAAATTGATGCGATGAGCTCTGTTAATCGCAGAATAAGACTCTGATGTGCGTCGCATCCCAGGACCGGCGAACGTAGGAGCAGACAGTTTATCTAGGAAACCCGGCGATGGAACCTGAAGTTCGGAGCACCATTGTCGAGAGGAAGTTCCCACAAAATCACCAGAGTGAACCCAATGAACCTGTCCTTATGATCATCAAGAAGGAACTTGATCTAGAAGTAATTAAGCCATGGCAAGAACAAGACAAGCCCTGTAGGAACATGACACAGTGGATCGGGAGACAGAACACCGATAGTTGACTCGTCCCGAGGAATTCAAAATGTGCTACAAGAACTTCGATGTCGACGGAGGACTCTTAATGTACAGATCGCACCGCTCCGACACGCCTGCAGTAGTGATGATCTCTACACAGCACACGACGGACATCCTGTAGAAATTCCACCACAGCACGGAAGCCGACATCCAGGAGGTGAAGAGGCATATCAGTCTATCCGACGAAGATTCTTCTGAGTCAACATACGGAAAGACATCCTGGACTACATGAAAGGGTGCTACATCTGCGCATGCACCAAGACGAGCAACAGGAAGGCAGATTCCAGTCAGCGAGGAAGACGGCTACAACGCCCTTTGGAGGTCATAGCCCTGGACTTGATGGATCCTTACCCTAGAACACCACGGGGTAAAACAGGACTCCTAGTAATCACCGACCTCTTCACAAGATGGATTGAGGCCTTTCCGATACCAGAAGCTACGGCGAGACGCATCACCTGTCTTCTACAAGATGAGGTATTCAGCCACTACGGTTATCCACGATGCATTCTGTCAGACAACGGGATTCATTTCACGTCAAGAAAATGGCAGCAAATGATGGCTGAATGGGTGGGTGGAGCACTGGACCACCCCTATTTACAACCCAAGGGCCAATCTAACGGAACGACGGAACCAGGAGCTAAAAATGATGCTACTGGTCCACCTAATAGACAAAGAACATCGACTGTTGGACCGTCAGATACCACAGTCACTCTTTGCCCTGTTCGGTGTAAAATATCAAAAGTTTGCAGGTTGGTCGCTTTTACGTCCTAGATGCTAAATAAGATGGGGTTTAATACCGCTTCTTTTGTACGGGGTTCAAATGAGTGTTAGATCAGAAAATAAATAATCATTCACCCAAAATCGTTTGATGTACGAACCTGAGGGTGTATTTTACAGGCTCAGCCGACAGTGGACTCACCAAAATGTAAAACTTTGAATCATAACTTTCTGTTTAAAGCCGTAGCGAAGCACGGGTATCTTGATAGTACATTGTAATAATAATAATACGTGTCAGGAAATCTACCGACAAGAGGCTGACTTATATGAGCACTTTCAAATACCACCGGGCTGACCCAGGAGCGAACCTGCCAAGTTGGGGTCAGAAGTCTAGCGCCTCAACCGTCTGAGCCATGAAGCCCGGCTATTCATAATATAGTCTATGAATTAACGATATTGGAACAAGTGGATTATTACTTGGCCTATTGGTTAGATTTTTCTGTTCATGCGATCCGCTTGCCAGGAAGCAGCATCAACGTCTGTCATGAAATACTGTACTTCCGCAATTCTTCCCTTATCTCTATTTGCATAACTTCCTGTACGTATTAAAGAGTGCATGCTTGGTGTTAGCGTTGCTTCCACGTCATAACTGAAGTGCGTAAAATTTTATGTAAAGAGCAAATCATCATGTGTCTCCGGCAAAATATTTATATGAGTATAAGATATTCTGAATACTTGACAGAATAACCCAAATGCGTTTTATGGCAACCTTCTGGCACGACGAAGAAGTTACCGGTACGTCACTCTTGGCCAAATGCTTCGTTTCCAACTAAAAAGCTGTTCAACTTCGTATTAGTTCCAGTAAGGCATTTAGGACCCGGAAAATGAAAGTCCTTTGCATTAATTTTCTGTCCTATAATAGATGTAGCGAAAATTGCTCTGTCTCCTTCGTTGCCGTAAGCACCAATGTCGACTGCAATAAACTTTTAATTAACATAAACGATGGCTAGAAGAACAATAGAAAATAATCATTTATAATTTATAAATCAGTGATCCGCTTTTGGAGGAGCTGTTAGTCGAGTATCTTTTCCACCGATGCTTCCAATGGCATCCGCGAACTTCCACTTTACCCAAAATTCATTAGAAATGTCTTCAAATTCTTCTTGTGAAGGTTCTGGCATGAGTTGAGGTGCCAACTTGTTTCTTAAACACCTAAGGAACTCTCTCACTACTGTTGATATATGGCACGTAATATGTAGTATGCGAACGATAGTGATGCGTAAATTTCACCAATTGCCATAAATCCGCACAGAATTTTTTTAAATGTCAATCACTGAATAAATGCTATCGTTTACAAACCACACGCAAAAAATATATACACTCACACGCATGTAATATTACTTTTATTTTAGTGGGAGACTGTAAGGAACGATGGAAATAAATACGGGATCATAGAATCGATTTAAAACGCAAAAAGAAAATGGTAACAGGATCAGCTGCACCACCAAACAATTATAAGTTCCATCTTTTTTAGAGACTGCAATTGTTACAGATGATTTCAACAGAGAGGGGTACTGCCTCTTATATAGATCCAGATTCACCTCATCGACCTGCACACACATTGTTAGCTAAATTCCGGAAATATGTACATTTTTTATTTCTGATTAACTGCTTTATGCGATTTCATAAGATGGCGGTAAGATTCGAAGTCTGTGTCATCTAGGGTTTGTTTATAATGTCGAAATAACGAATCACGTTGGGCCATCATTCTCTTGGTTTAATTATCTAGCCATCGACAAGAAGGGCGTGTGTGTGTGTGTGTGTGTGTGTATTTCTTTACCACATTATTTGTATAAAATGTCACTTCTTTATAGCTCATCACATGACCATTGTTATAACAAAATTACCGTATTTATTCTAAACCAGAATATTACATCTTTACTTAAACTGTTGGGCCAACGGCCGTAGCCGTGTTGAAACACCGGATCCCGTGAGATCTCCGAAGTTAAGCAACATTGGGCGTGGTCAGGATTTGGATGGGTTGCCACGCGCTGTTGGTGGGGGTAAGGGAATGGAGGAGCGGAAAGGAACTGGCCACCCTACCGTACGTAAACTCCGGCTCAGGAACACCTCTGCGGAGGTTCGGACCTGCCTTCGGGCAGAATAACCCTTACCTACTTAAACTGTTTATTCTTGCATTCATTTCACTTGTACTCGGAATATATGAAATGCTGCAGTTATGTTGGGAGGGGAGTAACAAAGTTTGGCGGGGGGGAGGGAGGGGGTCATCCAAGGAGTCCAGACACCCAAGGAGTTTTAACGAATGTACTTTTGTTAAGCATTTTATAAATAATGTATATTACTATTAGCTTCTGGAGTCCGAGTCATTCCCCGAATGATCAGTGTTGAGACCTTCGGTTCAGAGGGTCCGGGGTTTGATTCCCAGCCGGGTCGTTGATTTTAATCGGGTCTGATTAATTATTCTGGCTCGGGGACTGGGTGTTTGTCCCAACACTTTCCTCTTCATATTCAGACAACATACTACACTACCAACCACCAAAGAAACACATAACAGTGAATACATCCCTCCATATATGGTTGGCATCGGGAAGGGCATCCGGCCGTAAAACAGGGACAAATCCACGTATGCGACACAGTTCGCACCTGCGACCCCACAGATGTGGGAAAAGCGTAAGAATAAAAAGAAGAAGAAGATCACTATTAGCTTCGGGAATCCGCACGAATCCACCACTCTTACTTGGATCCAAGGACACTCATTTCATTTTTAGGTATTCTATTCCACCTAAACTCTGAAAGTTTGGACACCTATCAAACTAAAATTCTGGATGAAGCTTAATGCCCCACCCCCGCCACACAAACTGAAATCCTGGCTACGCTACTGGTTGATGAGGTGATGGTATCTCATGAATATCACTGTACCTACTGTAGATCTTAATATAAGGAATGGTCTTCATAGGGGTAAGCTCATTAGCGAAGTTGTAAAGTAATGTTACAGATCTCTTCACATGCTTATGAGAGAATTTAGGGATTATAGCATTGATGTACAGGAGAGGGCGTATATGTCTCTTGTAAGGCCACAGTTAGAGTAGGTATGGTTCCAGTGAATGGGACCCACAGCAGGACTATTTGATACTATTTGATACGAGAGGGGGAAGAGATCGGAGGAAAGCAGCATGGCTTCTATCCGGGAGATTTCCGACAAAGGAGTAGTGTTACCAATATTTTGCGAACTTTAGGCTGGGAAGACTTGGGAGTTAGGAGACGAGATGCTCGATTAAGTGGTACCGGTATGTTCCGAGCTGTTAGTAGAGAGATGGCGTGGAATGACATTAGCAAATAAATAAGCTTCAGTGGATCTTTTAAATGTAGGAAAGGTCATTTTATATATAAATGTAAAATAACATGTCCTGACTGACTGACTGACTGACTGACTGACTGACTGACTGACTGACTGACTGACTGACTGACTGACTGACTGACTCATCATCGCCGAGCCAAAACTATTGGACATAACGAAATGAAATTTTGAGGATAATTATATTTATATTAGAGTGTAGGTGTTCACTAAGAGAGTATTTTGGGATATTGCATCGCTAAGGGGGTGAAAAGGGATGAATTGTTTAAATGAGTATATCTATATCTCCAAAACTTAAAGTTTACGACGTAAAAATTGGTATTTGGAATCTCCTTTAAAAATATGGAATTTCCTTTAAAAATAAAGAAACATGTATTTTTTTGTTTTCAAATATCCCATTAAGGGGGTGAAAAACGTGAAAAGGTGTTGAATACCTCTTATAATAATTTTAATTTTATTTTCTTTACTTCCTACTAACTACATTTTTACGGTTTTCGGAGACGCCACGGTGCCGGAATTTTGCCCCGCAGGAGTTCTTCTACGTTCCAGTAAATCTACCAACACGAGGCTGTGGTATTTGAGCACCTTCAAATACCACTGGACTGAGCCAGGATCGAATCTGCTAAGTTGGGGGTCAGAAGACCACCGCCTCAACCGTCTGAGCCAATGAGCCCGGCGAATATCTTTTATGAGGATACTTATATCTCAAAGACTGAAGATGTTACAGACATGAAAATTGGTATTTTGAATCTCCAAATAAAGAAAAACGTATATCTTTATTTTTGGAAAAAACAATTAAACTGGGGTAAACAGGAGTAGCAAAGGGGGTGAATTAAAAAGAATTATATCTACAGTATATCTCCGAAACGTAACATGTTACAGATGTGAAAATTAATATTTTTAATCTCTTTTGAAAAAAGAGGAACATGCATTTTTTGTTTTCGGAAAAAACACTTATGGGGGGGGGGGGGCTAAAACGTCTGGATAAGGGGTTGAATTCTTTTTATTAGGATAGCGATATCTCAAAAGTTGAAGAAGTAACAGGCGTGAAAATTGGTATTTGGAGTGTCCTGTAAAAATAAAGAAATACGTATTTCTTTGTATTCGGAGAATCCACTTATGGAAGGGGTGAGAGATTGAAAAATTAGTTGAATTCTTTCTATGAGGATACTTAGATATCAAAAACTAAAGATGTTGCAGACGTGAAAATTGGTATTTGGAATCTCCAAATAAAAAAATCTTTATTTTTGGAAAAAACAATTAAATTGGGGTAAACAGGAGTAGCAAAGGGGGTGAATTCAAAAATACTATATCTACAGTATATCTCAGAAACGTAATATGTTACAGATGTAAAAATTGGTATTTTTAATCTCTTTTGAAAATAAAGGAACATGTATTTTTGGTTTTTTGGAAAAACACTTATTGGGGGGGTAAAACAACTGGATAGGGGGTTGAATTCTTTATATTAGGATAGCGATATCTCAAAAATTAAGATGTAACAGACGTGAAAATTGGTATTTGGAGTGTCCTGTAAAAATAAAAAAATACGTATTTCTTTGTATTCGGAAAATCCACTTATGGAAGGGGTGAAAGAATTGAAAAATTAGTTGAATTCTTTCTATGAGGATACTTAGATATCGAAAAATAAAGATGTTGCAGACGTGAAAATTGGTATTTGGAATCTCCTTTGAACATGAATTTATGGGGAAAATCAACTTGGGATTAGAGGGGAAGGAGTTGAATTATTTTTATGAGGATAACCAAATTAATAGTAACTTCTTTCTCGTAATAATTGTGATTTGCACTGCAAAATCTCAAAATATTTTTGTGGTAAACGAAAATGAATCACTTTTCTGAAAATGAATGTTTATTTCAGATTCCCTAGTGTCTTTCTCTAAAATATGATATAATTTGTAAATTCAATACAACACTTAAATTATTCTCTTCTTGAAACCTATAGTCCTTCTAATGAAATTCCTACAGTCTGTTTAAGAATTGGTATCACTGGGCAGTTATATACAAATTATTATTATGGGAAAACTTTTTTAAAGTTCTGAGTTCTTTGAATATTCACTTGAATATTAAGAGAAAAAATTATAATTGAAAATAAGGTTATCAACTCACGAAATCGTATTATGAATTAGTGACTGAATTTAACACCTTAGGAATGACTTCAAGATTTATCACTGTCTTTATAGTTCAAATAGTATTGAGATTAAATGCACTCATATCACCTGAGATGTTATTCGAGCTGGAACAGATGGGGTATAGTACAGCTACGACGAATTCCACTGATGTTGGGAGGTACAATCTCCCACGTCGTCCTGCGCCGTATCTCTACCAACTCCCGCGTCGTATCTCGTTCATGTTAATATTGTGAAAGCAACACTCGGTCAAGATTTCTCTGTCACGCGTTAGATTGTAATGACACGAGAAAGTTCAATTGACACTTTGACCTTTAAAGAGTGTTGAATTAATACGATTTTATCTGTTTGAAGTCAGAAACGATAGCACTAAGTATCACAGTTTGTATCACAGTTCGTGCCACAGACGATCACTTAAAATGAACTCAAAACACTGTTTAGAGTAAAGACATTCGACACCTTGAATTAAAAGCACAGTTCTAGGTTCCGAAGTATAGTCCTTGGTTCGAAATACTGTTTTTACAACACAGTTCATAGCACAGTTTTTATCTTTACACTATTCACAGTTTATAGTACAGTTCATTCTATGTTCAAGAAAATAAAGTCACAGTCTCTTTAGATTTACGTTATTTAGGTGAGGATGACGTTAAATATCATCGTATTGTGAAGTCCGAGTCGCGGTTGGTTAACCGCACAAGAATATGTTTAAACGTTCTTAAATGTTTGCTACACAAAATATTAAGTAAATAATAACTGTCATTTTCCTCCAACTATGTTAGTATTGACTAAAAATACTGAAAAATGGCCTTAAGATTCAATGAATCGTCTTGTATGACTGTTCATAAATACATCACATTCGATAATTTAATCACCGAAAATGTGTCAAGTTCGAGACATCAAGAATTCTACTAAGTTATAAGTCTCACAGATACGAAATTCCTAAGTCTGAATAACACTTGGTCAAATGCTCAAGTTACATTATCATCGGTAGTAAAATGTTACAAATCTCATGTAGCTACTGGTTAAACCTTTAAGTTTCCCTTAACACAGGTTGAGAAATTTATAAGTCCGAGTTACTTCGGCACGCGCTGAATATTTCCAAGTATCAACGCACGATTGAGTTTTTCATAAGTCCGGCGAACAGTATTGCGGACGATAGAGTTTCACGTTCGCGACCCGTATAATGTCGGTTCGACATACTGCCGTTGTTGAGTTACGATGCATAACTACTTTCACTTCGTTGACCCCCTCTCTTTTATATGCAGAGTCAAGGCAACTGCAGTTTGCTTGCAAAAAATGTGTTTCTTTCTACGTCGATTTCTCAGTAACTTGTACGCCGATTAACATGAAATTTTAATATGATGACATCTAATTAATGAGCTTCACGGTGATGTGCTTTAAATTTTGATATCTCAACTAGTTGCCGAGATATTAAAAATGATCCAGAATATTCCAGGCGAGTCGGTGACATGTGGCGATTCAATCAACAATCAATCAATACTGATCTGCATTTAGGGCAGTCGCCCAGGTGGCAGATTCTCTATCTGTTGCTTTCCTAGCCTTTTTCGAAATGATTTCAAAGAAATTGGAAATTTATTGAACATCTCCCTTGGTAAGTTATTCCAATCCCTAACTCCCCTTCCTATAAATGAATATTTGCCCCAGTTTGTCCTCTTGAATTCCAACTTTATCTTCATATTGTGATCTTTCCTACTTTTATAAACGCCATTCAAACCTATTCGTCTACTAATGTCATTCCACGCCATCTCTCCGCTGACAGCTCGGAACATACCACTTAGTCGAGCAGCTCTTCTTCTTTCTCTCAATTCTTCCCAACCCAAACATTGCAACATTTTTGTAACGCTACTCTTTTGTCGGAAATCACCCAGAACAAATCGAGCTGCTTTTCTTTGGATTTTTTCCAGTTCTTGAATCAGGTAATCCTGATGAGGGTCCCATACACTGGAACCATACTCTAGTTGGGGTCTTACCAGAGACTTATATGCACTCTCCTTTACATCCTTACTACAACCCCTAAACACCCTCATAACCATGTGCAGAGATCGGTACCCTTTATTTACAATCCCATTTATGTGATTACCCCAGTGAATAACTTTCCTTATATTAACACCTAGATACTTACAATGATCCCCGAAAGGAACTTTCACCCCATCAACGCAGTAATTAAAACTGAGAGGACTTTTCCTATTTGTGAAACTCACAACCTGACTTTTAACCCCGTTTATCAACATACCATTGCCTGCTGTCCATCTCACAACATTTTCGAGGTCACGTTGCAGTTGCTCACAATCTTGTAACTTATTTATCACTCTACTAGCAAATGTACCCGTGCTTCGCTACGGTGTTCAACATTGTATTCGAATATCGAAGTAAACAGTGTACATGCAGTAAATAAGATTGTTTTAAAATTGCATGTCTCTTAGCGTTATCCGAGAAAGAGCATGGGAATGTCCCCATACGTTGTTTCCAATGTAAAGTGTTTGTTACGGATTTGTGATACAACGGCAGGCTCACTTGCCTACTGCCATTCACAATTGAGTTGGGAAGTTTACATTATAATTGGAGGCCCCATTGCCTACTGCGCGGTCACAATCAAGTTGGGAGTGTTCGTTACAATGGCAGGCCCCATTTCCTACTCCCAAACAGATTACAGTCGAGGAGATTTTATTATAATGGCAGGCAAATTCCCTACCACCTTTCAAAATTGAGTTGTACCGTTATCATTATAATGTCAGGCCGATTTTCCTACTGCCAGCCAGCTTACTGCCAGTCACACCAAGTTGGTGAGTTTCCATCAAAATAGCAGGCCACTATGCCTAATGCCAGTCACATTTTAGATGAGGACATTTGTTTATAATGGCGGGCACCCTTGCCTTCTGCCAAACACAATTGGGTAGGGAAGCTTTACACAAAACTGCATGCTCACTTGCCTTCTGCAAGTCAAATCGAGAAGCGAACTATTCATTACAATTGTAGACCTTCCTTACTAATGACAGTTACACAGGAGGTGGAGAAGGGCCCTTTCATACAGCCAGTCAAAGTCGGTGTGGGGAGTACTGATTACATTAGCAGACCCGCCCTTTCTCGATCGCTACAAATCGACATCAGTGAATATATATAGATCGACATACGAAAGTACATGCGTGTTTACAATATTGAAGA
This sequence comes from Anabrus simplex, assembly GCF_040414725.1. Classification (NCBI taxonomy): domain Eukaryota; kingdom Metazoa; phylum Arthropoda; class Insecta; order Orthoptera; family Tettigoniidae; genus Anabrus; species Anabrus simplex. The sequence goes on from NC_090265.1 coordinate 1,559,166,000, forward strand.
CCTTCATTTACAGATTAACTGCTACTAAACGTACGTCATATCTACAAAGAATTATACTATAAGACGCGCCGGATTTAGTGCCCTAAATGGCTGGTCCTATGATATGTCATCTATTCTAGGGTCAGATTGAGTTAGAAACGTGGAACAGGGTAACGTTTTTGTAAGATTATCTCACATTACATTACTTTTCGGATAATTATGTGACAGCTACATACATAGCATTTGGCTCACATATGGCTACTGGGTGGGCCAATTTTCGTGAAGAGTTTGATGATTCTGTATTTCATATAAGTAATCGAAAGTATGAATTATGCTTGTGAAAATTCCAAACTGACTTAACATCGATTAATAGAGAAAAATCAAGCGTAAAAGGGATACAGATACGGCAAAAAGTCATAAGACCAAGGTTGTAGATCATTCCAAATTGAACGGAGAATGTGCAATCTGTTATGTGATAGGAATTTCCGAAGGTCTGCACCATCATTAAAATTGCCTGCATATTTCGATATTCTTCGGGGATAAAAAGTGAAAAATGTAATAATCTAGGATTTTTCCGTTCGTTACAGGCTAAAACGTATAATTTTGTCAAATTTCAATTATCTTCTTTTTTTCTTTTGGCAGATTATGCCGCAATCTGGATTTTGGGCGAGGCGGTTAAAAATTAGGACTTTGAGGAAACTAAACCAAAAATTGTGCAGATGGTCATTATTACCCCTTAAACGGAAAGCTGTACGAAAATTTCGCCAAAATAGTCAGTGTAGTGGCACACAGTCGTTACGATTTGATTTATATAAATAAGGAATCTGCTCCATGTAAAACACCTTTATGGCTATGTCCGCTGGACTTAACCTGCAAAACTGACCATTCATGGTATCTCCCTTATTAATCCTCCTGACGAAAAAATGCACATGAAAAAAAGGTTTAGAGGTGGAATTCCATCACGTTTGGTCGATTTCCAGTCAGGTTGCTCTTGTTCTGTATATATTGTGGAAGAGTAAAATCACCATTTCGGTTCCCTATAAACCGCCAGTCCATTCCGGAACATGAAATGTTATTTACGTTTAAAACCTACCTTTGGACAGGTGGATGCTAAATATAAATTTTGGTTCGAATGTCTTCAGTAGTTTTCAAGTTGAAAGGAATACGCTTTACACGCCCCCGCTCGTGAGTTTAGTCCGATGGGACTTGTACAGAAAAACGGTCCCTTAATGATATCTCCCTTATTAATCCTCGTATCGAAATGATGCACATGAGAAAAAGGTTTAGAAATTAATTTCTACCAAGGCAGGTAGATTTAAATTAACGTTGGTTGTGTATATTTTGTGGAAGTGCAAAATCCTGTTTCTGTTTCGTATAAACCCCCAGTCAGTTCAGGGATTTAGAAACAATATTTGCCCTAAAACCTGTCAAGGACAGGCGTATTCTGAATATGAGTCTTGGAAATACATCCAGTAGTTTCTAGCACTCGCGTACATACGGCGTAATTAAGGAAGAAAATACAGTTAAGAAAGTTGAAAGTAATAGAAAATGGATTATAACTGAAGACAGCCGGATAACGACAAATATGTAAATGCCAAGTGAATGTATTGGAAAATCAAATGCCCCTCAATAAATTATGCTAGTGTGAGTTATGGATATAATAAAGCGGTAACAGAGGAGAAAGTTAGGTCCAGTGATTCCTAGGTAAACAAATAATAAGAAGATGACTAATGGTGTTATTACTTAATCTATTCGAGGGCGGTTATAACAACCAACGATATTCCGCCAATATCCCGCAGGTAGGCCGATTGACGCCTCTCTTGTCTTCTACCCAAGGAACAACCACGAATTTAAAAGCATGATGAGAAAAATGGCAATACGTTACTTCCCTGCTGGCATGTAGTCAGAAATTTTGCCATGGTAACCTGTAGGTTCGTTGTCGGTCTGTCTGACACTCAATGCAGAGCATGATACCAGCGGAAAATTGTAAATTTCTCCGTCATGTGAAGAGTAAGGTAAATTATGAACATAACTAAAGTTGTTTATAATGAAGAGACGTTTCCCGTACGGTAAACGAAGTTTACAGAAAATCAATAGTATAAGAGAAAATGGAGGAAAACCATTTTGGTTTTCCTATAAACCCCCAGTCTTTTCAAATATTTTAAAATGATATGCATATCAAAACCTTTCCCGGGATGAGTATACACTAAATATGAAGTTTGGTTGAGATCTATCCAGCCGTTTCGACGTGATGGTGGAAAAACCATTCTGATTTTCCTATAAACCCCCCGTCTATTCAAAGATTTTAAAATGATATGCATATCGAAACCTTCCCCGGGATGAGTATACTCTAAATATGAAGTTTGGTTGAGATCTATCCAGCCGTTTCAACGTGATGGTGGAAAAACCATTCTGACTTTCCTATAAACCCCCGTCTATTCAAAGATTTTAAAATGATATGCATGTCAAACCTTCCCCGGGATGAGTATACTCTAAATATGAAGTTTGGTTGAGATCTATCTAGCCGTTTCGACGTGATGGTGGAAAAACCATTCTGGTTTTCCTATAAACCCCCCATATATACAAAGATTTTAAAATGATATGCATATCAAAACCTTTCCCGGGATGAGTATACTCTAAATATGAAGATTGGTTGAGATCTATCCAGCCGTTTCGACGCGATGGTGGAAAAACCATTCTGATTTTCCTATAAACCCCCCGTCTATTCAAAGATTTTAAAATGATATGCATGTCGAACCTTCCCCGGGATGAGTATACTCTAAATATGAAGTTTGGTTGAGATCTAGCTAGCCGTTTCGACGTGATGGTGGAAAAACCACTCTGGTTTTCCTATAAACACCCCGTTTATTCAAAGATTTTAAAATGATATGCATAACAAAACCTTCCCCGGGATGAGTATACTCTAAATATGAAGTTTGGTCGAGATCTATCCAGCCGTTTCGACGTGATGGTGGAAAAACCATTCTGGTTTTCCTATAAACCCTCCGCCTATTCAAAGATTTTAAAATGATATGCATATCGAAACCTTCCCCGGGATGAGTATACTCTAAATATGAAGTTTGGTTGAAATCTATCCAGCCGTTTCGACGTGATGTTGGAACAGACAAACAGACAAACAGACAGACAGACAAACAGACAAACAAACAGACACGAAACGTAAAAACCACCGATTCGGTCTTGAGTTGACCTAAAACGGATAAATATCTGAAAAATTGGCAAAACAAAAGAAATTACAGACAGCGGACCCCCTACAATTTTATTTATATAGATAGAGAATAACATCATCCGCAAAAAGCCTTACCTCCGATTCCACTCCTTTACTCATATCATTTATATATATAAGAAAACATAAAGGTCCGATAACACTGCCCTGAGGAACTCCCCTCTCAACTATTACAGGGTCTGATTACGTCACAGCCGATGACGTGTAAACTTCCCTCTCACTCGCTCCGAACTTCACATTGTCTCGCTAACCTACATGCTGTGATTAGCTGTTCAAAGCCGTGCTATTTCCAATACGTGATAAAATAGTGGGCTATGTCCCAGGAATAAATATGACCTTAGACATTCCTGGTACAGTACATACCCTTCCATTTTTCACTAAAATTTGTATGACTGCCAATTACGCTTGCCACCATGTTATCCTTTGCTGCCTTTTTTGCTAGATTCAATTTCCTAGTAAGTTCCTTCAATTTCTCCTTAATTCCACAGCCATTTCTAACCCTATTTCTTCCCAATCTGCATCTCCTTCTCAGTATCATTATTACTCTATTATACTAAGGTGGGTCTTTGCCATTCCTTACCAGCTTTAAAGGTACAAAGCTGATTTCACGTTTCTCAACAATGGCTTTAAACCCATCCCAGTGTCTGGTTTTCATTTTTATTTACCTTTTTCCTCCGACCATGGTTACTTTTTTAAAACTCCCTCATGCCTGGTTTATCAGCCATATGGTACTGCCTAAGAGTCCTACAATTAAGACCTTCCTTTCTATCACATTTATTTTTAACTACGACGAAAACAGCTTCATGATCACTAATACCACCTATTACTACGGTTTCTCTATGGTGTTCAACTGGTTTTACCAGCACCACGTCCAGGATATTTTTCCCTTTAGTTGATTCCATCACTTTCTGAATCAGCTGTCCTTCCCATATTAGCTTGTTCGCCATTTGTTGGTCAAAGCCATTCGCATTTCCTTCCCAATTGACACCTGGTAAATTCAGATCTCCCGCTACAATCACATCCCTTTCCATGTCTTTCCCACATAGCTGATTATATTATCAACTAATTGTGTATCAGCGCCAGCGCTACCCTTTCCCGGTCTACACACTCCAAAGACATCAGGTTGCCTATTATCTTTAGAAATGTGCCTTACACCTAAAATTTCACGTTTGTCATCTTTAACGTTTTCGTAGCTTACAAATTCTTTTTTCACCAGAATAAATACTCCCCCTCCTACCATTCCTATCCTATCTCTACGATACACACGAAAGTTCTTTGAGAAAATTTCTGCATCCATTATATCATTTCTCAGCCATGATTCAACTCCTGTATCTGGTAAGTATATATCTATTAAATTACTTAGTTCTATTCCTTTCTTTACAATACTTCTATAGTTCAACACTAACATTTTATGTCATCCCTACTTGATTTCCAGATCCCTGCACCTTTATCACCGCTCCCTAGACCACCCAGTTTCCCTGAATGTACCTCCCTATTACCCTTCCAAACAAATTTCCAAACTTATACGTACCACTGCGGTTTAAGTGGAGGCCATCTGAGCGCAGATCCCTATCTCCTACCCACCCATTATGATCTAGAAATCTCACTCCCAGTTTCCCACATACCCAATCAATTGTCTCATTTAAATCCCCCTCCTACACAGTATTCCACTGATAACAATCTCCGCTACCTTAAACTATGTTGGTACTTATACCAGCTTGCATTAAGTTGTTGGTACCAACGTGAAACACTACCACCTTCTCCTCCTCCTTCTCTTCTACTTTCCTCAACATCTGCCTCAAACTAATTCCTGGATAACACTCCACCCTGGCTTCCTTTCCTCCACACACATTCCCCACATGTCTAACTATTGAATCCCCCATGACCAGAGCCTCAACCCTACCCATCTCATTTGATCCCCTCCTCTCTTGGTCAGCCCTATCTTTCCTGACAGCTGCAGAAGCTACTTCCTCCTCCCTTTTCTCCCTCCCATGACCCTGTTCCTCCAGTCTTTTCCTATCCTCTACTCTACATTTCCCTTTCCTACCTTTTCCCTTCCTCGTACTTCCACACATAGTTCCTCATCTTCCCTCTGTTGTTCTACCTGCAGCGATTTCCGGATCCCTTCCATTTTTTTCTCTCTGATTAATGTTATATAGATGATGGTTGCCTAGTTGTACTTCCTCGTAAAACAATAGTCACCGCCACAAGAACATGAAAGTAATTAACCTCGTCACTATTTTGTTCCATTCCATTGCTGCTAGACCTACAACTATTCAAGATCTACAGGAAATATTATATGTAGGTTTAGTAAATATTTTTTGCGTTTTGAGGTCTTAAATTTAGCATTTTTTAGCGTTTATACATTTTTGAATGAGCTTTTTATAGTGTTATGAAGAAAGGCAGAAAATACGAGTTCATTCATCAAAAGGTATAATGTTAACGTAAAACCAAAAATCGCATTTGCATAGAACCAAGAATAAAATAAGACTAAATGAAGTGTAGTAGAATTGTACATTCGTTTTGAATTGATACAGACTAAAGCATAACGCAGAAAGAAAACAAAGTTGTAATTGACTGGCAAATGTAAACCGTGCTTCGCTACGGTATTCTGTATTGTATACGGATTTCTACGTGAATTACTGAGCATGCAGCGAGAAAGATTATATTAAATTGCATGTCTCTTACCGTTATCCGAGAAAAAACCACGGGGACGACCGCATACGTTGCTTCCGATGTACGGTGCGCGTTGGGAGTACGGGAATTTCTACTATAACGGCATGCTCACTTGTCTAATATCATTCACAATGAAGATGGGCAGTTTTCATCATAAAGACAGAAATACACCGCAGAATGGTAGCTTGGCGTCTGTCTTGCCTTCTACCCGACGAACAACCACGAGTTTAGAGGGAATGACGACGAAAATAGCATTATATTACTTCCCTGCTGACAAGCAGCCGGAGACGTTGCCATGGAAACCGGTAGGTTCGTTGTCGGTCACTCAATGCAGAGCATGACACTCGCAGAAAGTAGTAATAGTCTCCGTCATTTGAAGAGTAAGAGAAATTATGTACATAACAAACGTTGTTTAAAATATAGGTACGATTAACATATAGTCTACGGATTTTACAGAAAATCAATACGGTAGTATAAAAGAAAATTTAAAAATCTTGTTCTGGTATTCCTATAAACTCCCAGTCTATTCCGTTATTTGTAATCGCTTGCATACCTGTATCTGCTCCTGAATGAGTATACTCTAAATATGAAGTTTCGTCGAGATCTAACAGTCGTTTCGCCGTGTTGATGGAACAGGCGGACAGACACGGAAGCTAAAAACCACTGCTACGGTCTTGAGTTGGTTTAAAACAGATAAATATCTGAAAAATTGGCAAAATAAATGAAATAACAGACGGCGGACCCCCTATTACTTTATTTATGTACTGTAGATTTTATAGAAACCAACTGCGATTGACAAAGCTATTTTAAATAACTGACCAACGCATGATTGACGGTAACACAGCAAAATAATTATAATGTTTTGCTACAGCTGTGGAGTACAGCTTTTTAGCCGTTCTGATTTTGCATATTTTAATATACACTGACTGACAGAGCAAATGCAACACCAAGAAGGAGTGGTCAGAACTTTATGCCAATTGCAGGGTAGACTGACGTCACTGAGGTATGCTCATGATGTGAAATGCGCCGCTGTGCTGCGCACGTAGCGAACGATAAATGGGACACGGCGTTGGCGAATGGCCCACTTCGTACCGTGATTTCTCAGCCGACAGTCATTGTAGAACGTGTTGTCGTGTGCCACAGGACACGTGTATAGCTAAGAATGCCAGGCCGCCGTCAACGGAGGCATTTCCAGCAGACAGACGACTTTACGAGGGGTATGGTGATCGGGCTGAGAAGGGCAGGTTGGTCGCTTCGTCAAATCGCAGCCGATACCCATAGGGATGTGTCCACGGTGCAGCGCCTGTGGCGAAGATGGTTGGCGCAGGGACTTGTGGCTCGTGCGAGGGGTCCAGGCGCAGCCCGAGTGACGTCAGCACGCGAGGATCGGCGCATCCGCCGCCAAGCGGTGGCAGCCCCGCACGCCACGTCAACCGCCATTCTTCAGCATGTGCAAGACACCCTGGCTGTTCCAATATCGACCAGAACAATTTCCCGTCGATTGGTTGAAGGAGGCCTGCACTCCCGGCGTCCGCTCAGAAGACTACCATTGACTCCACAGCATAGACGTGCACGCCTGGCATTGTGCCGGGCTAGAGCGACTTGGATGAGGGAATGGCGGAACGTCGTGTTCTCCGATGAGTCACGCTTCTGTTCTGTCAGTGATAGTCACCGCAGACGAGTGTGGCGTCGGCGTGGAGAAAGGTCAAATCCGGCAGTAACTGTGGAGCGCCCTATCGCTAGACAACGCGGCATCATGGTTTGGGGTGCTATTGCGTATGATTCCACGTCACCTCTAGTGCGTATTCAAGGCACGTTAAATGTCCACCGCTACGTGCAGCATGTGCTGCGGCCGGTGGCACTCCCGTACCTTCAGGGGATGCCCAATGCTCTGTTTCAGCAGGATAATGCCCGCCCACACACTGCTCGCATCTCCCAACAGGCTCTACGAGGTGTACAGATGCTTCCGTGGCCAGCGTACTCTCCGGATCTCTCACCAATCGAACACGTGTGGGATCTCATTGGACGCCGTTTGCAAACTCTGCCCCAGCCTCGTACGGACGACCAACTGTGGCAAATGGTTGACAGAGAATGGAGAACCATCTCTCAGGACACCATCCGCACTCTTATTGACTCTGTACCTCGACGTGTTTCTGCGTGCATCGCCGCTCGCGGTGGTCCTACATCCTACTGAGTCGATGCCGTGCGCATTGTGTAACCTGCATATCGGTTTGAAATAAACATCAATTATTCATCCGTGCCGTCTCTGTTTTTTCCCCAACTTTCATCCCTTTCGAACCACTCCTCCTTGGTGTTGCATTGTCACTGTCAGTCAGTGTATACAATGGTATATTGAGACATTTAAATACTCACAACTAATTTAATACAATTATTTTTCTTTCTTAATAGGTAAAAAGCCCTTCTAAGTAACCAGTTACACGCTCGTTCATCTTTATTTTGTCATTTCACGAGTGGATCTGAAACCTATTTCTGGTTGATTCCATAGTTTTCGGGGACCCTAGGCGGACTGGTGACAGTCCCAGTGACACTTGGAATCGTATACATCATATCTATAGAGCAACGCGTAAATACGCACAGTTAGTACTTTTATTAGCGGTATTTGTTTGAAAAGATAAAACTACTTCCCGGACAATCTTGGGCTCCACAAGGAAACAGTAAAACTCGAAACTAAATAATACGAAATTAAAACTTAAAACGATACACATAGGGCCTAACAATATTTCTAAATCTACAAAAGAATTCCGTGAACTATCAATGAACGTCACAATAAGGAAATACACAAAAATTCACTTCAAACAGGTAATTTCTTTCTTTCTTTCTTTCTTTCTTTTTCTACCACTTTTTCCCACACCTATAGGGTCGCGGTTGCGAACTGCGTCGCACATGTGGACTTTTTTCCTGTTTTACGGCCGGATGCCCTTCCTGACGCAACCCTATATTGAGGGATGTAATTACTATTGCGTGCTTCTGTGGTGTTTGGTAGTGTGGCATGTTGTCTGAATATGAAGAGGAGAGTGTTAGGACGGTCACATACATCCAGTCCCTGAGCCAGAATAATTAAACAGAAGTGATTAAAAACCCCGACCCGGCCGGGAATAGAACGCAGGATCCTCTGAACCGAAGGCCAGTACGCTGACCATTCAGCCAACGAGTCGGACACTTTATACAAGTAGCCTAATACAAATCCTAAAAGTAAATATTAAAAATATAAAGTACCCGAGCAGAGTCGGGCACTACAGATAGTTTGAAGCAGTGCTTAATTTCTAAACTTTTAGGTGCCGGGACGTATACTCACACATCCCCCCATTTTCAGCCATACAACAACAATATCGAAGTGACCGATGTATGAGCGGTGCTAGTAATACCATTCCTTATGCAGCCAGTCCCTGGCATGAATGATGTGAAAATATTGTTCATAAGGGGCTTCGCAGACTGATATGTAATAGCAACTTCTGGCTCAGTGAGGAAAACTACCTCACTGCTCATTTCCCTAGTATGCCTCTTCAGCGACGCCTAGGCTATTTATGACAGTTGTTGGTGAAGCTGTGGAGGATCATACCGGCCTTCGGGCTGAATACCCAACATATAACACACACTAACACCGAGATGTTCGGCATATCTAATCTTAAAGCTCCTGCCAGTTTGTCCTATATGCATACACCAGGGCCTCTCAAACGCCCAAAATCTCACGTGTGCAAATTGAGGCGCAGAGTTCCTGTGCACAGTGCATCGGTCCTATTCGGCTCCGCTCGGACCAACGCTTCGCCTCTGGGCTACTCTGCTAAGCTCGGCTCCACTCGGCACGGATTTGGATCGCTACGGAGCAAGTGAGGAAGAGGGAGACAGGCGGAGCGAGCGAGACATGCGTGGGGAAAGAGAGAGACACCGCTATTGCTCCAAATCGAGGAGTGGGGGTCTGCACTCTCGTCAACCAAGCGAAGTCGTCTTTTGCACCGTGCACAGTGCAACTCTGACAGGCCCTGACATACACACTAACACCGTCATAAAACTGTTTGAAGCATGTATGAACGTACATGTTCCTGTAACTTTTTATTGAGCAATCACCTTAAAAACACCGTGGAGAAGGGAATTCCCTGGGAGGTGCCGGAACGCTGTTCTGGCCGAAATTAAGCACTGGTATGAAGATAAAGCTGGAATTCAAAAGGATAAATTGGGGAAAATATTAATTCATAGGTCAAGGAGTAAGATTTCATCTCAGTCTGACACTGCACCGTTTGTACAAATGTGAACACACACATATATATTTCACAGTTAATATGAACTATTGCCAGTAACACCACGCTGTTGAAAGGGCAACTCCAAATGAATGGAGAGTTGCAATATAGTAACCCCATTGCACAAGGGAAAGGGTGGCAAACATAAAGCGGAAAATTACAGGCCAGTCAGCTTGAGATATGTAGTTTGTAAGCTCTGGGAAAGCATTCTTTGGTTTAGGAAAGGTTATTCCACGGAAGCTCAACTTGTAGGATTCCAGCAAGATATGGCAGATATTTTAGGTTCAGGAGGTGAAATGAACTATATCGCCATTGACCTATCCAAAGATTTTGACAGGGTAGATCATGGGAGATTGCTGACAAAAATGAGGACAATTGGACTAGCCAAAAGAGTGGTTGAATGAGTGGCTACATTTCTAGAAAATAGAACTCCGAGAATTAGAGTAGGTGAAGCATTATCTGATCCCGTAATGGTTAAGAGGGGAGTCCTTTATGTTTTCATATATATAAATGATATGAGTAAAGATCTGGAATCACAGGTGAGAATATTTTCGGATGATGTTATACTGTATGGAGCAGGATTGTGAGCGACTGCGGGGGGACTTAAACAATGTTGTGAGATGGACAGCAGACAATGGTATGAATGTAAATGGGATGAAAAGTCAAGTTGTAAGTTTCACCAGGAGGAAAAGTCCTCTCACTTTCAATTATTGTGTTGAAGGGGTGATAGTACCTCATGGGGAACAATGTAAGTATGTACGGTACCTAGGTGTTAATATAAAGAATGATCTTCATTGGGATTATCTTATTAACGAGGTAGTTAAGGGAGGTTACACATGGTTATGAGAATATTTAGGGGTTGTAGTAAGGATGTAAAGGAGAGGGCGTACAATTCTCTGGTAAGACCGCTGTTAGAGTATGGCTCAAGTGTATGGGACCCTCACCAGGACTACCGTACTTGATATGAGAACTAGACAAAAAATCAAAGAAAAGCAGCACGATGTGTTCTGGGTGATTTTAGACAAAGTAATGTTACCTACTAAAATGTTGCAAACTTTGGGCTGGGAAGAGTTGGGAGCAAGGAGACGAGATGCTCGACTATGCGGTATGTTTCGAGCTGTCAATGGTGAGTTAGCGTGGAATGGCGTAAGTAGAAGAATAAGCTTGAGTGAAGTTTTTAAAAGTGCGAGAGATCATGGAGATAAAGTTGGAAGTCAAGAGGACAAATTGGAGCAAATATTCATTTATAGGACGAGGAGTAAGGGATTGGAATACATTTTCAAGGGTCATGATCGATAAAATTTCCAAGTTCGTTGAAAATATTTAAGAAAAAGTTAGGTAAACAATTATATATAAATGTAAATATGAGGTCCCTAAACAATTGATACGGAATCTGCCACCTGGGCGATCGCCGTAAATGCATATCATTGATGCTTGATTGATATTGGTACCGTACCGAAATTAATCCGAAATCACACATGTCGCTATAAACAGAGCTGAACAACTGAAGCTTGATGCGAGGTACCATATGGCTTGACCGTCTAGATGTACCTCGATGTTTCAGTTGGCATGAAGCTCAGTGTGAACTAAGGCTTGAAATGACATGAAATATGACCGTCTAAATGGGCCTTTAGAATTTCACTCCCCCGGATCTACGTTGCACTCCTGGCCTTGGCACTACATACGGTGCTTCAGAGAAAGAAAACTTATGTGCCATCTATTGAGCGAACAGAATACTGAAACACCACCAAGATTACGTACTCTCTCTCTCTCTCTCTCTCTCTCTCTCTCTCTTCGAGATCGATATATGCTCGATTATCGATCAGACCAACCCTAGCCAGGGATCGCAATGCATTTTATTCGATAAATTGCGGGGAATTACCATCTTCATGCCAACGTATACTATATTAGTCATTACCTTTCTTATCTTACCAACTAATTGTCCGTTGCACACCGAAAGCAGCACCGTTTTCATGAGTGTAAAGTACCGTAAGTAGAATTACGTTATGTTTTTCATTCATCACATTTCGATTCCTATTCATTTCCGTATGTTTGTGAAACGGACGAACAATTGATGAGATACCTTATGCATATGTAAATAGATATTGATGTTATCTCACAACGCTTGACTGTAAGGTAGAAAGGCAGAAGTCTATGCTCCCATATTATTTCTCATTAGGAAGCAGACTTGATCCTACGGTACCTAGGCGTACCACAGTAGGTAAATTCATCATAGTCTTCTGTAGAATACGGTATCTAAACGTAAATTAACTTGTGTAGAGTAGACAATGGCTATTCATTATACGAGGTAACTAGAGCTGCGCGCCACGGCTTGCATTTTTGTGAGGGTCAGAAATTGTAGATTTTTTATTTCTTGAGTGTAATCGGAGGTTAACACGGTAGTATGTTTTTATACTGGTTGTTTGTGGCAGGGGTGTAGCCAGGGCAGGGTGCGAAATCGCGGGGGTGGGGGCGGCGGGAAGGAGGGATTTCCCCCCACCGACGATTTTATCTCAAAGGTTCCCCCCACTAAAATTGCCCGGGGGGGATTCTTTCATTATAAAATAAACAGGAAAATGTAGAACACATATAATTTATTACTGAAATTAATTATTTTACTGGACATATTTTCATAAAAGAAACATCAGCAATAATTCAGATGACTGCCAGACCTTGAGCAATAAAACAACGCAGCAGTGGCAACTCTGCATCTGTAGCCCATTGTTCATGTTTCACTCTGGCAAGTCCACCTGAAACCCAGGCAAAATGGTAAATTACTTGAAGCTCTCCTCCCTTGTCATTGCTGAAAGTAGCTCGAGTTTACACCACTCCTGTACTTCTTGGAGAGGGTGTTTTTCCGATAGGTATCTATAGGATAATATTCACTTAAGCAGGGTACAAACCGACAAATTTGTTCAGTCAACACTTGGCCCTGGTAGAGAAAGGTTCCACTAACAAAGCAACAAATCATGACAAATCGTGCCTCGTCTGGCCTTTCTTTAGAAAGCGACAGTCTCTCATAAAATTCTCAGCTGATTGGAATAACGTTCCTATGTTTATCATTCTCTTTATAACAAAATTCAAGTAAAAAGATCTCAAATTTACATTTTTCTGGATGGAGAGGGTAATTAAATTACAGGGGAATTTTATATCCTCTCCCCCCGCTGGGTACTGACTGAAATAAACATCAGTAGTTAAGCCCTATGTTCCTTCTCCGCCCCCCCCCCCCCCCGCCCACCGCCACCATTTCTTTCTGATTTCGCACCCTGAGCCAGGGGTGTTATGACTGGTGGTTAGAACACCCCCAAAACAACCACCACCACCATGGAATTTTTACTAAAAGAAAATAAACAGAAAGTGACAATAAACTGAACAATCATTCAGAGACATAATTGTAAAACAAACAGATCTGTTGAATCCATTTTTCAACAAGCCTCAAAAATTGTATTTTAGATTGTGAACTGAACTACAGTTCACTGTAAAATTGTTCACCTTGATCGTATCGTTCTTATTCTGTATTTTGATGTAAGATTTTGTTGTGTAGGTAGCTTACTGCAATCTGAATATCTTACATAATTCACTTGTATCATTGTCCTTATCATGACAAGTCATGCACACACACACACACCACACACTCACCTTCATTATGTTCTATCAGCATTTTGTAACTATAAACCCCCACCCCATAGGTCGATCTTGGCTACGCTACTGGCTTTTAGTGGTTGTTACTGTTTTTATTTCCATATGTATACATTTCTTGGGAGTGATGGACCTTGATACATAAGTGTAAGCCAGAGTTGGGCACTTGTGCCCAGTGCAGCTGACCTGGCTTCACATAAATGCCAGCAGCTAACTGTATGTGCCAAGTGTATGTCACTGTCTAGCAAGAGAACAAATTCGGTATAGCACAGAAGGAGTACAGGAGAAACAAACACCAGTAAACTATAATCACAAGAGAAACCTTTTTCAGAATATTCATGTTTGATTTATACTGTGCTTGATACCAGTATTAACGGACATGGTTGTGTTTTCCTATACTCACACACTCAAAGAAAACTGGCGTTATATATACATACTTTTTTTACAATGTACAGTCACTCAAAATGAGAATGAATGCATGGTATTGTATGTTCCTCAGAATATTTTATCAGACTTACATTTTTCCAGTATTGAAGTATTATTCACCTCCCATGTAGCCAAAAACCATGTAGATACCCACAACAAACATTACCGTGTATCTATAGGTTCAATTTGTTATCGGTACCATACTGAAAAAATATATCTACAAGGAACTTACAAAATGCCACATGCTCTTTTTTTTTTTTTTTTTTTAGCATCTGTACAGAGATACAGAGTTGCAAGTTGTGATTTACACTTTCTTGGATGGGAATGAAAGAATTTCCACTTTTCTGTGATCCATTCAGTAAAACGTTGTACATAATTTTTAAAAAGTGTTATTCTTGATTTTGCACTGTATTCTAGTTTTTGTGACTTTCCCTGTTGAATGAGTTTCTGAAAATAGTATTTAAACCCTATATTCAACCATTTTTCAATGCCAGGCTGAATAGCTCAGACGGTAGAGCGCTGGCCTTCTGAGCCCAACTTGGCAGGTTCAATCCTGGCTCAGTCCAGTGGTATTTGAAGGTACTCAGATACGTCAGTCTTGTGTCAGTAGATTTACTGGCACATAAAAGAACTCCTGTGGGACAACATTTTGGCATTTCAGCATATCCAAAAACCAAAAAGTAGTTAATGGAACGTAAAAAAACAACAACCAACCACTAAAACGTATCACGTGAATGAGCATGTTTTGTTTTACAGTTTCATTCTACAAACTTTCTTGATCAATCAATCAATCAATCAATCAATCAATCAATCAATCAATCAATAAATACTGATCTGCATTTAGGGCAGTCGTCCAGGTGGCAGATTCCCTATCTGTTGTTTTCCTAGCCTTTTCTTAAATAATTTCAATGACATTGGAAATTTATTGAACATCTCCCTTGGTAAGTTATTCCAATCCCTAACTCCCCTTCCTATAAACAAATATTTACCCCGATTTGTCCTCTTGAATTCCAACTTTACCTTCATATTGTGATCTTTCCTACTATTAAAGACGCCACTCAAACTTATTCGTCTACTAATGTCATTCCACACCATTTCTCCGCTGACAGCTCAGAACATACGGGCAGCTCGTCTTCTTTCCCCCAGTTCTTCCCAGCCCAAACTTTGCAACATTTCTGTAACGCTAATCTTTTGTCGGAAATTACCCAGAGCAAATTGAGCTGCTTTTCTTTGGATATATTTCCAGTTCTTGAATCAAGTAATACTGGTGAGGGTCCTATACACTGGAACCATACTCTAGTTGGAGTCTTACCAGAGACTTATATGCCCTCTCCTTCACATCCTTACTACAACCCCTAAACACCCTCATAACCATGAGCAGAGATCTGTATCCTTTATTTACAATCCCATTTATGTGATTACCCCAATGATCTTTCCTTATATTAGCCCCTAGATACTTACAATGATCCTCAAAAGGAACCTTCACCCCATCAACGCAGTAAATAAAACTCAGAGGACTTTTCCTATTTGTGAAACTCACAGCCTGACTTTAACCCAGTTTATCATCATACCATTGCTTGCTGTCCATCTCACAACATTATCAAGGTCATTTTGCAGTTGCTCACAATCTTGTAACTTATTTATCACTCTATAGAGAATAACATCATCCGCTGGTTTTGCTAAAAATGAAGATACTTGGACCTGTGTTAGCTGTGGCGAGAGCAATTTGAATAGCGGTAACAAACCTAGGTCTACAACGGTCAACGAATCGCTGGCGTCTCATTCCTTGGAGGATGGAGGTAATGATAATGTACTTGTAATTCTCTCTTTATTGCAACAGGATTTACAAGCATTAAAAGCAGAAAATGAGATTTTAAAGGAGAAGGTACGTTTACTGGAATCGAAAGTACCAGTACCAGTAAACACTCAGAACACGGGTGGCTCCGTGAATTCTAGCGCGTGGTGTCATGTTGCTTCAGATTCTAGGAGGAAAAGAGTACAGTTAAATAAGGACAACTTTGTAATTGACACTAAAAATAGATTTTCAGCCCTGAGGGAAGTAAGCGATACACAAGGTATCCGCACGGGAAGCAGTCAGACGTATAGCGCAAGACCCGTTACGAGAAGCGGCAAAGTTAGGCCTAAAATCTCACACAGTGCACCGGCGAAAGTGTCGAACATTCTCATATTTGGTGATAGCCAGGCGAGGGGAATTGCGGAGAAAATGAACAATAAAGATATTGCAGCATCGGCTGTCATCTATCCTGGGGCCCCAATGACGAAGGTATTGGAAAACACGGAGCAGGCGGCAAGAAATCTCGGAAGTCATGATGCAGTAGTGATCATCGGCGGGACGAACGACGTAGCTCACAACGACGCTAAGAATGTCATTTCTGAACTTAAATGTACACTAGGTAAGCTGACTCACACTAACATCTTTGTAGTGAACGTGCCCCACAGGCATGATTTGATTAGAGACTCGTGTGTGAACATTGAAGTGGACAAAGTTAATACAGATATGGTTAAAATTTGTAAACATTTTCGTAATACACAGGTAATTGATAGCAGCAGTTTCGAGAGACACTGTTACACAAAGCATGGCCTTCATCTAAACAATTCAGGTAAACAAAAGATAGCAAATATTGTTCTAGATTTTATTAATCTTAAGATATGTACTGTAAAAGAGGCAACTCCCTTGAGTTATAATACTGACCAGAAAAACTAGTAGAAAGAGCCAGCCGTACTTCAAGCTGGCTCAGCCAACTAGAAAATGAAACTCAGGAAAGTAACGAATTTCAAGTTAACCAATTGCAACAGTCAAGTTTTAGGGAGGAAGGGGGTCTGAGATTGCTCTTGGTAAACTGTCAGAGTGTAGTAAATAAACAATTAAAATTCGGTACATTGATGGAATCTTATGAGACTGATGTGGTGATAGGAGTGGAATCGTGGTTGAGAGAAGGGGTGGGTAACAGAGAAGTATTTCCAGAAGGGTACACAGTCTATCGTAGAGACCGAGGAGGTAAAAAGGGAGGGGGGTGTTTATTCTGGTGAAGGAAACATATTGTTCACATGAATGGTTTACCGATGAAAGGGATAAAATATTAGGGATAAAATTAATTTGTGATAATATGATGGAGGTGGGAATTATAGGAACATACAGGCCAGAAAGAGAGGAAAGGGACGTGGAAATATTTGAGAAAATAATAGATTATACTCAAAAAAACAATAATAATGATGTGGTAATAATTGGGGGAGATCTAAACTTGCCTGAAGTTGAATGGAATGGAGCTACAAGTGAAGCCCATGAACAGAAACTGGCAAATAAGTTAATCTGGGAGGGAGGATTTACACAAATAGTACAAGAACCAACTCGTCTCAATAACTTACTAGATGTATTCGTGATTAAACCATGGGAAATTGTTGATAAAACTGAGGTAATTGAAGGAATAGGTGACCATAAGGCTGTAATAATGGATGTAGGACTGATACCAAAAAGGCTTAATAAGAGGGTCACACAAGACAAGAAATTGTACAGAAAAACTAAAGTTGATGAATTTGGGACTTACCTTAAATCACAATTCAGTTGTTGGATAAGTGAAGGGAGTAATGTGGATACACTTTGGGCTAAATTCAAAGGAATCATTTGGGAAGGAGAGAAGAGATTTGTACCTGTTAAGAAGGGTAAAATGACCTCAGACCCTGTTTATTATACAAAGGAAATAAGAAAATTAAAAAGAAAATGTAGAATAGTAAACAGGAAAATCAAAGAAGGTAGGGAGAGTAGAGAAACTAGAAAACAGCTAATGAGGGAACTGAATAGCGTGAAAAAGGAAGCAAAAGAGAATTATATGAATGGCGTTCTTCAAGAGCGTAATGACCACAAAGGGAAATGGAAAAAGCTGTATTCATATATCAGGAATCAAAAAGGAAAAGGAATCCAAATTCCTACAATGGTGGGAGAAGCGGGTGAACACTATTTAACAGATACTGAGAAAGCAAACCTCTTTAGTAAGGAATTCAGATATTCAGTAGATGATTGTCAGGAGTTGGAAACCGAAACAGAAGATACAGAAGGAGAGACACAGAGGGAAACAAGAAGCTTCTCATTCACAAATGAAGATATTTTCAGAGAAATCCAACTGCTTCAGCAAGGAAAAGCAGCAGGAAGTGATCAAATTACTGGGGAGGTGTTAAAGACAATGGGGTGGTACATAGTGCCTTATTTAAAATTTCTCTTTGACTATGTCATAAATAATAGTGTAATACCAAAGGAATGGAAGGAATCTATAATAATACCAATTTATAAAGGAAAGGGTGATAAAAGGAAACCAGAAAACTACAGACCAATCAGCCTGACCAGTATAGTTTGTAAAATACTGGAGAGTTTAATATCAAAGTACATCAGAGGGATATGTGATGATAAAAATTGGTTCATGAGGAGCCAGTATGGATTTAGAAAGAAATTTTCTTGTGAGGCACAACTGGTGGGATTTCAGCAGGACATATCAGATCAATTGGATTCAGGAGGCCAGTTAGATTGCATAGCCATAGATCTTTCCAAAGCCTTTGATAGAGTGGAACATGGAATATTATTAAAGAAATTGGAGGGAATAGGACTGGACGTAAGGGTTACACGTTGGGTGAAAACATTTCTAAATTCAAGGGTTCAGAAAGTCAAAGTAGGAAATAATGTATCTCAGGAAGAGAAAGTTTGGAAGGGAATTGCACAGGGTAGTATAATCGGTCCGTTACTTTTCTTAATATACGTAAATGATTTAGGGAATAATATAACATCAAAAATAAGGTTGTATGCAGATGACATAATTGTTTATAGGGAAATAAATACCATTGAGGATTGTTCAGAATTACAAAGGGACCTTGAGTGTATCCAACAATGGGTTGAAGAGAATAATATGAAGGTTAATGGAGGCAAATCAACTGTTAAAACATTTACAAACAGGAGTTTTAAAACTGAATTTGAATATACTTTGGATGGGGTAGTTATCCCAAAAGATGGCAAGTGCAAATACTTAGGTGTAAAATTTGAAAGTAATTTGCACTGGAAGGGTCATGTTGATGACATTGTTGGGAAAGCATACAGATCGTTACATGTCATAATGAGGCTACTTAAAGGATGCAACAAAGAATTAAAAGAGAAAAGTTACCTAAGTATGGTTCGTCCATTATTGGAATATGCAAACAGTGTTTGGGATCCTCACCAAGAATACCTAATAAAAGAAATAGACAGTGTGCAGAGGAAAGCAGCAAGGTTTGTAACAGGGGATTTCAGGAGAAAGAGTAGTGTATCAGAAATGTTAAAGGAACTAGGGTGGGAAACTTTAAGTAAGAGAAGGGAGAAAACTAGACTTATAGGGTTATATAGAGCCTATACAGGAGAAGCAGCATGGGGAGATATCCGTGAGAGGCTTCAGTTGGAAAATAATTATATCGGCAGGACTGACCACAAATGTAAAATTGGAAGAAATTTTAGTAGAAGCGATTGGGGTAAATTTTCATTCATTGGGATGGGTGTAAAGGAGTGGAACAGTTTACCAGGGGTAGTGTTTGATCCTTTTCCAAAATCTGTACAGATATTCAAGAAGAGAATAAACAGCAACAGAGAAAATAAATGAAATGTTAGAGGGCATTCGACCAGTGCAGGTTAGTGTAAATAAAAAAAATGTGTGTGAATAAATTAATTCCATCCCCTAGTCTAAGGAGTTTGGACAGCCAAAGTAGGGGACTGCCTGTAGGGGTGAAGTACAGTGGGGACTTCGAGGGCCTTGGGACCGCTACGGTAGCTGTGAAGGCCCTTCAGGAACTCTGAAAAGTGATGGCAAAAAGGGCTCTGGTTAAGATGCAGCAGGTCGTTATGCTACTTAGGTTCCAGAATGGGTAAAGGAAAACAGAAAAAAGTAAATAAATGCAATGTAAATTTTAATCTTATACCAGTTGTACAGTATCATTTGAAGTAATTCCACATAAAGTATATCAGTTGACTATATTTGTAAGTAGTACAGGAGATATTATTAGTAGAATTTTGTAAACAATATAAATTTACTAAGGATGAGGTGTGTGTTTAATAGAAAAAAATTGTTAGCGTAAATTGTATAATATTGTATTATAGGAAAATTTTGTTCTCTTGTTAATTTAATATTTAGTGCTTGACAATAATGTATTTTAGTGTACCATTTGCCACCGAGGTAGGCACCTCATTTGCAAATAAAGAGATTTTGATTTTTTTGATTTTGAAAAAGCCTTACCTCTAATTCCACTCCGTTACTCACATCATTTATATAAGAAAACATTAAGGTCCAATAATACTGCCTTGAGGAATTCCCCTCTTAATTATTACAGGATCAGATAAAGCTTTGCCCACTCTAATTTTCTGAGATCTATTTTCTAGAAATATAGCAACCCATTCAGTTACTCTTTTGTCTAGTCCAATTGCACTCATTTTTGCCAGTAGTCTCCCATGATCCACCCTATCAAATGCTTTAGACAGCTCAATCGCGATACAGTCCACTTTCATTCATTCATTCATTAATTTATTTCAATTAATTCCAACGAGCCTGCAGGCTTATACATAGGAATTGTACAGAACATTACATACTGGCGGGCACTTACACATCGAAATATAGTTTGTGTATATAAGATAATTAGTAAACGGTTGAACATATAAACACATACAATATATAAAATATGTACATCATCAATATGAGGATTACAGAGAAGTATTTCTGACTGTATTTACATTTACATAACATGAAAGTTGCAAAGGTACAAGAATGGATTATGGAGTATTTTCATTTATATAACATAAGACTTGCTGAAGTACAAGAATAGATTTCAGATTATTTACAATTACATAACATAAAAGTTGCAGACGTACAGGAATTTATTATAGAGTATTTACAGTATATATACATAACACAGAGTTGCAGAGGTACAAGAACAGACCTCCTGAATCTAAGATATCTGCTATATCTTGCTGGAATCCTACAAGTTGAGCTTCAGTGGAATAACCTTTCCTAAAACTGAACTGCCTTCTATCGAACCATTTATCAATTTTACAAACATGTCTAATGTAATCGGAAAGAATGCCTTCCCAAAGCTTACATGCAATGCATGTCAAACTTACTGGCCTGTAATTTTCAGCTTTATGTCTATCACCCTTTCCTTCATACACAGGGGCTACTATAGCAACTCTCCATTCATTTGGTATAGCTCCTCCGACCAAACAATAATCAAGTAAGTACTTCAGATATGGTACTATATCCCAACCCATTGTCTATAGTATATCCCCAGAAATCTTATCAATTCCAGCCGCTTTTCTACCGTATAATGAACTGCCCACATAGTAAGCACTTTGCACGGTCTGCTGTTAGCACAAAATTTACTGTTCTTCCCAGTGTCTTTCTGCAGTTGGATTCGATGAGGCCCTCTCTTTTTTTCACGACTGTAGTTTCTGCCTCCATTTCAAACTTAGGTATTGCTGCAGTGATCAAAGTCTGAATGACAGACCTTCACTTGGGTTAACCTTCACAGCCTGTAACATAACCACACTGTCACTGTGGCTTAAGTAGACACACTGGTCACCTGCCCGCTTATATGTTGTGTACCTTGGGGACAGAAAGCCCAATGTGAACAAGCCTGGTGTAGGGTATTGATACTGTCTCGGGTTACATCTAGTTCAACTTAAAAATAATCTGTAAAGCTCGGCAGGTAAAGATGGCAAGATATTGAGTCCAATTCTATTCTTCTAAAGGTTATCAGGGGCCTCAAAAGTTATGCTTGAAACAGATGCTGACAGCGACTCCCAGTCACTTCATGAGAGCAGATTCTTGGTTGCAAGATAATACCAGCTGCTACGTTTGTACAAAGTATTGGCACTGAAAAAAAAAAAATAACAAAAAAAAATATGGCGTATGGCTTTTAGTGCCGGGAGTGTCCTAGGACATGTTCGGCTCACCAGGTGCAGGTCTTTTGATTTGACTCCCGTAGGCAACCTGCATGTCATGATGAGGATGAAATGATGATGAAGACAACACACACACCCGTAACAGCCAAATTAACCAATGATGATTAAAATTCCCGACCCTGCCGGGAATAAAACCCAGGACCCCTGTGACCAAAGGCCAGCACACTAACCATGTAGCCATGGAGCTGGACAGTATTGGCACTGAACAGACAGGATAAAATGCAGCAGGAATACAAAATACACCTGCTCAGCCATCAGGGCATGGAAGTTTACTGTAAGAGACTACTGGTACACTCTAAAGAGAGAACAGTACAGGTTTTACCTCTAGGTCACAGCCTTCTTGATTCTTATTATTCTCCCATCCTGAGTTCCTGACTCAGATCTGTAAAATATAACATAATCACAAGTTAATATACGGTATTTGAAATGTGGATAATACACATTCCACAATTAATTGCTCATACCTGGCTGGAACTCTTGGTTATGCGTCCTCTTCTTGAACTTTGCTTGGTGTGCAGCGTTTGCAAAGGTGGTGGTGGTTATTTTCAAGGATGCAGAAATTTTCTCTGAACTGAAGAGCCAGCCCAAAAGTTTAGGAGCTAGCAAGAATCCCACCAACCTGGTCAGTGGGTAGTATACCATTTAAGAGGGTAGTATATACATTCTGTTAGTGGCTGGCTGGCGAGCAGATAGGCTTCCTACGCTTTAACAATTGATGTAAGTCCTAATAATTTATAATTATAAAAGTATTTTAACATACAGTTTAACTGTGCAACATAGCTTTTTACTTTTTATAGTACTAGAGGAGCATTTCAAAATCAAACCAAATCAAAATCTCTTTATTTGCAAACGAGGTGTCTACCTCAGTGGCAAATGGTACACTAAAAATACATTATTGTCAAGCACTAAATATTAAAGTAACAAGAGAAGAAAATTTTCCTATAATACAATATTATACAATTTACGCTAACTATTTTTTCTATTAAACACACAGCTCATCCTTAATAAATTTATATTGTGTACAAAATTCTACTTTTAATATCTCCTGTACTACTTACAAATATAGTCAACAGATATGCAGTATGTGGAATTACTTCAAATGATACTATACAACTGGTATAAGATTAGAATTTACATTGCATTTATTTACTTTTTTTTTTTTTTCCTACCCATTCTGGAACCTGAGTAGCATAATGACCTGCTGCGTCTTAACCAAAGCCCCTTTTGCCACCACTTTTCAGAGTTCCTGAAGGGCCTTCACAGCTACCGTAGCGGTCCCAGGGCCCTCGAAGTCCCCACTGTACTTCACCCCTACAGGCAGTCCCCTACTTTGGCTGTCCAAAATCCATGGACCAGGGGATGGAATTAATTTATTCACACACATTATTTTTTATTTACAATAACCTGCACTGGTCAAATGCCCTCTAACACTTCATTTATTTTCTCTGTTACTGTTTATTCTCTTCTTGAATATCTGTGCAGAGTTTGGAAAAGGATCAAACACTACCCCTGGTAAACTGTTCCACTCCTTCACACCCTTCCCAATGAATGAAAATTTACCCCAATCGCTTCTGCTAAAATTCCTTCTAATTTTATATTTGTGGTCAGTCCTGCCGATATAATTATTTTCCAACTGAAGCCTCTCGCAGATATCTCCCCATGCTTCTTCTCTTCTATAGGCTCTATATAATCCTATAAGTCTAGTTTTCTCCCTTCTCTTACTTAAAGTTTCCCACACAAGTTCCTTTAACATTTCTGATACACTACTTTTTCTCCTGAAATCCCCTGTTACAAATCTTGCTGCTTTCCTCTGCACACTATCTATTTCTTTTATTAGGTATTCTTGGTGAGGATCCCAAACACTGTTTGCATATTCCAATAATGGGCAAACCATACTCAGGTAACTTTTCTCTTTTCATTCTTTGTTGCATCCTTTAAGTAGCCTCATTATGACATGTAACGATCTGTATGCTTTCCCAACAATGTCATCAACATGACCCTTCCAGTGCAAATTACTTTCAAATCTCACACCTAAGTATTTGCACTTGCCATCTTTTGGGATAACTACCACATCCAAAGTATATTCAAATTCAGTTTTAAAGCTCCTGTTTGTAAAAGTTGTAACAGTTGATTTGCCTCCATTAACCTTCATATTATTTTCTTCAACCCATTGTTGGATACTTTCAAGGTCCCTTTGTAATTCTGAACAATCCTCAATGTTGTTTATTTCCCTATAAACAATTATGTCATCTGCATACAATCTTATTTTTGATGTTACAGTAGAGTCTCGCTCATCCGACCTTCGCTTATCCAACACTCCGTGTTATCCGACACTGGTAGTCTTAATTTGAACTTTAGGTGGATGCAATTCTGGGACACGGGGTGTGGAGGGTGCGACTGTGGGACAAGCACTGGCAGTCATGTGGTAGGATTGTTCAATGTAGTATTGGTTGGGTGCGGATGTTATAGTTTTCATATCCTCTGTGAGTATGGCGAGTAAACGTAAGAAAGTGATTGTTTCTGTGGAAGATAAATAGAGTGGGTTAAAGAGACTGGACAAAGGGGAAACTCTCCAAAAAATGGCTTCAGATTATGGTGTTGGACGTGTTACAGTGGGAGACTGAAAACATACGAGGGAATAAATTGAAAAGTGGTGCTCTATCAGAGCAACAAGTGATGCACTGAAAATTAGAAAAAAACAATGAAAAATGTGAGTACGAAAAAGTAAGTGAAGCACTATTTCTTTGGTTCACTAAAAACCAGGCAAAGGGCTTGTCAATATCTGGCCCCATTCTGCAAGAAATGGTGGTGTATATCCAGAAGGAGTTTAATAAAGGGACCCTAATTTTACTGCCAGTGCTGGGTGGCTTGATCGGTGGAAAAAACGGTATGGCATTGGGCAGCTTAATATCTGTGGAGAAAAACTGTCAGCTAAATCCGATGAGGTTGTGAAATTTAAAAGACAATTTCAAGAAATAATTCTTGCTGAAGGATTATCCGGTGATCAGATTTTTAATTGCGATGAGACTGGGCTGAATTTAAAGATGCTGACATCAAAACTCTTGCAGCCCAAGCCAAGACGTCTGCCTACAAGCGAAGTAAGGAAAGAGTACTGCATCTACGTACAATTGAATTAATAAGTCAATAAATATAGTCCCGTAAAACATAGTACATAATACAGTATAGCCTATCTGTTTGTTTTAGTTCATTTTCAAAGTTATTCCGTATTATCCAACATTTTCGGTGATCCGACGTACTCCAGGTCCCGTTTAAGTCGGATAATCGAGACTCTACTGTATATTGTTCCCTAAATCATTTGCTTATATGAAGAAAAGTAATGGACTGATTATACTACCCTGTGCAATTCCCTTCCAAACTTCCTCTTCCTCAGATATATTATTTCCTACTTTGACTTTCTGAACCCTTGAATTTAGAAATGTTTTTATCCAACGTGTAACCCTTACGTCCAATCCTATTCCCTCCAATTTCTTTAATAATGTTCCATGTTCCACTCTATCAAAGGCTTTGGAAAGATCTATGGCTATGCAATCTAACTGACCTCCTGAATCCAATTGATCTGATATGTCCTGCTGAAATCCCACCAGTTGTGCCTCACAAGAAAATTTCTTTCTAAATCCGTACTGGCTCCTCATGAACCAATTTTTATCATCACATATCCCTCTGATGTACTTTGATATTAAACTCTCCAGTATTTTACAAACTATACTGGTCAGGCTGATTGGTCTGTAGTTCTCTGGTTTCATCACCATTTCCTTTATAAATTGGTATTATTTTTAGATTCCTTCCATTCCTTTGGTATTACACTATTATTTATGACATAGTAAAGAGAAATTTTAAATAAGGCACTATGTACCACCCCATTGTCTTTAATACCTCCCCAGTAATTTGATCACTTCCTGCTGCTTTTCCTTGCTGAAGCAGTTGGATTTCTCTGAAAATATCTTCATTTGTGAATGAGAAGCTCCTTGTTTCCCTCTGTGTCTCTCCCTCTCTATTTTCTGTTTCGGTTACCAACTCCTGACAATCATCTACTGAATCTCTGAATTCCCTAGTAAATAGGTTTGCTTTTTTCAGTATCTGTTAAATAGTGTTCACACCCTTCTCCCTCCATTGTAGGAATTTGGATTCCTTTTCCTTTTTGATTCCTGATATATGAATACAGCTTTTTCCATTTCCCTTTGTGGTCATTACCCTCTTGAAGAACGCCATTCATATAATTCTCTTTTGCTTCCTTTTTCACTCTATTCAGTTTCCTCATTAGCTGTTTTCTAGTTTCTCTACTCACCCTACCCTCTTTGATTTTCCTGTTTACTATTCTACATTTTCTTTTTAATTTTCTTATTTCCCTTGTATAATAAACAGGGTCTGAGGTCATTTTACCCTTCTTAACAAGTACAGATCTCTTCTCTCCTTCCCAAATGATTCCTTTAAATCCTTTGGAGAAACAATATGGGAGGTTTGTTCCGCTCTGTTTTAAAGAATCTGGTCCTGCAACAGTTGGGCATAATGTCATCTGCCCTGACGGCACATACATGGCTAAATTTTAATATGTATACAACTTTGTAATAAATCAGTGCATCCTATAAAGGGTCTTACCTTCAACAAGATTGGATGGTAAGATGGTAGATTCCTAGTGGCAGCAACAATACAGCAGTGACAAGTATCATTTTATCAGTGTCTGACTCAGCTAATGGATCCATCCAGGGTGATGATACATGTTGTAAGAGTGTAAAGGATAGGAGGAATGAGTGCACTGTTCAAGTGTGTTTTTAAATATGTTCCATGTCTTATGTGTTGGGTTACAACAGACATTGTTATTTAAAAAAAGCAAAGTGTACATATGTTGGTCTAGAGCTGATGTTATACAAGATAATTCTTGTTAATATGATATGATATTGTATCTTGAGATTTGGATAAGGTTGATTTTGATGAAAATACGCTGATGGAAGGAAATAAAGCTCCCGAAACATGTACATATAAATAATTCAGATATTAATAATATATTGACAGTGCGGACTAAACAATCACCCGTTGTACATTATTATTACGAGTCAATACAGACCAATTAAGGACCAATATGGTCAAGTTTGTCGACTTTTAAAGGTTCTTCTGACTAAATCCTTGCTTACATGATGCTGTAGAGAATGGAAGAATACACACAATAGACAGTAACCAGGTCTTCTCCAGCGATATGCAACCTGTGCCTTGTTCAACAGCTCGCAGTAGTAAGCAGCAATGACTGTGCATCGCTCATGCAAAAAATCAATCAGCAAAATGCCTCGCCGATCAAAAAAAACGGTTGCAAGAACCTTGCCAGCTGACAGTCGAGTCTTGGCTTTCAATGGTGTTGCTTCCCCTTTCCTCCGCCACTCCTTACTGGCTTGTTTGGATTCAGGAGTGTAGTGATGGACCCATGTTTCATCGTAGGTGACGATCCAACTCAAAAATGTACCACCTTCTTCTGCAAACCTTGCTGTAAGCCTCTGACAGATCTCCAAATGTCTCAACTTCAGATTTTCAGTCAGAAGGTGAGGGACCCATCTGGAACACACTTTACAGAACTGTAGGTCGTTTGTGATGATTGCTTGGCAGCTCCCATAACTGATTCCAACTTGTTCTGCAATTTCTAATACTCTCGCCCGTCGAACGTCGTCAATAATATCTTTAACCACACAAATGTTTTCATCTGTAATGCTGGTCCGAGGACGGGGATTGTGTTGCTGATTTTCCACATGTTCTCGTCCTTCCTTGAAATTTCTATGCCAGGCAAACTCACGTCCTTGACGATGTTTGATCACCAAACTTTGCAGTCAATCTCTGGCAAATTCCACCACTGAAACCCCTTCACGAGCAAGATATTTTATAATTATGCGTTACGCAGTGGAGGTGTGCACCTGTTGCTCTAACATCATGAGCGTTACTGATGAAACAGCGGGAAATATCTTAACAGCATGCTCTCCTCACTCCTAACGCTCCTGCCTAAGCACAGCAGAAGCGCAGGGCCAGTCCTACCAACTGTGGATGTTCAGGAGCAAAAGTCCTGTTTATATTTGATCGACCTTCGTATTAGACACCCGTACAAGCACAAGATTTATGATTTACAGGCTTAAGCCCTGCATTTATTTAAACTGGAATAATAACAAAGAACACACATATAACCACTAAAATGTAAACACAGTAACATAGATTCATTGTACTTCTGACTACATGCGACTATGAAGTAATTAGTTCTCTATTCTTTTGCCAAAAGCTCTGCTGCTGCAATAGATAAGGGCCAACGTTGTTATGCACATCAATTATCCACTATAATTACTGCAAAGTCCCTATTTTGTGGATATCCTGTGCTCAGAAAAATAGACATATTCTCTTTGGTCCACAGCTATTTATTTTCGAGAAAATTGTGGCATGGTTTTAAGCTTGTTCAGTGACTTTACTTCATATGTCATGGGGCTTTTGTTGTATATTGACAGGTAGAAAAAAAGAAAGTATGAAAAGAAGGAAAAGAGATTTTTTTTCAGGGGGGGACAAAACTTAGGCAGCAGTAGCTAAAACACAGTCACCACGGTGACCTGACACCCAGGATTTCTGCACCCCTGCTCTGAGGTGTGCTTGGAACAGATGAAATTGACACCCAGTTATGTACCTCATTGGGGAAGACTCTATGAACTGGTCCCAAGATAACACTAGCTACAGTCCTGAGGTGAGCAACCCACTCAACTCCATCCCAACCAGTACCAACCATTTCTTCCAGTACTGCTAAAGGCCAGTCCATCCAATTTTTTGTCACTTCTGATGAGAACTTCTTCTCTTAATCTCAATGGATATTCCATCTAGATATTTGAGGCCATTATGAGTTGTCCAAGGTACTCAGAACGAAATCTTCTTGGCAAGTTATCCCACAGCTTCTGTAGATATCTGGCTTGTCGCCTAACATCGGTTGATTCCAACCTATCGTGGTCTGGAACTCCAGTCTCCGGTACATCCTATAAGAACATGCCAGGAGTCAATGAAATTAAGTTATGATGGTCCGTGACATATACGAAAGAGGTTTGGCATTCAATACAGCCTCAGTCACAGATGACAGTTAACAGCTCCTTAAAGTCCAACTGTGCTCTGCTAACAAAATTCCCTAGCATCAACTTCATTATGCCAATCTACCTCACCAGGAAGCTGATGGACGATTAAATTCCCAACATATACACTGAACAGAACTGTAGGACTGTAAATCTAGAATGGACAAGCCATTTTCCGTCCCTACAAAATTGAGTCTATTGTCACTGTAGATAGTAAAGAGTCTAGCCCATCTAGTTACGAACCTAGTTAACCCACTCTGTGCAGACAGTTTCATCGAGGCTCTGAGAAGATTTGTAACTAGATGGGGGAAAAAAAAATGGCCTGCTAGATCCACGATAGTGATTTGAAATACAGGCATATTCCACGTTCGATCTTCAGGTAATACCTGAATACTTCAACATACATCATGTCCTGTGAATCATTTGAAGATGACACACTTCCCTATAACTGAATGAATAGTTCATCTTCCTTTCAAGATCCAAAATCTTTCCCTGTTTCATTGTGAAACTCGCAAATTTATCTGGATACCACAGGGTGATCTGAGGGAACAAGTCAGGGTGTCTAAAATTGTGAATATCCTTTTACATCGAAATCTTGATCTTCGTTCACAGCACACTGTGATCATCTTTGAAAATGCCAAATGAAGCAATGCATTTGTTGTTTACTCCTCCAAACACTGATTTTTTTTTTTTTTAATCATTGTGATAATACAATTCTCTGTTCGATTAATTTCCTCAGAGTCAAGTTCATTGAAGTTCTATTGAGTCCTGCAGTTGAAAACAACTCTCGTTATCCAAACCACAAGGCAGACAATTTTGCAGCACTGCAAAGAAAATAAAAAAAATAAAAAAATAAAACCAGTCATACTGAACAGTGGCATCATTGTAAGTGACAGAATGGTACACTTCTTTTGCTCCTGGTTGACTATTTCTTCTTCCAAAGGAACATTCTCTGTTGGCCACTCTTCAAGGCCTTTTCAGTCATAGAGACCCTCCACCATCTTGTCTGTAGGAATCGTTCTGCTGAGCACCCTCAACTGGTAAGATCATTCAAGTTGTCTTTTCCAGACAAATGCAACCATACTACAAATGATGAACTGAATGCTTGCGTAAGATGAAGACTGGGTGAGAATCCAGGGAAGGTTGACATTCTGGGTGAGTTTCTATCTCAAGAATTCTGGGAACTTGTTACAAACAAAACAAATGCTTATGCTGCTAAAGTACTTCAGGAAATCGATAATAACCCTAATAAAACCAAAACTTATGATGAAGAAAAGTGGTTTCCTGTTACAAATAATGAACTAAAGGCTTATTGTCTTTCTGTATTTTGATGTCCCAGACTAAAATGCTTTCAGTTCAAGAAAACTGGACTAAGAGGCGGATTCAATAAACATAAGCTTTTTTCTAAACTGATGCCTCATAGACGGTTCAAGAGTATATCTAGATTTTTACATTTTGCTCCAGATTCTCCACAGAACACCAGTGATAAACTCAGGAAAGTCAGGCCAGTATTACAGCCATTGTTGGACAAATTTCAAAGGGTGTATGTACCTGGAGGAAAAAATCAGTATCAATGAAAGTCTAATGAAGTTTCAAGGCTGGTTGTCCTTTGTTCAATTCAATCCTTCAAAACAGGCATGTTTTGACATCAAATTGTATAAAGTTTGTTGTTCTGAAACTGGATACTGCTGGAAATTCAAGATATACACTAACGCCAGAATGTTTAGACTCACCTACGAAAATTAATAATTTTCTTAAATAATTGTTTTCTGTGTGATGATAAGTGGTACTTTAGTTCTGTTACTTATTTATGGATGCTTTCAGCACTTTCATAAAGCTATTTCAGTGCATATTGCAAGATTTTACTTGATCCTTACAAAGAGGTTGACAGATTTTTGGTCCCCAGCTCTTACTGCCTGCTACTACCTGGATAACTTCGGGCCCATTCCCAGGTAATAAACATGCCTCTCTCATGTGCTTACTTGTCCTTCTCATTTGTTCGCTGTCTTGGAAGTCGATAGCTACCCTACAGAAGTTATCCTAAGCAGTTGTATGTTAATCTCTGTACCAAATATTTTATTTTCTATACTGTTGTTATCTGAGCATAACTACGGTAACAACACACATCAAACAATCAGATATGGGGAAGAAGGCTAATAACCTAAGAAAACAGATGCAAGGCTTGTGCTTATAAAGAAACTAGCAAGATACCAGTGTTTCGCTACAGAATTATACAGAAATTTATAGTTGAATGCTTAACATTTTATATATAACCCGACGAAATTGGCGATCTGACTCGTTTTCTGAGAGA
This sequence comes from Anabrus simplex, assembly GCF_040414725.1. Classification (NCBI taxonomy): domain Eukaryota; kingdom Metazoa; phylum Arthropoda; class Insecta; order Orthoptera; family Tettigoniidae; genus Anabrus; species Anabrus simplex. The sequence continues at coordinate 1,559,197,606 of NC_090265.1, forward strand.
ATCCGCCAAAATTTGCGATCTGACTCGTTTTTCGAGAGATTACGGCAATCGATTTCCAGCAATCGATTGTGTACTTCCCGGGCAAGGTCCAGGTATTCCACCCGGTCAGTAGGGTCCCTAAATCTTTGCCATCTTTCCCTATAAGCATTTTTAATATGGATCAAATCCTTGAGGAGATTCGGCGTGGTGTCCTCATGGGTGCCTTGGCGGTACTGAACCCCCGGCCGGACTGCATTCGTAGTCATTACCTGTCCAGGACCCGTTTCCAGCATGGTCCGTATATTTTGACGACGGTCCAGAACATTATTATTATTATTATTATTATTATTATTATTATTATTATTATTATTTATATTCTGGACCCCACATCAAAATGCAAGACCGCTACTTGGCGGTAAATTACATCTGCTGCCATTGTCATTGCTGACAATGTGACCAGCACCATTGTCGTGCGTAGGGAATTGCGCGGGATTCTGGTTATACGAATGATATACTTCTTTGCATTATTGACCTTATTATAGAGGTGAACAATTGCACGGTCAATTCATTCATCGTTTATTTCAAATGTGTTTAAATTTTTATTTATATGCAAGGAGAATCTACTGTAATCTAACTTTAAGTACTCCAAAGGAAAAGGTGGCTCTTGAAAACGAACCCAGGAAAGATTAAAAAATGATTGGTATATGATCAGAATAAGTACATAATGAACAGTAAAATCAATTGGTCTCAACTCCATTTTCACCCCACTGCCACCCCCCTTCCCCAAGAATAAGAAGGCAGGTTTCTTTATGTTTAAAGGAGATTACAATTACCAATGTTCACACCTGTTACCTTCAGTTTTGAGATATGAGTATCCCCATAAAAATAATTTTTTTTCACTTCCTTTCACACTCCCCCCCTATGAATTTTCTAGCAAAGAATACTTGTTTCTTTAATAGTAAAGGTTCTTCTAAATACCCTAACATCTTCAGTTTTTGAGATATGTGTCCTCATAACTCCTTTTCACCCCCTCCCCCAAGGTGATTTCCCCCCCCAAAATGCATTTTTCTTTGTTTTTAAAGGAGATCCAAATACCAATTTTCACGTCTGTAACAACTTAAGCTTTTATTAGCTGTAAGTATTTTCAAGTTTCACGCCTGTAACATCTTCAGTTTTTGAGATATCAGTATCCTAATTAAAAGAATTCAATCCCATTTTCAGTCACTTAACCCGCCTCCCCCAACCAAGTGGTTTTTCCGAAAACAAAAAATACATGTTTCTTTACTTGTAATAGAGATAAAAGTACCATGTTTCACTTCTGTAACATGTTACGTTTTTGAGATATACTGTAGAAAAGCTCATTTTAAAATTTCTTGTATAGATACGTGAGTCGGGCAAGAGAAATCACATATTGTTGCAGATATGGAGTAGTAACACTTCAAACAGGATTGATTACGCCTGAACCGCTTATAAGGTAGAGGCCAATATCTACTTCATCCAAAACAATGGTTAAAGCCAAATAACAGGTGTCTTCATTTTACTGGGCATTCAAGACCAAAACAGAAAAAATAAGATGCAAAGTGCGTGAACTGAAGTCTGAAAAATGGAAAAAGGAAAAAGATGTACTCTGGCCTTGAAAATAGGGAGTACAAAATGAGAGTCTAAGATCGCTTACCTCTTATGTTGGATGAGCGTTGACTGGAGACATAGCTGTTCAAGGGGGTCTGTTAAACATATGCCTGCTGCTGCATGTGTTGTATCTGTGTGCTTGCTTAGGCGGAGAGTAAGTTGGGACGGGAGGGGTAGGTGCAACAATGAGAGTGCTGGAAGCTGGCGGCGGAGTTGTATTATGGGGAGGGGGTAAGGTGGAATCTGTTATGGCGACCGGAGGGATATTTAAAGGTTTATAATTGAAGATTTTTGTGAAATTGTTATGATTTACATTCAAATTACTGAGTAACTTGGGGACTTGTTCAATTAATGGCCTGTTATTTTCAGGGACATCGTTTAAAATTATTATTAAAATGATGATCCAAGAAAATGTTCGTATTTTCCAATCCAGTCATTAAGTTGCTTTTATTTACATATTTTATAATGTGGAGGTCCTGATCAATTGTAGAATAATTCTGGCCGGAATCCCTCATGTGGTTGCTCATGGCAGAGTACTTTTTATGCTTTAAGGCATTATAATGTTCCAAGTATCTAGTTCTAAAACTGCGGCCAATTTGTCCGATATTTTAAGGACACTAGGTTAGGGGCCCTGACCTAACTTTAGGCTAAGATGTATTTTGGCTGATGATGCTTACGACAGTTAAGTGAAACATATCCCATCTCACAACGCCTATTGTAATGTTTATATCCTAAATATAAGGAAAGATAAGTATTGGAAAGGTGGTGTTAACTATTATTCTTATTTTGAGTTTCATAATCTGATGTCCAATAGGGTCTACAATGAGATTTATTACTTCAAATAGAGTTCCTATTTGCCGGACAAGCTTTCTAATGTCTCTGACCAAGCTTGCATCATGTGCAAGTACAGGGTTGCCATATTTGCTAAAAGTAAGAGAACCACTCAGCCAAGAGATATATGAGTTATACCTTAAAATGCTTGTAAAAGAGAGATGTGTTCATTATCAATGCCAAGGACCCACCCAGCCCGCCCAAAATGCACATTTACTTTTATAACCTAATGAAAGATTTCACGCGCCATTGACCACTAGCCGGTCAGGTACGAGCACAGCCATTCGCCGGCATGACATCATTCCCAGAATTCCTAACTTGCTGCTTCCATTACCAACCCGCACAAAATAAAAACACGGTATTACCTCACACTCCAAGGAAAAAATGTAGCTGTAGCCTGTCTTTGCAAATCCAGGCCAAGCTCTGTCATGAGAACAATGGCCCCCTTTGGGGGTCACACTCTCTTTGAGAGGCTCTTTACTATACTGCCCGCACAGCAAGAAAGAAAAAAGTAATTTACTAGTATTGTATAATGTTGTAACAGTTCATGACAGTTCGCAGATCGCTGGTAGACACTCCTATCGGCAATCTCGCGAACAAAAAAGAAAAGTGCATCACCCAGCGCAGAGCCTCCGAGCCTATGTGTACAGTGAGCGGAGTGAACACCTAGACATCTGCCAATGGTCTAATCACTAACCTACCCTAACGTATCCAGACTAATTGTTTTGTCACCAACCTACCCTAACCCATCCAGTCCAATGGTCTTGTCACTCCCCGAACCTAACCATCCAGCCCAGTGGTCTTGTCACTAAGAATGCGTAAGTTGGCAAGCCTCCCAAGTGTTACGTGACATCGCCCAAGCTGTGCCATGTTGGATCTCCAACCTCACTTTCGCACACCGGGTACGGAAGTTTTATTGAGGGAATATTGGGAAAAAAAAAACCAATATCACCGTATCCTTTCGTGCAATGCCATGCCATCTGGAATGGAGCTGATTGGTGAAGGATTTGTTCTACAGCAGGACAAAGATCCTAAAACACACCTCTCATTTGTGCAAGCAGTATCTGGAAAGAAAACAAGCTGAACGAAAATTGGAATTAATGGTCTGGCCTCTGCAATCACCTGATCTGTCACCTATTGAACATTTGTGGGAAGAACTTGACAGGAAAGGCACCAGGCAGTGTGGATGGGTTGTGGCAATGTCTGTTAGAAACCTGGGGATGTATATATGCTGAGACTTTGGAAAATATAACAGCTAGAATTCCACGCATCTGTAAAGCAGTAATCAAAGCAAAGGGTGAACACATTGTTGAACAGGCAGTGTGATTGCTTAAGATGTTGTGATTGTGTTTTTAGCTCCCTGTGAATGATCAGTGTAAACGAAAATCTAGTGAAATGTGTAATAAAACTAATTAGTTCTAAAAACATAGGTATTTCCATGTTTATTTTCAACAAATAGCCCCTTTCATGGTAAGTGAAAATTCATGGGTGAGTCTAAACTTTCTGACGCTAGTGTATTTTGGGAAGGAAGGTGAGAATGTTGCTGAGGCAGGCTATGTCCAGAAATTGTCATGTAGTGAGAAATTTATGCTTGAACTCTGTAACGAGCTGCTTGGATCAGGACATAACCATTTACATCGATAATTGGTACAGTTCTCCAATGCTTTTCATTGAACTACTTGTGCATAATACCAATGCTGTTGGAACTGTACGTAAAAACAGAAAATTCATGCCACCACACTTTGCAACAACAAAACTAAAGAGAGGGGAAATTACTTTTGCTTCAACAAATGGAATTCTGGCCAAAAAAATGGGCTGATAAAAGGGATGCCCATTTCTTCTCAACACTGTATGAAAAACCAGATCTTTTTGAGACCACAAACAAAAGAGTGAAACATGTCCTAAAACCAAATATGGCTGTGGATTACATTTTTGGAATGGGTGGTATTGATGCACATGATCAGCGCCTTTCCTCATATCCACTAATGAGACGGTATGCCAAAGGGTATAAAAAGATACATTTTTATTTGCTTGACATGGCAGTGTTGAATACTAGTGTTATTTACCACATGCTGAATCCTAGCAAGAAGAGAAGTTTCTCAAGCTTCAGGACTGATATTGCAGTGCAACTTTCAGAAGAGGTTGTTCTGTCTGATTACCAGAGCAGGGGTAGGCCAAATTCTGCAAGCACGTCCCTAAGATTGCAAGCTAAACATTGGGGGCACTTCCCTTTGAAGTTAGAACCCACTGCAAACAAGAAGAGCCCATCCAGAAGGTGCAAGCTTTGCTATGACATTAGTTATGAATTTCATAATGGTCCATATTGACAATTGATCACTATCAAAGGATAGAAAAATGTCCACCTATTCAATACTATTAGATTAATATTACATCTTACAGTCGAACCTCTACATCTCAAACCTCCATTACTTGAATCTTCAGTATCTCTAAATAACTTACATTTCCCAGCTGTTTGTCCTATTCTTCAAGTGTATTTATTTCTCTATTACTCAAAATTCGGTTACACTAATTTCTTGATTTTTCAAAGCAAATACTTCCTCCCTTGAAGCAAAAAATACTCTGTAACTCAAATTTTGTTCAACATTAACTGTGCAATATGGCATTTCTGGTTTGTGAAGAACAGTTAACAGGTAAAGAAAAGGTTACAATGATGCTGGAAGCTAATATGACGAGAACTGAAAAACTAAAACTTCTAGTGATTAGAAAATCAGCGAAGCCTCACTGTTTCTCGGGTGTGAATTAATTACCTGTCATGTACGAAAGCAACTCCCTGAAGTCATGGACGACAAGCTCCATTTACGAATCTTGGCTGTGTGGTATTGACAAGAAGTTTCAGTGTGAAGGGAGGAAAGGTTTACAATAACAAACAGAAGAGACTAACGGATGTTTTTCAAAGGTATTAATGGAAGTATGTTTCTTGTTTCACTACTGTATGTACTGTATGCTGTCTTCTAAAAGTTACAGTAATATAATAAGGGTTATAATTAAGGTGATGCCATAAAATATAGTTTGTATGCGTTTAAATTTTGTTCAAAATAATGTATTCATATAAGCCCGTAGACACATATCTAATTAGGCCTATGTGCTATACGTGCTCAAAAATGTCATTCTCTATATCTCAACATTTTGATAACTCGAAATAAAATTGAGCTCCTGAGGTGATTCGAGATATCGAGGTTCCACTGTACATTATTGTTACTAATTTTGACCTTGCTATATTAGGTCATCTTCAATCATGATCAAATTGAAAATACATGCATATATTTATATAACCACCCAAAAAAAAAAGATAAGAGGTTATGTCTTAAGTAAAGTCTTAATCTAAAACAGTGATGAAATGTCAGACTACATATTTTAAATTGGAATTAAAATAACAACATTAAAACTGTTGTGAATGGTGTTGTATGACTATGCCAATGTCCTTGCAATAAACAAGTATTCTTGAGTCTCGAATTGATCTTGGAGCTGACATTCATTGTTTGTATTGTTTCAAAGCTATATAAACTGTTACTTGTACATTTTATTCAATAAGGAATAATTTGTAGATCAAATGGGTCCACTATACAAAACTATGGAGATTTTTCTGTACTTATCTTAGCTGTTGTTGTCCATTACCTTCAAACACAGTTATTGTTTATGTTTATTATGTTATGTGTTTGACAGACTGAAAAGATTTTAGGTTTCATTATGTAAAAACATCAGTAAGTGGAACAGAAAAGTGTACCGATTTTAGCTATTGCAGTGAAATGGATTGAATAAACGTTTGGTAAACCTAGATGAAACCTTGTGGAAGATAAGCTGACTAATGTTAAATATACACAGCTAGTTTTGTTTGCATTTTTTTATTTGTCATTCATTGATGAATTATTGTATTAGTTACAAAAACTTAGGAGATGGATGGTATTATTTATATTTTATTAATATTAGCTTCTGTCTTTGTCTCCTCTTGCATGGAAATTATGATTTTGTCTCTGTGTTCTATATATTGACGTCTCCAAGTATTAACACCATAAGTCCAAGAATAGCCTAAATGAGTTACAATCATCACCTAAGCAGTTACTTCAGTATTTCTCCCCTGTATAAAAATCGCATCCTCTGCACCCCAAACTTGGCAGGAATAATAGATCTTAACGTCGTCGCATGGGAGAATGATAGCACAATTAAAATTGTGACTTGTGGTTATGATGTTTGTACAGGGAAAATGTCACGACGTTAATTCTTAGAGCCGTTGATATGTTTTAAAACAGAGATTTGCAGAATTAATTTGGTTAACATGGGCAAAGATGTGGAAACGGTTAGCTATTTAGTTGAGGGCTTCCTTATACACATGTGGTCTCATGGAATTTTCCATAAAACATTTTATACTCTATAGTTATTACATTCTGTAGATTGAGGATATTTTTAATGGTTTAACCCTCTTGGAGCCAGGAGGCGATCTGGTCAGCTGGAAGAGGGCAGAGCTCTGCCTCCACTCCACTAGTGTAAAGTACTAGGCCCTTTTTAGTAGAAATACAGTACATGTATTTTAAAATTCACGTATATCTACTGGTGTATGGCAAATACCAGCAAGAAATTTTCTACATGTTGACTACATAGAATACTACATGTTGACTACATAGAATAAACAACTGATTCAGAGTAATATAAAGAATCAAAAATGTTTTATTGTTGATATTATAGTTGTCAATAACGTTTATTTTCAGGAAGAGAAAAGCATTTTTGCACTTTCTCAATATCTACTTTGAAAAAATAAATTATGATACAAAAGAAAATATGTAATGTAGAATGTACTTCTAAATATAATTCTATAAAATAATCACTTTGAACGAGAAAAATTCAAACATACCTATGTCACTAATAAACACAAGACAGTTTTACTCCGATAAAATACTGACAAGAAATTTTCTACGTGCAGACTACATAGTATATAAATAATTCTGAGTTTTTAAAAAATAAAAAGTAATAATTGATATTATATTTTTGTTTTCAAGAAAGACTCATTTTCAGTTCCAGTACTTTTTTTTTTTACAACACAATATACATATAGACATGATATAGGTGCCATATCAAGAAAATAAAGTGAAATTATTTATGTTTCGCAGAAAACTTTGTTCTGCATCATCAGAAGAAAATCTTGAGTGTTCATGAGAAAGGTTTCTCAAGGAATGAGGTTTGAATTTAGACGTTATACTAGAAATGGAAGTGGTACGTTCATTCGTCACCAGATGGCTCACCGGACATGGTACAGTGCTAGCGTTCGAAGAGGAAGCTGACGGAACCATCAGAATCAGTCTAAGAGGGAGTCACATAACAACAGGAGTACACACATACGAAAGTATGACATAGATAGAAGGTTGGAATAAAACATCTGGCGATGAGGAATGTACGAATTAGGAAAACACGAAAACAAAATAACAGTAGTGAAGGGACAGGGAAGAGAACCACCTACATAAATCTTTAATGGCTGGCAACCACGTATTACTTGATAGCTAGTGTCCCTGTTGAAATTGTTAGGATTTCTACGTATTATCACAACTTCCCGTTTAATCCTGGACCTGTAGTGTGTAGTGTGGGTAAGAGCTCGAGGATCTTGAAACATGACATCATGAGCCAACGATAGAGCGTGCTCAGCTATTGTTGATTTATTTGGCTGGTTGAGACGAATATTTCGTTCATGTTCCTTAATACGAGTACCAATGGACCGGCATGTTTGGCCAATGTATACCTTGCCGCAAGTACAGGGAATTTCGTATACCTCAGGATGTAAAAGTGGGGACAGTTTGTCCTTGGATTTACCCAGACTGTGAGCGATTTTAGTGACGGTGCCAAACACGGTTTTTATATTGTGTTTGTGAACGACCTTGGCAATTCGATCTGTGGTGTTGTGAATGTAAGGCAGGTAGGCAGTTCCCTTCACTTCTTCCTTCTGTGAGCCTTGCTTTGGCAACAGAATGTACATAATTAAAAAATCTATGGCACTTAAACCATGATAGGCCTTGGCCTACCAAGTGACCACTGCTCAGTCCAAATACCTGGAGTTTATGAGGTGACACGTGGTAAGTGAGACAAATCCTCTCGGTCATTATTCTTGGTTTTCAAGACCGAGGTTGCCCTCTCATCCTCCGATATCTCCTCAAATGTAATCATTTAGGGTTACTTAGGCTGAGTGAACCTCGAACCAACCCTTAGGCCCAGGTAAAAATCCTTGACTTGGCCAGATATTAAACCCATGTCCTCCAGGTGAGAGGCAGGCATACTACACTTGGCCCGCGGATCCGGCATTTACGTATTGATAGAATTTATTTCTGAACAGTATTTTATAAAATAATTACTATGAACGAGAAAAAGAAAAACTCAAAATACAAATTCAAATTTAGTACTGTATGTCACTAGTAAAAAGAAGGAAAATGACAAAATAAATTTACTCACTGAAAATTGTTGAGAGGAAGACTTATCACCAGATATATAATGTTGTCCAAAGTTTGAGACCACTCTTGAAGCACTTAAGGGTATGGTTGTATATTTATACTAATACTAATATTAATAGGAACTATAACTGGAAAAAATCCAAAGAAAAGCAGCTCGATTTGTTCTGGGTGATTTCCGACAAAAGAGTAGCGTTACAAAAATGTTGCAAAGTTTGGACTGGGAAGTCTTGGGAGAAAGGAGACGAGCTGCTCGATTAAATGGTATGTTCCGAGCTGTCAGAGGAGAGATGGTGTGGGAGGACATCAGTACGAATAAGTTTGAGTGGTGTCTATAAAAGTAGGAAAGATCACATTATGAAGATAAAGTTGGAATTCAAGAGGACAAATTGGGGGAAATATTCGTTTATAGGAAGGCGAGTTAGGGATTGGAATAACTTACCAAGGGAAATGTTCAATAATTTTCCAATTTCTTTGCGATCATTTAGGCTAGGAAAACAACAGATAGGGAATCTGCCACCTGGGCGACTGCCCTAAATGCAGATCAGTAGTGATTGATTGATTGAAAGACAATGCAAATATTTAAGCCTAACACAACTTTATCAAAATATCTTATGTTCTATTGAAATAGGACTAACTTTAAATATATTTTGTTCATTTAGGGCACTTATGAAGAGCTGCACATTTAGTATGGAGGCAGTTATCACACTTGACGCACACAGTTTGTAACCTCTTCCTCTGTTGTGGAGAGCTACATACAATGCACCGTCTTTCTAAGTTACCTGATAAAAGTTTGTTTTACGCCACACATTCATGGAGTAGAACAGGAGCCTAGTCATTTTCTATTCTTTACAATTTTCTAAATACAACAAATAAGCATTTGAGAACATTCTTGAAATGATATTGTATGCAACTTTTTTTCCATAATTTCAAAGTTCTACATTCATCCAAATAATAATACCCCATCATGTCATTTGTATCAATGCCCTCCATATAACTATTATAATCCAAGATCTCATTAGGTTTCCTCTTGGGTTGATTACTGTTTCTAGCAGTTGCAGGCATTTCTGTTTCTATTGCAGCTCCACGTGTAGGCCTACTTATAATCACCAACTGATTTTTATGAGATTTTTTCTGTTGGATCCCACTAGTAAAATTGGCCCCTGTCTGAAATATTTATTATAAACTAACTTAAATGGCTTTTTCACAGCACCTGGTAGTCCCTTGCTGTTTCTTCGTCTACTCCCGGTAATCAATGTTCCAACTGAATATAAATGTTTTGCAAGAGGGACTGACGTAAAATAATTATCTGCGTAAATGTGTAAGCCTGTCATAAAATAATTCCTTAGAGACAGAACTTTCGTCACTACAGTGTAGGTCAGTCCATTCATTTTTACTTTGTTTTTGTCTTCAATGGATCTTGCTCCTCTGTATGAAAAAAAAACCAACACAATACTTACTAACTGCATCACACAACATCCAAAATTTTATCCCCCACTTGTGATGATGCTTATTCAGCAAATATTGGAGTAGTTGTGTATGGCATTTAGTTCCAACTAAACTTTCATGTATGGATAGTTACTGGTGATGAGTATAATGATGTCTAAATAACCTATTAGCATGATCAACAAGAGGCTGGAATCGAGCACAGGAATCATAGTTTGGAGAGCCAGGAGGAGAAAGCTTACTGTTGTCAGCTAAATGAAAAAAAATATAAGAAGCTGAAACCTATTCTTTGAGAACATTTCACCAAACCAAGGGGTAATGAAATGGTCTACAGTATTCCATAACGAAATAATGGTAGGTTTTCTTTTCCGACCCATATTCAGGATGATAGCATCAATTGTGGAGCGTCTCCAACATAAAGATCGAGAATTGGGTGACAGTTCACTACAAGTAAGGAGTTGGTCAGCGTAGCGATTGGTCTCTGTGACTATAAGGTTTAGCAGAGAGAAGTGAAAATTAATATTTGAAGTATAATATGGGCATAGAATCAGACTGAGGGGCATGTTTAGGTCCAGGAAGTTCCATAAAGGAGATAGGAGATTGAGGAATGTTGTCGGGTACACTGGGAGAAATTTCCATAAAGTGTTCTCCGGAGAATCATCATTGTTATCTCTAGTTTCATCTACCACCACATTCACAGTAGCTTTAGTGCCATTAGAAACAAATAAATGTCTCTTCTTCAGCTGCAGTGATCGCGGGGGGGTGTCCAGTATAATTTTGTCACTACTCTCTGAACTAAATTCACTATCGGCAGTGTTCTCCCTAGGACCTTTTTACTGCTATTGTTGCAGACCACCCGGCTAACATAATCTAGATAAGTACTGAGGTCTTTTTCCATAGCACTACAGTTCTGAAGGGCCTTGGCCTACCAAGCGACCGCTGCTCAGCCCGAAGGCCTGCAGATTACGAGGTGTCGTGTGGTCAGCACGACGAATCCTCTCGGCCATTATTCTTGGCTTTCTAGACCGGGGCTGCTATCATCATCAGATAGCTCCTCAATTTTAATTATGTAGGCTGAGTAGACCTTGAACCAGCCCTCAGATCCAGATAAAAATTCCTGACCTGGCCAGGAATCGAACCCGGGGTCTCCAGGTAGGAGGCAGGCACGCTACCCCTACACCATGGGGCCGTCAAGTGCTAGTTACATACTGTATTGATAATACATATTCGAGTCATTTGGTGTTCCAAATCGAAAGTTAAGTACTGTAAAGCTGTTTATTTAAATTATAAATCTTCAATATTGTCAGCATAATTGCAAGAATTGTCTCAGAGTTAGAAAGTTTTGCTTGACTATTGCATAGTGTGCACGAGCGATCCCTGGATTAGTGTAAAATCTTATGCGAGCACACGATTCCACATGCACAAACCCATATGGCATTCCATAGCAACAGAGTAGTAAGCTCCAGTGTTACATTATTATGAACGAGCTACAGAACACTAGAAACTTCAAAATATTCTGGTATGTCTTGTTCGTCATAATAACAGTAAAACAACTCAATTTTGCAGATATTACTGTTTATGCCCTGGGGGCAAAAATTTGAAATTTGATCATTTTCATTTTTACGTAGTATTCCCCACCCGGCTACTCATTTCTGCCACCCGGCGGACCAAAATTTCTGGGGAGAACACTGATCGCTATCTGATAAATCATCCATGTTAACTTCACATTGTTCCAAATACTCCATTAATTTATCATCATCAATACCTGCTAAAAAAAAAGTATCACGTGAGCCACTTGCCATTTTGCTGTCACAAATCCATTCACTGCAAGGACCAATCTCTTACTGACGAGTTAGCAGTACTGTATTTCTAAATATAGGAAATGACTCCTGTGAAAGCTATAACACTCTCTTAGAACTGCCAAAGCAAGGTCAGGCACACAATAACTTGTAGCCCCTTTACTATAGGTTGTCACAAAAGTATGCACATCACTGTAGGTTGCCACAAAATTATGTATATCATAGAATTTCATGCCAGCGGATGTAATCGGCTCTGGCAACTTCCGACTGGATTTTTAAAGGCCGACCTGATCGACTTTGGCAATTTAAAGGGAAGGTGCTCACACTACCGCCTAGCTCCAAGAGGGTTAAGCAGCTTTAAGCAGTGTCAGGAATGCTCTTTCCATACCTAGCGCAGGTATTGTCTTAACAAAGTTGTTGTCGTGAGCAACCTCTAGACTTTCTAGGTTTTCAGTGACGTAAGTATGGGAAAGGAAGTGGCCATGGCCTTAATTAAGGTACATCCCCAAAATTTGCCTGGTGTGAAATTGCGAAACCACAAAAAGCCACTTTCAGGCCTGTTGACAGTGGGATTTGAACCCATCATCTCTTGAATGCAAGCTCACAGCTATGCTACCCAAACCGGATGGCCAACTCATGTGGTCCCTGGGACTTTTTTGTAGAAATTTTTATGCTCTACAATTCCGACCCAACTGGTATGTTGATACACTCATGTTCGTAAAAACCAGAACACCTTGAAAGACTAGAGATAGGAAGTTCATATTCACAGGATATGTGCATTAGTATGTTCTGAAGAAATGATTAGCATTTGAACCATGTCGGCCCTCAGGTTCAAAGTCCACATCGATATCGTGTGTACCATCATTGACTGGTAAAATGTACCTGCGGCTCTCGTTGTTGCTATAAACCGAAGGTAATGGATCAGTGTGGCTTGAGCAGATGTGCAGGATGCCTCACAGATGTATGCGAGAACCGTACCATCAATTGAGTTAGTTTGAAGGATGTTGTTTGTTGTTTAAAAGGGCCTAACAGCTAGTTCATTGCCCGAGTTTGAAAGAGGGCACATTTTTGGCATGAGAGAACGTGATGCATCCATCCTGGAAATTGCTGCTCATGTGGGATGAAGTGTGTTGGCAGTGCAACGGGTGTGTACAGAATGGTTCATAGAAGGTTGTAGAATATGACGAGATGGGTCTGGTCGCACCACCCAGTCCACCCCCCAAGAATGGCATTACAGGATAGATCTGCATCCTCCTTGGCTCTGGCACAACAGTGTAACACTTCGTATACTATCAGGAATGACAGTCCGTTGCCGTTTATTACGGTCTGGGTTACCGGCGCGTCGTCCACTTCGCCTACCTTTGACTAATGTGCATAAACTTGCTAGACTGCAATGGTGTATGGAACGATGTCACTGGGGACAGGAATGGCAGCAGATAGTGTTTTCAGATGAAAACAGGTTCTGTATTTTGGTTCGCCACAGACAGGGGGAGAAGCACCACATTGATTGCATTCGCACAAGACATACAGCGCCAAGTCAAGGCCTTATATGTGGGGTGCTATTGGCTACAACTACAAATCACAGTTGGTGAGCCTCCAGGGCACTGTGACCAGTTTGATCTACGTGAATGACATCATGCGACCCGTAGCCATACCCTTTCTGCACAACACCCCAGACGCCATATTTCAGCAGGAAAATGCACGACCACATGTTGCTCCACGAACACGTGCCTTCTTGTTGTCACAGGATGTCAGACTGTTGCCCTGGCCCGTCCAATTAGTGGACTGGTCGCCAATCGAAAATGTGTGCGATATGGTGAAACGACGGGTGTGGTGCTGTGACCCAATGCAAAGATGAACTGTGGAACCAGGCGAATGCAGCATGGATGGCTATACTCCAGGACGCCATTCGCGCCTTATACGTGTTGATGCCATCACGCATGGAACAAGTTATCAGTGCCCGTAGAGGACCCAGTCCCTACTAGGCAACAGGACACATACTGAACCTAGGTGAGTGAAATGCTAATCGTTTCTGTTGAACATGCTAATGAACATGTCCTGTGAATATGAACTTCCTATCTGTAGTCTTTCAAAGTGTTCTGTTTTTTATGAACATAAGTGTATGTATAATGGTTCAGGTAGTGTAAACTGAGAAAGTGTTTTCATGGTGTTATTTTCTTCCAGTTGTTTCACAGACACCATTTCTACCTGGTTTCCTTTTCATCCCAGTTCAATATTTAATACGCAAAACCTTTCCCCAGGAGATCCTCTAGGCAACAGCAAAATCCATATAAACATTTCTCCAGGCTGTTCTTGAGTTATAGAATGCTCTTCCCATACAGTGTACAGAATTTATATTGTTAACAAACATAAAAACTGTTGTTGAAGTTTTAGAGATAGGTGTGTGGTTTCAATTACTTCTTTGTTGAACATTTTATGCTCTTACTTTTAATTGTTTAGGCAGCACAAGTGATAAATTTGTCACCTGGCATAATGTTCTTCAAATTGTTTCTCAGAAATCATTACTGCTCAGCAACCTTTCATCATGGTTCAATTTTTTATACACAGAAGCCGTCCCCAGGAGATCCTCTGGGCAAGAGCGAAAACCATGTAAAAATCTCCCCAGCAGTTCACAATTTACAGAATGTTTGTCTCGTATCTGCCATTGGATTTCTACCGTTAACATAAAACTGTAATTGAGGTCACAATTTTAAGGACATGCTTGGAATTTCCAGGATTTTTTTGGAGAACATTTTATGCTCTAAAATTCTTACTCTTTACTTCCTACATTGATATCTTTAATTGTTAAAGCAGCATAAGCCAAGAAATTGTTTATATGCTGTCACTTTCTCTACATTCTTTCAAATAAACCATTATCGCTCAGCTTCACTTCATCACAGTTAAATGTTTAATACATGAAGACCTTCATTGAGAGGTCTTCTAGGCAACAGTGAAAACTGCATAAAAGTCTGCCCAGCAGTTCTCAAATTATAATGCTTTATGTATGTAAAAGTTTTTATGTTCTATGATTCATACACCTATAGTTTGCAGATATATTTACAGTTTAGGCAGTGTAAGCTGGTGAAGTTGTTGCCTTGCATCATTTTCTTCAAGTTGTTTCACAGAAATGTTTATTCCTTGGTTTCTTTTCATCACAGTTCAGTATCTTATACACAGCTAGTTCAACCACATAGAAATCTGTCAAGTGGTTTTTGAGTTAAATCCAAATACTAATATGTACATACTGACAGATAACAGAGTAGAGTTTTTTGTATGTACAGATTACTATTGCTCCAGGTCAAGTACTGAAATGACATCTTGCAATCTCTCTGTGTTCTTTAATTAGAGAGGAATAGGCTCTCTTCTTCATCTCTGACATGAACACAATACACTGTAAATTTTTTGTGGTTGGGTCTATAATTATAGATGTGTTTTTTGCATTTTTGTGTATGTCATTTGCCTCATTTATTTCTTCTTCCTTGTGCTGTAACCGCTTTAAATTTTGTCATTTCAGATGGGGCTGATTAGTCTGGAAAAATTCCTGCTGCTAAACCGGAACAGGAGCAAATTCTGTCATGATGTAGATCTTAAAATTTTGGCTAAGAAGTACCAAGATGAGACAAATAAGAAACCTGTTTTTGTTGTTGATGGTAGCAATTTTATTCATTACTATTATGACATTCAAGAAAGCCAGGAAGGTAGCCGACAAAAAGACTTTCTGCTTGGAGGTCAGCTTCGACATTTTGTTGAGATAACAAAAGATTTTGTTAACAGGTTTGAGGTAATTTCATTTAATTATATTTTAATCTTCTTCCTCCTCATCATAATCAATTTCACTTTTCCAGCTCCAGTCAGGTCAGGATGTTAATAGTACCTTTCTGTCTGTCTCTATCCAACCACCATTGCTGCTCCTCAACCGTTTTCCAGTCCAGGTTCCTTCTTTCTTTTTTTCTTTCAGTCTTAATCCGTTTACCCTCCAGGGTTGTTTTTCCCCCTCAGTCTTAGTGAGGAATCCCACCTCTACCACCTCAAGGGCAGTGTCCTTGAGTGTGAAACTTTAGGTTGGGGGATAGAACTGCGGAAGAGGACCAGTACCATGCCCAGGCAGCCTCACATGTTGAACAGGGGCCTTGTGGGGAGTTGGGAAGACTGGAAGGATAGACGAGGAAGAGGGAATGAAGCAGCCGTGGGCTTAAGTTGGGTACCATCCTGGCATTTGCCTGGAGGAGAAGTGGGAAACCACAGAAAACCATTTTGAGGTTGGTTGAGGAGGGAATCGAACCCACCTCTACAGAATTGACCTCCCGAGGCTAGGTTGACCCTGTTCAAGTCCTCGTACCATTTTTCAAATTTCATGGTAGAGCCGGGACCTCCGGGAATAGCAGCTAATCACACTTAACCACTATACCACAGAGGTGGACTAGGTTCCTTCTTATTAGGCTGTTCTTGATCTTGTGTGCTGTCACGTTCTTTGAGTTCTTTTAAATAAACCTTTACTGCTTGGTTCTATTTCAACACAGTTAAAGGGTTGATACATGGAAAACTTTGTTGGGAGATCTTCTAGGCAACAGTGAAAAGCTGCATAAAATTCTGCCCAGCAATGTAGTCTGGGCCTCACGTTCTCCTCTTCAGTCCTTTCTTCCACCATCTTAACGTATCCAAAGCATTACAATTATTTATTTCTGTCCATTCTCTCTTAAAGTTTTCTACTCTGATTTCTTTCCTGAAATCCTCATATCTTACCCTGCATTTTCTTGTCGTTCCTATCTTCTTAAAAATTTCTTCTCACTGGCCTGGATTTTACTCTCCTATCTTGTTAGTGTCCAAGTCTGTACTGCATAGATTAGTATGGGGCAGTAATGCATCTGATACATATCTCTCTCTCTCTCTCTCTCTCTCTCTTTTAGTGATCTCAGTATGTCCAACTGACCTTATATATTGAATCAGGAATGCTGATTACAGCACCCCATCTCAAAGCATTTAAAGTTTAAAATATCCGCTGCGCGCAAGATTAGACGACCGCAGCTGGCGAACGAGGAGCGAGCTTGGTGCTGGTCGGTCAAGGAGAGGCTACATCAAATAGAATGTTCTATAGTTCCATGCCTGATAACTCAATAAATAAAATTAGCATCACGATTTGGACTACATCACTGTATAGCCAATGCTAAACTATGCATAATTACCAAGTCTCAAGCAAATCCATAGAAAATCGATGAAGT
The DNA here is from genome assembly GCF_040414725.1 of Anabrus simplex. Taxonomy (NCBI): domain Eukaryota; kingdom Metazoa; phylum Arthropoda; class Insecta; order Orthoptera; family Tettigoniidae; genus Anabrus; species Anabrus simplex. The sequence continues at coordinate 1,559,214,955 of NC_090265.1, forward strand.
TATTGCAAGTTGAATTTATAGGGAAATCTTGTGACGCGACCAGCTGATTTCGTATAAATTGAGGACCAGGGGACATGACTGACTGTGTGATTCCACAGCCTAGCTGTGCTGGCTGACTGTAGGATGGTCGATGACAGAATTCTACCAATGTGTTACTGTAAACTTCCACAAAATCCATCGTGAATGAATATTTTTTATCAGTTCATATTCTGAGTAGTGTACATCGGGTTTGCATTTTTCAAGTTATATTAGAACTGTGCAATCCAACTTAAAATTTGGAACTGTGAATTCAAACTTAGTTGAATGTCGAGTGCGAATCTTAGGACTTGTATTTCCAAGTGTAATTCAAATTCTTTATTTCTTTCTTTGAGTGGAGATGTTGACTCGGTATTTAAGACCGTGCATAAGACTAGGATTTCATAAATACAGCTCAAAAGCTGATTAGAATTTATTCTACATTAGAATTGAATAGACTTAACCAAGTAGCTTCAGTGAAGAGAAATTACTTTCTCGTACAAGCGACTGAAGGTCATGACAGTACTATCTGTAGTACTGGACGTAACCAAGTGGTCTCAATGTACAAAACATTATTTACCTTCATAAATAAGTACCTCATATTATGACATGTAAACGGAATTAAATTCACATTATGTAAATATCAAGTGTCATGTTACAATAGCGTGTGAATGGAACTAAATTCATACATCTGTACTTAACATGTCATACTCTCACCGGCTTGTAAATAATTCTGACAATAGTAGGACGTAACGAAACTTCTTACGCATTTGTGTTCTCTTATTTCATGTACTGTGAAATGCACAAGTGAATCATTACTTTGAATTTATTTAAAGCAGAGCCTAGTGAAATTTTCATTTAAAAACTGTGCCAAGAGAAATGTTTCTTTTGAAAATCTTTAATAACTGGCTCAGGTGAATTTTGCTTTTGAGTACTCATTTGATCCCATTGACATTCGAACCACAGAATAATATCTTTATTTTCATTGTGCAGTTATATTAAATGAATGTTCATGATAGATTCTATTGACATTCTACACGGTATAACCCCATTTCTTTACGTCCTTCATGGGAACCCTTCAAACCATTCAATTTCATTTCAAACTGCACCAATAATCAGTCGAGTGTACACAATCGTACCGAGTGAGTGAACCCTGGTACTTAGACTCCCAGAACGTCTGCGATCTGCCAGAACTTCTAGTCATCGTGGGAATTCACGTGGTCCCATGGTACAGAGAGCTGACTTATGGTGTGGGGAAGGAGTACCAGCAGCGAGGGACAACGCCTGCCACAACACAAAGAACATTCACTCCTCTTTTCCAACTCCGGCTGTATTAAAGGTGATATGCAACTTGTCTTCTTTTATGAATAAACAAACATTTCAATTTAAAAAGTTTATTTCAAAAACCTCTCTCTCTCTCTCTCTATGTGGATTCCAAGCATGGACTCACACCTTGCATAAATTCATGCTCTCCAAGATGGCTAAGTACGGGCATTCCTGGTACAATATATATAAATTTATTCAGAGAATAAACACTTCCCCTATGAGGAGGTTGCCCACAAGGAAAAGGACTACTGAATACATTAATTACTATACAGATGATGTCTCTTTATTGACAGTGAAAACTTTCAAGGCTTTGAGGACCACATTCTTTGTCAATGATTCTGGTGGTAGGTTGAATCCTGAGTAGAATTCTTCAAAGAACTTAGGTGTTGTTCCTCTTGCACCAATCATGAGGCCTGTCAACTCAATATTATCCAATCCATATTCATGTTGGTAGAAAGGGCTAGTTGGCTCGTAAATGCTCATCTTTTCCTCATGTACTTCAATGGGCTGGTTGGCATGTGATTCAAACTGAACCGTAGGATCAATAATTCACTGGTGGAAAAAATAAATATCCAAACACCAAGAAGGGGTTGTGCTAGATTAACAAAAGTTGGTAGGCGTGTTTATATGTCTGAAAGATGATGTTGATTCAAATTTGCCGCAAATCGCATTAGCGTGGTGCTAGTAGCACCCCATGACGTTGCACATCAGGTTTGCATTAAATATGGGCTGTACTGTGCTAGAGTTAGTTTCCTATGAGATTGGACGGAGTGACTGTGAGTGGGTCAAGAATGCCTTTACAATGACGAAGAGGCCTGTATCAACAGCTCACTGCGGTTGAACCAGGCCGTTCAGTAGGGCTACATGAAGGTGGATTTTCCTTCCGCGCTATTGCAGAACGACTTGACAGGAATGACTCCTCTGTGCATGCATGCTGGCAGCAGTGGTCATGAGAAGGTACGCTTGCAAGAAGACTGAGCTCTGGACGTTCCCGTGGCACCATCAAGAGGGAAAACGGCCGTATTTGGCGTATGGCTGTGGTGCAGCGGACTGCGTCTGCAGCAGCAATTTGAGCGACAGTTGGCACCACAGTGATGCAACAAACTGTTCAAAATTGTTTAACTGAAGGGCAAGTGGTGGTGGTGATTACAGCTCCAAGCCAGATGCCCTGCGGCGTGCATTCCTCTTACCCCAAAACACTGCTGTCTGCGACTACAGTGGTGTCAAGTGAGAGCTCATTGGAGGATGGAGTGCAGGTCCGTTCTGTTTTCTGATGAAAGCCGGCTCTTCCTTGGTGCCAGTGATGGCTATGTGTTGGTTTGAAGGAGGCCAGGTGAGCGCCTGCATTCTACCTGTCTGCGGCATCGACACACCGGACCTACACTGAGGGTTCTGGTCTGGGGAGCAATTTCCTATGACAGCAGGAGCACTCTCGTGGTTATCCCATGCACACTGACTGCAGACGTGTATATCTGTCTGGTGATTCAATCTGTTGTGCTGTCATTCATGAACGGCATACCCAAGAGTATTTTCCAATGGGATAATGCACGCCCCCATGCCGCTGTTGTAACCCAATGTGCTCTACAGAGTGTCGACATGTTGCCTTGGCCTGCTCGATCCCTGATCTGTCCCCAATCGAGCACGTATGGGACATCATTGGACGACAACTACACCAGCGTCCACAACCGGCATTAACCGTCCCTGTATTGACTGACCTAGTGCAACAGGCATGGAACTCCATCCCAGAAGCTGACATCCGACACCTGTATGACACAATGCATGCACGTTTGTAACATCTTCAGTTTCTGATATAGAAGTATCCTCATAAACAGAATTCATCTCCTTCTTCACTTATTTTCACCCCCCACCTTAAGTCAATTTTCTGAAGAATAAAACATGATTCTTTATTTTTAAGGAGATTCCAAATACTAATTTTCATGTCTGCCTACAGTTCACAAACATGTACTCCATTATTATCATTAAGTGCAAAGGGAAGGCCAATAGAATGAACATTTCATAATTACTTTATTCGCTACACTAATTACACTGTACAAAATGTATACACATACGACTCTGTGGTCCATGTTGTAGCACACTGCTATGACCAACCTCAACACATCTACCCGACGCTAGTACAAGTCTCGTCACTGACTCATGCCAGTGAATAGAGTCACCTCGCCTCCCTTTCCATGGAGGATGTAGCTGTCTGATGAGTGTTGCCCTCTGAAGGACAAACATATACACGGCGTTCAACATACAGCCCACCTAATTTATACATAAATTACAAACATAAAAGATTATTAACAACAACAGCAACAAATTAGCACTCACACTGAAAATGGCAAATGCAAGAAAGAAAGAAAGAAAGAAAGAAAGAAAGAAAAAAAGGTTTGGCACATGAAGGATTACACTTTTTCACTATGTACATTTTCAACCTCTTCTGGGAAGAGACAAATTTTTGCAACTGGGTGCTTGAAGGTCCCCTTGGGAGCGCGAATTGTGGCAACTCGCACCAAGCCGTTACCCCCTACTTGCGTATCTACCACAATCCCTGTCTGCCACGTGAGAGGTGACAAGTTGTCTTCCTTGAGAAGAACCAGAGTTCCGGTTCGAAGATTGACCCTTCCTGATGACCACTTGGTCCACTGCTGGAGTTGACACAGATAGTCCCTTGACCACTGCTTCCAGAATAACTGCCTGCAGAGCTGACGTAGGTGCCACCTGGACAGATGAGAACCTGAAACTGCAGGTAAATCTGGCTCTGAAATGGTTGTGAGAGGTTCTCCAATCAGAAAGTGTCTGGGAGTCAGGAATGGATAGTCATCAGAACTATCAGACAGTTTGTTTAATGGTCTCAAATTCAGGCATGCCTCAATCTAGATTAACACTGTGGACATTTCTTCAAAAGTAAGTACAAGATTTCCCACAACCTTCTTCATATGGGACTTGGTAGATTTTTTGCTAGCCTCCCACAGCCCACCAAAATGAGGGCATGGGGTGGAATAAAATGCCACTGTATTCCACACTGAGATGCAAAGTCGTCCACTTTCCTCTGAGGTACTTGATATCTGAAGAGTGTCTGAAGCTCCCGTAGCTCATTTCTTGCTCCCACGAATGTACTTCCGTTGTCACTATAGACGTTCCAGCGGATACCCCGATGTGATGTAAATCTACATACAGAAGCTAGGAACGCATCAGTAGACAGGTCAGAGGCAAGTTCTAGATGGATTGCCTTGGTCGCCATACAGACAAATAGTGCAATATAACATTTTACCTTTTTGCTCTTACGTGACCCACCTGACCCATGAGTTGAGTTGATGTATTTGCCTTCAACCTGTAGCAAGGGAGACACTTGTGCATTATGTGCCTAATGACAGACTTACCATTAGGTACCCAATATCCTTTTCTATTGGTTGCAAGCAAAAGTTGGGGTCCAGCATGCAAAAGTCACATGTGTTTGCACCTGTTTTGTTTCTTGTTTTTTTAATGCTATTTGTTCGGGGCGTTGACCTATAGAGATCTTTTGCCCCTAACAACCTGGTTACATGATGATCAGGTGGTAGGATGATGGGATGTTTCTGGCTGTACAGAGCTTGAGATTGTTCCAATCTGCCACCCACCCTTAGCATCTGGTTTGCATCTACAAAGGGATGAAGAGACTTCAACTTGTTGTCCTTTGCAATTAGTCTGCCAAGCTGCAGATCTTGAAGTTCCTTACAATATTCTTGTTCTTGGGCAGTACAGATAATCCTGTGCAATGCCCCTTGAAGTTTGAATACAGTCAGAATTCTCACCTGTCTCCTTGAAGCAAGAAGCCTGAGGTTGTTTATGTACCTCAGTATGAAGGCGATGACTCTCATCAGCTGTGACGAAGAAGAAAAATGGTAAACTAAGTCTTCAAGAAAATTACTGACAACAAGTAAGCAAACAGGTGGTTTCCATTGCTCTGGTACATCAGTGAGATCAAGAGTTTTTTTCATTTCACTGTTGTATCTCAGACACTCTGTTACTAACAAATGTTTTCCACGATGCCGGCTCTCATGCAAGCCAAGCTAGTACTATTGTAGAATCTGTACAATAGTAGTTTTGTTCAATTGTAAGGTTAAGTGCAGTTCTAACCATATCCATTCATTTTACAAGGCGCAATGCACGGCATAGTTCAAGTCTAGAGAGGAAAATCTGCTTCAGTGGTGCTACTCTGGATTTGGAGCTTAACAACATTACTTTTACATTATCCTTGACATCTATACTCCATAAGTAGACAGATGCTCCTAGGGCCCTTTCTGAAGTGTCACAGAATCGGTGTAATTCATATCGTTTAATTTCCTTGTCTCCCGTCACTTTTTGGGAGATGTGAATGTCATTGAGTGATGGCAAATGTGCCTGAAGCTATTCCCAAGTAGTTAATAGCTCAGGAGGCAAACTCTGATCCCAGTCCACTTTCACTTGCCACAAGTGCTGCAGAAAAATTTTACACTTTATGATTACTGAACCTAAGCGTCCCAAAGGATCAAAAATGGATGAAATGCAGGATAACACACTATGTTTTGTCCAGGATGTAGTCTTCTGGGTGTGACTGGTAGCTACAAATTGGAAGGTACCCTTTAGAAGATGCCACAATAGTCCTAAAGCCTTGATGGTACCCTCTTCTTTGTCATCCAGACTCCAGGGCAGTTGTGATTCTTGGTACTCTAGAGGTATGTGCTCTAAAATAGTGGGATGGTTAACACACCATTTACGAAGAGGAAAGCCTGTGTTGCTGAGTAGTTCAATGAGCTCTTTTTGCAGACTGAGTGCATCTCCAATGGTATCTGCTCCACTCAGAATATCAACATAGTAGTCTCTTCATAATGTCTCCGGCACTCTTTGTTATTGCAGTGCAACATCATTGGCAAGTTGTACCAGGCATACTGACAGGAACACACAGGGGACATTCGTCCGTGGTACACACCATCACCGCCACCTGATGGCACATCTACCACGCCCGCTGCAGCCGCACCATCCCCATGGACACTACAGCAACAGTCTTCATCCTATTTCTGTACCACTACCACCACGACATCTGCCCATAACCTTTCCCACATTCCTAACACAACTGTGACAACATCCCATCCTTCACTGATCATGACTTCCACTCTTCCTCTACTTTCAACACCAGCACAACCTAGTCCTCAGTACATATCGCCCCCGCAACCTGATGCAGCATCTATCACGCTCGCAGCGGCCGACCCTTCACCGCCACCAGCATCTTCCCGAGCCGAAGCCGAAGCATCTGCCACGCCTGCCACACCCTCTGCAGCAGCCGCATCATCGCAGCCACCACTGTCTTCTAACGCCCTGTACAGCTGCGTTATCCACGGCGTTGACCCTTCAATCACCAACCAAGAAGTACTCCGGGAACTCCATAAAGACTAAGTCCCAGCCCGTCAAGCCTTAAGAATCCAGAACAGCAATGGTCCAACGTATCTCGTCTGCCTACATCTCCCCACCGCAGATGATGTACAGCACCTCATCCAATGCGGAGCCTCCTTATACCGCCATGACCATAAAGTCGATTTCGATTACAATGCGGTCGTGAAAAATCAATATTCATGAATTTCCGTTTGTGCTTTATAAGATGCACGATATGTCATTCACCGCTTCTACTACCAGCACCATCACAACCACCACCACCACCACTACCACTACAGCATCTCATTTGCTACCCAGCTCCACGCTTACTACTCCAGCTCACTATCGGGGTGTCTCATGCCCCCACGACGGACTTTCAGATACCATCTCAGCCACGCCACATCTTACCACCTCCAGCACATCAGCAAACTTCTTCATCCAGGATTCCACTAAAACGATTGAATTCCAACCCCTCCGAAGATGACATCACAAGGAAAAGGGCCGCTGACATCATCGCCACAGCTGAAACCAACGTCCAGGTATCGACTACCATGGATAACACCCTTGCGCCTCTGAACACCAATTCCCCCATTAACCTTCCACCCAACTCTCAGGCAAGTCGCCCCATCACCAACTCCCGTACCCTACAAAAACTTCCCACCGGCACCCATAGCCACCTTCTGCTAAACCCCGCCCAAGAATACGCATCCCCCGTAACATTTTCAATACCCTCATTAGATTTAATTTACACCGACATGAAATAGCTGATATTCATCCCACTGGTAATGGGGTAATAATCAAGGTGAACGAGGAGGATGTCGCACGCCGGCTCACCCACTCAATAGGAGCTACCCAATTAGGTTCTTCTTCACCCCTCAAACCTCTTTCCTCCCCCACCATCAAAACACCACCCCGTCCTCCTCGTCACAGTCTTTTTAACTGTGTTATTTGCGCTATGGACCCCGATATCCAAGAGGAGGCTATTCTCAACGAACTCAACGTGGAGGGTGTTCCGGTCCGGAAAGCCTTCCGCATTAAGAATGCCAGTGGGCCCACCTTCATGGTACGGATCATCCTCCCTACAATTGAGGATGTCACCAGGGTCCTGAACAGTGGGGTCTCCATCTTTCGCCACCACCATAGAGTGGAACCCTCCCGAGCCCCAGCTCCCCAACCCATAAGATGTGAAAGATGCCTGATCTACAACCAACATACCACCGCTCACTGCACCGCCGGCCATCTGGTGTGCGGTCACTGCTCGGAAGCACAGCCCACATCCTGCTGTCCTAATGCCTGACGCCCCCCCCCCCCCCGAAAAAAAGTAACACTGGCGGGGAATCCCATCCCACATTGCCATTGATGTAAGTCCCACCCCGCACCACCTGAGCACCGTCCTGAACTGGTTGCACCTCTCTGCACCATTGACACCCCCACCCAGTCAACCCACTCCCTCTTTCCACCCCCAACCCTTGAGGACATCATCTGATTCATTACCATCTCCCTCCTTAACATCCATCCCTATCACCACCCCTTAGTCCTTGCACAACTTCAAGCCGCCGGTAGCCAAACCCTCAACATGCACTTCCAGACATTCTACTCTGGCCTCAACACCCATTTCAACACCCCCCTCGAAACATTAGCTTGATCATGGCCCTAATCCCTTCCAGAAACCGGTCCCATACACCCATCCCCATCATCTTCCTCAACATCCAATCTTTCCACTCCAAGCGTCTCCACCTCCAAACTCTTACCACCCTATACCTCTCACACAACCTCCTCCTTAATGAAACCATGCAGCATCCCCATCAGTTTGCCCACCTCCCCGGCTTTACATTTCATTGCACTGATCACCTCCATGACGTAAGCCATGGGAGCTTAGCTCATCCCTTCCTATTCGTAATGACACCCCTCCCCTTTCCTTCCATGAATCTATCTCTGTAACCGTTTACTTCTGATCCTGAATCCTTCACCTTGCTACCATCTACCATCGGTCACACATTCCCCTACCTCTCGACTACCTCACCTATCTCTCTGACACCTTCCCCCACTTCCTGCTCCTCGCTGACCTAAACCTCACCTACCGATCCCGCCGCAAACTCAATGACTTACAATCCCTTCTTAGTGACAGAGACTGTTCCCTCGTCCCCATCCCAGGCCATACCTGTCCTGCCTCCAACACCACACCAGATGCCCTCATAGCCCACAACTCTCTCTTTCACCTCCTGCAAGTCCAACTCCTACCCAGCATCGGCAGTGATTATCTTTCCACCCTCCTCCAGGTACATTCCACCTACAACCGCCCTTCCCCTCCACTACCAATCCCCATTGTTAACTTTACAAAAGCAGAATGGCCATCCTACTGTACCCATCTGTCCCAAGCCCTAGAAAACTCTCCTCTTCCTCTCTCCGACCAGCAATCTGTCGACAACCTCAACACATTCATCCTTTCCGCTTATCTCTTCTGCTTCTGCTTCCAGTATCTCAAACACTCTCAGACCCCCTTCACAGCCCAGACTTTCATCGTGCTTTGTCCACCTACAGAAGCTCTCCCAATCCTATCTCCAAGAATTCACATCCTCCCGTGACCCATATTTCCTTCGCCTTCACCACCAAACACTCCTATCCATCTGCAACTATCTTGCTGCCCATTCCCGCCATTCCTGGGTTCAAACTGTACCAGCCTCAATTCTCTTTACTCCCATCCCTCTAAATACTGGCTGAAACTCAATAGTGTCCTAGGCTCCAACTCCATATACCCGATTCTCCATCACGGCATAGCTCCAACCAACACCACGGAAGAACTGAAGATCTTTGCCGAACACTTTCACGACCACTTCAACACACATCTAGATTCAGATTTCGACTACTCCGACTCACAACTCTACATTACCCTAGTCTCCTCCCCACCACTCACTCACTCTACTTCCCATACCATTTCCAAGCACCCCCTACACACATCCATCACACCATCCGATATGCAAACTGTCCTCTCTAAATCCCGGAACACTGCCCCAGGACCTGACAAAATCCATTACATTCATGTCTGTCAAGCCCTATTATACCTCCTAAAACCATCCTGGCTACCCGTTATACCTTCATCCTCAGATTACATATAAATTACAAACATAAGTTTTCCACCTATTCAAGACATAGTTGTATTTACACTGCATGTATTTACAGTACATGGGACTAGTTTCAACCCTACTCGGGGTCATCATCACCCATATTTAAAACAATACACAATATTTGATGAAATCCTAAAACATGTTTCTAAGCAGTAAGAACAGTATAAGCTGATACAGTGTATAATTTACTCCTCACAGATTCCTCCAGAGAGTATCATCTACACATTTCTTAATCAAACATTTGTACATACCGATATACTTTTATTATAAGTGTCACGTCATATGAGTTCAGTCTTAGTACCATAAAAACACTTGGTCCACAACCGTAATGTATTGCCAGGACCTACTAAATTCTATCTGAAACACCATGTGTTTAAAATTTGACTCAAGTTGATCCACAATATAGAGCATCTCATTTGTACTTTTAAACATATTTGTGTACTTGTATTATATATTGCTCACCTAATGTCACTAGTAATATTTCACTTTCATATGCAACATATTTAGCACCATAGCACTTCGCCTAATTCAACCTCACATCATAGTGTTAATTATATATTTGTTTCATACTGTTCTCACTGCTTAGAAACATGTTTCAGGATTTCGTCAAATATTGTGTATTGTTTTAAATGTGGCTGATGATGACCCGAGTAGGGTTGAAACTAGTCCCATGTAATGTAAATACATGCAGTGTAAATATAACTATGTATTGAATAGGTGGAAACCTTTTTTTATAATTTATATGTAATCTCAGTTCAATACGGACCAACAACATGAAATTCATAACCCTTGTTCATCCCCAAAACCGGGTTTTATCCCACCTCTTGGAAACACACCACCATGCTCCTTTTTCCAAAACTAGGTAAAGCACCTTCCGCACTTGACTCCTATTGCCCCATCATCCTCATCACTGTCCTAGACAAAATCCTAGTCCAAAGTAACCATTTGCTCTCCCCTCCTAATTCGGGTTCCGTCCTGGACTATCCACAACCGACCAACTCCTACGCCTTGTCCAGATCACGTTGAATAATTTCAATCATGCCCGTCCTACACTCATCACTTTTGACTTCCACCTTGCCTTTGACTCCATTTGGCACACTGCACTCCTGTCCAAACTCCAATTCATTGCTATCCCAATTTCCTACGTTTTGCTCATCTTATCCTACCTTTCCAACCGAACCACCCAGATCTCCATCAACAACCAGCTCTCCTCACCCTTTTCCCTCACCCTGGGTGTTCTCCAAGGTTCTCCGCTCTCTCCCCTCCTCTTCATACTGTTTGTCGCCAGCATTCCCCAACCTCGTCAACCGTTTCTCCGTTCTCCCCCCCCTCCTCTTCATACTGTTTGTCGCCGACATTCCCTAACCTCGTCAACCGATTCTCCGCTCTCGCCCCTCCTCTTCATACTGTTTGTCGCTGACATTCCCCAACCGCTTCAACTGTTTCAATTTGCCAATGACACTGCCATCCTTGCTCCTCTCTATTCTGTTCAGTCAATTAACCGCAAAGTCCAACCCTACCTAAATTCCTTCCTATCCTGGTGTGATCAATGGCACTTCAAGCTTAATCCTACTAAAACCCAAGCCATTCTCTTCTGTCACCGCTGTGGCATGTCTAGTAGTACCCGCAACCCTAACCAACTTCAACTCCTCGTTCGAGACATCCCCATCCAAAACCAACCTGTCTTTAAATACCTCAGCATACATTTTGACCAGCACCTCACCTTCCGCCCCCATTTCCTTCACCTCAAAACTAAGACTGCCACCCGCGCTCACCTGGTGCATCGCTTGGCTGGCACCCGGTAGGGTCTGAATTCCTCCCTCCTCCTCACTTACAAGAACTCTGTTTGACCCCCTGTCATCTACGGCCTCACCGCCTAGGCAGCCGTGGCCCAATCCCACACCAATCTTTTCCGCTCCCTCCTTTCCATCAAACGTTGTATCGTCCGCCACGCACTCCACCTTCCATTCACTTACCGCACTTCGGATCTTTATAACATCATCCCCTTCCTGAAACTAGATACCTACATCCTCACCCATTTCTAACGAGCCTTTTAGCCCGCTATCATCCCCTCCTGAACCAGCTCCTCTGTGGTCCACTCCCTCCCTCCCTCCCCACACTTCATCCAGACCCCCTATCACCAGTTTCATTCCCTCCCCCCACCCTAAGGTGTTGACTACGCAAAGACCATGACAAGAACCCTAGAACCTGTTTCCCATCTGCCCCTACTCATAGCACTCACACTCCAGGTCACACTTCGCACTTATAATATGCATGGGGGTCTAGGATGTCACCCTCCTGGTTCACCACCCATACCATCACTCTCTGCATACCTACCAACTTTCCCAATTTAGGCGGGAGACTCCTGATTTTCAACCATTTTTCCCACCTCCCGATTATTGTATTATTTCTCCCGATTTTAGCTTATTTTTTCGTGAACTTCAAACATTTGTTTTCAAATCCTGCCATTTCAGCTTTTTTACACCAGTGGCAGGAAGTCCTGCGCTCATTGGCCGCTTTCAAATCAAGTATCGACGTTTATTAATGTGAGAAATGTGCAATGTTTATTGAAACCTGTATATTGCGACGCGTATATCGATTATCAATCTCTCGTTCTCGCATGTTATGTTCGTGTTCGTTCACAGTTCACATCAGTCTAGTTTTAATTTATCTCAATATAAATAAAATAAGAGTTTTGTCTATACATTGCTCAGAATTTAAAAATAATTATATTTCTGTACCAGTTGTGACCACAGTAACAAGAGGAAATGCACGTTTTAACTTTCCGTAATTTCTGCCTGCCTGCCTGCCTGTATGTATGTATGTATGTATGTATGTATGTATGTATGTGTGTATGTATGTATGTATGTATGTATGTATGTATGTATGTATGTATGTATGTATGTACGCTCATCATGAGAAAACGGCTGAAGAGAAATTAATGAAAATCAGTATATGAAGTCAGAGAATAAATTGCTAAGATCTAGGCCATAAATAATTTTATTCACGCTGAGTGAAATGATAGTTTAGGGGAAGGCCTAAAATTTAATTAAATATTTGGCCCAATCGATAAATACTATATAACTAAAGTTATATGTTATTAAATTTCCTATCATTTATGTCTTATACATTTTTACCATACCGGCCATGATAACAAAGATATTCGTGAATTTGTATTTTTAACCAAGCTCGATAGCTGCAGTCGCTTAACCTGGATCCACCCTGCGTGCCATATATAGCACAGCAAACTACACCGTCTTCTTGGACTCTTATTATTGAAACCGCGCGGACTGTATTGTTTACTACGGTATTGTCGTGTTCAGAGAAATCCCACCTAACATCTTACGTGGTTTGTTTTAGTACATCATGCTCACTGATATGGTATAGTTACATATAAAGAAGTCTTGTTTTCACGCGTGCCAGTAATGACTGCATGTCTGAAGTAAGTAATTCCTGTTTTACTTCTGTACTTATTTATATGGACCCTATTGTGCTATATTTTTCTCTAAGGTGCTTATATGCATGGGGATTAGCTAAGATATGTCTTGGTGACAATTTGTGTCCTTTCATTTGAAGTAGAAGTTTGGTGGTACTTATCTGGCACACTGGGTGAAAGTGCTGTCTTTCTGCCCAGCACAACTCTGCCTATAACTGTAATAGTTCTGATGTTCCTTTCCGTTCATTTCATTCTTCTTTATCAACTTAGCAATGCATAATAGTGTAAGCTATAAGTTATATGTTTTAATTTAACCATTTTTAATAATACAGAGTAAAATTTTCACATAAAATTGACACTGCATTTTGGTTTTCTTGTTGAAATGTATCTTTTATGCAGTTATTCATCCTGCCTTTTCACGTGCTTCACATTTATGGGTTCATACATTTTTCTAGGAGAATTTCATTACGAGAAGTACTATTCTTGTTAGAAAATGATGAACTTTCCGACGTAGAAAATGTATTCATCAAGCCTCCAGGCGCTGCAGTTTTGTCGGATTGTGGGGATGAAGATGGAGGTGGCTTCACCGATAATTTACCTGGTAGCCAGCTTCGAGCAAACACAGAATTAGTGACCCGTGAAACTTCGACTGATTATCAAGACTTTGAAGATGTGCCTGTTGAAGTGGATCGAGCTGAGCTGGTACAAGTAAGACCCAGAAAGGTACCTCAAATTCCTGCAAAATGGAAAAGCAAAACCTTAGCATACGTTCAGGAATATTTCCCAACAGTGACTTCACTGAACTTTGAGAAAAATAGTGCATTGATATTTTTGAACACTTACTGTAGTTTCTGAATGTAACATATGCCAGCTTTTTTAACTGTCCTTCCCTGATTATTACTCAGCAAGAAATGAAAGTTTCCATTGCAATTTTGATTTTATCTGGATACAATACTGTTCCTTCGACGAGATCATATTGGGAGGATGCGTGTGATGTGCACCATTCTGTGGTTGCAAGTGCTATGTGGTGAAACAGGTTTCTTATAATTTGCCATTTCATTCACTGTGCTGATAACTCGAACCCAAATTTCAACAACAAAATATGGAAGTTGAAACCTCTGATTGACCTTCTACATGCTCATTTCATGGAAAATTTTTGAGCTGAGGAGCACTTGTCATATGATGTGTGTATGGTGCCATATTTCGGGAGGTGTTCCTGCAAACAGTTTTGTTTTAAGGTATGGTGTCTAAACATTCATCGTGGATATCTTGTAGATTTTGAAGTATACCAAGGAAAAAATCCTAATGCAAATGCCCAGTATGAAGCAGAATTTGGGAAGTGTGTAGCCCCCTTGTAACAATGCTGGATAATCTTTGACCGGGTCTGAAAAATTTGCCTTCAAATTATACTTTGACAATCTCTTCCCTGGAATGAGATTGCTAACACATTTTGGTGCACGGGGATACATAGCTACAGGCATACTTCAAGAAAATCGCATTCCTAAGAATTGTAAACTGAAATCTTCCACTACCATGAAGAAAGAAAAACGGGGTACATACAATTATCTAAAGAGCTTGGAGGAAGGTGTTCAGGTTTGCCGTTAGGTGGATGATTTAGTATTAACCGTAGCATCTACATGTTATGGAGTGCACACTGAAAAACAGGTATCTCGTTATGTGAAAGAAAAAGGACAGGCTAGAGGTGGAAAAGTCAGAGTTCGCAGCCATACATGCTTTCTCAGTACAATATGGGTATGGGAGGTATTGATCGTATGGGTCCTAACTTGACAGATGTGCGAGTCGGAATACGAGGAAAAAAGTGGTGGTAGGCAATATTTGCCTGGTTCGTCGATGTACGAATGCATAATGCATGGCAGCTGAAACACATGTCTGGAGAAGGCTTTCTCCCCTCGATTTTTGACAAGCAATTGTCCCGACTTATCTCACACGCTACAAAGCTGCTCCCTTGTTCAGCAGATCTCATTGTTTTGGACATAATGCAGTGCATGAACTTTGGTATGATGGAATGCACACTGGCCTTCTACAATTCCAGGAGCGAAGAGAAGAAGATGCGCATCAGAAAATTGCCTTGTTAGGCCTAGAACCCTGTGTACCAAGTGCAATGTAGGTTTATGTGTAGACTGTTTTACTGTTTATCATACACGCAAAGTTAATAAGTAGCGTGCGCTTGCCTTTCAGAACATCACCGTTAGTGCAGTAGGCATATGAACAGGTGACTTATCTCTGGACATACCGCTGCTATAAATCCTCATACAGATTGTCTGATTGCCTCATGATGTAATAAGTGATTTGGGTAGCTTGTGAGATTTTACCATTATTATTTAGAAATATAAATTCATTTCCTCATACAATTAACAACTCAGATCATTTACAACCCGTATAAAATCATCCCTAGCACTAAAAATCAAACATCTAGGTATTTTTAATAGTTCTGGAACATCATTTTTGTAATACTGTATATGCAAATATTGAAGAAAAACTTGTACCTATACTGATGATTTACAAATGATAGTATTGGATGAAAGTATATCAATAAGCAAAATGTGGAATAACACCCAAATTCCCTTATATGAAACAAAAGACAGCACTACCACCCAGTGTGCCATGTATGGCATGGGCCTTTTCTCGGAAGTTACATGTCGAATAAATAAAATTAAAGCTTTTTCAGGATCTTCATATGCACGCTAAAAGTTACAAGTTGATTCTCAAAAAATAAAATCTTGAGCGGATCCAGGCCAAGTGCGGCCAGTATTCAGGATATAGTGGGTTCGAACCCCACTGTCGGCAGCCCTGAAGATGGTTTTCTGTGGTTTCCCATTTTCACGCCAGGCAAATGCTGGGGCTATACCTTAATTAAGGCCACAGCCGCTTCCTTCCCACTCCTAGACATTTCCTGTCCCATCATCGCCATAAGACCTATCTGAGTCAGTGTGACGTAAAGATTTTGGATTTTTGTTGCTAAGTCCATATCAGCGCCGTAGTACGAGAAAATGGGTGAACAAATTTTAATGAAAATCGGTATGTAAAGTCGGGGCATAAGGAACTACAGTCTACGCTGTAAATAATTTTATTCATCCTGTTTGAAATGGTAGTTTAGGGGAAGGTGGCAAAAATGTAATTTTTAATTACCTATCTTATTGATCATATCGAAAAGTACTACATAACGAAAGTTATAGAGAATACAATTTCCGATAATTTATTTCTTATTCAGTTTTACCGTACCGGCTATAATCATATTGGTGATGGTG
Organism: Anabrus simplex; assembly: GCF_040414725.1. Classification (NCBI taxonomy): domain Eukaryota; kingdom Metazoa; phylum Arthropoda; class Insecta; order Orthoptera; family Tettigoniidae; genus Anabrus; species Anabrus simplex. Next base: position 1,559,231,517 of record NC_090265.1, read on the forward strand.
ATTAAACTGTGAAGAATGAGAAAAAAGTCATGAAGGAACGATCGGTTGAATAATAACACAAGAGAGAGTCATGAAAGAAAGGATGATTCACTTTACATTAGATGCTCTAATATCACAAAGTCGGAGGAAACTAAATGTGAAGGCCTGCGATATAGAAAGCTCATAACATTGATCAACAATAACATTACATTGACACAAGGTAACTAGAATAAAAAGTAGGCTACTCCGGCGGTTGAAGCTTCCATTGGCTGGAGCGCTATGACGTCATGCAATGTGAACGATAGTGAGTAAGATACACAGTCGCAGTACAGCAAACCTGTGAATTCTCGTGCCTGTGAAACATCTTCTCAATCTTTCATCAAATAATAGTCTGGTTTAGTCTGATTCGATAAGTTACAGCACTTCCAATAGATTTAAAAACGTGAAAATGCGTTAAATTTCATCACATGCTGAGCAGGTAGAACATCAACTATGAAATACATGACAAATAATACGATAAGAAATAAAATATTGACATGCAACTCAAAATAATTAATTTATTTCCTGATGAAGTAAATAATGATGTCAGATGGCATATACATCATATCGACATCTTTATGGAATTATATTAAATTATTAAAACGTACATGTCAAGAGATTTAATTACGTAATGAACCAGCCCAAAGCTTAGCCTTCTTATTGGCATATTTTCACAGTGCTAGCTTCTTACTCTTTGCATTAAAATGCCATATCCTAATAAATGTACTAGTCCTTACATAGAGACAAATTATGTTGTCATGGAATACTGGAAATTTTGACTTAATAATAGAAATAAGAATTTTCATTACGTTTTTGCATCTTGATACAGTCTTACCGTGAAACACACAAAATGAAATTTTGAAACGGGCTATATTTTTAACCACTCATGACTGGGATGTGTGAGGCCCCCTTTTGAAATAACCGAGATCCAGTATTTTTCTTTCTTTGTATTTACTGTATATCGGATCACGGATACTGTAATATTTCACGAGCTTCGAAATATATTCAGAAATATAAGTTATTAGCACATAATAATGTTAATGTTATTGGATTTTACGTCCCACTAACTATGTATTTGAGCACCTTCACCACCGGACTGAGACAGGATCGAACCTGCCTAGTTGGGCTAAGAAGCCCAGCGCTCTACCATTTCAGTTGCTACTCAGCCCGGCTATTAGCACATAACAATAATTATAGAAAATATGATTTTCATTCAGTCATTTATATCTGACACCTTTTTACCATACGAGCTGTAATAATGGAGATATTCAAGAGTTTATTACAAAGTGTTTCAACATCCAAACATTGCTGACAAGGAAGTATTGTTATGCCATCACAGTAGCAAACTAACTGGCTATGATGGTTGTTATCGTTATTGTCTTTATAATATGCAAAATAATAATAATGTTATTTGTGTTACGTCTCACTAACAACATTTACGGTTTTCTGAGACTCGAGGTGCCATAATTTTGACCCACGGGAGTTCTTTTACGTGCCGACAATTTATAGCACCATACACGTTTCCATAATATGTTGACTGCATTTTAATCAGTACAGTGGTTCTACTTCAGATACTGACAACACAAACACTGTTCACGTAGTGAACCACTATAAAATTATTATGTATCCATGATCCGATGTACAGTAAATACGTAGAAAGAGACAAAAATGTTGGTCGGTCACTTGCTTTCTTCGCTTACGCTGTGTGAACCATCAACTATAGACCCCAAGTGTAAGCGTACGAATTGTAGAGCATAGAAACCTCTACAAAAAAGTCCGCGATGGCACATACCTATTTCCAACCGGCTGCCATCTAGAAGCGGTTTTATGCTATAGCCCGCGGTAAAAAAAATATAACTCCTTAAAATTAAATAAATATTTTGATATTATCCTCGAGTTCCTCATCAAAATAAAGTGTTTGACTTCCTCCAGTATTTTATAAGGATTACAATAACCTTGTCAGGGCATTATTTGCATGAATGGTTCAAAAGTTATGACCATGTTAGACTGGTTCATTGCCATACAACACCAGGTGCCTTCACATCTATCCAACATATGCACGCCACACGTAATATTTACATCATCACACTGACCATCTTAACCTATTTTCAACCTGGCTGCATAATACACCTATTAACCGAAGATAATGGCAGGACTCCAAGTTTTAATGCAACTTCATTTATTCTTGTACAAATCCAATTGAACTTCGCAAGATAGTATTACAATTCCAAGGACACCGTAAATTCACATCATTATACAATGTTGTGTCCAATATTTTAATTTAAATAGACATCATTTTAACACCCATTAATGGTGGATATCGGCAGGAATTCAAATTTTAATGCAATTTCATTAATTCCTAACTCAACTTTTTTGAACTACGCAAGGCAACTTCAAGGATACTGTGAATTCATATCATCACAAGACGTTGTATTTAATTAGACATTACTATATTGTGGTTTTTAATTTGTACTTGACAAGATGGGATTTTAATTCTATATGTTTGTACCATCCAAAATTTTTAAGTGTTACATTGTAATACTCATTGTTTTGAATTTTTAATGGGGGCCCCCCTATTTTAATCAGGTCTTATTGTATACTGAATTTTAATCCACTAGCTGAGGAAGAGAATGCATAATATTCTCAAAACATGTACTAGATGTTAAGGTGAAAGGTAAATAAATAAATAGTATTGACTTGGCGGACCATCTTCCAACATATTTACCATTCATACTGACGTCATTGTAATGACCTAAGTTGACTGTTAACTTTGTAACATCTGCAAGCTATAGAAATTATCAAATGAATAAACGGAGACTAAAATAAGTGTAAATAACAAGAATGGGCGCCACCCGGAAAACAATTGCGGGAATAATTAACTCTGTAGAGCAACGAGCAACTCCCTCTCCCAAGGCGACGGTCATCAGGCTGACGAAGCTACAGACTTACTTTATAACCTTACCTGTTGCTGTTTAACCCCTGAAATTAAAGTTAGGTAGCATGCCAGGTTCATCCATACTCTACTCATAAAAAATTTACTGCAAGTTTCATTCCATGACTACTCCCAAAAATAAGCAAAAATATAATAAATACTACAATAATCATCACTTGATGAGACCCCCTAGTGTTTGCTGTTTACAAAGAGCAAATATACACACTACTACCACCAACAAAATCAGAACTTGACGAGACCTACTCGTTTGTCGTTTACAAAGGCAAATATACACACTACTACCACCAACAAAATCATTACTTGACGAGACCTACTCGTTTATCGTTTACAAAGGAAAATATACACACTACTACCACCAACAAAATCACTACTTGACGAGACCTACTCGTTTGTCATTTACAAACTACAAACCATCAATAAAATTATTTTCACTATATATACATTTCTTAACATACCTCCAGGTAAGAGTCCCACTACATTCTCTACTGTTACAAAAGAACAACCGTAATCTGGTAAAGAAAAGTACGTCGACTTTCTCTACATAGGGATGCAACCTTCTTTACAAAGAGCATCCCTAACCTTATTCACACACTTCTTCATCGATGTCTTGAGTCCTTCCCGACTGCCGCACAGGTTAGTGTGGCGCCTCACGTTTCTCCAACTGAAACTAGATACTTGGCCGACGATTTTCTTTACCAAGAATTAGCTCTGTACACAACCACACATCCACTACCGAATGTAGATTCGGTACGCATCACCACTCCACTGTATATTATCTCGTAGAAGAATTGTAGTCTAATTATTATACAGAGTTGGAGTTACAAATAAACACTTAGTAGCGTCTTTTACATAACAGCCACCAGAAACTCGTTAGCATCAGCAACATTTAGCGTGCTCACTCTGTAAAAGATACTCAAGAACAATAGAACATTGCCTAGGAATATGCGCAAAGTAGCTTCCGCACGCCGGTCCGAGTGAGAAACACACAGAATCAGAAACACAAACACAATCAGAATGACTTTCCGCACACGCGTACACACTTATATAGGCTTGCTGCACGTGGTTATAGCGTCCTGGAAAGTTTACTGGTAGCAACGCTCTCACAGGCACTTCTTCACGCATCACTCAGTCAACCCAACCTCGCTTAAAACAAAGCCCTCTTATTGGCTATCGTGCGTCTGATGTGACATTGAACGTCCACTCACGTATATGCACTTGATCCACTCCAATCATCAGCCTGTACTACCTGGCCGTACCCCGTGTTTCCAAGCCACTTTGTTGCAACACATTCAACTGACTTCAACTATCCTTCCTGATACAGTCGCTGTTATCCCGGTTGCACAATCCTTACGGCTAGGCCATATTTACAGACTCTTACCCAAACGGAAATTTATACAAAATATAATGATGCAATATTCCGTAACTACACATTCTTCTTATAATATTACGTTTATACACTCTAAATAAACAAAATTACATCATTTTCATGACTTTAACATTACAAATTATTTTACAAATAGCATTGCGCTTCGCATAATCACATGGGCGCTTGATGCAATATATTAATCTATGCATTTGCTAAGTAATGGCATGACTGATTCACACATGTGGAGCATGAATTCATACCATTTTCGGAAGGCTCATCAGTAGGGTTCAGAAGTTTAAGACCTAAAGAAGTACAAAATATGCAAGAAAATAATTATGCCCTAAAAACAAGCTAAGTTGGACCTAAAAACTATAAAATATGACATGAATTTTTGGATAGGTAGAGTATCACTAACAGACAGTGAACGTCTTAAGTGCCAAAACGTGATCAGCGATAATGCAGCAGACACATTTAATCATACAAACTGACAGAGAGCTACAATACATTAAAATTTTCAACATTCATTCAGTATCATAGCCTTGAGATGCAGTTCTTGCTCGGTTTTCCTAAAAGAAAACAAAAAACCCAGAGTATTAGCATGCTTTATGATATCTGTCGGCATAAGTTAGAAGACACTGCCTAACATGAAGTTTGAGTTCATAATCGTACATACCTCTTAATCTTCTTCTTTGTCAACATTGCACATCACGACCATGTACATTCTCAGGCTGTCGAAAAGAAATCTCCTTCGAAGGTCACTCAGTATTTTCTTGTACTGGGAGAAGCTCCTTTCTATGTCACATGATGTCACAGGAGTGTATTTAAACATAGTCAGTTCACTGCTGCTTAGCTGTTGGTCGTTTTCGTCTAAACCAGATCCATTAACCTCTAAAATGGCACCAATTCTGCACATTGTTGCGTATCCTACATTTGCACTCAGCACCTTAATAAGTTTGTTCTTCACTGCCACTGACAATGTACCTCTTGCTTGTTCTACTTTGGATACCATGTCCTTTACTATTCCAAAACTCTCACGTAATTCTAAACCAGCAGTTTCTAGGCAAGAGATAGTTTTCGATAGATCTCTATAATTTGAAGAAATATATACAAATTGTCCCGACAAATCATTGGAAAACAATTCCTGTGCAAATTTTATTGATGATGCCTCACTACTGTCAAAAGTAGAAATAATTTCTTGCACAGTTTCGTAGTGTTCACAGTAGTACTCTGCTGTGTTAAGCCACGTTCCCCATAGGGTGAGCACTGGCTGAGGAGGAAGAGGAAGCGAAGTGCCACCCTCAGTGGAGCTTTCACAAATATTTTCTTGATGTTTGATATTAACCGGTCAACATCAGGAAAATTGTGCCGTATTTCTTCAGCAACTCGGTGCAATCCGTGAGCAAGACACATTAAATGGAGTCCACTTGCTGCTTTCACCATATATGGTACAGCATTAGTTAGTAACAATAAGATTCGTTCTTGCTTAACTTCACCATCCCACAAAAGCTTCATGGCATTGTCAAAAAGTATTGCAATTGTGGAGTGGTTAGCTGCATCTAGAATCTTCGAATGAAATAAATATAGGCCTACATCGCCCGGACGATCCACGAGAAGCGTGCCAATTATAACGTTCGCAAAATACCTACCACAAACATCCGTAGTTTCATCAACGGATACCCAGATGCTATTGTTGTCTACATTCATTCTAATTTTTCGAAGTGTGTCTTCATAACAGGATGGCAAATAACTTTTTTGCAATGTTGCCTCATCCAGGATTGACTGTGTTGTGTATTTAGTTAAGAATTTTTGGAAGTGTTCGTTGTTCACTTTGTTAAGCAGAATACTGGTAGATACCAACATTGCACACAGGTCTTTTGATAAATGGGGAAGTTTGGTTGAGGAAGATTTCGCTGTATCAAACAAAAGAGCCCTCCTGCTCTCTTCAGAAGACTTTCGATTCACACAGCTTTTATGCTTAGCCGTAGCGCAGTGATGTTGCACATTAAATTGCTTTATCGCCGCTACCTTAACTTTACATGCTTTACAAAAAGGAATTGTTCTGTCAGTAATGAACGTCTCTTCATCGAACTCTTTCACATACTTTCTTAGCTTTACAGCTTCACTACACTTCACTTTCGGCATGATGGGGTTCATTGCAGTACTACAAGTGTGTCCAATCTGTTGAAATCCATTGGTAGTGAAAGAGCAAGGGAGCTTTAACTCGACCCTGCAAGGAAGAACTGGGCGAGATATAACATGGAATTTCCTTGTTTGCTAATTGCTTCTGAGCTAAATATATGTACTGGAGTGACATCCTATTGAAAGGCGGAAACACACTATCGTCGTGTTCCGTGACCTCACGCGTACAGTGTCGCAATCTAACTTGTCCAGAAAGATGTGCTAAAAGAATTAGGAATCAGGTCTTCTAAACCTGCTACCTGCATGCTCTGGGATAAGAAAGAAAAATGTATCTACTACAGTATTCGGAAATCTTGTGTTTGAAACTCGACACAGATAACATGTACCTTGTTAACAACTCAATTTAAACAAAAATGCTGAAAATATAACCAAATATGACCTTATATCTCTAAAATGAGTAAAATATGACCAAAACAGTAAAAATAGCTGAAATATGCATTTATAGGCAACACCAAATTGCATTAAACGTGGTCAGGGACCCGTCATTCAAACTTATTTTTCATATTTTGGCTAAAATGAGCTCAGGAAAAAAATATGACTTTTCCTCTAACATCCAAACCTTACTCATCAGGGACCAATCATCTCTCTCACATACTTCCTGTGAGGGAATGGAGATGTGTAATTTTTAGCCTTGTAGCCTCGTATAGCAACAATCGGTCTTTGAGACTATATAAGTGTTATAAATATATCATAGTACTGTATTGCGCAAGACATGTAGAATAAGCAGTTTTGACCAATTGTATCTCCTGATTTTTCCTGATTTTCATATCAAAATCTCCTGATTTTTGGTTTTGTAAAGTTGACAGGTATGCTCTCTGTATTCAGCTCAATTATATTACTAACTTATTCTTGTTTATTTTCTGTCATACTATTACATAATATTGTACTTGTTAAATAATAAATGTTACAAAACTAACAAAAAAGTTGTGTGTATCTATTACTGGGCATGTTGATGTATTATAAATCAAATTACTATTACCTTTATTATTATTATTATTATTATTATTATTATTATTATTATTATTATTATTATTATTATTATTATTATTATTATTATTATTATTATTCCCCACTCAGCTATGTAACCCGTACAAACCCAGCTGATCGGAAGTACCACTGCACTACCCGTAGCAAATGGCCTCATGCAAGTGAAACAAATAGGAAGCGTCACACACCACTACACACCCAGAACAAGATACGCATAGAAACAGAATAAACTTACCTCCAGGTGGTAAAAAGGAACAACAAAAACTGGTAGATCAAGTTACCAACCTGTCTGTGTCAAGTAGTTTTGAGCAGAAACAAGACAAATTTTTTTTTAAAGCAAGTAAATTTAATGCATAATCTCAAAGGGGAAATTAAAAGAGAAAAGAAATTACAGATCATCCTCTAAGATTTGCATAATGGGATAAAAGATAGGTTAATTGAATTAATATAAAACCAAGTTGATATTCAGTTAAAATCAAATTAACATTAAAATAACATCAAATTAAATTAACTGGATTAAATCCACAGTAAAACCCCAATAAACTCAAGTTTGAACTGAATTAAATTAAATTAAACGAAATTAAATTTAAAACTGCTGGCCGGCAAGAAATGAATTAAAAAGAAATAAAATGATACAATCATACCTTTAGGTTACCTTCGCAACAACCACAAAACTTTTTCTTAACAGAAGAAATTATTCTTTTAAAATTGGTAAACGACACTTGGTAGGAATTGAATTTAAAAACGTTCTCAACTTCTTCAATAGATCTTGAGAGATGTTTTCTCTCTTTCTCAAATTACATTATATGATAGGGTAACAAGATACACTGGGAGGTCCAGCACAGGATATCAAATCCTTTTAGTAAGATACCCAAAGGAGAAGGAAAAAGCCCACAACACCAAACCAGGAAATGAGCATAAATGAAGGCCAAAATGAATCAATCACAGCCAACACGGGTTACATAAATACCACAGAATAATATTACGACTGGGCTGTCAACCATTAAAAATTATCATTACAAAACAATCATCATCACCAAGGCAACAATAATTAATAGTTATAATTAGCGAGAACCAATCCCGTTAGTGGACCAACAATGGTAGGAAAAATGGAGGCAAATAAACAACAGGCCATTACCCAAACACACGTAACAACTAAAATGAGAAATAAAATTAGATTAAATTCAAGGCTAAAGAAACAAATTTAGTACCAAAGGCATCCAACCATGATAATCCTTACTGGAACTCCCATGTATTAACCCAGTTTTTAAACAAAGATTTAATTTGAAACAGAAGAACAGCCACGAGCTGGCCGTAATAATAATAATAATAATAATAATAATAAATTCCTTTTTTCTTTTTTTCTTTTGCCCCAAAAACAAAATTTCTTAAGGTGATCATGGTTCAACAAAGCTAAACTAATATATTTTCAACCCAATCTTAGTAGTACAGTATGTTGGTAAATTTTTCACAAGAAAGCTGACAATAAATTTCTGACGCACACCATTTTTTTTAATGATAGAAAGGGTTTCCTTGAAGAGATTCCTGAAGTAGTTCATTCCCGGTGACGAATATACCAATTTTATGTAAAGGTGGTCACATACAGTTTGGTTGCTGCAGTAGTAGAGAAGTTCAAACATGGCTTGGCCATGTTGGCTTACCAGATGAAGATAACAAAATTTTAAGCAAAACAACAAATCTCACATACGAGGATGAACGGAAAAAAAAAACTCCTGAGGGTTTTGGAGCACAACCCTCCTTTTTAATGCTACTATCCGTAATCCATGCCACTACTCCAGTCCATGGCGCAGCGATAAATACACAAGCATGTGCTCTCCATGTTGGGACCTCGGTGAGTGCAACACTTCGCTTCGCTCTCTCCCTGGGGTCGAGAGTTCCAAGATGGCCAACTCAGGCGTTGATTGGCCAGAGCAAGACGGAGGGGGAAGCCGCCGATAGTTAGCATTACTGCCGTAAGGTGGCAGTAGCAACCAGAGTTTACATAAGCTCGAAGAATAAAACATAACTTGGTGAAGCATAAGAGATAATAATGAGAATTATAGTTAAGCAGTGGCATTATTGACACAAATTTCTACGGCGTAACAGCCCATATGAAAACGTAGATGGAGAGGAGACTAATACGAAACCTCGGTTTCAATTATTATTATTATTAAACTAATTATGTGTCTGCACTTATATATTAAAAAACTATTATGTGTTACTTTGTTATTATACACTTTTGTATTTATAAAATTAAAAGAAAAAAGAATATAGAAAAAATCTCACACACACCTCCCTCTTCCTCACTTAAAATTCCCATATTCCTAATACCCTTGCTCCTTTCCCAACCCACCAAAACTCCTGGCCAGGGTGAAGGTGTAACCTTCAAGGTGGCCTGTCCCTCCCCTTCAGGGAGGGGAATGTAAAACAACAACAACAACAAAAGCCTCCACGGTATGCACTAGCCATATGCAGTGTTCTCCCCAGAAATTTTTGTCAGCTGGGTGGCAGGAATGAATAGCCGGGCAGGGAATACTACGTAATAAATGAATGTTGTGATAAAATTTCAACTTATTCCCCTCAGGCCATTAACAATAATATTAAGACAGATAAACATTGACTGCACAAATGAACTATTTTAGTGTTATCACGAAGAAGACATGACAGAGTATATTGAAGTTCTAGCGATCTACTGCTCGTTTATAATCACTCGGTTGCTGTGGAGTGTCAAGACGGGTTCGTTACATCCAGCGGAATCGAGTGCTCACATGCGATTCGATGCTAATCCAGACACCGCTCACGCACGACAATGCGTAATAAGCTGAACATAAACAGTTTTACAGTATTTACATTGACTCAAATATGTAATTAATATTATGTAAATGGAGCGAGTTGGCCGTGCGGTTACGAGCAGCCCTGAAGATGGTTTTCTGTGTTTTCCCATTTTCACACCAGGTAAATGCTGGGGCTATACCCTAATTAAAGCTACAGTTGCTTCCTTCCCACTCCTAGCTCTTTCCTATCCCATCGTCACCATAAGGCCTATGGTGCGACGTAAAGCAAATTGAAATATTATGTAACTAGCATATATCTAAGTTATGATAACCAGGCCCTAGGGAGAACACTGATATGTCTTGGTAGGTGTGCTATTTACCAACTGATGAGCCCAACTTAGCACACTGGGGTGAAACACTGGCAACCAGGAATGAGTTAGGTGGAAAATTTGTAATGTCCAATAACAAACCAATTATATTGATTACAGCATGATGAGGCAGGTAATATGTTGGTTTGCATTGCCACAAGATCCATGTGATGATCAGCATATTCTGTCATGAACTTGACATAGTCCTTCTTCAAGTCTGGTTGGTGATGTAACAGCTGTTCAATTTGATTGAGACAGTGAGTAGCGTATTTAAATGAATCCCCAAGTTCCACATGATGTGGTTTAATAGGCAGTCTTACAACATATTTTCCGGTGCTATCCCTAGTAGTGTTGTTCACAAAGTGTTCTTCACGCTGACTCTTCTTTAGAATGCAGGGGAGACATCTTTACTTCCTCTTGTTGCCAGAACAATTCGACCTCTGTGTGCAGTTTGTTGCTGCGAACAAGACAAGATATTACTTTCTTGCTGGTAGACCTTAAAGGTGGTGGAATCTTGCCTGATAAGATCCAGCCAAATGCAGTTTCCTGCATTGTGGGATGATTTTTTTCTCTTAAGTTGACCAAATGCAGTATGTCAAGCCCCCAGTAGTAAATCAACTTCTCCTGGTGTACTAAACAGAGGATCCGCCAAGCTACAATGGGAGCTGCCAGTCAGACATGTCAAGTATGCTGTAGGAGCTGACCAGTTATTCGAGAAAGTACAGCACAAACAATAGGAGTAGTGTAGTCTTTGACCTTGGATGTAACTTGAATTTGACAAATATATGATGATTCAGTTGCCTTAAAATCACCAATTCTCTTTCTGAGCATCGAGTGCCGACTCACTTCAATCCCCGTGCAAGCTGCCAAATGCCTGGACATGAAATACATTTGAGACACACTATCAAGTAGAGCTCGACACTGCATTCCCACGTTTGTCTGTAACCAGAGTAGAATTTCTACAGGTGTATAGTTGCTCTTCACAGCACAGTAGGTCTACTGCTGAGTTTGGTTGGTTTCTGATGTAGCAGAAGTATTGTAAGAAGTACTCTGCTCATTGTGCAACAGAGTATGATGTCTGTTATTGCAGATTTGACACAATTTTCTGAACTACACTCCTTCAAAGTATGATTAGCACCCAGACAGTTAAAGCAAAGTTTACACTTCTTGACAATGCTGGCTTTGTGAAACCTAGGGCATTTTGTTAGGGTGTGAGAAGCTTTACAAGTCTCATTATGAGGTGATGTTGTGACAAAGGACTTCTTACTACCCTTATCACCACCATGTTTGGGTACGACCTGTTGCTTGTCGCTTTGGTGTTTCTCGGGGTTGATTAACTCCAGAGTTTGACAACTGTTCTCCAAGAATGCTACTAAATCCTTCAAGTGAGGGAACTTCTTATCCAAGGATTTAGCTTCCCACTGTTTTCTAAAATTGAGGCTGATTCAATCTAGCACTAAGCGAGATTACAAAAGTCATACAAAGGCACATCTATCTCTATTACTTTGATAGCGCTCAAATTGCTTAGCAGTTGATTTAACAATACTCATAAATCCTTAGCTGATTCTGTTTTCACTGATGGAAGATCGAGCAGTTGCTTAACATGTAGGTCTACAATCAATTTGGGGTTATTGTATCTCTGAAAGATTAATTCCCAAGCTATCTTGAAATTACTTTCAGCGATAGGCAAGCTTTCAATTAATTTGTGAGGCTCTCCCAGTAAGCATGACAGTAAATAATAGTACCTCTGTATGTCCATTAAGGCATGATTATTAATTACCAGGCTCTGTAAGGTATCTTGAAAGTGAAAAAATTCAGAAATAATTCCCATAAATATTGGCAGTGAAATTGTAGGGAGTCTTATTTCATGCATGCTACCAGTGTTTGAAGAACTAGCCATTGCGGAGAAAGTTGCACTCGAATTTGGATCCAACAGAGTTTCCATCTTAGATTCTATTTCTAGGATAAGTTCTTCAACAGATTCCCTATCTGCATTATAAACTTCTTTGGTATCATTCATTTCTGACTGGATTTCAACATCGTTGTATACATCCTTACTTGAACATAGCAGCCTTCGCCTAGCTCAGATATCATTCATGTTAGATACTTCATTAAATGCAGTGACAAAACTAGCTGTACGCTTTTTCAGTCTCGTGTTCGAGTTAACTACTCATGTGTCATGAGGCCTAGCTCTTCCCACAGTTCAGAAAAATGTACTCCATTATTATCATTAAGTACAAAGGGAAGGCCAATAGAATGCACATTTCTTAACTGATTTATTCGCTTTACTAATTACATTGTACAAAATATATACACACTAGCAAGATACCCGTGCTTCGCTACGGTATTTTACTGAAATTTATAATTGAATGCTTATTGTTTTAGATATATAATCCGTCGAAATTCGCGATCTGACTCGTTTTCAGCGAGAATCCACCAAAATTCCCGATCTGACTCATTTTCTATTAGAATACGGCACGTTTCCTCCAATTTTTCAATCTTTCTTCTCACCAATCGATTTCGTACTACCCGGACTACGCTCAGGTATTCCTCTCGGTCAGCTGGGTCCGTAAATCTTTGCCATCTTTTCCTATAATCATTTTTAATATCGATAAAATCCTTCAGGAGATCCGACGTGGTGTCATATTGGGTGCCTTGGCAGCACTGAACCCGCGGCCGGACTGCATTCTTAGTCATTACCCGTCCAGGAGCCGTTTCCAGCACGCTCCGCACATTTGACGACGGTCCGGAACATTATTATTATTATTATTATTATTATTTTTTTTTTTTTTTTTTTTTTTTTTTGCTTTACGTCGCACCGACACAGATAGGTCTTATGGCGACGATGGGATAGGAAAGGGCTAGGAGTGGGAAGGAATCGGCCGTGGCCTTAATTAAGGTACAGCCCCAGCATTTGCCTGGTGTGAAAATGGGAAACCACGGAAAACCATCTTCAGGGCTGCCGACAGTGGGATTCGAACCCACTATCTCCCGAATACTGGATACTGGCCACACTTAAGCGACTGCAGCTATCGAGCTCGGTATTATTATTATTATTATTATTATTATTATTATTATTATTATTATTATTACTGTTACGGAGTATAGTGGATGTGCAGAGGTGAAAGAAGGTGCGGGGGAGAACAGGTCTCAAAATACGAAATTAAAGTTAAGATAAAATTTAACAAGGTTACTGTATATTTTCTTTTCAAGATTAAGAAATAACAAATAGAACAGGTACCCAGTAGCCGAAACACTATTCGAAAATGTACAATTACAGTGATTACAGGATTTGGGCTCCGAGAGCCAGACACACAATTCTTGAGCCATAAGCCCAACCTTACGATATACAGAATTCAACAAAGGGGCAGTAGACCCCAATCACGCCTATGAGCACTTGCTCCTCTTTACACGGTAAAGCCTCCTCGAGGCATACAACAACTCAATTTTCAAGAAAGAGCAACTCGCTCTCAAAATTTAAGCCTATCAAAGGCCACACCAAACTCCACATTCAAGTTGTCCTCCAAGGACATGAAAACAGGGGTAAAAATACCCAACCTACTGAGGCCTATTAAGTAAAGAAACAGGTAAATTACATGGCCTCTAAAATACCAACTTGAGAGGAGGCGTTCTTGCCGTCCTAATACACTTTATATAAAACCTACTTAGCACTAGGCCGTTACTGCAAGGGCTAATCCCATACTAAAGAGGTGACTTTTAGAAGGAAACAATTTACATTACGTTAAGGAAGAAACGGTTGTGAAAATAAGTTCACCTCAATGCAATATGAGTGGGAGCTCGAGAGGGTTAAGCACTCTCTATCCCAATATGTAGTTTAAAAGATAGAATTGATACTAAGTGTCTTTACATTTTAGGGAAAAGTTACATGGTGGAAAGGCTTCGGACCTGCCCCGAGAGTTAAACTGCTGAGCTGACAAGAAAAGAAGTTATTAAACGGCCATTACCTGGTGGCTGAACTGCTGCCCGAAGAAAGAGGCACTTCCCGCCCCCTGCTACGTACTTTACACACTGATAGATGTTACTGAAGTGGCATGGAGACCCAAAAATCAGCAGTTTATATACCCTCGTGGAAAGTTTGAGGCGTTTCAGGAATGAGAACACCCTCCCACAAAAATTGTATTGGTTAACGACGAAAACCCCTACACTAGATGAGGAAGAAACACCTTATTGGTGGAAAATTAATTACAGAAAATTATGATTGGCCAGTTTCAAAACTGGCAGAAAGAAAGGGTTAATATTGCCAACTTAAACAATAACTGAAAGAAATTTAACAAAGAACAAACTTATGAATTCAAAATTTCTCCAAAAACATAGTTATTTCACTTCGCACTAGGGTGCACAATTGTAGTTCTTCAGTAGTGCCATCTGGAAGAGAATGTCCACACTTCTTACTACAGGCAAAACAAAAATACATCGAAAATGACCCAGTTCAGAAACTTCAAAATTTCCAAGTAGTGACATCTTCTGAGAAACTTGAAAATTAACACAGTAGGTAAAGTTCAGACTTCCTCCAGTAGAGGAGTTTCAACTGGCGTAAAGTTTGAATTAGCGGCATGGGGGTGTACCACCCGGTACAATTACTATTATATGTTGCTGGGATGAATGATGACAGGGAAAACCAGAGTATCCGGAGAAAAACCTGTCCTGCCTCCGTTTTGTCCAGCACGAATGTCACATGGAGTGACCGGGATTTGAACCACGGAACCCAGCTGTGTGAGGCCGGCGCGCTGCCGCCTGAGCAACGGAGGATCCTTATAAGTACATTAAGTACAGTAAACTCAATTGGTCTCACCTCCTTCTACACCCCACCGCCGTTAAGTTTATTTACCGCCACCCCCCACCCAAAAAAATAATTAAAAGAAGGCATGTTTCTTTATGTTTAAAGGAGATTCCAAACACCAATGTTCACGTCTATTACCTTCAGTTTTGAGATATAAGTATCCCTATAAAAATAATTTATTTTTTCACTTCATTTCACACTACTCCCCCCCCAAGTGAATTTTCCCGCAAAAAAAATACTTGTTTCTTTAATAGTAAAGGATCTTCTAAATACCAATTGTCACGACTCTAACTTCTTCAATTTTTGATTTATGTGTCCTCATGAAAGGATTTCAACTCCTTTACACTCCCGCCCCCCAAGATGGTTCCTCCCCCCCCCAAACGCGTTTTTCTTTGTTTTTAAAGGAAATCCAAATACGAATTTTCACATCTGTAACAACTTTAGTTTTTATTAGATGTATGTATCCTCATACAATTAAGTCTATTATTTTTTCAATTCTTTCACCTCCCCCCATAATGGATTTTCCAAGAATACGCGTTTCTTTACTTTTAAAGCAGATTGCAAATATCAAATTTCACGTCTGTAACATCTTCATTTTTGAGATAGCAGTAGCCTAATTAAAAGAATTCAACACCATTTTTAGAAACCTTTACACACACATCCCCCCTTCCAGCCAAGTGGTATTTCCCAAAACTAAAAATACACGTTTCTTTATGTTTAATAGAGATAAAATATCCATTTTTCACTTCTGTAACATGTTACGTTTTTTTAGACATACTGTAAAAATTCTCATTTTAAAATTTCACCCCTTTTGAGTTCCCCTTAAAAGGAGTTTCCAAAAACAAATCACCTATGTTTCTTTACATTTACATGAGATTCCAAACACCCACTTTTTACGTCTGTAACATTTTACGTTTCCAAGATATTCTGGAGATATAGTCTTTCAAAAAATTCACCCCAATTTGTCACTTCTGTTTAAACGCCACTAAGTGGATTTTCCAAAAACTAAAAAATACGTGTTTCTTTGTTTTTAAAGAAGACCCCATATACAAATTTTCAGTTCTGTAATATCTTCCGTTTCTGAGATATATGTATCCTCATTAAAGGCATTCAGCCCATTTTTCACCCTTTTACACCCCTTCTATTGGGATTTACAGGAAACAAAAAAATACGTGTTCCTTTATTTTTAAAGGAGATTCTAACTACCAATTTTTACATCTGTAAATTTAAAGTTTTAAGATGTAGACACACTAATTTAAAAAAAAAATTCATGCCACCTTTTCACCCACCAGTAGTGGATTTTCCAAAAATGAAAAAATACGTGTTTCTTTACTTTTAAAGTAGACCCCAAATACCAATTTTCAGGTCTGTAATATCTTCAGGTTCTGAAATATAAGTAGACTCATTAAAGGCATTCGAACCATTCTTCAAACTTTTCCACCCTTCCTTCGTATTGGTATTTTCCGAAAACAAAATATACGTGTTTCTTTGTTTTTAAAGGAGATTCTAAATACCAATTTTTACATCTATAAACTTTAACAGTTTTGAGATATAGATACACTCATTTTAAAAAATCACCCCCTTTTCACCCCACGCCCCCATTAATTGGAGTTTCCAAAAACAAAAAAAATATGACTTTCTTTATTTTTAAAGGAGATCCCAAATACCAATTTTCAGGTCTGTAATATCTTCAGGTTCTGAAATATAAGTAGACTCATTAAAGGCATTCGAACCATTCTTCAACCTTTTCCACCCTTCCTTCCTATTGCGATTTTCTGAAAACAAAATATACATGTTTCTTTGTTTTTAAAGGAGATTCTAAATACCAATTTTCACATCTATAACCTTTAAAAGTTTTGAGATATAGATACACTCATTTTAAAATATTACCCCCTTTTCACCTCCCCGTTAATTGGATTTTCCAGAAGCAAAAAAATACGTGTTTCTTTATTTTTAAAGGAGATCCCAAACACCAATTTTCAGGTCTGTAATATCTTCAGTTTCTGAAACATAAGTAGCCTCATTAAAGGCATTCAACCCTTCCTTCACTCCTTTTCATCCCTCCTATTGCGATTTTCCGAAAACAAAAAAATTTGTGTTTCTTTATTTTTAATGAAGATTCTAAATACCATTTTTTACATCTGCAAACTTTAAAATTTTGGTGATATAGATTCACTCATTTTAAAAATTCACCCCCTTTTCACCCTCGTATTAATTGGATTTTCCAAAAACAAAAAAATACGTGTTTCTTTATTTTTAAAAGAGATCAAAAGTACCAATTTTCAGGTCTGTAATATCTTCAGTTTCTGAGATATAAGTACTGGTATCCTGATTAAAGGCATTCAACCCATTTCCCCCCATTTTTCACCCTTTTTCACCCCTCCTATTGGTATTTTCTGAAAAAAAAGTGTTTCCTTATTTTTAAAGAAGATTCTAAATACCAATTTTTACATCTGTAAACTTTTAAAGTTTTGAGATATAGATACACTCATTTTAAAATTTCACCCCCTTAGCGAAGGAATATCCAAAAATCCTCTCTTAGCGAGCACCTACATCATAATATGAATATATCCCCAAAATTTCATTTCTTTATGTCCAGTAGTTTTGGCTCTGCGATGATGAATCAGTCAGTCAGTCAGGACAAGTTATTTTATATATACACTGACTGACAGAGCAAATGCAACACCAAGAAGGAGTGGTTCGAAAGGGATGAAAGTTGGGGAAAAAACAGAGACGGCACGGACGAATAATTGATGTTTATTTCAAACCATATGCAGGTTACACAATGCGCACGGCATCGACTCAGTAGGATGTAGGACCACCGCGAGCGGCGATGCACGCAGAAACACGTCGAGGTACAGAGTCAATAAGAGTGCGGATGGTGTCCTGAGGGATGGTTCTCCATTCTCTGTCAACCATTTGCCACAGTTGGTCGTCCGTACGAGGCTGGGGCAGAGTTTGCAAACGGCGTCCAATGAGATCCCACACGTGTTCGATTGGTGAGAGATCCGGAGAGTACGCTGGCCACGGAAGCATCTGTACACCTCGTAGAGCCTGTTGGGAGATGCGAGCAGTGTGTGGGCGGGCATTATCCTACTGAAACAGAGCATTGGGCAGCCCCTGAAGGTACGGGAGTGCCACCGGCCGCAGCACATGCTGCACGTAGCTGTGGGCATTTAACGTGACTTGAATACGCACTAGAGGTGACGTGGAATCACACGCAATAGCGCCCCAAACCATGATGCCGCGTTGTCTAGCGGTAGGGCGCTCCACAGTTACTGCCAGATTTGACCTTTCTCCACGCCGACGCCACACTCGTCTGCGGTGACTATCACTGACAGAACAGAAGCGTGACTCATCGGAGAACACGCCGTTCCGCCATTCCCTCATCCAAGTCGCTCTAGCCCGGCACCATGCCAGGCGTGCACGTCTATGCTGTGGAGTCAATGGTAGTCTTCTGAGCGGACGCCGGGAGTGCAGGCCTCCTTCAACCAATCGACGGGAAATTGTTCTGATCGATATTGGAACAGCCAGGGTGTCTTGCACATGCTGAAGAATGGCGGTTGACGTGGCGTGCGGGGCTGCCACCGCTTGGCGGCGGATGCGCCGATCCTCGCGTGCTGACGTCACTCGGGCTGCGCCTGGACCCCTCGCACGTGCCACATGTCCTTGCGCCAACCATTTTCACCACAGGCGCTGCACCGTGGACACATCTCTATGGGCATCGGCTGCAATTTGACGAAGCGACCAACCTGCCCTTCTCAGCCCGATCACCATACCCCTCGTAAAGTCGTCTGTCTGCTGGAAATGCCTCCGTTGACGGCGGCCTGGCATTCTTAGCTATACACGTGTCCTGTGGCACACGACAACACGTTCTACAATGACTGTCGGCTGAGAAATCACGGTACGAAGTGGGCCATTCGCCAACGCCGTGTCCCATTTATCGTTCGCTACGTGCGCAGCACAGCGGCGCATTTCACATCATGAGCATACCTCAGTGACGTCAGTCTACCCTGCAATTGGCATAAAGTTCTGACCACTCCTTCTTGGTGTTGCATTTGCTCTGTCAGTCAGTGTAGATAGAACGCTGTGGTCCATGCTGTAGCACACTGCTGCAACCAACCTCAATACATTTACCCACGCTAGTACAAGTCTCATCAATGACCACGCCGGTGAGTAGTTACCTAGCTTCCCCTTCCACGGAGGATGTAGCTGTCTGATGAGTGCTGCCTTCTGAGGGACAAACATATACATGGTGTTCAACATGGGTGCTAATGTGTTGCAGGGCAGCTTCCCAATGCGATTGGAAAAGTCCTAGACCTTTGCACTTCCAGCATGTGTGTATCATACCATCAGATGTATCGGCAAGAAGCTGGAGGATTTCTTTCAGCATGCATTTTATCATTTTGTCACTGTCTTTGAGAAATTTCAGTGTGATACAGTTCAGTGAAAATGTCTAAGATGGATAAGTTAATGTTATGCACACAGCAGAATTTATGACAATGAACTTTTGGTTTACCTGAAGAAGAGGAGATGGTGATGGTGACTCCAGTTTGAGACATAGATCCTGCATCGTGCTGTGTGTGTTAAAGGTAATTCCGTTCCTCCACCTAAGACAGAAATTAGGCCATCAGTAAGGTGACCTTTAGGATATGTTGATGAACACTGATTTGGATATATTGATGTTCAAACCTTTTTCTCTGTATCTTCTCATTAATGTTTCAGTCAGATCTAACATGGAAGCTTTGTCTTTATCAACAACAACAATGGCATTGGAAAATCCCAGTTCTGTGAGAGGCTTCAAACGTTCTATGAGTGGAAACCCATATTCCCTAGTTACTGATTCCTCCGAGAGTTCATTCAGGTTGTGGTCCATTGTGATATTATAAAGCTTTGGTGACAATGGTGAATTTCTCCATTTGTTCCCCGCACCACAATCCCATCATCAAACAACATTGGCTTAGATCCCTCTCCCCATATATGTCCTTTGTCTCTTTCACAATTCCATCCATGGGGGTCATGAACAAGAGTCTCAGTCCAGTTTCATTTCAGAACCATTTTGTCCAACACGCAGGGGTCTGGACACTGCTGCAACATATGTTGTTCATTGCTTACACATATTTGATCATTCGTTTTCCAAATCTTTTCTGTTTCATAATTTTTGATACCTTTTCCCTGGGGACAATTTTGTATGCCTTTTCCAAGTCAAGGAATGTCATCACCCTCTTCCTCATTCCCATTGCTTTTCCATCATTGAATAGTTTTGATCACATAGCTGTCAGCTTGCATTCAGGAGATAAAGGGTTTGAACCCCACTGCCATCAGCCCTGAAGAGGTTTTTTTAAGGCTTCCCATTTTCATACTAGACTATACCTTAATTATGGCAACAGTCACTTCCTTCCCAGCCCTAGCCTTTTTTGCCCATCATCATTGTAAGACCTGTCTGTGCTAGTTAAACATAAAACAGTGAAGCAATATAGCCCTTTCATCATCTCTCTCAAAGTATTGATCTTCCTTTTCTAAAGCCACACTGCACTTCTTCCGATTGTCCTTCTTTCTCCTTTCTGGTAACCTTTAAATATTTGTGCTGCTTATGATATGAGAATGTTCCTCAATAACTTCTACATAGCTTCTGTCACCCTTCTCAAATACAGGGTCTGGCTTGAATGTGTAATAAATTGATTTCTTGAGAAATAAGAGAGATAATTATTGGTGGTTTGTTTCTACAAGTAGTGAAACTCAATTTCTTTTCTTTTTTCCAAATACGCCTTGAAATGCACCATTAATGGCGTGGTAGATGTCTAAAACTGTATTCCACATCTCTCCCGACATTTTGTTGTGTTGGAAGTGTAACATTTGTGATAGCTGTTGCATTTAAATGTGAAAACTGCTTTTAACGTCTGAATTCTTAATTAAGTAAGCATCCCAGCATACAGCTGGCTATAGCACAGTACAGCACAGCACGTGTCCCGCTAGCTGTCTGTTAGGCTTGTATAATGTCATTTTTGGCTGAAGTATCAACTGCGACTGAGTGACGATGTTTCCCACATATATATCAATTAGGAAGTGGCACAGACACCTTCGAGAAACTGGCAGATCGCTTTTGATATTGGGCCACAACACCAAGCATGCCGATGGGGGGGGGGGGTGCAATACAGATTCGGCGTTTGTCACACCATTAATGATGCACATATCAAGATGTATTTTGAGTTTCTCTACTTGTAGAACCAAATCATCAATGATTATTTCTATTATAGATATTAATTTTCATAGGTATAGGTATCTTACAAACTTTCTGCAAAGTGTTTTAAACTGAAATTTGTGCTTGCAAGGTTTCTTATTTCTGTTTCAGTCCATTGGAATTAGCGTTATCTTTTATTTTGATGGACCTACTGATGATACTAGAAGGGAATTCCGAAAAATTAGGAATGAGTTGAAATTGAATTCCATCTCAAAAATCTTTTGTGGACTTGAACAGAAAAGGAAATCATCTAATAAGAGAAATATTATGCCTCTTCTCTTAAGTGCTACAGGAAAGTTTGTACCCAAGTATGAATGTAATTGTAAAGTTCTCATTTCACAACAATCTAAAGCAGAAGATCTTGCTGAGTATGCAAGAATTAACAAACATTTTGCTATCCTGTCAAATGACACTGATTTTATTGCTTTGCCTGGAGAATTTCACCATTTCACTATAAGCCACTTGGATTTGGATTCTATGATTGCTGTGAAATACAACAAATTTGAACTGGCAAAGGCATTGTCCCTTAATGTGGAAAATTTAGTATGGTTTGGAGCTATACTCTCTCGAGATGAAATTCCAAATGATATACATCTAAAAATAATAGCTGATGTATGCAAGGAACAGATAGTTCCTCCACCAAAGGAGCTAATAACGTCAATTGCAAAACTAGTGCACGACATCTGTCAAGTATGTCACATTGAGAATTGTCAAGGATGTGGTATTTTGAACTCCCCGGAAAATGTCCTTCAGAAACTTACAGAGTTGTGGAAGGATATCTCAGATTCAGCTACTCTCAGAAAATGGTTGCAGTTTGGAGTTGAAAGATTTAAGCCTAAGAACACAGATTTTTGGGATAAAATCTCTGCATTGGAAACATGTCTTGGAACTCGCAGAGATATATTATGGCATGCATATATTAAACATATCAACTGCGATTCACATCCGGATGTGTTGAACACCCTTTTGGGCAGACCATTTGAGATTGGAGTATTTCTTGAAAATACAAGGAATTTAAACCAACCCTCTTCACAAGTAATATTTCAGAAAATTCGTCAAAATACATACAGTATCCTGCTACATGAGTCGGACGTAAAGGAGATTGAAGAATGGGGTTCTTGGAATGGGAAACCATTACTGACCAACTTTGTTCCTGTGAAGACATTTCCAAAAGGCAAGTATTAATATAAAACCATCAGTTCATTTCTTTTTATTGTAAAAATCTAACATGGGCTTGTGAGAGGTGTCAGGAGATCACAAGAATGTTTTCCTTATTTAGTGGTGAGTAGCATGTAGTAGGCGTAAGGCTAGGTGGAGTTGAGTGTTGTTAGTGCTGAGTGTATAAGTAGTTAACCATGGCCTTCTCCATTCCATAAATACATGTCAGCAAGCAACTATGCCGCTCACTTCCTGTATGCATCTATTCTTGATGGAGTATTACATAATCTGTGAATGATACGAATTGCAGCAGCAAATGGGGTGATAATAGGCTGACTGCGGGCAATGTTAATTCAATTTCATCTATTTATTTATGGGTTTTGATCTGCACCCTTCAATCATTTTTTTCACTGCCTTCTTCTCCTTTTGTCCATGATGGTTGATTCTGGGAGCTAACCTTTTTTAGAACTCTTGATGTTCATGATCCTAGACTTGTATTCTTCTATGCTGCTGATTTCCGTACCTTGTATTCCTACTTCTTCTAGATCCTTTTTCACCTCCTGATGCCAGTGTACTGTAGTTCTCTTGGTCTCAAAGAACCCCACTACAGTATCTTGTTAGTTAGTCTTCCTGGGTCCATTCTGTAGATGTGTTCAAAGATCCAGGTATACTGTGTCTTCTGGATGTCTGAGATCTTTTTCCACATTCAGATACAATTCTTGCTTGCTTTTCCTTCTGTACGATCCATCTTCTATTCTTTGAGTTCCCAATAACTTCCTTAGAATCTTTCTATCCACTACTTCTGGCTTTATGATCAATCCTGATTTTGTCAGATTCAGCATCAGCTGTGTATAAGATTTCCAGGTGGTTAACTGTCTGATAGTTTCTTAGTTTTGTATGGATTGAGATATTCTTCTTTGTTATAGTTTTCATGGTTAGTTTGTACCCAAGTTCATCTTGTTGATCCTTGATATGATTGCATCTTTTTCTGATAGGTTGTTTTATAGCCATTCTCTCAGGTAATTAAATCTCTCCACTTTCTGGATCCTTTCCCCTTCTATGCTGTTAAAATGTTGATCATGTATTGTGTCTTCTTGAAGGAGATCCATAAACCTGCCTTACTCACTTGTTCCCAGAGCTTGGAAATCTAGTTCTGTGCCTCCTCTAATGATTCTGATAGAACCACAATATCATCTACAAAGGCTAGACTATCAACTTCAATTCATTTGTTCTCATATCCATTCATATACCGCCTATTCCTTGCATTTTTCGATGCCTCACTAATCACTTTGTTAAGTACACACTTAAAAAGGAGGGGGAAAAGCCCATATCCCTGTGTGACCCCACCTTTAATCATTAAAAAAATCTGATAGTATCCCTGTTAGATCAACACTGCTCTTCCTATCTAGAACCATCTCTTCTAGGATTTGGAGCAGTGTTTTTGATCTACCAAATCATAAGCCTTCTTGAAGTCTGCAAATGTGAGCACATAGTTCTTATTCCTCTCCCTATGGTATCCAATGTTGAAATTCAGGTTCTCTGCATGACCTGTGCATTCTGAGACCTACTTGATGCTCACCAATTTGTGGCTTCAGATGTTTTTCTGCTTTATTTAGCAGTACCTTGTATGTTTCTAGTAGTAGTGATATGCCCCTGTTATTGTTGACATCATCTGACAGTTCTCCTTTCTTAGTGCTCATGTCCATCCATCTGGGAGCTTTTCATCTTCCCAAGTTTTTCTCAGGATTTGTGTCAGCTAATGGTTGATCTGTTGTTGGCATACTTCTGAAGTTCCACTATGACCCCATCCTCTTCTGGAGCTTTGTTGTTTTTCAAGGTCTTGAAGATGTCCCTGAATTCTTCTGCAGTTGTACATTCCAAGTTTGGATGTGGTTCTTGTGAATGTCAAAAGGTATAAATTTCAAGATGATTGATCCGTATTGAACTGTGATTACAATAAAGAAACAATTTATTTTTAAGGTCCATCTTTTCAATACAAACAATTATCAGCATTCAAGAGTCTTTAAACAGAAGAGCCCTTCTAACATCATGCATCGCACTCATCTGTATTGAATATGTATTTGTATACTGTGCCCTAAAAGGAATTGGGAATATAGGTAAGCATGAAATCTCAGGTCGATAGGGTCAATATGGGTTAATGAGTGCATAGGATGGCTAGATACACAAAGAGGAGGTTATACTTTAAATGAGAAAGAAAAAGAACAACATCCAAGAATACAAATATATAAAATAAAGGCAAAAATGTTGAACAAAAATTACATTGCATCACAAATCCAGCATTGTACAGACAACAGTTATCTGTGCTATGGCATAAACATTGTTGATTAATAAATTTTTACCTTGCCTTTATCCTTCAAATGAATAACAGAACATAAACTTTACATTCAAGTGTAGCTTCACTTCCTGTTTATTATGTTTCTGCACTGTATTATCACTCACAGTCACTTAAATGTCCATCATTTGATTCAGGCACCTTTAAACCATATAATTATTACTCCATAGTCACCTTATGAGAACAGATCAAACATGATTAAATTAGCACACTCCTTCATGCAGGTAATTCCTAAATATATTTACCGTATTTACTCATGTATTAGACCCCCTCCTGAATTTTCGAGATGAAGAAAATGAAAAAAATAAATCTTGCCTATAAGAACCCCGACGTAATTTGTAGGAGAACGATGACGATTCCGCTTCGAAACGGGTACAAGTCTTATTGCAGCTCTGATGACATCGCACAAATTTGTGAATAGTTTCTTCTGTACAACCTACTCAATGAAAAACACGCCGAATCCATGCGGTACATCTGTGTTTCGTAGTTAAGAAATGTCCGCCTCTGTAGCGCAGGTCTACTGCAGCTCTGATGACGTCGCACAAATAGATGAATAGGCCTAGCTTTGTGTGCAACCCGCACATTGCAAGCATGCATCAGTCGTGCTATACGTCTGTGTTTTGTAATTAATAATGTCCGCCAGCGTAATGGCTAGCACAATTAGTTGCTGTTTTCGGGAGTCTGACTTCGATTCCCGGTACCGTACTGCCAAAGATTTACGAATGGCAGGAAGGCTGATATGCGGTAAAAGCGGTACCTGTAACTCCCCTCCACTGGGCGTGTGTCTAAAAAGAGATGTATCACCTCGGGATGAGGAAAGGAGTTTACTTTAGTTGAAAAATATTCGCGGTTGTTGCTATGTATACAGCAGGCGAGATCATTACCGAAGTGGTTGTTTAATATCTCGTAACTCGGGCCATTATACGTATATATTTGGAGAGAAGTAGCCTAAAATTAAAACGTGATAAAAACTATCCAATTAAAACGATAGTTTTACTCGCCAATGTAAGTTACCTAACAAATAAGAATAATTTTATGTCCCGACGTACTTTAAACGATTTTCGGAGACACCAAACAAAACATACTAGGGTATGCATTAATTTTAAAAAAGAGACAACGAACATACAAAATTAAACATTATGATAATAAAACTCATTACTGCCACACTTGTAGATATCCATAAATGTGGTATATTTTCCTGTTATTTATTTTTATTTTTTCCCCTCGAACTTTTAGCACTACCTATCAGGGCGATAATATACCTAACCTAATGGACAGCTGTTTACGCAAATCCTGATGTGATAAATGTACAGAACAAGCATGAAATATACTCAGAAATAAGGGTCTGTGTTTCAACAGCCGCAGTTTTCAAAAGAATGTTTCCAGTTACTATGTATTACATTCGGAAGTACAACTCGTAACATACGCTAGTTATCAGCTGATGGTTTGGCATGCCTTCTACAGTACGGCTTTAATCGGAAGGAGTGGCTTCTGCTACATATACACCAACTGGGAATATCAGAGACCATCTAGGAATACCAATATAAATGGTCCATTATTGGACATTATAAATTTTCCAGCTAACTCATTCCCGGTTGCCAGCGTTTCGCCCTCGTGTGCTAGGCTGGGCTCATCAGTTGGTACCTAGCATACCTACCAAGACGCTGGCTAGGGCATACCGTGGAGGCCACTGCGTAGGCTAATTGTATCAACCGGCAGTGCCAATGCACTATGAGACACTTCGTCTCATTATCAAAAATTGATGCCTGCTTGGCCATCAGATGATATAGATGTTGATTCCCATAGGGAATCTGAAATATTTGTTCCGAATGAGTAAATTTATAATACCAATATAAATGGTCCGTTATTGGACATTATAAATTTCCAGCTAACTCATTCCCGGTTGCCAGCGTTTCGCCCTCGTGTGCTAGGCTGGGCTCATCGGTTGGTACCTAGCACATCTACCAAGACGCTGGCTAGTGCATACCGTGGAGGCCACTGCGTAGGCTAATTGTATCCACCGGCAGTGCCAATGCACTATGAGACACTTCGTCTCATTATCAAAAATTGATGCCTGCTTGGCCATCAGATGATATAGATGTTGATTCCCATAGGGAATCTGAAATATTTGTTCCGAATGAGTAAATTTATAATACCAATATAGATGATCCGTTATTGGACATTATAAATTTTCCAGCTAACTCATTCCCGGTTGCCAGCGTTTCGCCCTCGTGTGCTAGGCTGGGCTCATCAGTTGGTACCTAGCACACCTACCAAGACACTGGCTAGTGCATACCGTGGAGGCCACTGCGTAGGCTAATTGTATCCACCGGCAGTGTCAATGCACTATGAGACACTTCGTCTCATTATCAAAAATTGATGCCTGCTTGGACATCAGATGATATAGATGTTGATTCCCATAGGAAATCTGAAATATCTGTTCCGAATGAGTAAATTTGGAAAATTTACAATGTCCAATAACGGACCATTTATATTGGTATTATAAATTTACTCATTCGGAACAAATATTTCAGATTCCCTATGGGAATCAACATCTATATCATCTGATGGCCAAGCAGGCATCAATTTTTGATAATGAGACGAAGTGTCTCATAGTGCATTGGCACTGCCGGTGGATACAATTAGCCTACGCAGTGGCCTCCACGGTATGCACTAGCTAGCGTCTTGGTAGGTGTGCTAGGTACCAACTGATGAGCCCAGCCTAACACACGAGGGTGAAACGCTGGCAACTGGGAATGAGTTAGCTGGAAAATTTATAATGTCCAATAACGGACCCTTTATATTGGTATTATAAATTTACTCATTCGGAACAAATATTTCAGATTCCCTATGGGAATCTACATCTATATCATCTAGGAATAGATTTACACTGTTTAAACTCTATAGTCGGGAACAAAATTATTTTTAAAAGGTTCAAAAAGACGGGACCTCATATGCTCTTAATTGCAGTGCATGGCTCAAAGAGAATGAAGCCTGGCTGACGCGACTGACGAGAGATAGCAGTGGAGATGACGTCTCTTAGAATGCCGACACGCCGGTAGCAAGGCAGGGAAGTTGACGGTGCAAGGCGATAATTCAAATGAAAGCAGTGATCAGGTTTACTGTGTAGTAGGCCTACTGCTGAACTGACAGAGACAAATGACTGGCCATTAAGTTCTTTTGTATCAATATTTAATTATATGATAACACAATACCCTTATCCCTTTCTTCTACGGGATTGAGTATGAAATGAGACGAATCTTTGTAGCGACTTTTTACGGCCGTATGCCCTTCCTGAAGTCAACCTCACCAGAGGAATTAATGAGATGTAACGAATGACGTGATATGAGTAACTAAAACGGACCTTTATATGTACTGTAGGCCTAAAAGTCGTGTTCACCGTTTTTTGTCTTTTTACGTTTAGAATTACTGCCTTCCGATGAAAATAGCCAGTATAACTTAAATACATTCTAAGTTTGTTAAATAATAGTATAGAATGTTTGCACTTACAATTTATAGCTCTTTATAACCTAGAAGTCATGTGTTCGCTGCACAAAATTTTGAGGTAATCGCATATTGGACCCCCCTTTATTATTTTTGGCTGTAGAAGTGGGGGGAAAAGGGGTCTAATACGTGAGTAAATACAGTATATGTTACTTAACTAGTCAAAAAATAAGCTTATTTTAATTTACATTGTACTGTCACCAAAGTACACCCACTGAGAACTTTGCAAAAAAATATTCTGAATCTAAATTTCACACTCGAAAAATATAAGTTAGATCAAAATCTCCATTCAATTCGTACAATAAATAATAATCATCACTGTCATCATGTACTCAAACGTTATGCTGGAATTTGTGGCAATTTAATCCGATATGATTTCACATCAGCAAAAGGCAATAAGTAGAATGAAACAAACTCACATTTGGTATTCTCCTCCACCATGTGGTCATGGCGGTCTCCAAGATTCTTATCTCATAGCTAGGCCATTTGGAAGTCCTTTACAACATGAGTTACTCTTCAGCTTCCCTCCATGATTTAAGCTTCCATAATGGGGTTGGAAAAGGCTGCTGGTTGGTTGGTCGTCCTCAAACTCCTATTCATGTCGAATCCA
Source organism: Anabrus simplex (assembly GCF_040414725.1). Taxonomy (NCBI): domain Eukaryota; kingdom Metazoa; phylum Arthropoda; class Insecta; order Orthoptera; family Tettigoniidae; genus Anabrus; species Anabrus simplex. The sequence continues at coordinate 1,559,260,849 of NC_090265.1, forward strand.
GGTGAAGAAACATGTGGACGTTGTAAAATCTTGCTGGCCATAAGATGTTGCCTTATCCCAGATGAACTCGTGCCGTGATGAAGTAAACTTAAAGAATCGCACTTCACTTTTTGCAAAACGCTCACTTTGAACTTGATCGGTATCTAACACCATGAGTCACAAGAGGTGTAAAGTTATAATTGCCTTAACACAAGATAACCTCTTCATTGAAATATTTAATTGTATCAGCTTTCCACTTTTCATTATAACTATGCATGTTTAAGCACACACAAGTTTAACATGATGAACCACATAAAAGAATAACGTAATTACATGTGATTTTTTTTTACCCGTATGGAAAGTATTTGTATTCAATAACACTAGTGTATTTTTTATTTATTTATTTACCCACCTATTCAATACAATACAATCTTAAAAATTAGGACTTTGTCCTTATCAAAATTGTTAACATAAAATTAATACATTGGATGGTACATGTTTCGCCTATCAATAGTAGGCATCGTCAGCCATGTTTTACCTTAGGAACAGATCAGGTACCTGATTGGAAATGACTTGTGAATACTGTTAAAAAGTACCTATGTCTTGTAAAATTGATTAGAGATCGTTAAACAACTATTTCAATATAAAATGTAGTATACTATTACTTAACAATATTTGTGTTAATATTTGAGTCTAAAAACATGACAATTATTTTTGAGAATTATTACATAGGTGGTTGATCCTTGATATTAAAAGATATTACAGTAAAATTATAAATTGGAAAGCACATTCCAATTAATTGTCAACTGATGTGTTGTTAAAAACTTGAAGGAAGTTGAGCATTGGTAATAGGCCTTGCTGCTTGAAGTTAATGAGTGTTAATTTTCATTTAAATGCTTATAAAGTTTGAAGAATTTTCATATAGCGTGGTTCTTTTTTGAGATAATATTAGTTAGAAGGCTATATTGGAGTGTGTGTAGATGTCATTAGGTCATCTTTGATGTAGTTTGTTGTTAGACGTGTTGAAGTGAGTGTACTAGTCGAAAGGGAACGTTGTTGTAGTAAAAGTTGTTGTCAATCGGTGGGTAGCCAAGTGGGTGATGAAATTCTGTAATTAAAGAGTTATTTTCAAAATTTAATGAAGAACCATAATTGGAATTGGGGGCTAAATAGTGGAAGTTAAATGAAAAGTGTTGACACTTATCTCTTGACCGCTGAGATGTTAACTTATGTTGAGAGCTTTAGAGCAACTGGCAGTCGCCAAGCTCTTACTTTACATGTTGTATTTATTTCATTTATGATCTCAGTTCAATACGGAACCGAAAATGAAATTTATAACCCATGACAACAGATGAAGAAGGTTAATGTATCCACAAAGACACACACGAGATACTGTCAGTTGGTACAATTATTTTATTCACATCTATTTACAAATTAAACACACACATAACCTTAATCACTGTTATTACAAACAAAAACTCACATCACAAACTGCAATTTAAAAAAAAACAGCTGCCTGACACTTCAATATGGCAACTGCATCCCCTGCATGTCACAAGTGCACAAGTATATCCTTGCTACACCATAACTCTACTGAACAATAACTCGCTAACCAATAACTCTTTTACCAATCACTCCCACTCAACATCAAGATCTTCTCCTCCGCTCGACAAAAAATAACAAATATAAATGAAATTAAAGGGAGGCTTTAATGGAGATTTGAAAATTCTCGCAACACCACAATTGCACCACACCACAAATTTTTATCTTCGTTCTCTTCAGGAACGTCTATACAGGCAAAACAAGTAGAGCGTTGGTATCGCTGTCAAACGAAGGTGCTGACTGCGGCCGATGCCAACGTCTCCATCCATACTGTAGTTCCACCATTGCTCTCTTACAGCCTCAGCACAGCCCACCAGCTTAGTGAACTGGCCCATAATAGGCGAAAGTTGCTGACACAGCACTGCCTACTTCTGCCATCAAAAACACCTTCCCATTCCACCATCAGATATTAGTGGCCAATAGATGCGTTGCAGGCTCCAAACAGATACCTCAGGTTGAACAGAGTCCGTAAGTATTGCAGTCACTGGAACATAAACAGACACAGCAGAAACGTGGGACTGAAGAAATAAGACCACTGGCCTGAACTATCGAAGACTTAAAGTTGAGTTTCAAGAGTGGGCTTTTGTTTTTTCAATAACAATAACAAGACTCCTTAGGGAGGTCCCATCCCATAGTTCTGGGATACCCCACCCCCTTGGCAAGTGCTATTTCAGAATTTAGGACAATTTAAAAGACTAAACGAAAATCTTCCAAAGTTTACCCTAGTACCAAAAACCTTACAAAAATCCCTAACTATGCACATTCATAAAATTCTAATCTTACCCCAAAATACATTACATTACAATATACCTACTACGGTCACAAATGACCATACTCATTACAACAAAAGGAACTCTTAATTAAATTTAAACCGGGCGAGTTGGCCGTGCGCGTAGAGGCGCGCGGCTGTGAGCTTGCATCCGGGAGATAGTAGGTTCGAATCCCACTATCGGCAGCCCTGAAAATGGTTTTCCGTGGTTTCCCATTTTCACACCAGGCAAATGCTGGGGCTGTACCTTAATTAAGGCCACGGCCGCTTCCTTCCAACTCCTAGGCCTTTCCTGTCCCATCGTTGCCATAAGACCTATCTGTGTCGGCGCAACGTAAAGCCCCTAGCAAAAAAATTAAATTTAAGGTCCAAAATATGTCTGCACAGCCCATTAACTAGAATTTTGCTTACAACTAAATAAATTCCTAATAACTACTACATTAAGTTACCGTGTGCATTCTTAATCACCCAACATTAAGAAATGAACCAAACAAATAAAAGGAAGAATTTAGAATGTTGCAAGGAAACTCAAAAACAGAGAAATAAGTACTTAATTGCATTAGCTTGCAGCCATTTTCAATGAATTGAGGTTAGTAAGTCACTATTCATTTACCATGTCATGTACTCATAAAATGTTTGCATAGATAAACTCACATTATGTATTACGTGTCCCACCAGTCAAACTAAGGTGCAATTAACCCAAGAATACCAAACTCAAAATCACAATACTTTACTGATGAACAGAAAATACCAAATGAAACCATAAAATAATTCAAGAGTGTGCATACAGAAATCCAACTCACTGATATAAGAAATAAAAAGGCACAAGTACAACCTTCATACCAGAGATTATTAGATAACAGCATAACACACAAGACTACCGAGCCCATCTGTCCTTCGACAAACACAGACATCACCAAAGCACACACAAGACACAAGTGCGATGACATCTGAATCAGCATAACCAACCAATGGTAAAAGGCACACACGACCTCAACACCGACTCCACCACACATCACAAAAACACAGTACACACACTAAACCCATGTGATGACACATCAAGAAGTACTCAGAAAGCAAAAGGACAAAACATGACCTCAAGTTCCCTTGAACTTATCACACGACAATGAGACACTTAGCGCCAGTACCGTACTCCCAGGAGAGGAATGGCCTCTCAGCACCGTAAGCCCTAAGTCTCAGTACACACACCCATGCCTTCCCAAGGCACCCAAGACAGACATACAGTTATTTATAAAAATGGTAGGACAGATACGGCACGAATACCCAATTTTGAAAACTTACTCAGCCCACAAGATCCCATACTCTTGACAGACTGTGTAAATAAATTTAGAAGACACAACATGAACAACGAAAGAAATTTTAACATCAAGAAGATCGAATAAAACAAAACAAGCAGGAAAATTAATTGACTGGCTTATCTATATCATAACACCTTCAAAATTTCACTAGTGACAAATTTAAATAAACAGAAACTAAAATCTTGATGACATGCAGAGCAACTAAAAATTTAACAGAAATTAACAGCTCAACATAACGACACCAAAATGAATGTTTGCAGAAAATCTTCCTAGAATTCATTTTAACAATAACAAGAGACATCATTTTCCATCTAAAGCCATCTAATACCAAGAAAAAGATTACGAGGAATCTCATATCAGATACACTAGATTTCAAACATGTCACGAGCACTAGTGCAGATCCGCAACCCGTGAAAATTTGCCAACCTGGCATCAGCCTTGACGCTTGTCTATTAATAAGGTGAGCATGTTTCACCCTACGAGACTATCACAGATAACGTAGACCCTTCCTAGGAAGTATAGGAACACACGGGTAAATAAATATACGTGACAAGGGAACAGACACTTACACGATGGAAAAGCACAATGAGACAAACTAGGAAACTTTCACACAGATTAAGAGATCCAAACCCCTCTAATCTGCTTGGCGAATTTAGCAATAGCTGGGAACCATCCCAAATAGTCCCATACCTACCTGGAAACAAATCCAGATCCAGCAAAAGACCAAAACAACCCCACATGACCAGAAATTTAAATATATACCGAGCTAAAACACGACACCAAAATAATTTTAGAAGATCACACACCTGAATTACTGCCAAATAAAACACAACAGGCGACAAGAAACGCATTTTAGAAAATGCTTCATTAAAACACGAGATTTGCAAACAGAAAACACTCGAAGAAATGGACGAAAATTACAAACTTTAACCTCAAAATTATTGCCGAAAATGTACGAAAGCAAAATTTTCAGGAAACAAACGAGACTCCGTGTTAAAACTTGACCAGAACCATTCCCTACGAGATATACAAGGCCAGGACATAGCTACTAATTTGCCGCTGAAAATTACACGGTTTGACCGCTAGATGTCGGGTTTCTGTTTTGTTCTTGGCGGACTTTAACATTGTGATGTATGGAGTAATTGTGATGTTGTGTTGACTTTATGCAATTTATTGTGCGTATTGTTTCTGTCAGTGAGTGTCCGTGAGGTTGAAAAGCATGGTGCACTGTTGTGTACCTCTATGTACTTCGGATACCGCTAAAAAGCAAGAAAATGTGACGTTCCATAATTTTCCTTCGGAGTGTGGTTTAAGAGAGAAATGCAGGCAAGCTATTTTGAGGCACGAGTATGTAGCTTGCATTTTAATACATCAGATTTCAGTGTAAGCGTATCAATCAAGTGAATTCTCCCCGTCGAAGTTTCTTTTTTAGTGTATATCCTGTTCACAACAGACAAGTGACAAACGCAGGGAGGTTCCAGCTCCAAGAAATGACGTACTGCCATCAAAATATATTACTGGTAAAATTTCTGATTCAGATAACGATAACTGATCTACGTCACCCGCAAACAAAAAGAAGTATCTACAAGTATCTTCTTTTTTTTGGCTATTTGCTTTACGTCGCCCTGACACAGATAGGTCTTATGGCGATGATGGGGTAGCAAAGGCCTAGGATTGGGAAGGAAGTGGCCGTGGCCTTAATTAAGGTACAGCCCCAGCATTTGCTTGGTGTGAAAATGGGAAACAGCGGAAAACCATCTTCAGGACTGCCGACAATGGGATTCGAACCCACTATCCCCCGATTACTGGATACTAGCCGCACTTAAGCGACTCAAGCTATCGAGCTCGGTCCTACAAGTCTCGTTTCTATGTCAGGGAGAGGCTACGAGTATCTATGCTAAATATATGTTGATGAGATTTCAAATGCCAGATTACAGAAATCAGTCTTTATACTGAGAAGTAGGATACGGTAATGAAATCAGAAAAATGATTTATGGTAACTGAAGTTGACCAAAATGAAAATAATGGTACAAATGTTCATTTAGGAGCTTTATTCCTGTTAGAAGAAACTGAATCTTACGGGAAGAAAGAGTGAAATACGGAGAAACGACGCTAAAAATGTGCGTCCTCTGGCATAGGAAAGCACCTACCGTTTATAGATTTGAGATCCTGGCACTGCCTAACTGTACCACATCAGAAGATGCTGAAAAAATTTATATAGGATTTTCTAATGGTGAAACAGACATAACATCGCTCTCCAAACAGCGCCTTCAATACAAATGTCACAACATCAGATGTGTGGAGTAAAAGATAGGATAGCTGATAATTTATAAGATGGTGATTAAACCGAAAGTTATTTATGACCGCAATCTCGATCAGTTTATCGTATACACTAAGACAGAATTAGAGAAAACGGGAAGAAGCGACAAACTCGCTAATAGACACCTCTGCAACAAAACAGAAAAGGTTGTTACAGATAATGACTCACCATTTCCTACAACCATTAATTACAAGGTGAAACACAGCAACACAAACTGCACACCGCGGAACAAAAAACACGTGGTATATAGGACTCTAGCAAGAAACATGAAAAACAAAAACAGGAATTAAGAACATACATGTAACAATTACTACCTATATAAAATATTTGGCACATATTCAAAATTAGGACTTAAAATTAATTTAAAAGCCAGCCAAGAATGATTGCCAGCCCTTTCTCCTCCCATAACCACGCTGTGCTACCAATGTAGCGTTTATTGGAGACTACGCGTACACAATAATAATGATAAGTTTAATACTAATGAGTGCGGAAATAATAATACTATTGACGCTTAATATGAAAAATGAAATCGTAAAATGACTCAGAAGCAGCGGTTACACATCAAAACTTGGAAACGAAACGGTAGCTATCAATACGCAAAATCAAATCGTACTCTGGGAACTTATAGACCTAATAATGACAACTAAGAAAGGATTGTGGAAGGTGCAGAAGCCCTATGAAGTCCATGGGAAGGTATAACGTTATGGGGGAGAAAAGGTTTACAAGATTCACGCTCTAGCACAACTATACTAAAAATAACAAAGAAGGAATACAAAAAGCAAGTTAAATTACATAGCAAATGATGCTTGACTCAACAACAGATGCAGATTGACTAACCAAAGTGAAAATATAATCAGGATACTTACATCACTTAGTAAAACACATGTTTAACGTATGCAGAATTACACATGGGTTGTCGATTAAAAATGCAGGTAAAAGATTTGGAAATTACAAATCAATGGGAATCTAGGGCAAACTCAGACACGTTAAATTTAAAACTTTGAAAATTACATTAAGCAAGGAAATACTGAAATACAGAAGGAATTGAATTAAATCAAACAAAATCAGAAAACATTGAAAATAACATGAAAATAGAACCTACCGCTTAAAGCTGGAGTTCCCTAGGGGAACTCCTCGAGCGCCTCCGCACTTGAGGACAGTCAGATGGAAATGACGCCGAGCACACACATCATTTTCCCGCAGCCGGCAAAAGGCCGGAAATGGCCCAATCACAACCGACCAATAATAATATGAAATTCAACTAGATTCCCGTTCCTTTTCGCCAATTGGAACGCCCATACTTTTGGCCAATCCAATTTTATGACCATATATGGTTACAAGAGAGCGATTACACAAGTTCTGGAACATTACTATTACAACATCAAAAATTTTCATCATTGGAAACTGCATGTGCGGTATATGATGTTTCACAATTACAGTAAAGCAACCTTACATTTTCTCAATCACATTACAAACATCAAATTATCATTTAGTCAGGTTACATAAAATTTGAATACAACCATCACTTCAAAATACCTTTTACATCTTTCAATGTTCATTTACAATTCCATATATCTTGCTGTCCTAAATTACATATTTTTTAAAATATTTCAAACATAATATTTTCTTTAAGTTACATAAAAAAAATTCCAGCAGAGTCCAGAGTTCTTATTTCTTCATTTTTCACAATACAAAATATTACAAACAAAAATGAAACCCAGACACGTTAAATAAAATCTTTGAAAATTACATTTCCAAACTCAATAATTACTTCTTGCAACACACAATGCTTAGTTCCAGTTCTCCGTCCCACCACATATTACAACATATTGGCGGGGTAAGTAAATGAGTACAGAACCTGGTAGCGTCCAGTTTCTAAGATTTATTAGCTAAGCACTAAACTACACAGGACTACACAACTTCCGCTCATAACTCACGCTTACACAGTTTGCGCGCTCTCTTCCTTACTTTTCCACTTCTCTCACACTACACAGTTTCACATTTACACGAAGATCCCACGTCGCACGGCTACACGTTCTCTCCTTCGCCGTCAGTGGACACAGTAGCACACTAGTCCGACAATCACGGCAGTGTACACACTTCACAGCACTGTCAGTCACTCACGACTGAACCACACCAACCGCCCAGGTAAGTCACTCCTCTCTGTGCCGGTCCTTCCAGAATAGTCTGGATGCTAGATGTGTCCAGAACAGAAACCTCGCGAGATGGAAGACTCCAGATTAATTATGAGTAATTTCCATAGTCCTCTGCTGCGCTACCACGGACGAAAGCGAGAGGGGGCTGGCCTAGCACTTAAGTCTTGTTCATGATTGGCGTTATCGAAGTGTAAGGTGGTGGGCCGATACGGTGACGTCCCCACCCATACCAAGTTGGCATGGCGGACGCTATTACCATTACAATATTACATATTATAGTATAGGAAAGGTGGACCATTATGACATTACTGTAGTCTGTTCAAGTTATACTTGGCTTCAGTTTCTGATGTGGTTTTACTAACAGTATAAACCATTTTCACGGGATCATTTTTGTTATTACCGTAGCTTATAAATGAATAGCTGTCTGGGTCCATTGCTAACTGGTTAGCATGCTGGCCTTTGGTCCAAGGGTTCCCGGATTAGATTCCTGGCAGGGTCGGGAATTTTAACTTTCATTAGTTAATTCTTCTGGTAATACCAATATACATGGTCCGTTATTGGACATTATAAATTTTCCAGCTAACTCATTCCTGGTTGCCAGCGTTTCACCCCTGTGTGCTAAGTTGGGCTCATCAGTTGGTACAGACGGGGTCTCTCATAGTCCATTGGCACTGCCGGTGGCTCCAAGTAGCCTATGCAGTGGCCTCCACGGTGGATGTGCTAAGTACCAACTGATAAGCCCAACTTAGCACATAGGGGAGAAACGCTGGCAACCAGGAATGAGTAAGCTGGAAAATTTATAATGTTCAATAACAGACCATTTATTTATATTGGTATTATAAATTTACTCATTCGGGACAAATGTTTTAGGTTCCCTATGGGAATCAACATCTATATCATAATTCTTCTGGTTCGAGGGCTGGGAGTTTGTGCCGCCTTCATCATTAGAATTTATCCTAGGTGGAGCTCTCATCGTCACAGCCGATCAGGTCGCCAATACAGCGTCAACTAGAAAGACCTGCATTAGACCTCTTTGGAGGCCACCTGACATTATTATTATTGTTTATGTATAGCTGCTAGTCCTATGCTTGAAGCATCTGAACAGATTTCAGTTTCTGAAGCCTTAGGGTTATAAGTTTTCAAAATAGGTCTTTTCACCAATTGTGATTTGATTGATACAAAACTTTAATTCTAGGCCAGATCCCAAGGAATCTTAACTCCTTTCCTCAACAGATGTGTTAGAGGCAATGCTAATTTGGTAAAGTTAGGGTTAAACTTCCTGAAAAAGCCCTCCAACCCCAAAAATTGTCAAGTTTCATGTATGTCGGTTGGTTTGGAAAACATTTGATAGCTTTAATTTGTTCCTCTCCTGGATTTATCTTCCCCTCTACCTTAGTGTATTCCAAATAATCTATTTTTATCATCCCAATACAGCATTTAGCTACAACTTCAACTATGTATTTTTTAACTCTTCTAAGATCTCAGTTAGATTATTCATTAGGTGTGCCCATATTAGTCTACTGCATAAATATGGATATCATCAAAGAAATGAAAAAACTACTCCCTTCTTCTGAGCTGGCCCTAAAATTTTATTCATTGCCTTAGTGAAAACCTTAGGTGCTGTACCAGGAATGCATAAGTCCTGCACATCATATTTTATAAATCTTTAATCATTACAGAACAGCCGAGTTGCAACCTCGGAAACAGCTGTACGAAGGAATTTTCTAGTCTCTACTGCTCCGTGCAAGCGTGAGAGAGACAGCAAGAGAGGGGAACAAGGTCAAGTGACATCAACGCCACATGTTTTCACCTACCCTATGGAAAAGTCCAGAAATTATTCTATAACTTCTTAACGGCTTAACATATGAAAATGAGACATACACCAACGTGTAGCCCATATTTCAAATGTATAATGATAAAATTTTGGGATCGATCCATCCATTAGTTTAGAAGAAATAGCAAGTAGACGTTTAGCATACATAGCCACTCATCTGTCGCTTGACACAGCGAACTCGCTTCCAGCGGGGTATATATGGGTCAACGACTTTGAGGGATAGTCAGTTGAAATGTGCAACTCAATCATGACTGAAGGTCATGCTGCTTCGTCGCATTGCGCGAGATACGAGTAAGTCGTATTGTAGGACTTTGAATTTCATTGTGCGAGATCGTGATAAGTATAAAACTTCAAACGCGTCGTGAACGTGTGGGAAATTATAAAGTATTATAAAATTGAGTTTTGTCGTATAAGACTTACAATTTTCTTGAACAAGTGATCTCGTGATATTGACTGTGTATTTAGATAGAACTGAGTACACAAGTGTTTAATTTGCCAGCTTGACAGTGCATAATGGACTTTGTTAATTTACTGTATATTTGAACTCTGTCGCGATCACGCACGGTGACAAGCATATTAGGAAAATGTGCGTGATAAATTAAACTTTCAACTAGTGACAGTTTTAAGACATGTATTTAATTTATAATTATGATTCTGAACTATTTCAAGTTTTATTCCAATCGAATATTCAGTGATTAATAGGACTGAGTGTAGTCAATTTGCACGTATTTTCATGAACATTCGATCAGTGTCGTGAAAAAAAGGACTGAATATTAAGGACATTTTATGGCGATGTTAGGTAATACGAACCCTTATCATAAAAATCCACACAAAAATCCACTTAAGCAGTGAATGCCAGAATTCTAGAGACTGTTGTAGAAGTTGTGTTAATTGCATTTACTAGTGAATTTAATGGACTGTGGCACTTATTCTAATGCTGAATTTACAACATAATTTGTGGATATTATGAACTGTGCTAGTGTCTAATTTCATGTCATATGGACTGTATAAAGAAAAACTGCTTTTGACTTCCGAAGTGTTCTCATTTTATTACCACAGAAACTTGATGTGTAGTTTGAACTGTGACATAGACTGTGCTATTTCAAGTCTCATATTCACTGCCATATTATAAAAATGCGAGTACAAAATGTGCATTCAAACTTGTCTCAGTGTGAAATGCAACTCATTATTAATAATTGACAGTAAACTTTTGCAATATACATTCATTTTTTAAATATTTTTTTGTGCTTATTTGCGCTAATAAGAGAAATCAGGTTATTTCAGGGGCACCACATAGGCTATCCAGGATGCACATGTTTCAAGTATTATACTCGAGCAGCACAGCGTAAAGGAAAGATTAAATTTTCAGCTTTCTAGTACATCATTTAAGAACATAAGGTATTTCAGATGATCTGGAGCAGAATTTTAAATAAACAATTGATGTGTTTTCTATGAAAGTTCTCTTGCTATGGACAAAATGTCACAGGCACAATGGCCAATTCTTAGAAAGAGATTCTGAATGGCTGGGTGGAAATTTAATTTTGCCAGAAGAAATATGCAACTTTCAGGCTACACTTTCATGGGGAGTTGTACCTGGGCCAATTATAGATAGAAGGGGGCACTGTAGTAAATTATTTAGTGATAACAGTACTAAAAGCAGTGGCGGCTCGTGACAAAATTTTTAGGGGGTTCACAACAACATTTTTGTTCATGTCTCAAATCAGCAAAAAAGTAACATAGGTACATAAATCATTTCACTAACAGTTCCTTGTACGGTTCCTTCTTCACAAATAATTTGGTAGAACCCCTGTAACCGAGGATAAATTTTATACGAAACTAATTTGTTACCGTAGTGTAGAACAAAAGTAAAATTCACAATAACTTTACTACACTGCAAATACTGAAGGATGCGAGCACTATTCTTGGTTTTTAAACAGCACGAAGTACACCTGGGTCTTAGTGTAGAACCAAACCAAACCCCATGGCCTACCAAGCGACTGCTGCTCAGCCAGGCGGTCTGCAGATTACGAGGTGTCGTGTGGTTAGCACGACGAATTCTCTCGGCCGTTATTCTTGGCTTTTTTGACCGCCATCTCACCGTCAGATAGCTTCTCAATTGTAATCACGTAGGCTGAGTGGACCTCGAACCAGCTCTCAGATCCAGGTTAAAATCACTGACCTGGCCGGGAATCGAACCCGGGGCCTCCGGGTAAGAGGCAGGCACGTTACCCCTACACCGCGGATCGTCTGTCTTAGTGTAGAATAATAGTAAAATTCATAAAAGCTTTACTGCACTGCGAACACTGAAGGATGCGAGCACTATTCCTGGTTTTTAAACAGCACGTAGTTCACCTGGATCTGACGAGAAGCATAGAAGGAATGTGTACCGCATTTACCGGCAATTTTTTAAAAATAAATATTTCCGAATTGACCCCAATAGTCTCCACATTATCTCGGTTAGTAAGGGTTCTACTGTATCACATGGTAATTATTCTCATTTTGCAAATTATAGCCACTACTCTAAACAATTTATAGCATGCAGTACAACCAACAACACTAGATCATGCTTATGTAAATGATAGAATTTAGATTAGCAACTCACGTAAATGCTGATTATTTGTACAAGAAAGCAATCCTCCTGTCCTTCAATCGCGCAAATTTCTCAATCACTTTACGATTGAAATCACTGATATTGTTGACAAATCTCTTCTCAATAGCAAGCATAGCCAGCGCTGACAGTCGTTCTCCAGTCATGGTGTTCCTCAGAAACGTTTTAATTCGTTTCAAAGTAGAAAAACACCTCCTTTTTTTTGCTAGGGGCTTTACGTCGCACCGATACAGATAAGTCTTATAGCGACGATGGGATAGGAAACGCCTAGGAGCTGGAAGGAAGCGGCCGTGGCCTTAATTAAGGTACAGCCCCAGCATTTGCCTGGTGTGAAGATGGGAAACCACGGAAAACCATCTTCAGGGCTGCCGACAGTGGGATTCGAACCTACTGTCTCCCGGATGCAAGCTCACAGCCGCGCGCCTCTACGCGCACGGCCAACTCGCCCGGTAAAAAAACACCTCTCAGGCTCCGCTGTCGTCATTGGGGTTGTGACAACAATTCGGAGTAATTCGCATACTTGTGGAAATGTGTCCCTATCTAGTTCATTGTCAAGCAGAAACTGCAACATGGAAATGGCCCCATCAGCTTTCTGAAAGTCATTTCTCATATACAATACTTCTAGTTCAGTCTTCAGCTGTGTCTTATTTAGGCAGGGATACATATGTGCCACTGTATTTAGTTCTCTTTCTGGAAAAGAGTCTGAATAGACACCAAACGCACCCACATTAACCAGACTAGAAGCCAGTAAGTGAGAACAGAATGAAAATCGTTCTTCCATGTGAACAGTTATTACATCACATACTTCTTTAGCAGCTACTGAACGATCCGAGTTTTTTCGCCTCTTTTGAGCAAGTTGATCATTGGAGGATATATCAGCGTCCAAGTCCGTGGTGCAGTCCCTGACTTTCTCAACATGCCTTCGGAATTCTGAAATATGTTCTTTCACTTTAACTGCATCGATATTTCTGTGCTGTAGTAATTTGAAAAGAATGTCTGCATGTGGCATCAAACGGTGAAAAAATTGTAGCCAAAACATAAATTCCGTATCTCTCAAACTGTACAGAAGCCCGGAGCTCTCCCGCCTCGTAACATCGTCAATATGAGATGAATTTGGAATTTCTTCGAGACATTCTATTAAATTGTCCGTGTTCTCATATATGGTTTGGACTAAACGAGCTGAGAAATTCCATCTGGTGGTTATAGCCTTCGGAAGCCTCTTCTCTACCAGCGAGTCCAAAACTTTCGTTCTCTGCGAGGATCGAGAAAAGAATGCTGGAAAGGCTGTTAAGTTGGAAAAAAGGATCCTACACGAACTATTTATACATGCCGCTTTCCGTGAAATTAAATTGAACTGATGAGCATAACAATGGATGTAATACGCTTGAGGGTAAATCTCCCTTATTCTGGCCTGCACACCGTTTCTACCCCCACTTAATACTGCCGCTCCGTCGTAGCATTGTCCAGTAACCTTCTGTCTGTGACTCCCCACTTCGCGCTCTAATTCTGCATGAACAATTCCAAAAATAGACTCCGTGTCTTGAGCTTTCGGGTTGACAAAACCCCAGTACCTTTCAACTGGACCCCCTCCAACTTCATATCTATAAACAATTACCATTTGTTGCAATGTAGAAACATCTGTCGTTTCATCAGCCATAACTGCCAAATAATGAGCGGCATGAATCTCATTAGATATTTCATCTCTGCACACGCTCAACATTCAATCAAGAAGTTCATTTTGGGTAGTGTGGGAAGTACCTTTAAAAACGATAGCACTTTCTAAATGCTCTTTCATTGCATTGTCAAAGCTTACAGAGTTTACTAGTCCCCCTGAAAATCCCAGGATTATCAGAATTTTCGCTTTCGTCGTGGCCACGCAGTTACAGTTCGAAAGCTCCACAAAACTAAACACAGTCGATTAATCTAGACAGTATATACCTATTTGCATCGACTTGCTCATTATGTTTCTTAATCGATTCACGGTAAGCGGAATTCAGTTGCGTGGTGATATTGACACGGCCTAGCATAGAGAATTCAATACTCGCGTTTTTGTGTGCATGAGAATTTTCATGTTTATTTATTTTTCCACTCAAATGAGCAAGGTCTGTGCACCCAGCTGAATTCCATACACTTCTTTCTTTGCTGAACAATAAACAAGGCAAACAAAAAAGCGCATTCCTAGATCTACATCCACAGAGCCACTTGCGTGTTTCGTACACTTCTCTCTTAAACTTACGCCTAAACTCGCGTTTGTCAGTTTTTGTAACATTTTCGATAATCAAATCCGGTCTGTCCGGTCCAAGCCTTTTAATTTCTAACTTATCCTGATAGGTTAATATTTCACTGGTTAAAATTACCTGAACCGAATTCATTTCCTCTTACACAAAGAATACCACGGCCACAAACCATACAAACACAGAAGCAAAACACAACACTTAAATTAATTTCACTTGAAAAGATTTTCCAGTCACAAGGTAAAGCAAACTTCTTCCCGCGATTACAAACACCTGTTCACAACGAGCTAGAAAATGCCTATTCAGAGTTAGGGTACTAGCGAAATCTGCCGGTAATATAATGCAATCGTAGCTCCTGGGAGGCTGTGGCTAACCATAATAGGGGAGGTGGCGGACCCTTGTGGTCAACTGTAATACTGCCACTGGGTTGAGGGTGACGACAAGGCACGTACCTTACCGTGCTCTTCGCTAATGGAAATATCAGTGCAGAAAACCATGACGTCATCTGCTTTGCGCATGCGTATAGTCTTCAGCATAATAGCGCATTATCCAGTGTGCTCGCTGCACTGTCACTCAAAACAAACAACTGTCGGTGTAACGGAGCTTCGATATAAGTCGAGTGCTTTCGATCGATTGTCGAAATCAGGTCGAAAGAAAGGAAAGTTTTAAATTATCCATGAATGCGTAAATATGTATTAAAACTGGGTGTTCACGTGCTCCTGTGCTCCTGAGAACCCACCGCCACGGACTAAAAGTAAAATAAGGAAGATACAAAACACTAGTGCAGATGAAATTCCCTCGATGCACTATAATTGCTACTATTGGCAGATTAACACCACTTTTTAAAAAAATTATATAAATATTGCCAACGGCCGTAGCCGTGTTGAAACACCGGATCCCGTGAGATCTCCGAAGTTAAGAAACATTGGACGTGGTCAGGAGTTGGATGGGTTGCCACGCGCTGTTGGTGGTCGGTAAGGGAATGGAGGAGCGGAAAGGAACTGGCGACCCTACCACACGTAAACTCCGGCTCAGGGACACCTCTACGGAGGTTCGGACCTGCCTTCGGGCAGAATAACCCTTACCCTATATAAATATTGCAGTTTCTAGTTTTGGCCCGATACTGAACAAGTTTATACTGATGTACAGTCAGTCTGGCATCAAAAGAAAATGCCAGTCCCTCTTCATCGCTATACTGGACAACATTTGATGAAGAGCTTAATTCCCTCAATTCTTAATATTTGTGGTTCTCTGTAAAGATGGTGATGCAAGCTCTTTAAAATTGTTTGCATCATCTCTCTTTCCTGCAGCTTGTAAATTAGATTCTGCAACAAAAGGAAACTACCCACCCTGCTGTTTCATAGTAATGATTGCACCTTCCTTCTTTTATTTAGTACTGCTGTAACAATAAATTTCTAGGACATCAAGCCCCTTCTACCCATAATTTGTCAAGTTACAACTCTACTTGAAATGTAGCCTCAGGACTGGATATTTCTTCCAGTTAAATTTCCACCCAGCCATTCAGAATTCCTGTCCAAGAATTGGTCATTGTGCCTGTGACATTGTGTCCATCGCATGAGAACTTTCTCTGAAAACACCCTAACTGTTTCCTTTAAGTTTCTGTTCTAGATCACCGGACATACCTTGTATTCTTAAATGATGTACTGTATATCTGAAAATTTCATCTTTCCTTGATTCCATGCTGCTCCAGTGCCATACTTGAAAAAAGATGCAGCCATGATAGGCTATGCAGTGCCACTGAAGTAATTGATTTCTCTTATTAGTGTACTAAAACACAAAAAATGAATGAAAATTTCAAAAGTTTAGAAATTCACAGATACAGTTATATATGGTTTTAATAGGGTCAAATGGAGTATTTTTTATAACTTTATTTGAAGTTAGCATTTGACACAAAATGCAATAAACAGATATAACTTGAAAACAATATTCTCTCACCCATGGTTAACTAATGCAAATATCCAGCTTGAATTATTTATTATTATTATTATTATTATTATTATTATTATTATTATTATTATTATTATTATTATTATTATTATTATTATTATTATTATTATTATTATTATTATTACTTGTATGTATGGCTATGAAGTGATGTACATTCATTTAGTATTAGTATGTTTATTATTTACGTAGTCCAACTGTCGTATTGTGTGTGAGGTTATGTCATGAAACACGCACTGTATATGGACATTTATACCAGTTCCATTAATGTAAGAACCTGTATATAATTCATTCTTACCTGTATATATAATTTGTAATCCATAATTGTGAAACACATTGTAACTTCCAGAATGGTAATAGGTGACAAGAACAATGGAGAATATTCTGTACATTATAATCTACATATTAGGCACTCTAAAATTTTCACAAAGATATTTTTTGTAATGTAACTTTCTGGAAGCCTGGCCAGGATATATATAAGGAGATGATCTTGAGGGTGACAGTTTATTGGTTATAACGAGTTATTGGTTAGCAAGTTATGGTGTTGCAAGAATATACTTGGGACCTCGTGACATACAGTGGTTACAGTGGTTGCAGTCACCATATTGAAATGTCAGGCAATTGTTTTTTAAGATGGCAGTTTGTGATGTGAGTGTTTTATTGTGACAGCAGTGATTAAGGTTATGTGTGTGCTTAATTTGTAAATAGATGTGAATAAAATAATTGTACCAACTGACAGCATCTCGTGTGCATCTTTGTGGGTACGTTAACTGGCGACTGTGTGACAGCACTATTGGAATCCATTGGAATCGAAAATGAAGAATGACCAGAGGACTATGGTGATGTTTAAACACTTAATTTCCTTCATTCAGCCCAGGTTTAAAACATTGAGGCCCAGGTTGGAAAGCTCAAGGAGAACATCAAGGCCCAGTTAGGAAAACTCGAGGAGAACATCGAGGCCTTGTTGGGAAAACTCGAAGGGAATATCGAGGCCCCATTTGGAAAACTTGAGGGGAAAATGGAGGCCCAGCTCAAGACAGGATTGACATCAGAAGAGGGAGCTGAATACCCGATCACTGGACTTCAGGAGATGGGATTACAACACTGCCCGCAGCAATGTTCAACCTGCGAGGAAGTTGTGGTGGGAGAAATCGCTGGGTGAGGCAGTGGCCACCAACCGAGAGCCGACTACCAAGTCCAGCTGCAAGAGAGGACTCAGCGCACCTATGGAACGCCGCGGGTATTTGACGCCGAGACTGAACAACCAGATGACGTGACGGTGAATGGGCCATACCAGTATGACACCAAGAGCAAGCGCTCGACAGCCGCAGTAAGCTCCACGGCACCATGAACTGTACAGTAAGGATGATCAGCGTGGAGCAGAACTATGGGGAGGCTCAGACGATGTCCCTGGAGATGGAAGCAGCAGATGTGGCAATGACACAGCCAGTGGGACCCCCTCTAGGAGACGGAGAACCAGTGGGGTCCGAACCGACAACCAACAAACGAGGGTGCCACCTGACAGAACACAAAGGTATGAACGAGGGGAAAGCCAGCAGAGCTTGGAATGCCACACGAGGACATGGAACCACCGGGCTGCAAACTGTGGACTTCGACAGTGCCAACAGGAGGGCTGTGTGACTGAGATAGTTTCTGTGCGGTTAAATAGTGAGGACCAGGGGGCGATAAACAGATATAACTTGAAAACAATATTGTCTCACCCATGGGTAACTAATGCAAATATCGAGCTTGAATTATTATTGTTATTATTATTACTTGTATGTATGGCTATGAAGTGTATTTAGTATTAGTATTATTAGTATTATTATTATTTTCGTAGTCGAATGATCGTATTTTGTGTGAGGTTATGTCATGAAACATGCACTGTATATAGACATTTATATCAGTTCCATTAATGTAAGAACCTTTATATAATTCATTCTTACCTGTATATATCATTTGTAATCCATAATTGTGAAACACATTGTAACTTCCAGAATGGTAATAGGTGACGAGAACGATGGAGAATATTCTGTACATTATAATATACGTATTAGGCACTCTAGAATTTTCATGAAGATACCTTTTTGTAATGTATCTTTCTGGAAGCCTGGCCAGGATATATATAAAGAGACGATCTTGAGGGTGACAGTTTATTGGTTATACAGGCAGTTGTTCTATTAAGATGGCGGTTTGTGATGTGAGTGTTTTGTTGTGACAGCAGTGATTAAGGTTATGTGTGTATTTAATTTGTAAATAGATGTAAATAAACTAATTGTACCAACTGACAGCATCTCATGTGCGTGTTTGTGGATATGTTACATTATGGAAAGAATACTCTTACATTCCCATCTACAGTATTCTGTATGAAAGAAGTCAGCTCCCAGACATAATTATCTTTACTCCGGTCTGTTTTCAGATTAACTTTGCTTTACGGGAGTGAAAGCTGGGTGGATTCAGGATACTTTATTCATTCGTTAGAAGTAACAGACATGAAAGTAGCAAGAATGATCCCTGGTACAAACAGGTGGGAACAATGGCAGAAGGGTACTCAGAATGAGGAGGTAAAGGGTAAGATAGGAATGAACTTAATCAATGAGACTGTACGCATGAACTGGCTTCGTTGGTGGGGTCATGTAAGGCAAATTGAGGAGGATAGGCTACCTAGAAGAATAATGGACTTGGTCATGCAGAGTAAGAGATTTAGAGGTAGACCAAGGAGACAGTGTTTAGACTTGGTTTCTAATTATTTAAAGGTGAAAGGTATGGAACTAAATGAGGGCACAAATTTGGTTACAAATAGAGTATTGTGGCAGAGTTAGTAAAATCATAGGGGCTTGCAGACTGAATGTTGAAAGACGTAACTTTCTATAATGAAGATGGATGTATGTTTAAATATGAGGTGAATGGATTAAATGATTGAAGTCCAAATTTATTACGAACTTGTTTGACCCCTGTGACTGAATATTTCTTACCTGAGTTTTAATGTAAGGGATGACTGTCCTGAGGGATCAGAACACTGGAATACTTACTGTTTCTTTTGTTTTTATTTATTTCCTAACTTTAAAAAATGTTTACTATGGCCAAACTGACAACTGAATACAATATTTCATGTCCATCCAAAGTTTATCTTGTGTGTGGTATGTTTTGAAACAGTCTTCCAAATGAAGAAGAACAAGGCACTTCTTGCACTGGAATATAAAAGCTTTCTATGTGCTTCAGTAATCATTTAGGTTAGGTTTCGTATTCTGTGACATTATTATGATGAGGGCAAAATAAGCCTTCATTTCATGTATGGGCACATCTTTCTATGTATTACCACAATTCCCGCCAGCCAGAAATACATTGTGTGCATATTTATTAGTTTCGTTTACAACCTCCATCCAGAAATCATCGCCCAAGAATCTGTTCCAGATTCAAATAGTTGTCAAGAAATCAATAAATTGACTCTGCATTGACTGCTGAAATGTAATTTTACTTGATTATTCGGCTTCCGAATCCAGGCCCAATCACTCGTACATACATTGCTTTCATTTACACACTCCTCACTGTCCTCATAGCTTTCACTCAAATTGTCATCAAAATTGCGTTTACTGAATTCATCATCATTTATATCACAGTCACTTTCATCACTTTCATTTAGAACTTCAGTCATCCACTCATAAAATTCACCAAATTTGCATTCAGGCCTTCGCGCCACCGTGATCACAATATAAACAAACCACACTCGTATCTAAAAAGATATCCACCGAAGATAACTCTTTCATCACCTTGTTACAACCAATAAGCTTTACAGAATTTAATAACACTGTAAGGAATAAGTTCCCCTGGTCCAGGTTATGCAACCTACAGAATGATTAAATACCCTCCCTATCACACTGAGAAAATATTATAATAAAATGTATAGAAAGTATTATAATAAAATATTGCAAACTGTAGATCCAGAAGATAAAATACTTACGGTATATGAAATAATGAATAGTGGTCAAGGAATCTCCAGACACTTCATACATGCTACAAATATCAATAATCAGCACTACCTATATTTATGAATGAGAAATTAGAGATTTAAATGCCCGTCTTTTGTCGTTATGGCAATTAGGAACCGAGGATGGGCAGTGCCCGTCTTTCATCTCCAATCGGTTAAGAAGCATTATGGCTGATATGAGAGAACATTAAAAGAACAACTACTATATACCATTGGTCTGAGTGTTCTGAAGACAGTCTGAACACTTTTGTAAGTCACCTTTTCTTTTAACAGACTATCATATTGTACATGTCATCTTCGTGTAATTTTCTTCAGCTGATCATCCTGGACTATTAGCTCTGTGGGAGGAAGATTCAGAAGAAGTGAAGGAGCAGCGTTGGGAGTTAATAGCAAAAAGTATCTCCACTAACTTGAAAACAGATGGATTGAAAAAATTAGATCCAACATACCTGGTGCCAGCACTTGTACTCCATTTCTTAATAAATGTAAGTATGAGATTTCTTCTCAGAACATAGTTACATCTATATATATAAAATAAGAGTTTTGTCTGTACATTGCTCAGAATGGTATTTCTGTATCGGCAATGTCCATAGTACTTTTTACTTTTCCGTAATTTCTGTCTGTCTGTCTGTCTGTCTGTCTGTCTGTCTGTATGTATGTATGTATGTATGTATGTATGTATGTATGTATGTATGTATGTACACGCATCACGAGAAAACGGCTGAGGAGAATTTAATGAAAATCGGTATGTAAAGTCGGGGGATGAGCCGCTACAATCTAGGCTATAAATCATTTTATTCGCGCTGAGTGAAATGGTAGTTTAGGGGAAGGCCTGAAATTTAATTATCGAATATTTATATTATTAGCGGTCCTATCGATAAATACTATATAACTAAAGTTATGTAGAATTCAATTTCCAGTCCTTTATATCTTATACATTTTTACCGTACCGACTCTGATAACACAGATATTAATGAATTTGTATTTTTGTTGCTAAGTCCATATCAACGCTGAGCCATGAGAAAATGGGTTAACAGAATTCAATGAAAACCGCTATATAGAGTTGGGGATAAGAAACTACAGTCTAGGCTGTAAATAATTTTATTTTCCCCGAGATGAAATGGTAGTTTAGGGGAAGGCGCCTAAAATTTAATTTTAAATACTGGTACCTATATTATTAGTGCTATAGAAAAGTACGGTACTACATAACAAAAGTTATAGATAGTAAAATTTCCAATAATTTATGTTTCATTCAGTTTTACTGTACCGACTATGATGAGAGTGGTATTTCAGAAGGCCTACAATATCCAAAGCGCTTAACACTGATCAACAATTACTTTACATTGACCATTGTTTGTTGTGATGTT
The DNA here is from genome assembly GCF_040414725.1 of Anabrus simplex. Lineage (NCBI taxonomy): Eukaryota > Metazoa > Arthropoda > Insecta > Orthoptera > Tettigoniidae > Anabrus > Anabrus simplex. The sequence continues at coordinate 1,559,282,990 of NC_090265.1, forward strand.
CTTCGTTTCTTATGGTGCCGCTCAACTCCGATAGATGGGATTACTACTGCGTACCGAGTATAACAGCCTGACTGAACATTGGCGGGAAATAGCTGGGGAGTTGGGAAACTTTCTTCTTTAGCATGCCATTCCTCTGGTTCATACATTTTCTGATACTGCAGGTACGTAGCACACTGGTTCAAATATAGCATTCACCAGTATCCAGTAATCGGGAGATAGTGAGTTCGGGCCCCACTGTCGGCAGCCCTGAAAATGGTTTCCGTGGTTTCCCATTTTCACACCAGGCAATGCCGGGACTGTATCTTAATTAAGGCCACGACCGCTTCCTTCCACTTCCTAGGCCTTTCTTAACCCATCGTCGCTCCTAACCCATCGTTGCTATGAGACATATCTGTGTCGGTGCGACGTAAATCAAATAGCAAAAAAAAAAAAAAAAAAAAAAAAAAAAAGCAGCATCATAGCATTCGAGCTATTCAATCCCTACTCTGAGGCACTGATTGGAATAAGCTGCGTGCATATAGGAGTGTTCATGGCAGTCTGCGACCTGATTGTTCCAACTCTGGAACTTTGGACTGTTAGATCGGCACCGTAGTACTGTTCGTTGAAAGTGAGAAAGTGTGCAGTTTTTGATTTGATCGAGTATTTTATATGATAACATTGCTTTCAATCGCTACATTCCTACTGACGTTTTTGTAATGACCTATGTTGAATTCAGTTAGGAAAACCACCAAGTCAGTCTTTCTGAGAATCCCGTAGCGAAGCACGGGTGCATCAGCTAGTTATTAATAGGAGGAGTGATTGGTAGAGAATAAATGTTTTTAATTCGTGTTAACGACTAGGGTCATCATTAGTCATCAGTAAGCAGGGGATATATTGTAAAATGTCTTCCTGTTTCTGTAAATGCTAAACATGCAGAGACCAAGCAAGTGGCCGCGAGGTTTGGATTACATAGCTATCAGCTTGTATTCAGGAGATTGTGGGTTCGAACCCACTGTCGGCAGCCCTGAAGATGGTTTCCCGTGGTTTCTCGTTTTCACATCAGGTAAATACTGGGGCTGTACCTTAATTAAGGCCACAGTCATTTTCCTCCCACTCGTACGCCTTTCCTAACCCACTGTCGCCATAAGACCTATCTTGCAAGTATTCTGTAAGAAAGAAGACAGCTCCCGGAGGAAACTATCTTTACATCGGTCTGTTTACAGACCAACTTTGCTTTACGGGAATGAAAGCTAGGTGGACTCAGGTTGCCTTATTCATAAATTAGAGGTAACAGTCATGAAAGTAGCGAGAATGATTGCTAGTACAAACAGGTGGGAACAATGGCAGGAGGGTACTCAGAATGAGGAGGTAAAGGATAAGTTAGAAATGAACTTGATGGATGAAGCTGTATGCTTAACCAGCTTTGATGGTGAGATATGTGAGACAAATGGCGGAGGCAATAGCGGCGATTAAGGGGACTTCGTGGAGAAAACCTTACATTTTAATTCCTTTTTAACTGGCTGAAACTAGAAATTATTTTAAAAAGCCCTATTGTCTTATCAGCTTATTCTTTCATTTCATTTAATTATGAACAAAATTATTAGCGGAAATACGCACAAAATATTGTTTGTTGCGACTAACCAATTTGTATAGAGCCACAGCAAGCAGTGGAGACTTTGCAAATGCTGTGAGGAATGGCAGGGGCATTTTTTGTTTTTACAAGGTCGTGGACATTGATGTATGATTCACCTGCTTGCCGCACACATTCGTCACTCTGGCAGTCTCTTTACTTTCTGTTCGACCCTCTTTTTTTTTCTAGTGGCTTTACGTCGCACTGACACAGATAGGTCTTATGCAAAGGATGGGATAGGAAAGGCCTAGGAATTGGAAGGAAGCAGCCGTGGCCTTAATTAAAGTACAGCCCCAGCATTTGCCTGATGTGAAAATGGGAAACCACAGAAAATCATCTTCAGGGGCTACTGACAGTGGGATTCAAACCCACTATCTACCGGGTGCAACCTCACAGCCGCGCACCCCTAACCGCATAGCCAACTCCCCCGGTGTTAGTTTCTTAGTGTGTAGTCAAATACTAAATGATTTATTTTGTATAATCACGCCATACTTATATTTAATTGTAATACATGTGTAATGTAGGGGCTGCCTGGCCAAGGCAGTAAAGGCGTGCTCGGTTCACCCGGAAGGACGTGGGTTCGAATCCCCGTCAGGAAGTCGTAAAATTTAAGAAACGAGATTTCCTCTTCCAGAGGTGCATATGGCCCTCAGGTTCACTCAGCCTACACCAAAAATGAGTACCAGGTTAATTCCTGGGGGCAAAGGTGGCCGGACTTAGAGGTAACCACTCTACCCCATCACGTATCGAGGTTAACAAAAGTGGAAGCTTTTACCTTCCACTCCTCCAAGGGCCTTCATGGCCTGTACGGAGGTGACTTTGCTTTGCTTCACATGTGTAATATTGTTTCTGTATAGTATTGAATCAAAATCTCAAAAATATTATTGCCGCACTTAGGTTGGTAAACTGTCAACCGCTACCTCTCTGTCGAAATTCGCTCACCTTACCCTTTTGTAGCTTTTTCATTTTTACACTATATCCCTCAAACCCAGGTACTTTTTGTTGTCTGTTTATTTTTTGCCCCCGACCCCCCCCCCCCTAACACTTCTAATTCCCAATCGCCGCTACTGGCAGGAGAATAATGGACTCCGTTATGGAGTAGAGGGAGACCAAGACAACGATGATTAGACTCGGTTTCTAACGATTTAAACATAAGAGGTAAAGAACTAAATGAGCCCATAGAATTAGTTACAAATAGAGAATTGTGACGGCGGTTAGTAAATTCACAGAGGCTTTCAGACTGAACACTGAAAGGCATAACAGTCTATAATGAAGATGTATGTATGTGGGTAATCCCAAAAATAAGGTCTCTTTTTTATTTTTATATAAATACAGAACTGTCCGTGTGGCTGTTGGTCACAATATTGTGAAGAGTGTTTCCCGCGCTCTTATATAAACATGCGCACGTCACGCTGGTCACTCAGTCTTGGCTTGGCAGCCATTGAGAATGGAGCTCCCGTTGGATGTAACCACGAAGTGCACACAGTTATTCGGTTTTTTAACGCAAAAGGTACTGAACCTATTGAAATCCATCATCAATTGACAGAAGCGCATGGTGAATCGTTCATGGATGACAAAACCTGGGCATTCCACGTGATACCTGAGACAAGCAACAATCACGCCAGTGGCGGCATCCCTCTTCGCCAAAGCCGCGGACATTCAAGCAAACACAGTCTGCCAGTAAAGTCATAACAATTGTGTTTTGGGATTGAAAAGGGCTATTGATGTTCGATTTTATGCCCACTGGAAAAAAACGATTCAGCACCAACGACAAGGTGAAAGATGAGGTTCACAACTTCCTGAACAGCATGGCAGTGAGCTGGTATGACATGAGCATACAAAAACTGTCACAGCGTCTACAAAAATGCATCGACTGAAATGGTGATTATGTAGAAAAATACAACCTGCCAACTTTTCCAATTTAGGCGGGAGACTCCAGATTTTCAACAGCTTTTCCCACCTCCCGATTATTCTACTATTTCTCCCAATTTTAGATTTTTTTTTTTTTTTTGAACTTCAAACAATTGTTTTCAAATCCTGCCATTTCAGCTTTTTCACGCCAGTGGCTGGTAGTCCTTCAGTCATTGGCTGCTTTCAAATGAAATTTCGACGTTTATTAATGCGAGAAATGTGTTTGAATGTGCGATGTTTATTGAAACCTGTATATCACGACGCATATATCGATTGTCAATCTCTCGTTCTCGCATGCTATGTTCATGTTCATACACATCAGTCTAGTCGATTCTGGAGACTTTTTCAAAAAAATTATTTTGCTTTACGTCGCACCGACACAAATAGGTCTTATAGCGATGATGGAATAGGAAAAGCCTATGAGTGGGAAGGAAGCGGCCATGGCCTTAATTATGGTACAGCCCCAGCATTTGCCCTGTGTGAAAATGGGAAACCACGGAAAACCATCTTCAGAGCTGCCGACAGTGGGATTCGAACCCACTCTCTCCCGGATGTAAGCTCACAGCTGCACGCCCCTAACCACACGGCCAACTCGCCCGGTGATTCTAGAGACTAGTTGCTAGATATGGAGTCTTTTTTAGTAATTTAGTGACAGAATTTCAATAATAACATCTAGTGACTTTTCTAGAGATTTTAGAAGCCATTTGGAGACAATTCTGTCTAATTTTAATTTATCTCAATATAAATAAAATAAGAGTTTTGTCTGTACATTGTTCAGAATTTAAAAAGAATGATATTTCTGTACCGGTCGTAACTACAGTAACAAGGGAATATGCACGTTTTAATTTTCCATAATTTCTGTATGTATGTATGTAGGGGAAGGTCTGGCAGTACCGGACACCTAAGCAAATGCTCGAGTCAAAAAGGTAGACTACTGTGGAATTAAACAAATAACCGATTTTCAGGAACCTTATTATTCACCTTATGACTGCTGTTGAACTCTTGCATACTAACATTAAACAAAAGCAATTTATCAGTAATTTAGGAAACATAACAATCTTAAAGATTAAAAAACATGACGTACGGTATCAGACAGTCTGCTTTCAAGGAGTGTTCTTACTTTCTTATATATTGTTACATTATTTCACACTGCACATGTCACATTTATAATATTTATAACATTTATAATAAAGTCCATTCCCTTCAAGATTTGTACACTTTTAATGAGCCCAACCCTTGCATAAACTGCACTGGATCCAGTCCTCAGCAAAATTTTCCCCGCAGATGATGCAGTTTCGTTGTCTCCAGTGTGAAATTTCAGTGCTTTCCTTGCAATTTTACTGCGCTGAATATTTCCTTTTAATTCTCTCCTGGATTTAATATTGGACTTGACGGTTGTCTGCACTGAATGGGCACCTTTTATTCGTTGTCTTTCTTCGAGGAGGAGTTTGTAAGGGCTTGAAGTGAGAATTTCACTTTGGTCCCCACGCCGTTTCCGTATGTTGAAATTTACACTCTTAGCACTTGGAAGTGGACAGATGTGAATTAGGTTTTCACTTTGGGACAAAGAGGAGCTATGTAGCCCTATCTCTAAAGATGCGGTGGTCTTTGGTACTGACAAGACGGGTCTTGAAGAAGAAGGCGTGGAATCGAAAGTTACTTTTTACTTCATTAATGGCCATTTTCATATTTTCCTCTGTCCTTTTTCCACGTTTCTTCTCCATTTTAAGCTGAAACAAAATAGAAAATTTGTATAGTCGGCGAGAAAACTTACAAGCTTCATGTCCGATACTGCCCGCCAGTAGTCTGTCCAATACTGCCCGACCCATTCGTTTAAAGTTTATGGGTCAGGAAACTGAATGTATTAAAGCCACAGGGATATTATACCACTCAATGGTGCACTAACCAATAGTAATTGATGAACCGTACGTTAATTGATATTGCACTTACCTATGCTGACGTTATTAGCCAAGAAAGTTATCTTCGTACAGTGACACTGAGCACAAAATCACGAAATCTCACACCACAAGTACACTTCTTAAGTAACCATCTCAAAATGGCGACCACACGCTTCCATCACAACAAGCTTGTAAGCACTTACTGAAGGGTGCTGCAATCTTGCGGCGATTCGCAGAAAGTGACACTGTCCGATACTGCACGCCGTCCGGTTCTGCCAAATCTTCCCCTATGTATGTATGTATGTATGCATGTCTGTATGTACATATCTATGAGCATCACAAGAAAACGACTGAAGAGAATTGAATGAAAATCGGTATATAAAGTTGGGGAATAAGTCGCTACAATCTAGGCTATAAAATATTTTATTCATGCTGAGTGAAAAGGTAGTTTAAGGGAAGGCCTTAAATTTGACTCTCAAATATTTATGTTATTATTGGCCCTATTGATAAATACTACATAACTGAAGTTACATATTATTAAATTTTCTATCATTTGTTTATTATTCATTTACCATGATAGAGATATTCATGAATTTGGATTTTTGTTGCCAAGTCCATATCAATGCAGAGGTACGAGAAAATGGGTGACAGAATCTAAGGAAAATTGGAATGTAAAGTCGGGGAATCAGGAACTACAGTCTACACTACAGATACTTTTATTCACCCTGTTCGAAATGGTAGTTTAGTGGAAGGTGCCAAAAATTTAATTTTTAATTACCTATCTTATTGGTCATATCAAAAAGTACTACATAACAAAAGTTACAGAGAATAGAATTTCCGATTATTTATGTCTTATTCAGTTTTACCGTACCGACTATAATAATATTGATGGTGATGGTGACTAAATTGTGAAGATGATTATAAGAATGAGGAAAAAGTCATGAAGGAACACAAGAGGGAATCATGAAAGAAAGGAGAACTCACTTTACATTAGATGCTCTAATATCACAGAGTTGGAAGAAAACTAAACGTGAAGGCCTGCAGTATAGAAAGCTCATGAAATTGATCAACAGTAACATTACATTGAGCATTGTTTATTGTGATGTGCTTTGTGTATTCGGCTGCCATTTATCTCCGATAGATGGGATTACTGCTGTGTACCGAGTATAGCAGCCTGCCTGAATATTGGGGGAGTTAGATCTTTCTCTTCTTTAGCATCTATACCTCTGGTTCATAGATTTTCTGATACCACTGATATGTAACACCAGTGACATGCGGTGAACACATTCATTAACCAGGCTGCAAAAATATGTTTTAAATATAAGCAAATCTTAACCCCACTCACTACACTCTCTAATGTTAACATTACCATTTTATAAGGCTGCATTTTTCTTGGAAACGTCTACCTGAGAAAGATTTTTTCAAGAATATTTTCAATCACACACTTGCACATATTTCCAAATTGATATTCACGGCGGTGACGACACCATCATAACTTAATCTATAGCAGATTTTAAACAATATACTTACAGTTGTAACATCTGCAAGCTATTGAAAATATGAAATTAATAAACGGTGACTAAAATAAGTATAAATAACAAGAATGGGCGCCACCTGCAAAACAATTGCAGGAATAATTAACTCTGTAGAGCAACGAGCAACTTCCTCTTCCAAGGTGATGGTCATCAGGCTGACGAAGCTCCAGTATTACTTTATAACCTTACCTGTTGCTATTTACCCCTGAAATAGAAGTTAGGTAGCATGCCAGGATCATCCTTACTCCACTGATAAAAGATTTGGTGCAAGTTTCATTCCATGACTTTACTCCCAAAATAATAAAAAGTATATAACAAATACCACAATAATCATCACTTGATGAGACCAACACCTGTTCGCCGTTTACAAAGGGCAAATATGCAGACAACTAAAAACCAACAAAATCATTACTTGACGAGACCTACTCGTGTTTGCTGTTTACAAAGGCAAATTACAAACAACTACGACCAACAAAATCATTACTTGATGAGGCCTACTCGTGTTTGACATTTACAAAGGCAAATTACAAACATCTACAAACCATCAATAAAAATTATTTTCACTATATACATTCCTTAACATACTTCCAGGTAAGAGTCCCACTGCACTCTCTACCGTTACAGAAGAAAATTCTAATCTGGTAAAGAAAACTACAACGACTTTCTCTACGTACAGATGCAACCTTCTTTACGAAGAGCATCCCTAACCTTATTTACACACTTCTTCATCGACGTCTTGAGTCCTTCTCGATTGCTGCACAGGTTAGTGTGACGCCTCACATTTCTCCAACTGAAACTGCATGTTCGGCCGACGATGAATTTCTTTCTCAAGAAATGTAGAGCTGTTCAAGCTCTACAAAATGTTCCGTGAGGGCATACAATTAAAATGTAGATTCAGTATGCACCACCACATCCACTGTACATTATCTTATAGAAGAATTGTAGTATAGGCCTAATCATTATACAGAGTTTGAGTATCAAACACTAGTAGTGTCCTTTACAGTATACAGAACGTCCACCGCAAAGCCGGAAACCCGTTAGCGTCTGTGATTATACCATGTTCACTCCATAGAAGATACGAACAATAGAAGATCGCATAGGAAGCTGCGCAAAATATGTAGCTCCCGCGCGCTGGTCCGAATGAGAAACACACAGAATTAGAATTAGAATGACTTGCCGCACACGCGTACATACTTATATAGGCTTGCTACATGTCGTTATAGCGTTCCGAAAAGTTTGCTGGTAGCAACGCTCTCACAGGCACTTCTTGACGCATCACTCAGTCAACCCAACCTCGCTTAAAACAAAGCCCTCGTATTGGCTATTGAGTGTCTGATGTGACATTGAACGTCCACTCATGTACATTCACATTCATCCACTCCAATCTTCAGCCTATACTACCTGCCGTATCCCGGGTTTCCAAGCCAATTTGTTGCAACACATTCAACTGACTTCAAGCGTCTTTCCCAATATAGCCACTGTTTTTCGTGTTGCACAATTCTTGAGCAACCTACACTGCCATGCCATGTGCAGACACTTACACAAATTAAAATTACATATATATACAAAATTCCCTACTACAAATTCTTCTTCTAATATTATGTTTTTACATATTAATGAACAAAATTACCTGATTTACATTACTTCAATATTACGAACTATTTTACGAAAATTTCCTAACCTAAAAATTTGGAGATCGTACATTTGTACAGTTACAAGCATCCATTCCTCTGGTTCATAGATTTTCTGATACCACTGATATGTAACACCAGTGGCATGCGGTGAACACATTCATTAACCAAGCTGCAAAAATATGTTTTAAATATAAGCAAATCTTAACCCCACTACACTCTCTAATGTTAACATTACCATTTTATAAGGGTGCATTTTTCTTGGAAACGTGTACCTAAGAAAGATTTTTCAAGAATGTTTTCAACCACACACTCGCTCATATTTCCAAATTGATATTCACGGCAGTGACGACACCATCATAACTTAATCTATAGCAGATTTTAAACAATATACTTACAGTTTCATCCAGTGATGCTTCGTGACAGTACAGCTATGGTTTACACAAAAATACACTGGGACTAACATTTGTTTTTAACTTAAAAAGCCTAATCTAAACTGAATCAGCAAAACTAACTGGTATTTTACCATCGCCGAAGTTTTATAGTTTCTCTCGCCTACTGAGTGTACGTGCATCAATGACAAATGAGGAAAATATTTGCCATGGCGTATAACACATGCACATGTTATATTCGTGAAAAATGCCACTGAACTCGCGAAACCTTTACCTATAATCCAAGAGGAACACTACAAAAATTCACTATACCACCATCACAGAAAACCAAGTACAAAATTCTTTCACTTTGCTCTTAGCTCTGTGTTCAAGCTGGGTAACCTAAATATTTTTCTGCGGCTATCACATACTTTACACATGCCATCAATGAATTGCTCGAAAAAACTGTATACATGCCAAAACCCACATCATCATCATCATCATCATCATCATCATCATCATCATCACTAGTGGTCTGCCTATCGGCAGGTCTTCGCATGAATTCTCCATGCTGTTCTGTCTTCAGCCATTCTCTTTGTCTTCCAATAGCTTCTATTTACCTTTACACTGTCCACTAACTGATACCTCTTCCTTCCTCTCTTCATTTTTTTTTTTTTTTTTTCGTATCTTCCCTTCCAATACTTCGGTTATTAAACAATTTCGTAAAGTGCCAAGCTCGATAGCTGCAGTCACTTAAGTGCAGCCAGTATCCAGTATTCGGGATATAGTGGGTTCGAACCCCACTGTCGGCAGCTCTGAAGATAGTTTTCCGTGGTTTCCCATTTTCAAACCAGGCAGATGCTGGGGCTGTACCTTAATTAAGGCCACGGATGCTTCCTTTCCACTCCTAGACCTTTCCTATCCCATCGTCACCATAAGACCCATCTGTGTCGATGCGACGTAAAGCATCTTGCAAAAGAAAAAAAAAATTGTCACAAACAGTGGCCTAACCAAATTTTCTTTCCGTCTTTGAATGCATTCCAAATAAATAAAATAAATAAATAAATAATAATATATAAATAATATATAATGTATATAATATATATTATATATAAACAATAATATATAATTAAAATATATTCTTCTATATTACAATTGATTTCATAAACTGGCTCTATTTTTGTTGGCAAAGCGATGTGCAAGTGGCTATACTGTTAACATGTTGATATTTTTCTTGTAGTCTCTAGTGTGTGGCACTGAACACTTCGAGTGTCAAGTATTAAAACTAACATACCTTATCCAAGCTAGCTGGACTGTCACCGTACATTGCTGTCTGGGGAGTGTCCACAGCCCTGCCCCTCTCCCAGGACAAGGAACCTTCAAGTGCACATGTCAAGCAAGCGACTTAAATTTCGCTGGGGTAGCTCTCTGTTATTTATAAGTTTCATTTCCGTATTGATAGATATTACTTTACAGAAAAACAATATATATACAAATCTCCACCTTATCAATACAAATTTATTTTACATTAAGCAGGTAAATATAGTCAAATAGTCAAGACTAGTTTCGACCCCTAGGGGTCAACTGAGGATGTCAACTGAGGATGACCCCCTAGGGGTCGAAACTAGTCTTGACTATTTGACTATATTTACCTGCTTAATGTAAAATAAATTTGTATTGATAAGGTGGGGTAGCTCTCTTTCGTGCCAACAAGGAAACCCAGCTCGCTGAAGAAGCTGAACTACGGTAGTGCGAGTGGATTGTCGAGACAGCTGTACTTGGCTTGATTTATATTTTCGCTATCTTTTAAACATTATAAAAAGCGTTCCATGGAATAATGAGAAAATGTAAATACAAATTTATTTACCCCAGCAGCTCTGGGGTAGGTGGGGTTCGGTGCACCCCACTGCATAACACACTGGATCATCATAGTATTCCAGCTATTCGATCCCTACTCTGAGGCAGTGATTGGAATGAGCAGTGTACACACTTAAACGGAATAATGACACGGGGTGTTTGCGGCTATCTGCAGCCTGGTCATTCTAGCTCTGGAACTTTGAACTGTTAGATCGAGACCGTAGTACTGTACTTTTTGTTAAAAGTGAGAAAATGTGCTGTTTTTCATTTTATCGAATATTTCACGACAACATTGCTTTTAATCACGATATTTGTACTGATGTCATTGTAATGACATATGTTGTCTTCAGTTGGGAAAACTATAAGGACAGTCTTTCTGAGAATTCCATAACAAAGCACGGGTACATCAGCTAGTTATTTGATACAAATAGCATTGCGCTTTGCATAATTGTGCGGGCACTTGATGCAATGTATTAATCTATGCATTTGCTAAGTAATGGCATCTAAGTGCATGACTGATTCACACATGTGGAGCATGAGTTCATTTAATGATTTTTGGAAGGCTTATCAGAGATTGACCATCTCACTCACATACTTCCTGTGAGGGAATAGAGATGTGTAATATTTAGCCATGTAGCCTTATATAGCAACAGTCAGGCTTTGAGACAAGAAGTTTATAAATATATCATAGTACTGTATTGCGCAAGACTTGTACAGTTTTAACCAATTGTATCTCCTGATTTCTCCTGATTTTCATATCAAAATCTCCCGATTTTTTGTTTTGTACAGTTGGCAGGTATGAAAATAGCTAAATGTTCAAGCTGTAAAATGATGTAAACCAGTATAGAAATAAACAGGTCTGTGTATTTATTAAAAAAATAGGAGACCTTCTTTTTGGGATTACCTTCGTATGTATGTATATATTGTAACCGTAAATGCCGTACTTGGGCTAGAAAAGCATAAGATTCAATGCAGGGCTTGTACGGTACAGAAATGGAGTGCTACAGAGGGAGAGAGGTTTGTTGAAAAATGTCTGATTCAAAAAAACTCACCTTGGGAGTGGCGACCCCATTGTAATAATAGCCTATATTTGTTTCATTCATTTCATCCCTGACCCAGTCAAAGACTGAAAAACAGGTTGTAGGTTTTCATTTTTCGTTTTCATTTCAAAAAAAACCTGAGTTTATTAACAATAGTTCAAATTTCATATCACCTCTGTACAGCAGAAATACTGGGAAGTGTCCTTTCCTTGTCCTGTGGCTGGCGACGTTCCTTGAAGTCCGGCTGCCACTCTTATATTACCATGGGTCTCCTCTCTGCACCACGGAAACACGATTTCTCTCTTGATGGATATTCTAGATGTTCTGGAATTTCTAGAAGATCAAGACAGTCTAGAAGTTCTAGTAGAATGGGCATCAATATTGGTCACGTATAGGATGTATATTAATACAAGCACTTATGCCCTGGACATGTTAATTTGGAAAGCGGCTTCTGCACAGATGAGAGAGAGATATAATAATGATCTTAAACAAAGATTATAGCATGTAAAAATCATGTACTCAAAGATTAAATCAATAACTATCATATAGTAGAATTTCAATGGAATCTACTCCGTGTTTTAACAATAATCATTTAATGCAGCCGAATGTCAATAAATCGAACACGCAATTCAGTCTTAACACTTGAAAGATAAGTAAGTGGAGTCGTATGTCAATAAAATCAAACTTGCAAATTAAATAGCCACTTAAAATTATATGATCATGTAACTTCACATTGTCGAATGTCAATGAAATCGATCTAGTAAGTTCGAAGAATGTGACACTTGGCATAAGTTTTAAGTTTTCTTACTTGATAAATATTTCTGAGTTTTGCACAATTTTGAAGACAATCACTTTGATTGGATAGAAACGAAAATATTGTACTTGTGAAATTATTCCTGTTCACATGGGTTAATCGAAAATAAACTGAAACTGACTCTGTTCGTTAACAGTCCTTGGTTCAATCACTCATAAGGTTGATGAATACAAGTTCAAATATACAGTTCGCAGTCTATCACCTACGAAATTATTTCCAAGTGTTTGAGAATTATTTACATATGGGAAAATTGCAAGTCCAGTGACGTAGATACTGAATTTAAGTTAACATTATATTCAATCACTTGTCAATGTTCGACACTTGAGAAATTCTAAGTCTTATAGCACCATTATGTCAATGAAAACTCTCAGAATATTTCAATCACTTGACAAAATACAAGCACTGTTCAAGAATCTATCACTGATTAGAATGTCTGATTTACTTTGAAATATGAGCACTTGGAAAATAAACACAAGTCTTAAAACACTCATCCTAAATAATCAATCACTTGTAAATGTTAGTGTCGGCAAAGCACAAGTTGTATTCAATCAGTCACGAACTAGAGAAAATTGATAAGTTCTACCTTTCAACACCGTAGAAATTAGACTGTCACTCGATGCTCCATCGTGACTGCCACAAGCTGACCGAGTGGCTCCAACCGTGGTAATTGATACTTTGATCTGCCTTGGGAATTAGCTCTCCTTATATACGCAAATCGTGAAGATAGCAGTAATTGCATTTCAGTTAATATCTCCTTTAGGTTCCATCGAATTTGCATCAAACTTGGTGGAAATGGAGACAAAAAATTTGGCAACACGATGATGTTGTCTTCATTATTTAATTATTATCCTAAGGAAATTTATTAGGCATAGAACATTTCGAATGTTCTCTGGCTGATGCAATCTTTCTTTCGCAAGGGAAGGCAGGCTGTGACATCATAAGCTCCACATCGCATACGAACTTCATGATATAGCTAGCTGTTGAGTCGGTGTGCAGCGCGTAATTCAAAATGGAAGGGCGAGGACTTTATCTTGGACCAGCATTCCCGGTACAATATGTATGTGTGTATGTATGTATGCATGTTCTTCTCTTTAAAGATTTTTCTTATTGTATTATTTGTTATCATGAGTACCCAGGTTTGAGGAGACAGAAGTAGAAGCGCTCTTATATTGTTTGTTTGTTTGTTTGTAATACTCAGGGAAAAGTAGTTCTCTTATTTTGTTTGTTTGTTTTGTGTTTTAGGACTATCCAAGCATGTTGGAGGAGGGGAATGTAACTCTCTTATTTTGTTTGTGTACCACCCAGCACACAAAATATTACATTTAGAAATAAAAGAAATATTAATCAATTAAATTTAACACATTAAAAAGAAAAACAAAAGGGACAACTAAATGATTGGCAGGGAAAAGGATGCAGAAACAACGTGGACTCTGCTGTGATCGTAGACTGTTGAGATCATCATCGTACAGTTCCAGTTTCCTGGGTACTGTTAATGAGCCTCATCCATTTCTTCCTGTCCATAAAAAACTTGTCATGGAGAACATCACCCACTGTCCATCCTCTGGTAACTAGATCAACCTTGATCATGTCCATCCACCAGGTTTTAAGTCTTCCTGCAGGTCTTTTTCCCTCCACCTGTCTTTCCAAATTTATTCTGGTTGTTCTTGTAGGCTCCATCCTCATCACATGCCCATACCACCATAATCTGGATGTGCTGATTTGGTCTAATAGGGATGTCTTTAATCTGGCTTCTTTCCTCACCTGTTCATTCCTTAACTTGTCCATCTTGGTCTTCTGGATGGTGGATCTAAGAAATGTTATCTCTGGTGCTTGCAGTCTTGACAAATATCTTTCTGTGAGGGTGCACGCTTCAATACTATAAGTCAATATTGGTATGAAATAACTGTTAAACATCATCAGTTTGGCTGGTTTTGGAATTATGTCATCCTATAAAAGTGTTCTTACTTGTTGGTAGAATTCTGATCCCTTTTGCACTCTGTAATTTCCTTTCTGACCAAATTATCACTGGAGATTACACTTCCAAGGTAAGGAAAGCTATCCACACACTCTAGCTGGTGGTCTCCTAGTTTTACACTTACTGGACGCCCTTCTCTGTTGACTGCCATCACCACTGACTTGGTCTCGCTGATGTTGAGGTTATATTCCTGGAACTGGGATTTCCATACATTGAGTCTGGTCTGTACTTCACCCCAAATCATGTCGATATAGTGAACCCAAAATAAAAGGGTCAACAGTGAACTATTTATTTAAGCTAAAGCATCAACTTAAGAAATAAAATTAACCTTAAGAACTATCTAATTAACATACATAAATTTTCATGACTTGCAATGGATGTGTAGAAGTTCCACAGGGAATGTAATATTACACTAAATATTTCACAAACTTGAAATTAATACAAATCTATTCCACAAAATAATTAAACAAAACTTTTAGGTCAAGTATCAAATATTTTCGAAATGAAAATCGAAGGTACCATAATTTAAACACTATCAAACTAAAACCCTTACAAAGCCAAATGCTGTTTAAATACATTCTTTAAAAGGCACATGCCAACACCAATCTAAAAATAAGAATAATCCTTGATCGATACAGAGTGCTAGTCACATGTCAAGAAGTCCAAGTGAAAGGTGATTTATAATTTATACACAAAAAGGTTATGAAATACACTTGGCTTCACAATGTTAAGATGTGTTTGAGGCTACAGCACTGAAAATCGTAGAATATACTGGAGGCTAAGAAAAGAAAAGGAAATTCCCGCACCTTAAAGTGAATAATGTTACATAGTTGTTTTTTTTTTTTTTTTTCAGCCATCGGTAAGTCAAAAGGAACAGCTCAGGTTCCCCATTGGATCAGGCGCACACGGACCCATATCCATACTACATTAGACCGTTCCAAAGATTGATCCACACCAAACTAAACTCCACGGAAGTAGCTTGTCTTCGCACAGCGAAAATAGCAAAATCATCAATACCCTATGTCCATTGAATGTGTGGGATTTCAAAATTGTTTTCTATTGACCAACGACATTAAATTATGAAATTTGTAAAGCATTTTAATGTTCTGCAAGCAACTGGATTACTCGGCACTGGATGCACTTCATGTCCTCAGCACATGACATGTAGGCTGTTTCACAAGTACAATTCATGATTTACACTCTACTTGGTACAGTTTGTTTGTTTAGTTGCTTATTTTAGGAGTACCCAAATATGTTGGAGGAGAGTGAGGTAGAAGCATTCTTATTTTTCTCTTTGTTTTCAGGAGTACCCAGGTATGTTGGAGGAATGGGAAGCAGAAGCTCTCATAATTCTGGCCATTACTCTCAACTCATATTCTCTGCAGCAGCTTGATGAACTTATATGCCCTGTAGATCTTCCTAGAGTGGTCAACCTAGCTACACTCTATGGTTGTGGCATCAGCACTGTTCTCTTCCTCTTGGCTGCAGTAGGCTATCCTCTGAAAAAGGTACACTACTCTCCTCTTGGCTGCAGTAGGCTATCCTCTGAAAAAGGTACACTACTCTTCTCAGACAAAGGTGGTTTGTGGTAATTTGCTTGTGAGTCATCAGTATGTTATGTTAATGCTAGTAGCCGTGAACTTCAAATTTCAATATCTTATGAGCTCAATAAGTAAGGAACAGAAGGTCAAATTATCAATGTTTTCTAAATTCTGAAATGAATTAAGAACAAATAGCTAATATTTTATGTAATATTAGGATTATATGTTCAGAAATTTAATTTTCATAGTGGATTCAGGTATCTATGTAAATATATTTTATCAGCAGATATTTTGGCAAGTGCTTTCTCATTTTCATAGAACAGTTTCTGATGTTGTTCCCATTATTCTATTTGATTTCAGTCGATTGTTTAATCTATGGAGTATTAATGGAAAAATGAAGTCTTCTGTAACATGTTGACTGTTACAGTGGCCACCAGTGTCTATTATGAATGTTACTGCTAAGCCATTGCAGACATGGAGCAATGGCTCAAAATTAATTATATGTAAACTTGTCTGCTTGTGTACAGTATTTGACAGTTACAGTAGAATCCTGTTTAAACGTGCCTGCTTTTAAGGGATTCCTGCTTTTAACAAAGATTTTCATAAGGCCCAGCCAAATCGCCAAAAGCACAGTGTTATTTAAACCCCCTTGTAACAAACCCCGATATAAGGAAAGGCCCGCTTTTAATAAATATATTTCACATAAATTACGATTGCACATCCCATTGTAATGAAAATATGTGATAATTTTTTTCTAAAGTTGTTTTAAATGTTCATTAACTTTTGTTTTCATGTAATCTCATTCCTAATTTAAATGTGTGGAACCATGATAAATTGGCGCAGTCTCTGGAAATCACTGTTACCAGCCAGCAGCAGTCACTGTCGTGCTAGATGCTGTTGGTTAGTTACATCCACTGAACTGTAGGTAATACTTGAATGACGGCTGTATGGGAGCGAAGTGCGGTTTCCGATGAGACTAGCATTACGGCCTAGAGGCATGACTCACGTACGCGTACATACCGCAAGACACAAGTAACTTCACGAAATATAAATATTTAGGTGGAAGTTCTCTTGCAAATTTCATGTGATTTACAGTGAAAGATCTATTTCAGAAGATTAAAAAAGGCTATGGATATTGAACAAAATGAAAAAATCATGGAATTATGGTTCCATGGCTGAACCGTCATCGATACACCCCAAGTGTAAGCATACGAAATGTAGAGCTGTTGAAGCTCTACAAAAGAGTTTATGAGGGCATATACTTATCTCCAGCCATTTACCCTTTAGAGCAATTTTAGTTCATAGTCGGTGGTAAAAAAGAACACTTTTCAGGTAAATAATAAATAAATAAATAGAGATTTTCCCTCAATTTTATGTCCAAATAAAGTGTTAACATCTTCTAGGACTCATTAAGGATTAAAATAATCTTTAAAGTACATAATTTGCATGAACGGTTTGGGAGTTAGGACCGTTTTAGTCGGAGTGGGTCACTACAGTAGTTAACCTTAAAATATCCATAAAAATGATTAATTTCACATCGTACAGTACATCAAGCCTACGACATTTCTACCATCATATTTTATAGAATCCATAATAATGGAAATCAATAATAATAATAATAATAATACACTAGAGTCCCGTTAATCCGAACCCTGTTAATCCGAAAGTCCGGTTAATCCAAACTGAGAGATTCAATTTTTTTTTTTTTTAATTCTCCTTATTGAAATGAAAGAACATATTATAGAATGAAAATTGACTTGCATTTTATTAGTCATATTTTACTAGAATAACTTAATGTAAACATAATTACACATCATAAACAATCAATCACTGCATATATTATACAAAGTTTATTCCACCTACTCAATACTGTACAGTAATTGTAATGTTTATAAATACATTACAACATATTATCAAGGTACTAGTTTCGACCCTATATGGATCATCATCAGCCTAACCAAGATACACTTATGGATTTGCCGAAGTCCTAAGGCAGAATTACATTGTGGAAATAAGATTTAAAAGAATGAACTGTGTATGTGATGCGATAATGTACATATAAAATGGTGGATTGACGAACTGTTATAGATAAAATAATGATGTACTTATGAGTGACAATTAAAATTTTTAGTATTTACATCAATTACAATTAGACTGTAAGAATGTTATAATACAATTATTACAATAATGATTAAAATATGCCCTTGTTCGTGAATACTCTAAAATTGCACTTTAAAAACGTAATATGCCGGTTGAATGCAAAGTCCAGATGCTTCTATTGAATTCTAGAATTCCGAGTGTATCTTCAGGTGGAGAATTGAAAGTTGAACATTGGCACAGAGGGTGTCTGTTTTGCTTGAGGTCCAATATTTCTGATACAGAAATTAAATGTAGATAAAACCATGCGACATTCTTATAATATAATGGATTCTTGCTGTAGTGTGAGGGATATTCCCAATCCTAGTTGGAACCAATAGAACCTGATGATGAAAGAGTTAGAATTTGTTGCGTATAGACATTGGAGATATTTCTAAAATTTTTACGAAGCTCGGATGCTAAGATGGGATCAGCAGGAAGGAAGATAGTTCTGGTGATAACCAGATATCCAGCTCCTCCTTCAGATACATCTTTCCTGCAGAATATCAAAGTTGTTTTCTTTCCTCCTAACTGCACTAGTCACCCGCAGCCTTTGGACTTTGGCATTATTCATTCTGTGAAAGTGAAGTACAGGAAGGCCCTGGTTCAAAGAGCTATTTCTTTCCTCGAAAGAAATGAGGAAATGAAATTGAATATACTCCAAGCCATGCATATGTTTGTAGCAGCATGGCAACTAGTCACAACGGACACTATTCAAAACTGCTTTGGCCATGCAGGTTTTGGTGCCATTTCAGAAGTTTTTAATGAAGATGACATTACGGATGATATTAGGAAAGATGGGGAGATTGTATCAAAGGACTTAGGTGCCACAACATTCGAAGAATTTGTCACTTGTGATGATAATATCCTAATCTCAGGACCACAGATAGTTGTTGGAGACCTTTGTGATGATGCAAAAAGACAAAGTACAAAAGAGGAGGAAGAAGAAGAAGATCCAGCAGAACCAACTTTTGGGGCAGCACTGGAGGGTATTTCTCCTCCTTCAATATTGATGAAGACCTCATCAACAGTCTCAACCAAATTGAGAGAAAACTTCTTTCCATGAGACACCTGGGCAAGAAGAAGCAAACTATTTCAGAATGAATGTTAGGCCTCTGTTCCTTCATTTTAAAATTGCAAGTCAGTAATACCTAATTCTCATTTCCTTGCTGCAGGTTGTGCTCGCAATAGTCCACTAAGGAATTTGTTACGTCTGCTGTTTTGTAAATATTTTCTGTTATTCTTGTGTTAATTTGAGTTTTTAGTATTAATATGTTCATTTATTATTTCTTGACATTACATTAAAGACATAAATTTATTATTATTTCTTGTGATACATAGCCTATTTTCTTTGAACCCCCTTTTAAGGAAGAAATATCCAAATGCCCCTGAGATTTGTTAAAAAGGGGTTCTACTGTACAAATAACCGTCAAGTCCTCTTTGGTTATGACTCATACAACAGGCTCCATTATTATACTTCTTCTTTAGCATTTATCCCACCTGGTTGTGGCCGGGTCCACTACATGGATCTACATCTCTATTTAGTTCTACCTTGGGCTGTATCTGGATGAATATTCACACGCTTGAGGTCTTTATGTAGTGTGTCGACCCAATGTTGCTTAAGGCCATCCCTTTGGTCTTCTGCCAACGATCTCTAGGTTGTAGCCCATCCTGGCAATTGTGTCAATTTCTGCTCATAAAAAAATGTGCAAACCATTGGAGATGGTTCTCGCACACTTTTTCACGGACAGGTGCAACGCCACACCGTTACATGATATTGTACAATAGTTCGAAAAGCAATCTAATGTAGTAATACCTACTGTCCACCTCAGGACCTTTGCCTCCATTATGCTAAGTCAGCATTCTGCCATAGTAGTCGGCCAACATTCACGGCCATAATGTGATAGGACAGATTACAATACAGTAGATTTGATTTTAAATTATCTTTCATCTTGCAGTTGCAAGTGACACTGGTTGTCATTCGCCACTTCATCCTGGCTGTATTAATTCTCATGTTGATTTCTTTGATGATTCAGCCATCGTCAGCTATCGTGGAACCAAGATATTTAAACTTTATCACTCGCAGCATATTGTCGCTGTCTACGTTGATGGTTCCCATTTTTTGTGCGTCTGACATCATGTACTCTTATTTTCTTCTTGTTGAGGTGCATGTTTTGCCAGTCTGTCCAATTCTTAAGTTTGGCATTGTGGATCCAGCTCGTTCTCTGCAGTCAGCATCACATCGTCAGCATAGAGAAGGGTCCATGGTAATGGCCGGTGCAGGTCAACTGTTACAGTGTCCATCACTAAGTTGAACAGGAGCAGTGATAGGGTGGATCCGTGGTGTATGTCGACTATGATGGGAAAATGTTTTAGATGGTCCTACAGTAGTTTAGATGTAGCTCCTCAGTTCTGCATAAAGCAGCTTCACCCAGTGAACAAGATATTCTGGCACACCATGTTTTTTAAATGCTAGTCAGATGAAACTGTGCAGTACCCAATCGAAGACCTTTTCGAGGGCCAAGAGCGCAAGATGAAGTGGCATGTCCTTCTGATGGCATTTCTCAAATGAGAGTTGTGCAGCATGAATTGTATCAGTTGTTCTGAAATTCTTCACAAATCCAACTTGGTTGATGGTAAATTTACACATGAATCCTTTTGTCTAGAACATGCTCACAGATCTTCATAGCATGACAAAGCAGCTAGATTGGACAATAATTAGCACACTCAACACGACTTTCTTTTCTTTCTTTCTTTCTTTCTTTCTTTCTTTCTTTCTTTCTTTCTTTCTTTCTTTCTTTCTTTCTTTCTTTGTAAAGATGTGTATGATGATGCTATAATTCCTTTTGATTTGCCTTTTGATTTGAAATTATTCCAGTTTCCCGTAAGAGTCTGCTTTGGCATGACAATAAACAAAGCCCTGGTTCAGACACTTAGAATGATTGGAGTTGATCTCAGTGGAGAATGTTTTTCTATTGGACAGCTTTACATGACCCTATCGTATGTATCGTATTAAAATAAAATCTTTTTGTTCATTACTGGAGAAAAAGCGACTAATGTCGTATACAAAGAAATTTTATAAGTGCTTGGTTAAAAGTAACATATCGCCTTAAACTAATAACTGCTTCCATATGAAGCTGGGGTGGATAGCTAGTTTATATACAAAATAAAAAAGCACATTCTGATTTTACAGCTCACTTATGGAATACAGACACCTGTTAATTCATAACATATTATGTGAAGAGCTAGAATACCATGAAAACTTCAACCTAACTCATGATTTATTTAAGAAGCTGTCCAATATTATTCAAGATTTTAAGCCCCATACCTGGGTGATAGATGGTAAGACAGCAGACTTACTGATGACAGGATAATTTCTTTTGAGGGATGGAGACAATACTGTACTAACTTGTGTGCAAATAAAAATACTGAAAAGGAATGACTGCACAAAATTGAGTGTCCCAATGGAGAATAGAAACTTTATATTTTGCACAGTGAAATGGAACACCTATCAATCATTCAAAAGCAACAAAGTCCCAGAAGGAGATGGAGTGGGTATGTATGTGGGTATGTGGGAAACTGGGAGTGAAATTTCTAGATCCAAATGGGTGGGTAGGAGATAGGGATCTGCGCTCGGATGGCCTTCATTTAAACCGCAGTGGTACGCATAAGTTAGGAAATTTGTTTGGAAGGGTAATAGGGAGGTACATTCAGGGAAACGGGATGGCCTAGGGAGCGGTGATAAGGGAACAGGGAACTGGAAATCAAGTAGGGATGACATAAAATTGTTAGTGTTGAACTGTAGAAGTATTGTAAGGAAAGGAATAGAATTAAGTAATTTAATAGATATATATTCACCAGATATTGTAATAGGAGTTGAATCATGGCTGAGAAATGATATCATGGATGCAGAAATTTTCTCACAGCACTGGAGTGTGTATCGTAGAGATAGGATAGGAAGGGTGGGAGGCGGAGTGTTCATTCTGGTGAAAGAAGAATTTGTAAGCTACGAAAAAGTTAAAGATGAGACACATGAAATTCTAGGTGTAAGGCTCATTTCTAAAGATAATAGGCAACTTGATATATTTGGAGTGTACAGATCGGGAAAGGGTAGCACTGACGCGGATTCAGAATTATTTGATAGGATAGTCAGCTATGTGGGAAACGACATGGAAAGAAATGTGATTGTAGCGGGAGATCTGAATTTGCCAGATGTCAATTGGGAAGGAAATGCGAACGACAGAAAGCATGACCAACAAATGGCAAATAAGTTAATATGGGAAGGACAGCTGATTCAGAAAGTGATGGAACCAACCAGAGGGAAAAATATCCTGGATGTCGTGCTGATAAAACCAGATGAGCTCTATAGGGAAACTGAAGTAATAGATGGTATTAGTGATCATGAAGCTGTTTTTGTGGTAGTTAAAAATAAATGTGATAGAAAGGAAGGTCTTAAAAGTAGGACTGTTAGGCAGTACCATATGGCTGATAAAGCAGGCATGAGGCAGTTTCTAAAAAGTAGCTATGATCGGTGGAAAACGGTAAATATAAATGTAAACAGACTCTGGGATGGGTTTAAAGAAATTGTTGAGGAATGCGAAAACAGGTTTGTACCTTTAAGGGTGGTAAGGAATGGTAAAGACCCACCTTATTATAATAGAGAAATAAAGAGACTAAGAAGGAGGTGCAGACTGGAAAGAAATAAGAGTTAGAAATGGCTGTGGAAGTAAGGAGAAATTGAAGGAACTTACTAGAAAATTGAATCTAGCAAAGAAGGCAGCTAAGGATAATATGATGGCAAGCATAATTGGCAGTCATACGAATTTTAGTGAAAAATGGAAGGGTATGTATAGGTATTTGAAGGCAGAAACAGGTTCCAAGAAGGACATTCCAGGAATAATTAATGAACAAGGGGAGTGTGTATGTGAGGATCTTCAAAAGGCACAAGTATTCAGTCAGCAGTATGTAAAGATTGTTGGTT
The DNA here is from genome assembly GCF_040414725.1 of Anabrus simplex. Taxonomy (NCBI): domain Eukaryota; kingdom Metazoa; phylum Arthropoda; class Insecta; order Orthoptera; family Tettigoniidae; genus Anabrus; species Anabrus simplex. The sequence continues at coordinate 1,559,306,289 of NC_090265.1, forward strand.
ACAAGGATAATGTTGAGATAGAGGAGGAGACTAAGGCCAAAGAAGTAATAAAATTTACGTATGATAACAATGACATTTACAATAAGATACAAAAGTTAAAAACTAGAAAAGCGACTGGAATTGATCAGATTTCTGGGGATATACTAAAGACAATGGGTTGGGATATAGTACCATATCTGAAGTACTTATTTGATTATTGTTTGGTCGGAGGAGCTATACCAGATGAATGGAGAGTTGCTATAGTTGCCCCTGTGTATAAAGGAAAGGGTGATAGACATAAAGCTGAAAATTACAGGCCTGTAAGTTTGACATGCATTGTATGTAAGCTTTGGGAAGGCATTCTTTCTGATTATATTAGACATGTTTGTGAAATTAATAACTGGTTCGATAGAAAGCAATTCGGTTTTAGGAAAGGTTATTCCACTGAAGCTCAACTTGTAGGATTCCAGCAAGATATAGCAGATATCTTGGATTCAGGAGGTCAAATGGACTGTATTGCGATTGACCTGTCTAAAGCATTTGATAGGGTGGATCATGGGAGACTACTGGCAAAAATGAGTGCAACTGGACTAGACAAAAGAGTGACTGAATGGGTTGCTATATTTCTAGAAAATAGATCTCAGAGAATTAGAGTAGGTGAAGCTTTATCTGACCCTGTAATAATTAAGAGGGGAATTCCTCAAGGCAGTATTTTCGGACCTTTATGTTTTCTTATATATATAAATGATATGAGTAAAGGAGTGGAATCGGAGGTAAGGCTTTTTGCGGATAATGTTATTCTCTATAGAGTGATAAATAAGTTACAAGATTGTGAGCGACTTCTACGTGACCTCGAAAATGTTGTGAGATGGACAGCAGGCAATGGTATGTTGATAAACGGGGTTAAAAGTCAGGTTGTGAGTTTTACAAGTAGGAAAAGTCCTCTCAGTTTTAATTACTGCGTTGATGGGGTGAAAGTTCCTTTTGGGGATCATTGTAAGTATCTAGGTGTTAATATAAGGAAAGATCTTCATTGGGGTAATCACATAAATGGGATTGTAAATAAAGGGTACAGATCTCTGCACATGGTTATGAGGGTGTTTAGGGGTTGTAGTAAGGATGTAAAGGAGAGTGCATATAAGTCTCTGGTAAGACCCCAACTAGAGTATGGTTCCAGTGTATGGGACCCTCACCAGGATTACCTGATTCAAGAACTGGAAAAAATCCACAGAAAAGCAGCTCGATTTGTTCTGGGCGATTTCCGACAAAAGAGTAGCGTTACAAAAATGTTGCAATGTTTGGGTTGGGAAGAATTGAGAGAAAGAAGAAGAGCTGCTCGACTAAGTGGTATGTAACAGTTCAACAGTAATAAAGGTGTTTTAATTTATTCCACCTAAAGATAATAGGCAACTTGATATATTTGGAGTGTACAGATCGGGAAAGGGTAGCACTGACGCGGATTCAGAATTATTTGATAGGATAGTCAGCTATGTGGGAAACGACATGGAAAGAAATGTGATTGTAGCGAGATCTGAATTTGCCAGATGTCAATTGGGAAGGAAATGCGAATGGACTGTGGAAATAGTCCTTCAATATCGTGGAGATCCTCAGGGTGCAGTTTGAAAACCACTGCATTTGGATGAAGAGGAAATGGGATTGGTGAGGAGAGAGCCAATGTTCCTATCATTCTGCATATGGCTTAACAACTGAGAATATCAATAATGCAGTTTCCTTATAATTTCCAATGTACTGTGTATTGAATAGGTGGAATAAATGTACTGTGTATTGAATAGGTGGAATAAATTAAAACACCTTTATTACTGTTGAACTGTTAAAAAAATTTCAATACGGACCTAAAATGAGGTTTATAACATGTAATGTTAAGTGGTATGTTCCGGGCTGTCAGCGGAGAGATGGCGTAGAATGACATTAGTCGACGAATAAGTTTGAATGGCGTTTATAAAAGTAGGAAAGATCACAATATGAAGATAAAGTTGGAATTCAAGAGGACAAACTGGGGCAAATATTCATTTATAGGAAGGGGAGTTAGGGATTGGAATAACTTACCAAGAGAGATGTTCAATAAATTTCCAATTTCTTTGAAATCATTTAGGAAAAGGCTAGGAAAACAACAAATAGGGAATCTGCCACCTGGGCGACTGCCCTAAATGCAGATCAGTATTGATTGATTGATAGGCACATTCCATTATACATGTATTAGAATATGAAGCATTGGAGAATGGTCAAGGGACTGGACAAATTCATCTTTATCCCTATACATCAAAAAGGCTCAGTCAAGTATTACTCTAACTATTGCACTGTTGCACTAATTTTGCATTCAAGTAAGATATTATTAAATAAGCATCTGAAATTATACTTACAATCTAAAATCTCTCCTGAACAAGCAAGCTTTATTCAAGAAAAGGGATCTTGGGAACAAATTCTCAACTTGTGGCAGATTCTTGAGAAGTCTCATGAGTTTTGCATCCCTGTCTTAATCAGTTTTCTGGACTATGAGAAGGCTTTTGACTGAGAGAACCTGTCCTCCTGATGAAGTTGGAAGGAGAAAGGTGTTTGTCAGGGACTGAGATTAAATGGATGAAGAGGAAATGGGATTGGTGAGGAGAGAGCCAATGTTCCTATCATTCTGCATATGGCTTAACAACTGAGAATATCAATAATGCAGTTTCCTTATAATTTCCAATGTACTGTGTTACATGCTGTTACATTCAATCGTAATGGACGTCCATAACTAATCATAATTTTAAACCTGTTCTGTACTGTGCGATGTAGGTAAATTTCATCAGAAATGTAGGATCACTGGCTAATGCAGCAACTAATTTTGTCTACCAAGACCTCAAAAATATTCAAGGGGGAAAAAAAAGAAAGAAGAAAAAGCAATTAAAGTGCAATATTGAAAAATGTAATGCATTTTTCATGGTTGCCACAAAACCAAGCAAAGTTCTCATCGTGTTCATTGCTGATATATGTAGGCATATCAGACTGTCTGTATGTATTTTTGTTTATCATGCAACTGTGGAAATAGTCCTTCAATATCGTGGAGATCCTCAGGGTGCAGTTTGAAAACCACTGCATTTGGTGATGTTTAAAAAACTGACTGGCATAAGAAACTGTTACTGAGAGTCATTAATAGAGCCCGGATTTCCATGCACTATCAAATCTCAAAATATGCATGCATTCATGCACTATCAGATCGCAAAACATGCACAATAAACTGGAAAATATGCACAATCAAAATTCAGCTCCTTTTGAAACATTGTACAACAACTAATTTCTCCCAATTGTCTTGATTTAAGCTCACCTGTTTATCTGTGAGCACATTCTTAAGCATAGAAAATGATCTTTCTATGTCACAAGAAGTGACAGGTGCATACTTAAATTAAGACATTTGGGACTAAGTGAGGTCAAATTATACGTTTTTTGCATTTTCACCACAATATGTCTTTTATAAGCTTGAGGAATTCAAAATCAGGATTTGAACGGATCACTTTTCCATGCAATGATTGCAAACACATTGGAATGTGCTCATTAACTGGTAACGATTGCCTGCTGCGATAACAAAGAGGTGTGACGAGTGAGAGTTCTGGGTAGGAAATTCCAGGATAACAACGGAAGAGAGTTCAATGCAAACCAAGGTTTTTAAGCTGCTGTCTTAGTAATGCAGTGCCATAGAAGTGCGATATGAGTTTTGTTTTGTTCGTCTAACATAGACGAAAATATGAGCAGTCAATGAGTAATGCACAATTTATGGTTCAATTTATAGCAATGTACAAGTGTAAAACTGGGACACCTTATTCCTAAGAATTAGATATCGACATGGGGCCTTCCAGCTTGCATCATTTTTACTCAAGAAAGTGTTTGGTTAATTGGATTATAAAACCTCTATCAATCAATCAATCAATCAATCAATCAATCAATCAATCAATCAATCAATCAATCAATACTGATCTGCATTTAGGGCAGTCGCCCAGGTGGCAGATTCCCTATCTGTTGCTTTCCTAGCCTTTTCAGAAATGATTTCAAAGAAATTGGAAATTTATTGAACAACTCCCTTAGTAAGTTATTCCAATCCCTAACTCCCCTTCCTATATATGAATATTTGCCCCAGTTTGTCCTCTTGAATTCCAACTTTATCTTCATATTGTGATCTTTCCTACTTTTAAAAACGCCATTCAAACTTATTCGTCTACTAATGTCATTCCACGCCATCTCTCCGCTAACAGCTCGGAACATACCACTTATGTCTCAAGTATTATTACAATATTATAAGTCCACCTGTTCAATACAATACAATATGATCCACTATTTCATATGGTCAAATATTTTTTATACATAATACATAAAAGTCAAAGGTACATGTTTCACCCTCCTTACGGGCATCATCAGCCTATATCAATCTTAAAAATAATACATATACTTATAAATTATAGGTTAAAATGTTGAAAAATGATTTCGTAAAACATTATACAATAACATCTAAAACAACGATAATGCACCAAAGTATGTTAAAAGAGAGTGAATTAACAGTTTTGAAGATTAAAACGTGATTAAACATGATATTTTGAGAGTTTAAAACTAAAATGGATCCATATTTTTATAATATCATTAAGACTGTGAGGGCCTTGAGTATAAGACAATCATCAAAGGGGGATGTTTCTTCAATTCCCAAGTTGAATCCAAGGTGGTAAAAACACTGTCAGTTATTTAAAACGGAAGTGTGAATGTAATAAACAAGTTAAAATGTATATGTTTGGGATATCTGAAAGTCGAGAAGAAAATGGAACTTCTGTAGAGGCGTTGCTTATGATAAAACGTATGTCAAAGCTAGCGGAGTTCGGAAATTATGTGGTAGTCGAAGGGATCTAAAAGATAGTCAAGTTGATGTTATAATTCCGTTGAAACATTTGTTGGAATAAATGTTCAGGATTTTCTGAAACAAAATGTAGAAGAAAGTTGGTGAATAATACCGTACTGTACAAGAGACTTCCCGTACGTCAAAGATGGCTAATGCGGTACTTACTCGTACGGAGCGTATTAAGTACGTCAGGTTGTTACAGCAACGCTAGCTTGACTGGGTTTTCGACTTCTAGTATTATAACGGTGTGGCTGAGGCAGTGAAGGACATGGAGGGGGGGTAATGGTGGGTTGATCCTTGCGCGCATGTGTTGTTATTGGCGGGCTGTTAGGAGCAAGATGGGCGGGCCTATCATTTGACGAGGTGGTGGAAGCTTTAGAACAAGAAGTTCTAAAATTTGGCGGGATTGTATTATGTTTTGAATTCACCATGCCTAATAACTTTGGAGTTAGCTCATATAAAGGATTTTTTGCTTCCGTGATATCGTTAAGATTATGGTCTTTGTTATAGGCTTGGTCTAAAAAGATGTAAAGATTTTCTAATTCATTCATAAGTTTTCCTTTGCCTATGCATTTTAGAATAGTGAGATCTTTATCAATTGATGTAAACTGATGTCCTGTTTCACTCATGTGTGAGCTCATCGCTGAATATTTGTTGTGCTTTAAGGCATTATAATGCTCCATATATCTCGTATGAAAGCTGCGCCCAGTCTGTCCAACATAACTAAATCCACACTGAGCACAAGTGAGTCTGTAAATACCAGATCTCGAAAAACGGCTGTTTTTATAATTGACTTTATTATGATTAAAAAATATACTTTGATTTGTATTTACTGTTCTGAAAGCAATATTAGTGTCGTATTTCTTCAGTGTGTTGGCGATCTGGTGGATGGCTGGGTTATTGTATGTAAACGTAGCAAAACTAGTTTTTTTAGGTTTATCTGGAATGAGATTCGTGGATAGTTTATATTTAACTTTATTGATTAACTGGTTAATCATTTCAACCTTGAACCCATTAAACTTGGCCAAGTTCCTTATATAGTTTAATTCTATTTTTAAGTTGTTAGGGGATAGTGGGATTTTTAAGGCTCTGTGTATTAAATTATAGAATGACGCTTGTTTTTGAGATTTAGGATGTAAAGAGGAATTATTTAAGGTTATAGGAGACTGTGTGGGTTTTCTGTAGATTTGAAAATCGAAAGTATTATTGGCGCGCGTGATCGTTATATCTAAAAAATTTAAGGAATGTTTAACTTCGTCTTCTTTAGTGAATTTTACATTAGGAACAATTTTATTTAAAATCTCTAAAACTTCGTCGCTGTTAGTAACATTTTTGTCAATAACTACAAAAGTGTCGTCCACAAATCTCAGCCATAAACATATACCTTTTATATGTTCTTTAATTTTCGTGTATTCTATTGAGTCCATGTAAATATCAGCCAAGATGCCGGACAAAGGGTCACCCATGGCTAAGCCAGTCTGTTGATAAATCTTACCATTAAAGGAGAAAAAGTTGTTATTCAATACAAAATTCAGGATCTTCATAAATTCATCAATTTCCAGCTTACTCAGGCTGCTATGTTTTGAAATATTGTCATAGATAATTTTGACTGTTTCTTTAGTAGGTATATTTGGGTACATGTTTATGACATCATAGGAACACATTATATGGTTAGGTTGTAAGTCAAATTTACTTAAAATATCGCAAAATTTGATTGAATTCTTTAAAGGAAGTTTATTATTAAACTTATAATGTTGTTTGAGGAAACCGTGGATATATTTGGAAACTTTATAGGTAGGGCTATTACGGCAGTTAATAATCGGACGTATGGGAATGTTGTTTTTATGGATTTTAGGTAGGGCTCTGGCTATTGGAATGCTGGGGTTCATGTTGATCAGTCTCTGTTGTTCCTGTTCATTGAGAAGGAATGTGGAGTTCTTAATTAGAGATTTTAAATTACGTTGTGTTCTTACGATAGGATCTTTGCTAACTATTGTATAAATCTTATCCTTAAAAAATTCTTCAGTTTTATTTATGTAATGGTCCTTATCCATTAACACCATAGACCCTCCCTTGTCAGCTATTGTGACTATGATGTTGTTGTCTTCTATTTTCGTTCTCAAATTACGTGGTAAAGATTTTTGATTAGAGTCGGATTTAGCATTAAGTTCTTTAGCTAGTGTAGGTAATTTCTTTTTTATGTCAAATCTAATGTCATTTTGAACTTCAAAGGGGAGTTTAGAGATATTAGCTTCTACCTCAGCCACTGTGGTAATAATATCTAAGTCCTTTTTTTCACTAGGCCAGTTATACTTTGGACCTTTATTCAGGAGTTCCGTTTCTGTTCCAGAAAACTGCACGTTGGTTAAATTAACAATTGTGGGTGTGTGGACATTTGAAGTAGTTGTTCTTTGTTTATCTGTATTATGTACAATGGATAGCGTTTGAGATTCTTTTAAATGTGATAATTTCTTGTCTAAAGTGGCCTGCTTCTTGTCGAGTAAAACCATCAATTTGTAGTCTACGTGAAGTTGGAAAGAGTTCCATTCTAATGGGGTTAATGTCTGAGCTACCGTTAAATGAATTTTATATAGTTGTAAGTTCAATTGGGATTTCTTCTTGTATAGTGACTTAATTTCATTCCTTAACCATATTACATTTACTTTATCTTGGACTTTGTTCATACTTGGGACGGTTAAGTTCTTTCTTTGTGTAGGTTTCAAAAATTTTGGGATCAATTTTAGTTTTAAACATTGCTTTAAAAATGTTATATCTTTAGACAACTTAGATATTTTAATTTTAAGATTGATAAACCTATTTAGTTTGGAATTAGCCTGGTTGGCTACCAAGTTACTTGTAACATACCACTTAGTCGAGCAGCTCGTCTTCTTTCTCCCAATTCTTCCCAGCCCAAACTTTGCAACGTTTTTGTAACACTACTCTTTTGTCGGAAATCACCCAGAACAAATTGAGCTGCTTTTCTTTGGATTTTTTCCAGTTCTTGAATCAGGTAATCCTGGTGAGGGTCCCATACACTGGAACCATACTCTAGTTGGGGTCTTACCAGAGACTTATATGCACTCTCCTTTACATCCTTACTACAACCCCTAAACACCCTCACAACCATGTGCAGAGATCGGTACCCTTTATTTACAATCCCATTTATGTGATTACCCCAGTGAAGATCTTTCCTTATATTAACACCTAGATACTTACAATGATCCCCAAAAGGAACTTTCACCCCATCAACGCAGTAATTAAAACTGAGAGGACATTTCCTATTTGTGAAACTCACAACCTGACTTTTAGCCCCGTTTATCAACAAACCATTGCCTGCTGTCCATCTCACAACATTTTCGAGGTCATGTTGCAGTTGCTCACAATCTTGTAACTTATTTATCACTCTGTAGAGAATAACATCATCCACAAAAAGCCTTACCTCCGATTCCACTCCTTTACTCATATCATTTATATATATAAGAAAACATAAAGGTCCGATAACACTGCCTTGAGGAACTCCCCTCTCAACTATTACAGGGTCAGACAAAGCTTCACCTACTCTAACTCTCTGAGATCTATTTTCTAGAAATATAGCAACCCATTCAGTCACTCTTTTGTCTAGTCCAATTGCACTCATTTTTGCCAGTAGTCTCCCATGATCCACCCTATCAAATGCTTTAGACAGGTCAATCGCAATACAGTCCATTTGACCTCCAGAATCCAAGATATCTGCTATATCTTGCTGGAATCCTACAAGTTGAGCTTCAGTGGAATAACCTTTCCTAAAACCGAATTGCCTTCTATCGAACCAGTTATTAATTTCACAAACATGTCTAATATAATCCCAACCCATTGTCTTTAGTATATCCCCAGAAATCTGATCAATTCCAGCCGCTTTTCTAGTTTTCAACTTTTGTATCTTATTGTAAATGTCATTGTTATCATACGTAAATTTTATTACTTCTTTGGCCTTAGTCTCCTCCTCTATCTCGACATTATCCTTGTAACCAACAATCTTTACATACTGCTGACTGAATACTTGTGCCTTTTGAAGATCCTCACATACACACTCCCCTTGTTCATTAATTATTCCTGGAATGTCCTTCTTGGAACCTGTTTCTGCCTTCAAATACCTATACATACCCTTCCATTTTTCACTAAAATTTTTATGACTGCCAATTATGCTTGCCATCATGTTATCCTTAGCTGCCTTCTTTGCTAGATTCAATTTTCTAGTAAGTTCCTTCAATTTCTCCTTACTTCCACAGCCATTTCTAACTCTATTTCTTTCCAGTCTGCACCTCCTTCTTAGTCTCTTTATTTCTCTATTATAATAAGGTGGGTCTTTACCATTCCTTACCACCCTTAAAGGTACAAACCTGTTTTCGCATTCCTCAACAATTTCTTTAAACCCATCCCAGAGTATGTTTACATTTTTATTTACCGTTTTCCACCGATCATAGTTACTTTTTAGAAACTGCCTCATGCCTGCTTTATCAGCCATATGGTACTGCCTAACAGTCCTACTTTTAAGACCTTCCTTTCTATCACATTTATTTTTAACTACCACAAAAACAGCTTCATGATCACTAATACCATCTATTACTTCAGTTTCCCTATAGAGCTCATCTGGTTTTATCAGCACGACATCCAGGATATTTTTCCCTCTGGTTGGTTCCATCACTTTCTGAATCAGCTGTCCTTCCCATATTAACTTATTTGCCATTTGTTGGTCATGCTTCCTGTTGTTCGCATTTCCTTCCCAATTTACATCTGGCAAATTCAGATCTCCCGCTACAATCACATTTCTTTCCATGTCGTTTCACACATAGCTGACTATCCTATCAAATAATTCCGAATCCACATCAGTGCTACCCTTTCCCGATCTGTACACTCCAAATATATCAAGTTGCCTATTATCTTTAGAAATGAGCCTTACACCTAGAATTTCATGTGTCTCATCTTTAACTTTTTCGTAGCTTACAAATTCTCCTTTCACCAGAATGAACACTCCCCCTCCCACCATTCCTATCCTATCTCTACGATACACACTCCCTCCGGTGCCGTGAGAAAATTTCTGCATCCATGATATCATTTCTCAGCCATGATTCAACTCGTATTACAATATCTGGTAAATATATATCTATTAAATTACTTAATTCTATTCTTTTCTTTACAATACTTCTACAGTTCAACACTAAAAATTTTATGTCATCACTACTTGATTTCCAGTTCCCTGTTCCCTTATCATCGCTCCCTAGGCCATCCCGTTTCCCTGAATGTACCTCCCTATTACCCTTCCAAACAAATTTCCTAACTTATGCGTACCACTGCGGTTTAAATGAAGGCCATCCGAGCACAGATCCCTATCTCCTACCCACCCATTAGGATCTAGAAATTTCACTCCCAGTTTCCCACATACCCACTCCATAGTCTCATTTAAATCCCCAATCACCCTCCAGTCAGTATCCCTCCTACACAGTATTCCACTAATAACAATCTCCGCTTTCTTAAACTTCACCCGTGCTGCATTTACCAGATCCCACACATCTCCAACTATGTTGGTACTTATATCAGCTTGCCTTACGTTGTTGGCACCAACGTGAAACACAACCACCTTCTCCTTCCCCTCCTCCCTCTCTTCTACTTTCCTCAACATCTGCCTCAACCTAATTCCTGGATAATATTCTACCCTGGTTCCCTTTCCTCCACACACTTTCCCCACATGTCTAACGATGGAATCCCCCATGACCAGAGCCTCAACCGTACCCACCTCATTTGATCCCCTCCCCTCCTGGTCAGCCCTATCTTTCCTGATAGCTGCAGAAGCTACTTCCTCCTCCTTTTTCTCCTTCCCATGACCCTGTTCCACCTGTCTTTTCCTATCCTCTATTCTACATTTCCCTTTCCTACCTTTTCCCTTCCTCCTACTTCCACACATCTCAGCAACAGTTCCCTGTCCCTCATCTTCCCTCTGTTGTTCTACCTGGAGTGACTCGTACCAATTTCGCACAGACACCTGTCCTGAATTCTGATCCTGAATAGAGCCCTACTGTACGTACTAACTTTGGTTGTCAGATAGGATGCCAGCAATACATTCTCTCTGTCTCTCAGTAATAGACATACTGTATAATGTGGAAAAATTGTCCCAAATTCTGCAAACTAACATTCAGAAAAGGCACTATCATGCAGGTTAACATTATATATGCGCAAAAGTCAGAAGAAAAGTCATATTATTCAATATTCAATGTTCAAATATTCACTATTAAATCCAAAATCTTCAAAATATGCATTATGCATGAATTTTCTCCTAAAAAGGCCAAAACATGCAAGCATGCACTGAAAAGGAACAGTTATTTGGAATTGTTAAGCCATAAAAAGAATATTTGCAAAGTTTGAGAAGTGTAACTAGCTTATTTAAAAACATGCATTTGCACGGAAATCCAGGCTCTAGTCATTCCCCCGTGGCGCAACAGCCCCGAAGGGCCATGGCCTACCGAGCGACTGCTGCTCAGCCTGAAGGCCTGCAGATTACGAGGTGTTGTGTGGTCAGCACGACAGATCCTCATGGCCATTATTCTTGGCTTTCTATACCGGGGCTGCCATCTCACCATCAGATAGCTCCTCAACTGTAATCACATAGGCTGAGTGGACCTCGAACCAGCCCTCAGATGCAGGTAAAAATCCCTGAATTTGCTGGGAATCGAACCCGGGGCCTCCGGGTAAGAGGCAGGCAGTCTACCCCTACACCGCGGGGCCAGCTAGGGCTCCAGTTATTACTATTCTTAAAACTTTTTTTTTAATGTCACATGGACACAGACAGGTCTTATGGAGATGATAGGTTAGGAAAAGGCTAGGATTGGGAAGGAAGCAAGCATGGCCTCAATTAAGGTATAGCCCTAACATATGCCTGGTGTGCAAATGGGAAGCCAAAAAAAATCTTAAGGGCTGCTGATAGTGGGGTTTAAACCCACCATCTCCCAAATGCAAGCTCAGAGTAAAATGACCCAAACTATATGCCCAACCTGCTTGGTTTCTTTAAAAATAATAATTTCTTTGTTTTCAGACCATGCCATGGTATTACTTTGATGGGCCTTTGTTCTACTACTTGTACAAACGTGCTGATAAAGGAATCAAGGAAGATCTCAAGGTGAGTTAACACTTTCAACACTAGCCTGCACTGCTTTCCTGGTTGTGGTCATATATGATACAGGCGTGATTTTCTGTGTTCATATGCAGCTGCACGTATCCCATACGGTTCCCTTTCCTTGTTTGAAGGTAGTGGTAGTTTATCTAGTGTCCACTAGAATGCAGCAGTTATTGGGAAATTCAAACTGAAATGATAAAAAGGGTAGTTTCTCCTTGCCGTGACCTCCACCGAAGCACTTGATGTGCTGTGTGCTGCACACACCCAATCTGTCATGCTGTTGGCTATGTTACTAAACAAACATGTTCTCATGCTGGCCCAATGATAGTGAATGGTTTCATTCTATATAAAGATATATAAAAATCAAAGATGTCTCTTGTGGATTATATGAGACTGATCAGTTTGTGGTTAGCAGCCAAAGGAGTAGACATCTCAACACTAAAACCTACTCCCTCGCCAAGGTGTTGTCAGGATTTTGTTTGCCATTTTACAGAAAAGGTTCTTCCAAAAACAATAAAGTGAATTCTATTCATTATTGCAGTGTTTACTCAGACAAAGGTAAGAACTAAAGTGGTAAATGCGTCAGAAAAGAGAGTAGATGGTGGTGCAAGGAGTGTAAGGTTGGACTGTGTATAACCGAATGTTTTCAGGACTACCATATCTAAACAAACTGTTCCTAAATAGGTAAATAATGTATTTCAATTGTAACTGTGTTTATTTGTGGCTTAAGTACCCACATTAAATTATTCATTTTTATAGTTTGAGTAGGCTTCTTGATATAAGTTGAATGCAAAAGTTTATTTTTCCATACAATTTTCATGTTTTTCATAAGTATAATTAAATTACTTTAGATATGCACTTGCTCATTAATATTTTCATTTTGGAGGGCTAGCACCTTCATATGTTACAAAAACAGGTATGTAATACATTTTGTTGTTGCATAATATGTGTTAAAATTCTGGAAAGAGACCCAGTTCACAGCCAGGGCCCTTGTTAAAATATGATGGTGTTGAAACTGTTAAGGAAATGTACTACTGCTGACCTTCAGTCTTGTGATGATGATGATGATAATAAGAAGTTATAATGCATACAGCTTTTCAAGAAATCTATATATATAAACATATACATTGCTCAAAATTTTAAAAAGATTGTATTTCTGTACCAGTCATGTCTACAGTAACAAGGATAAGCACTTTTTAATTTTCCGTAATGTCTGTCTGTATGTATGTATGTATGTATGTATGTATGTATGTATGTATGTATGTATGTATGTATGTATGTATGTACACGCATCACGAGAAAACGGCTGAAGAGAATTTAATGAAAATCGGTATGCAAAGTCGGAGAATAAGTCGCTACAGTCTGAGCCATAAATCATTTTAATTCACAAGTGTTTATGTTATTAGTGGTCCAACCTTAATGAAAATCAAAGTTTATTCAGGCCATAAATAATTTTATTCAAGGCTGAGTGAAATGGTAGTTTAAGGGAAGGCCTAAAATTTAGTTCTCAAATATTTGTTATTAGTGATCGTATCGATAAATACTAACATAACTATAAAGTTGTAGTATTAAATTCCGATCATTTAAGTTTTATACATTACTGTACCGGCTATGATCAGAGAAATATTCATGAATTTGGATTTTTGTTAGTAAGTCCATATCAGCACCGAGTCATGAGAAAATGGGCAAACAGAATTTAATGAAAATCGGTACGTAAATTCGGAGAATAAGGAACTACAGTCTACGCAATAAATAATTTTATAAGACGCCCTAATATCACAGAGTCGAAAGAAAACTAAATGTGAAGGCCTACAATACAGAAAGCTCATAAAATTGATCAACAATAACATTACATTGATGATTGTTTGTTGTGATGTGCTTTGTGTCTTCTGTTGCCACTCATCTCCGATAAATAGGATTACTGCTGCGTACCGAGTATTTTTTAAAAATTTGTCTTATGCTGCACCGACACAGATAGGTTTTATGTGGACGATGGAATAGGAAAGGGCTAGGAGTGTGAAGGAAGCGGCCTTGGCCTTAATTAAGGTACAGCCCCAGCATTTGCCTGGTGTGGAAGTGGGGAAACCATGGAATACCATCTTCAGGGCTGCCAACAGTGGGATCCGAATCCACTATCACCCAGATGCAAGCTCACAGCTGCGCGCCCCTAACCACGCGGCTAACTCCTCCAGTCATACCGAGTGTAACAGCCTGCCTGAATATTTGCGGAAAGTAGCTGGGGAGTTAGATAACTTTCTTCTTAAGCATGCCATTCCTCTGGTTCATAAATTTTCTGATACTACTGGAACATAACACACTGGTTCATCATAGCATTCGAGCTATTCAATCCCTACTCTGAGGCACTGATTGGAATGAGCAGTGTGCATATTTAATGTAATAATGGCAGAGGAGTGTTAACGGCTGTCCGCGGCCTGGTCATTCCAGCACTGGGAATTCAGACTGTTAGATTGGCACCATAGTACTGTTCGTTAAAAGAGAGAAAATGTGCGGTTTTTCATTTGAGATATTTTATATGGTAACATGGCTTTTAATCGCTACTTTCCTACTGACGTTTTTGTAATGACCTATGTTGACTTCAGTTTGGAAAACCACAAAATCAGTCTTTCTGAGGATCCCGTAGCAAAGCACAGGTACATCAGCTAGTCTTTTAATAAGGATAAGACTTTTCAATAAAATTCTTTGAGAATTACAATGCGTTGATTCTCACCTACTTAGGGCTGCCAGACGTCCTCTTTTTCCAGGACATGTCCTCTTTTTTTAGATCCCATTCTTTTGTCCAGGTTCTTTTTTTTGACCAAGTCCTCTATAAATGTTTCATCCATGAAATCGATAGTGCATATGTTAACCCTTTCCGTCACAATTTATCATTTCTGAACATAAAATTTTGAAATTTGGTACATGAACTAAACAAGATATTTGGAATTTTTTCTGATAATTAAAACATCAATTGGATTATCCTGAACAGAGATACAGATCGTCCACTGTACTGGACAAGGTGACCGGCAGATAAGAGATTGTCTAAAAAAAATAGTCAATTTATGTCTGTAATGCCCTCATAAAACATCATTGGAGAATAATATCAAAATATTGTATTTGTAAAGCATTTATAATAGGGCCGATAACAATGAACATCTCAATAATGAATACACCCAAACAATTCATAGTCAGTCTAGGCAGTTACTTTGTTGAAACTGTCGAAAGCAGTTTGTCTCTTGCAATGCACATGTGCAATCTACACTTAGCACACTTAGCAAAGTTAGCTGTGTTCTGCATTGCATACAAGTTCGTATTTTCAACTATTTCCTCAAATTCTAATTGCAATACTTTTCAAAGTAAGAAGTAGGACTGGGCAACTGGTATGTGTTACTCACTGGAGGTTGGTAAAAACTTATGGGAGGTGAAACATGGGTCCCAGGACGCCAAGAGATATCCTTCTTCTGTGTCAGTTCCTGATCAATAAAGTATTCTTTGATAATTCATCAATTGTCATGCATGGTCTAAGAATACAAACATTCAATGCTAGTCACCATGTCCACTGTAGTTGACGATTTTTTAAACAAATGCTACGTGAAAATCAGTTATGCCAACCCATGAATACCAATATTTTATGACTAATAGAAACACTTTTCAATCTGAGATCTGGCAGCCCTACTCCTACTGTACCTTGGAGGTGCCCCTTTTTGAGGAATTCCACCGACAGCAAAGAGAAACTCATATAAGACTATATGAGTAATTCTATAGACTCTGAAATTCTGAACATTTACTTCATTCATTATGTTTTTATAAATAATAATAACAGTCTTAAGGCTTCAACTACTGTGTTGCAGACTTTTTATTTGATGCTAATCTCCAATAACAACTAACTGCAGACGCGGGTCCGCGGCTCACTACAGACTGTCCGCTTAAACATTTCTCCTGCACTTGGTTACTTTCCACCTCCGTGTCATTCAGAAGATTCTATTTGAACAATCAGTCCTTAGATTAGGCAGACCCATGGCTAAGTACAGAAGCGGGTCAAACCCGTTCCGCTAAAAGAGGCCTAACGTGTTTTGAAGACATTGTGTCACAAAAGACATTTATGTGCAAAGTGAGAATTGAAGCTGAACTGACTATAGTTGACATAATGCAACTTTGTAATTTTTTTTTTTTAACTTATATAAATGATCCATGACAGGGTAGGCTAGTCTCAACAGCAGCCAATAACAACATTCATTTCATTTTACTGCTACCCAGTTCAACTCACTTGTGTCAGCTGCTGAACATGGCAATTTTCTGTTCTTTGAAGGCTTCTTGGAGAAACTGTGTTAAATGAGTGGAAATGAGTTCATTGCATTTTATCCACACCTCGTGAAGTCAGCCTCTGAAAGGGTTGGCCTCTTTTTGCTAGTACAGTAGTTTTTAAATCACACTAACACATCAAAGGTTTTTGATGATGCAAGAAAAGGAAAATGCTAGGATTGGGAAGGTAGTTCCATGGCCTTAATTACATGCCCCACAGTGCATTTGCCTGTTGTGAAAATGGAAAACCACAGAAAACCATCTTCAGGATTGCCAATGGTGGGGTTTGAACCTACCCTCTTCCAAATGCAATCTCACAACTATGCGACCCTAACTCTATGGGGTTGGCCTGTCTTCATCTATAAAATAATGTCCTGAGTAGTTTTAGGAAAGCTGGGATCGTGTCACTAAAACCCGATGAAGTTCTCAGTCAGATCACCAAAAATGAGAATCAAAATTTATCAACACAGGCAACATGAACTGAAACACTTGTTGATCATTGTAAAGAGATGCATTTTGGTGGATCAGTAGGAACAGTATCTCAGTAGGGGAGAGGAAAACATATGGAAGTGCCTCCAGGAAAAGGTGTAATAATAAGCAATATTCGGCATGCTCAGGATGAAAATCAAAGAATACGCTCACAGAAAAGTGAAGAAGATGACCTGGAAAAAGATGAAAATGGTGTTGAACCCAATGAAAGTGACAATGTTAATGATTAAGATGACAAAGATCATGATAGTGAATTTTCTGCATTTCTGAAGCATGAAATACAGGAAGAAACAAGTGTCAATCATTATTTATTTATTTTTTTTTTTTTTTTACAAACAAATGGCACAGATATGTGGGAAAAGTTGAGAGGTAAATGCCTGAGGAGTGATGTGATATGAACTTCATGAGGAAGAAATTGAATTCTAAGGATAATTACTTTTCCACCTTGCTATTCTTGACTTGCAATGTGTAAAACGGGATTCATTGTAAGAAAGCTGAAAGGGAGGGATATTAGGTGTAGTAGATATATTTTCTTGGGTATTAGTGAATTCCAAGTGGATTAGTAGAAGAAAACAGTGCTGCTCAACTTCCGTGTTTAAAAAAAAAAAATGTATTTAGTATCAAAAGGTCATGATCGTTTCTTTAAAATTACATCTTTAGTTAAATCATAGCCTTCTGCGATGTCCTTTAAAGCCTTGGCAATTCACGAGATCTTACGGGAACTAGCGAATGAGAGTTGTTCTGGTTCTTGTTGCTAGGAGCTCCGATAGCCGTACCCTCTTGGAGGTGCGCACCAGTGCATTACGATGAGGTTATCTGTGATCTACATGTATTCGTGAAGCAAAATTGTCAATACGTGAGAGTTTCTTAGTATTTAAATCTATGTTCCCGTGTACTTTTGAAGGTTAACTGAATAGTTAAGATTATATTTTTCTATAGGAATGTTCTAGATTGTTCATATTGAATTTTTCAGAGAGTTATCTGTATCCATAGTGGCTTCCGTACATTACAAATGCCACACTGAAGATACACAATCAAATTCTCTTCGGATGGTGTAATATTGCGTTCGATTTTGTAAAAATAAAACGGCAAAAATTAACAGTACCGGTATAACTTACCATGAATTTCCTGTGGATCCTGAACTGAAAAGGAAATGGCTAATTTCACCAGATAAATTGGAGCCAAACATGAAGTCTTAACTCATCTGTAGTTTGTAGCAAATATATTTCAGGATACTATTGCAAACTGAAACCTTACAGTAAAATTCGAGTTTTAAAACCAGATAGTGTCCAGTACTTTCTCAAACCATCCACCCCATAAAGTGACCACAGTAGTAACACCAAGATGGGAATTAATTAAATTAAATAAACAAAATACATCCGTGAGAAATGGAAAATGAAAGCCCAGTCTGTCCCTGGAACATACATGCATACAGCATATGTATTTTGAAGAGAATGAGTGTCGCAAAACTGTAGAGTTCTTGCTTTTAGAATACTGAAAGAAAATTTCAAATGTTTATATTTATTGGATGAAATGCTAAATTTGAGAAAATTAACCCCAAGATGGTCAAAAT
Source organism: Anabrus simplex (assembly GCF_040414725.1). Classification (NCBI taxonomy): domain Eukaryota; kingdom Metazoa; phylum Arthropoda; class Insecta; order Orthoptera; family Tettigoniidae; genus Anabrus; species Anabrus simplex. Next base: position 1,559,324,652 of record NC_090265.1, read on the forward strand.
CTTCAATAAAACAATGCTTGCTATGGCATTATTCTTCGCTGAAAGGATATTAATTCGCAAGAGACCACATCATTAAACTGCCAAGAGAAGGAACTCTAGTTTCATAGGAGATATCCGTCTTGAAACTTGAGTTATGCCTCTAATTAAGGGGGGAGACCTAGCTCAACACGGGAAAAAACAGGCCAATATTCATTCGATTGTTAAATATGCTACAAACGTTGTTGAAACATTCTGCACATATCCCAGTATTGGCATGCTTCCTAGCAATCAGAAGCAACTGCAATAATTTCAAAATTCTAATTATAACATCTTAAAATAAAATTTCCCGCCTTTTTAACAAAATATCACGGTTTCCTTCATAACTCTCTTACTGTTTCATGGATAATAACGATTTTTTCAGGGTTTCTTCCCATAGTGTTGTACTACAATCTTTACCTCATTCAGGTCAATGGGATTTATATTAGATTTTATATAAAATATTTATTTTTAGTATTTTCAGGTGCGCGGAATAAAAACTCGACAAAAATATCTAAATCACAATCTATGTAAGTGATTGAGGTTCATTTTGTAGGTGGGGGTTTGATATACACTTTAAAAAAGGAAAAGTACGAAAATTCTTATAAACTTGGAACTTATAAGAGAAACAGTGATATATTGTTAAAAAAGCGGGAAATTTAATTTAAGATGTTATAATTAGAATTTTGACATTATTGCAGTTGCTTCTGATTGCTAGGAAGCATGCCAATACTGGGATATGTGCAGAATTTTTCAACAACGTTTGTAGCATATTTAACAATCGAATGAATATTGGCCTGTTTTTTCCCGTGTTGAGCTAGGTCTCCCCCCTAAGCTAGGCTCAGGGCAGAAGCTGAAAATCGTAATAAGGTTGAATTATTATGGAGTCTAGTTATTGACAAAATGTTGATCAAACAGCAGCTCCTGTATGATGCCAAACTTGATTAATTTTTTGAAGAAGAAGACACTTCAAGCCACATTCAGACATTAAATGACTAAAAGATAAATGGTTTGTTTTCGTGATGTAAGCATACCTGCCAACTTTTACGGTTTGTCCGTAAAATTCATGGAAATTGCAGCATTTAACAGTTTTACGGATGGACGGTGTCATTTTACGACTTCGCGGACAAAAATTTGAAACGTTAACATTAGATAATCGCTCCACTTCCGTACAATCGATTGTTTGCGTGGGTCAAAGCACGCTCGGTCTTGGCAAGACCGACTACAATATATCGTAGTCTGTCTTGGTCGAAGTCAAGTCCACAATAGTCGATAACTCATTCTTTGATATAATAGGTATTTTTAATCGTGTGATGTTTGTGTCGTTGTTGGAATTGAATTTAAAGCCGGGATAACAGTACTTCCGTGTGAATCTTAGGTGTCGACAGGCTCTGCTCCGCAAATTCTTTGTTCCGCTCCGTACGTTGGATTGTGAAGTGAAATTTCTGAGAATTATAGGCTGCTCTTTCCCTTTTCTTAATCATTTTTTATACAAACTATTATGATTGTTGTTCTTTGGTGGCCTTTTGAGGTTATGACATATTTTGATTAGGGGTTCAAGGTTTTGTGTTATAACTTCGTGCTTCGCAGTTTCCTGTATTCCTTGGACTAATTACACTCGTTCCAATGACTGGGTATACCGCTATTAGCGAAGCCCCTTAAATGACAAAGAAGAAGAACAATTACATTCGTTCCACGTGTGTATGTTTTTTACCATGTGCACATTCTTCATTCACGAGGTTGGCATCGTGTTCATTTAATCTTTTAAGGCTTTGTGTGTTTTGCCATGTTTTAAGGAAGTGTTTTACTGCTTTGAGTGTTTGTTATAATTTTATGTGACGTTCAGTGATCCAGGTTCCTTTCGATGTTTGAATGGATCTAGAGACATTTTCTTCTCAGACATTTTCATACGTTATATTCCTATTATAGGTTATCATGAACAAATCCAACAAGAAACAGTACTTCCAGACATTTAAAGAATCATATTCTGTTGATTTTCCGTGCATACTAAAATCAAGAAAGGGAGAAAAAAATTGCCTTTTGTGCGGTATGTGGGTGTGATATTAATATTGCACATGGTGGAAGAAACGATTTAAGTAACCATGTGAAGTGCGGTAAACACGTAAGTTATGTTAAATCGAAGGAAGACAACAGGATAATCAACACCTTTTATTCCAGGTCTGGAAATGTTGACAGTGACGTAATTAGGGCTGAGTGTCTGTTTACTTCCTTTTTGTTGGAACACAATGTGCCTTTAAATGCGGCTGGTCATGCTGGTGCTTTATTTAAGAAGATATTTCCCACATCAGAAGTTACAAAGAAATACAGTTGTGGTCGCTCAAAAACGGCATGCATTGTAAATAAAATGGCAAAAATTGCATCATCTGAAGTTGTTAAGTGCCTTCAGAATGGATCATTTTCTTTGGCAACAGATGGAAGCAATGATATGAATGCCAAGTTATATCCTATTGTTGTTACATTCTACGATATTCCGCGGGAAAAAGTAGTGAACACTGTGGTATCCATACCAGCGTTAGAGGGAGACTCAACAGGGCGAAACATAAGTAACCTGATGTTATCACAGCTGAATTCTCATAACATACCAATTGAAAACTGTGTGGCTTTCTGTTCTGACAATGCTCCTGTTATGATAGGACACAAAAATGGGGTTTCAGCAGTTCTGAAGGAAGTTCAACCAGGTATTGCTATCATAGGTTGCATTTGCCACCTGATTAATCTTCTTGATTATTTTCATCTACAAATCATTGGCCTATGATGTAAGTAGATGTGATTTGCAGTGTGTATTATATTTTTTCTTGCCTGTGTTACGTTAAACAAGTTTTATTGCGTAAAACCTTTTTCGATTATCACATATCTGCTTAATTTATCAAGGATGCCCCGTTATGTATGCTCCAAACTAATATTCACCACGCCTGCTGCTGTTTAACATGGATTTCTTGATTGTTATTTTCATCTACAAATCATTGGCCTATGATTTAAGTAGATTTGATTTCATTGAAATATTCTGTTTAAAGCATGAATTATTGCATTTTGTAGCCCAGAAGTATTAATATTTTTGTCAAGCCGGGGTATGTCGAAAATCCTTAGATTTTTCGTCGCGTGTGAGTTTTACTGATAGCCCTTTTCAAAAGTTGGCAGGTATGTTTAAGTAGCATTACTCATCATGTTATGGCAGGGAATGAAGACCGTATGTCTTTTTCCTCCACTAGCGATGAGAAGCTTCAATGGTTAGTAAACCAATATCTAGAATATCTCAACAATATCAAGATACGAAGTGAAGAATCAGGAAAGAATTTCATAAGTACCAAAACATATGAAGCGGTCATGGTTGAAACGGCATCAACAGTAAACTACATAAGGTATCTCATCAAGAACGTTTTTCACTACATTATAACAAGGGGATTTAATTCTTATTCAGTGGACTGAGACAAATGTCAGAAGCAAACGACATGATGTACTTCAGAATGGCTACTTTTAGTACTGTATAAGTGAAGTTATAAAAGCAGTTATTTTTTCTCTGCCTTCTTCCACAAACATCAAAATCACAGAGAAGACAGTACCAATATGGACCCAACAAGTAACAGAAGGTAGCTTTACCAAATTCCACTCTTCGTATCTTGGATGACCTGCGTGATATCCATGGTATGGATTAAAATAAATATTATTTATAATATCATTAAATTCCTTTTGGTTCAGCTCGAAAATTTCACTTATTTAAGTTCCTACGCGCAGACCACCATACAGTTATCATCCCTGTCGTACGTAGGTAGTTTGTGGTGAAGAAAAACGTGGTTGATCTATCTTGTGCTACTTGCAAAGGCAAACTGACCACTATAAACTTCAATGGTTAGTAAACCAGTTTCTTGAATATCTCAACAATATCAAGATACAAAGTGAAGAATCAGGAAAGGTGTTCATAAGTAATGAAACATATAAAGCAATCATGGTTGAAACGGCGTCAACAGTAAGCTACTTAAGGTATCTCATCAAGAATGTTTTTCGCTATTTTTCTAACCCATCTCGCCATTTCTGCCCTCGTGAGTCTCATTTTAAAGTGCAACACGAACTCCACATTCCATTACCCATCCTCTAGGTTTATAGTACTTTTGTGTGTAATACAGAAGTTTATAGAAAGTGATGTATCTAGGTTACAAGACATAAGAGAAAACTTGGAGAAATGTTTGCTAATTGCTTTGAAAGATAGTAATTTCCTCGTGTGCACTGAAAATGAAATGCATTCCACTTCATTTAGTGAACTGATCCTCAAGAACTTAATTCCAGGTATTTTGAGGTGTATATCTTCAGCAACAACGGAAGTGTTTGAAAAACCGAAATACTTAAATAGCGAACCCTTAAGCCGCAAAGTTGTGTGTGTGTGTGAGAGAGAGAGAGAGAGAGAGAGAGAGAGAAAAGTTTCTGCTCCAATCCGAAACATGCTGCAGAGGTCAGCTATCAGCGCCAAATGAAGAAATCTGTAACTACTACCTACAACAAGTGAACAGGCATATTGCCAAGACTTAAAGAACATCATAGCGGTTTATGGTTAAATATATTGGTTGGATAATATTATTCATGAGGTATATTTTGGGCTTATGCTGTGTAATTAATTGTAAACACACTCTACGCATTTCGAAAGGAACCTCGTCTTCCTTCATCAGGAGACAACAGTGAAATGAAACGACGTATTAAAGGTTGCTAGGAGAAAGCAACAAGGAACTTGAAATGGTGCCCTAAGATGTAAAAGGGACGCCATTTTAGCCCCATGCTAGAGACAACAAATGGCAACAGCAAAGCATTACTCTCTAATGGTTCTGATAATAGGTAGCCATGATTCACTGAGGTTGTAACCTGTGTTGCAGTTGAAATTACCTGGGTGTTTACGTATTTCAACGACCTCCCTGATAATTCTTGGGCGATATTGCTTTATTGTTCCAAGAAGTGGATGTTCTTGCCCGTATATATACCTCACGAATAGTTATACGGGCCATGAAAGCCTAAATGATAATATTGGATAATATTAGTTTGTTAGTTATAATTTTAGTCACTTAGTTATGCCATTTCATATGTCTAAAATTACCAAATTTGTAAGCAATGTCATGTTGAATAAAAGAGGAGAGAGAGAATATTTTTCTCTTAGAAAAGATGTGTAAAATCAAAAGACTTCAAATTTTATTAATTGATGCCAAAGAGGAATATCAGGATTAACAATTACTGATTGGATTTAGATATAAAGAGTGGTAAACTATTATTCAGGAAAGGTTCAAAATCTCTCAATTTTAAGGTGCTAAATATTTCCAATGTACCCTGTTGAATAGTCGAAAGATCAACCATTTATATTATTTTCAACAAATAACATTGAAAATTGATTGGTTTTACTCCACTTATAAACATTAAAAAAAGGATAATAATTTACACCACCTTTCCAATACTTATCTATCCTTATATTTAGGATATAAACATTACAACTGGTGTTGTAAGTTGGGACATGCTTCGTTTAACTGTCGTAAGCATCATCAGCCAAAATAAATCTTAGCCTAAAGATAGGCCTAGTATCCATAACATATATGACATCCTAAGAATCGGCATTTACTTTAGAGAAAATCAAATAGGCTTAAAACTAGTGTGAAAACATATAACAATGTTCAACATGGCTAAGAGAAAAACCACACAATCATGTTGACAGAGGTTAAAAACATAAAGTACATCATAGAGCTGGTAGTGAAGTAATTAAAATCATATGGATATCATTGCTATCAGTCAATCAATAAGAATGTTCATACATAAAAATTATTATTTTTATGTTCATTGGAATGAAGGAGGTAATTAGAATGGTTAACTAATTAAATCTCATTCTAGCATAGACACGTGAGTCGGGTACGAGAAATCACATATTGTGGTTGACTTGGAGTATTCACAGGATTGATCACGCCTGAAGCTGCTTATGGGTAGAAGCCAAATATCCAGTTCCTTCAAAATAATGGTAAAAGCTGAAAACAGGTTTCCTCATTTTTATTGGGAGTTCAAGATCGTAGATGGAGAAAATGAGGCGCAATGAGCGTGAATTGAAGTCTCTTATGTTGGAAGAGCGGCGACTGATCACCTTAGCGCTCAAGGGGGTCTGGTAAAAGTCTGTCCATTGCTGTGTGTTATATCAGTGTGCTTGCTTGGGCTAAGATTTATTTTGACTGATGATGCTTACGACAGTTAAGCTAAACATGTCCCAACTTACAACACCAGTTGTAATGTTTATATCCTAAATATAAGGAAAGATAAGTATTGAAAAGGTGCTGTAAATTATTATTCTTATTTTAATGTTAAAATCTGACGTCCAGTACGGTCTACAATGAGATTTATTACTTGTAATTTACTCCGTTTCATGGTATTTAGTCTGTTGGAACCTAATGCTCACAATTTAGCACTTATAGAATCATGGTCATTCACTCTGAGATGCAATGGAGGTGGACACTTCTGAACAATGCATTAACAGGATTCAAAGTCTTGAAATAGTGTGCATTAACAGGATTCAAAGTCTTGAAATAGTGTATGGTTGGCAATGAATGAATGTTGACAATTGTTACTGTTTATTTGAAGGGATAAACATCATGATTAGCAACCCCCACACCATGAATAAGAACTCCACAATCTAGGCTGCTGTGAAAGTGTTTGTTTATAGAAGTTACCTTTGGATACTCCATGATAACATGTGAGCACAAAATATGACTGACTGAAATGTTTCCATCATGGTCAGGTGCTACCTTTCTACCTCACCCTGATTCCAGCCATTCGACTGGCGCAGGAATGGAATGAATGAAGCCCCATCTAGCGGCAAGGATAGGAATTGTGCCAGTTGCTGAAGCCTATCGCACTCCTGTGGGGTAATGATTAATGACGACAGATGAAATGATATTGGAGATTGTTGCTGGGATGAAAGATGCCAGGGAAAACCGGAGTACCGCGAGAAAAGCCTGTCGTGCTTCCGCTTTGTCCAGCACAAATCACACGCAAGAAGCACAAAATTTGAAACCCGGAACCCAGCGGCGAGAGGTTGGCATGCTGCACCTGAGCCATGCAGGGTCTTAACTTTCTACCCTGACTGAAAATTCTTACTTTTACCCAGTCTGTTGAATGTATTAGCCAATAATACAGGAGATATTTATGATATAATTAATGTTACAGTCTCGGTTCATAGCGAATACACTCTGTGTGATTATTAATATAGTGGCATAGCTGTTGGTTTTGTATCCAGATGGCCAAGATTCAAATTCCTGCAGATACTGTGTTGGAATTTTTACTTGAAAAATCGTGTGGTGTTAATAAGGGCATGAAGCCTCAACCCAGACTTCACCAGCCCCAGAAATACCTGGGATAAGCTGAAGAAATGTTTTACTTAAACATATATGACCCATTGCACAGAAAGGGACCCGAAGTCAGCAATGGAAATTTTACAACAGTACTGAACAAAAGTGTCTGTGGTGTAAAAATTGCATTTCTATGTTTTGACTTCTTGCGCTACTTATCTGTCTTCTTAACTAAGTTATGCACCAGTTCGAGTCTTCGCTACTCGATGTCGTGAAAATTTGAACAGTTGGTAAGATAATTAGTGAAAGCTGTAACTGTGTTTTTCTCAAAATATCGTTTTCTTAATAACAACAGTCAATAATTTTACGAAGTATTGCACCTAGAAGCATGGACTGTTTTTTAAAATGCTCAGTATCTTATGCTAATTTTAGAACCACAAAAATGAAAAATCTGACTTTCGGTCCCTTTTGTGCAACAGCTCGCATATTAATCAAGAATATAGGAGAAATTTGTAATATTTTCTATGTTACAGTCTGAAGCCACACCAAAAGGATTTTGCATGAAATCATAAGTAGAGTAAAACAGTTGACACACAGTTGCATTGGCAACTTGTGGGTATGTGTTATCATGGATTATATGTACAGCTCATGGCAGTCTCTCTGGCCAAAACACCTTCTTTACACAAGAATTGAATGACATCGTGCTGTACTTGTTTGGACGTATCCATTACATATCAGTGTTGTTTCAACTATTTCCTCTATTTAGTAGCACGTGTGTTAGACTGACCCTGTTCTCAGCTGTTACTACAAACACCAAACCATGCAGTGCTATCACCTCTTGTCTGTCTCATCAGTTATTTGCAATGCTGCCAGCTGTGTCTACGTTTCAATTGAACGACTCTTATACAATATCAGCTCCACCCTCCCCTTCTTTTATGTTCAGATCTGGTGGATGGAAGATACCAACAATTTTTGAGGAATATTTCACCATTACAAGTCACCTCTTTTTATAAAGCAGTTGTCAAAAATGCTGGTAGAACATGACTGATGGTAGCATTTTGGTATTACCTGATGCAAGTAGGGTTTCAAAATTGTTGCGATAGATTCCAATCGGCTTTTTGTTGTTCACCTCGTACATCTGCACAACAGCTCAATAGAGAAAGGGAAATGGTGTTTCACGCATGCAAACAATATGGTTTTTATAAGCAGCATTGTTTTTTACTCTTTATTTTGCAAACTATTCACAGACTTACTTGCTTGTTGGGAGATGAGCACCAAGTACTTGCAGGATATTTTCTGTTAAAAACTTCATCTTTGGTCCGTATTGAATGGAGATTAACAAACAGTAAAGAAGAGTGCAATTGATAGATTATATTTTAACATGTGTATATCTTTGTTTACTTGCCCAATTTCGGCTTATGGTGACATCCGAGATGTTGAAATCGGTACCAAATAAATAATGTTGTGATTTTAAATTAGCAGCATACTTTGTATTGAAAAGGTGGATCAGTTGCACTCTTCTTTATTGTTTGTGGATATTTTCTGCATATTTACTGGCAAAAAGTATAGATTTTAGATAAGAAAAATTGCAAATGTATTTTATTCTAGTGTTCACATTGCCTTAACTGCAATTAATGGTTTCAAGTCTTCGAGGTAAACTAAAGATGTCAATAATTTCTAATATACTCATGATGGTGATGGTGATGATAATGATTTGCATGTTTAGAGCAATCACTATTCTGTTTTAATGCTTTTTGATGTGTTTGATATTTCCAGCCGAAGGAGATGAAGGACTACAGATTCATCCGAAACCTGATCTTCCCTTGAAGAATGCCTTTCAAAAATATCTTAATTTTGTGTTATAATTATGGATGATGAGTTAGGAACATGCATATTTTGCATTTGCAGCAGTTTATTTTTAAGTGAATTTTTAATAATTGACTATATCACAAATTGTTATTTTTGTTATATTGTAGAAACTTATCAAAACTGGAAATAATATTTCAGCAACCAATAAATAAATGTACAATAATAAAAATACCAAGTGCATGCAGCAAAGAAAATCCAGAAAAAAGAGCCTTGTACAAGTCACATTAATTTTGAACATAATCAAGACCTTTTATGGGTTTGCTTACAAAAGCTTTGAGAATGTGGAAGAATGAAAGAATGGCAAGGAGACCATCAGTATTGTGTTCTTTTTTTGCTTTATTCCAGGCTATTCAACAGTCATCCTTGCTTGTTGAGAGAAGAGCACCAAGTAAAGTAGTATAATATTTTAAGAAATATTAGTCATTTATAATATGTAGAAATTTGTTATCTTTTTTCAAATTTGGTACCTTTCCTGGTTTCCTAATTTTGAGTATGAGATATTGAAATAAATAAAAATGTACAAAAAAACACATACATCAATCATTCGCAATGGCATCCAACTCCCTGGTTGAATGGTCAGCGTTGAGTCCTTCGGTTCAGAACTTCCCGGGATTTGATCCCAGCTGGATTGGGCTCGGGGACTGGATGTTTGTGTTTGTCCCAACACTTTCCTCTTCATATTCAGACAACACTCCCAACCACCACAGAAATACTCAATAGTGATTACATCCTTCCACATATGGTTGGCATCAGGAAGGGCATCCAGCTGTAAAACATGGCCAAAGCCATGTGCATACCTGCCAACTTTCCCAATTTAGGCGGGAGACTCCCGATTTTCGACAGTTTTTCCCGCCTCCCGATTATTCTATCTTTTCTCCCGATTTTAGCTTATTTTTTGGTGAACTTCAAACATTTGTTTTCAAATCCCACCATTTCAGCTTTTTTACGCCAGTGGCCGGAAGTCCTTCGCTCATTGGCCGCTTTCAAACGAAATATCGAAGTTTATTAATGCGAGAAATGTGCGCAAATGTGCGATGTTTATTGAAACCTATATATCGTGATGCGTATATTGATTGTCAATCTCTCGTTCTCGCGTGCAATGGTCGTGTTCGTTCACGTCAGTCTAGTCGATTCCATCCTCTTTGGTCGATTCTAGAGACTAGTCGCTTTCTTAGTAATTTAGTGACATAATTTCATTGATAAACGACTAGTGAGTTTTCTAGAGATTTTAGGAGCCATTTGGAGACAAATGACTAATTTTAATTTATCTCAGTATAAATAAAATGTTTTGTCTGTACATTGCTCAGAATTTAAAAGGAATTATATTTCCGTACCGGTCGTGGTCATAGTAACAAGGGGAAATACAAGTTATAGTTTTCCGTAATTTCTGTCTGTCTGTCTGTCTGTCTGTCTGTCTGTCTGTCTGTCTGTCTGTCTGTCTGTCTGTCTGTCTGTCTGTGTCTGTCTGTCTATGTATGTACGTACGCAGGCTCATCACGAGAAAACGGCTGAAGAGAATTAAATGAAAATCGGTATATAACATCGGGGAATAAGTCGCTACGATCTAGGCCATAAATCATTTTATTCAGGCTGAGTGAAATGGTAGTTTAGGGGAAGGCCTAAAATTTAATTCTCAAATATTTGTTATTATTGGCCCTAGCGATAAATACTACATAACTAAAGTTATATATTATTAAATTTCCTATAACTTATACATTTTTACCGTACCGGCTGTGATAACAGAGATATTCATGAATTTGGATTTTTTTCTTTTGCTAAGTCCATATCAGTGCCGAGGGGTACGAGAAAATGGGTGAACAGAATTTTATGTAAAGTCAGGGAATAAGGAACTACAGTCTATGCTATAAATAATTTTATTCACTCTGTTTGAAATTGTAGTTTAGGGGAAGGTGCCAAAAATTTAATTTTTAATTACCTATCTTAGTGGTCATATTGAAAAGTACTACACAACAAAAGTTACAGAGAATGCAATTTCCTATTATTTGTCTTATTCAGTTTTGCAAGAGACAATTCTCATGATTGACTCGTATTGAAACTGACTTAAACAAATTGTCACAAATAATTTATTCTATTATCACCACCTATTCAATACAAGCCACATGCTACGTGGATGAAATCTACATAATGCTATATACACTTCTCAGGGACATTTTTCACCCCTTGTTAAGGGCATCATCAACCTTTAGGTAACCTTAAGTTCTAATGTCTGAAATATTATCTATTCATACATGGATTAATGTGTAACATACTTTTCATAGTAATCCATGTATGAATAGATAATGTTTCAGACATTTGATCTTAAGGTTACCTACAGGCTGATGATGCCGTTAACAAGGGGCGAAACATGTCCCTGAGAAGTGTATATAGTATTATGTAGATTTCATCCACGTAGCACGTGGCTTGTATTGAAAAGGTGGTAATAATAGAATAAATTATTTTTGTGATAATTTGCTTATTCAGTTTTACCGTTCTGACTACAATAATATTGGTGGTGATGGTGATTAAATTTTGAAGATTATAAGAATGAGGAAAGTCATGAAGGAACGATCGCTTGAATAAAAACACAAGAGGGAGTCATGAAAGAAAGGACTACTCACTTTACAGTAGATGCTGTAATGTCACAGATTCGGAAGAAAACTAAATGTGAAGGCCTCCAATATAGAAAGCTCATAAAATTGATAAACAATAACATTACATTGACCATTGTTTGTTGTGATGTGCTTTGTGTATTCTGCTGCCATTTATCTACGATATCTACTGCTGCGTTTCAAGTATAACAGCCTGCCTGAATATTGGCGGGAAGAAGCTGGGGAGTGGGGAGTTAGATATCTCTCTTGTTTAGCATGCCATTCTTCTGGTTCATAAATTTTCTGATACTACTGGTACGTAACACACTGGATCATCATAGTATTCCAGCTATTCGATCCCTACTCTGAGGTAGTGATTTGAATGAGCAGTGTGCACACTTAAACAGAATAATTACACAGGAGTGTTCGCAGCTGTCTGCAGTCTGGTCATTCTAGCTCTGAAACTTTGAACTGTTAGATTGACACATAGTACTTTTCGCTAAAAGTGAGAAAAGGTGCTGTTTTCATTTTATCGAATATTTCATATGAAAGTATTCATACTGGCGTCGTTGTAATGCCATGTTGACTTCAGTTGGGAAAACTATAAGGACAGTCTTTCTGAGAATTCCGTAGCGAAGCACGGGTACATCAGCTAGTTGTTTGATCCAAATAGCATTGCGCTTCGCATAATTGCGCGGACGCTTGATGCAATATATTAATCCATGCATTTGCTAAGTAATGGCATCTAAGTGCATGACTGATTCACACATGTGGAGCATGAGTTCATACTACTTTCGGTAGGTTTATCAGGGACCGATCATCCCACTCACGTACTTCCTGTGAGGGAATACAGATGTGTAATTTTTAGCCTCGTATAGCAACAGTCGGGCTTTGAGACAATAAGTGTTTTAAATATATCGTAGTATTGTGTTGCGCAAGACATGTAGAATAAGCAATTTTGACCAATTGTATCTCCTGATTTTTCCTGATTTTCAAATCAAAATCTCCTGATTTTTTGTTTTGTAAAGTTGGCAGGTATGCATGTGTGAGATACAGTTTGCACCCGGGACCCCACAGGTGTGGGAAAAAACAGTAGTAGTAGAAGAAGAAGAATCATTCATATTGGTGGCTGTCATACTCAGTTATGATCAATACTTGTGTTATTTAGTATTTTCCATAATATGGCCTGATTATGGCTATGGTTTGCTGAGTCAGTATGGTATGATGGAAGAGATCTTGAGTCTGCAAGTTTATACATCAAAATATTCATGAATAATCCAAGGGCTGTTAATCACATTGTTTTGCTATTTAAAATAACAATTACCGCCATATCAATGCAGTAATTAAAACTTGAGAGAATGTTTCCTTTTGTGAATCTTACAACCGCATTTTTCATCCTCTTTACCATCGTCCATTGTCCGCTGTCCATCTAACAACATTTTTGAGGTATTTTTTGTAGTCTCTCACAAGCCTGTAACTTATTTGTGGCTCTGTGCAGTGTAACGTCAGCTGCAGCTAATTAGGATTAAAAAGATTTTAATGTTTACATTTTCTTACACCTGTCATGTAAGGCAGCATTTTGTGAAGTATTCTGGTAGTAGATTGGTCAAGGGATCACTCTGAAAGAGAAGATATGCAGGTTCTCTTTGTCTTTTTAATTCAAATTCAAATTTATTTTCGTTCCCTGCCCTTGTTCTTAACTCTCTTTTACATGCTTCCAGATATGTATATACACACATCTCCCTTATGTACTTATTACCATTGATCATTCTATCTGCTGGCTTCTGTGAATTGATTAAGTATCTCCACGATCCTACAATTTGCAACTAGCTCTGTGACCTCGTTTAGTTCCACATGCTTCTATTTATTTATAATTTTCATTATAATGTTTTCTAATGTTTGAAGATGAAGTTAAAGAACAAACTGGGGTAAATATCCATTTATAGGAAGAGAAATTTGGGAATGGAAAAGGTTTCCAATTTCTTTCAAAAAATTTACTAGAAGACTAGGTAAACAATTTATATGGAATCTGCCACTTGGGCGACAATCCTAAATGCAGGTCAGTGGCTGGAATTAATCATAACATAACTTTCTATAAGTAGCACACGTATAAAGCATTTTCCTAGTAGACATAACATTGTGGTGTAACATTTCATTGAAATATATTATTAACAAAAGAACAAAAAAAGGCATACAGAAGAATACAACAGCTAATTATGAAAATAAAAATATTCCTCACAAAGAAGACTCGAAACTGCATACCTCATATTACGAAGTGAGCATGTTTTGCCATTACGCTACGAAAAAGCTTGGTGTGATTGAGATACATATACTAACTTATACCTGGCGTCCAAAAATTAAAAAATTGAAATTAGAAAATTAAAGCCCATTTGAGAAGATTTCCAAATAGGTTTTGATTTTATATCCTTATAGAGTTTCTTTGCAAAAGCTTGACGCATAACATGATGACTTCTTCTGCTCCAGTCGTAGTAGCCATACTTTCAAGATATATGAAGGAGTCTACTTGTTCTATCTCTTTATCATCTATAGACAATTTATCATCAATCTTGGAATTGACCCTCATCTCCTTGGTCTTATTAATATTTACTTTAAGTCCAGCATCCTCTGCCTCCTCCTTCAACCGCTTAATCTTCTCTTCCATATCTCTGAACCGTTGAGCCAGTAGATAGATGTCATCTGCAAAAACAAGGTCTTTTAACCTATCTTGTAAGCCCACTGGATCCCCCTTTTCTGACCTCAATACACTCTCCTCAGCACACTATCCAACACAAGTAGAAAAAGCGTTGGAGAAAGAATACAGTCCTGTCGAACTCCCGAGGTCACATCTATTGTTACAGTAAGATCTCCCATATGTAGAACCTGACATTTATAACCCTTCTACATATCCTTTATAATATTCAGAATCTTTTGTGGTACACCATTTTCTTCAAGTGTTTGCCACTTAACTCTTCTATTTACAGAGTCGAAGGCCTTCTCCAAATCAATGAAAGTTAAGTAGAAAGTGTTCCGTCATTCTGCACTTTGTTTCAGTATGATTCTCAGAGTGTTTATGAGATCGACACAGCTATGGTGTTTACAAAAACCAGCCTGTTCCCTTCTAAGGCGCAATTCCACAACATCCTTCACCCACTCTAAAATGATCCTTGAGAGCACCTTACTTGATACCGACAACAATGTAATTCCCCTCCAATTATCACAATAATATCCCCTTTCTTTGGTATCTTAACAATCAGGCCTTTTATCCATTCAGCTGGTAGCTTTTCTTCATTCCAGATCATTTCCAACAGGGTGTGCAATAATTTTGCCGAGGTCTCAATATCTGCTCAAGGCCTTCTCTATTTCTGAACAGGTTGGAGGATGTAAATTATTCTTGGGTCACTATCTACTGGTTCTGTTTGTTGGTTACCATTCTGTTCTATATCTCTATTGAGCAACTCTGAGAAATGTTCCTTCCATCTCAGTAACGGTTATTCCTGGGAGGTCAGTAGTTCACCTCTCTTATTTTTAACTGGTTTATTCCTGATAAATCCTCTCCATGACAGTTTCCTTGTGATACTATACAATTTCTTAGCATCTCCCCTTGCTGATGCCTTTTCTGCCATTTGTGCTTGTTCATCTACCCACTGTATATGATCTTTTCTTACGCTTTTCTTCACACTCTTAATCAGCTTCCACATATTCCTTTTGTGTTGCAGCTTTCTGTTGTCTTGTTTTACGCATATTAATCTTTGCCTTAACTAGCTTCCTAGCCTCTATTTTCTTCCAAGTATCATCAGACATCCATTCCATCTTGAGATAATTGTGAAATATAAGCACCTTCTCACTAACTTGTAAAAATGTGCCCTTGACTTTCTTCCATGATAATTCAACAGCCATCATAAGTTCTGTTCCAACAGCAAGAGCTTCAAAGTGGTTTCTTAATTCTATCTGGAATTCTTTCCGTTTACTTTCATCTTGCAATTTACCTAAATCAAATTTCTTGTTTTGCCTTTCAAATTTCCTTCCACTTGCCACAATTTTCATTCTAAACACTGCAACTACCAGGTGATGATCAAATTGTAACGAGTTGGCGGGGTAGTAGGATCAATTAACACTAGACTGGTAGCTTCAGTACTAAGATTTATTAGCTAGGCACTAAACTACATAAGACTACACACATCTTTTGCTCATAACACACACTTACGAAGTTCGCACGCTCTCTCTCCCTTCGTTTCTCACTTGTTCTCACACTACACAGTTTTACACTCGCACACAAGGTCCCGCGTCGCATGACTACACGTTCCATTCTTTGCCGACAGTCCGCACTGTAGCACACTAGTACAATAATCACGGCAGTTCACATACTTCGCCCAGATGGCAGATTCCCTATCTGTTGCTTTCCTAGCCTTTTCCTCAATGATTTCAAAGAAATTGGAAATTTATTGAACGTCTCCCTTGGTAAGTTATTCCAATCCCTAACTCCCCTTCCTATAAATGAATATTTGCCCCAGTTTGTCCTCTTGAATTCCAACTTTATCTCCATATTGTGATCTTTCCTACTTTTATAAACTCCACTCAAACTTATTCGTCTACTAATGTCATTCCACGCCATCTCTCCGCTGACAGCTCGAAACATACCACTTAGTCGAGCAGCTTTTCATCTTTCTCTCAATTCACTATACTGGCAGTCGCTCACAACTGAACCACACCAACTTCTAACTCAGTCTAACTCTCACTCACTCCAGGCAGGTCGTTCCTCTCTTATATACTTGCGCTGGCCCTTCTAGAATCGTCCAGAAGCTGGATGGATCCAGGAACATCGCGAGATGGAACACTCCAGATTAATCGCGGAGTCATTTCCATACTCCTCTGCTACGGGAAGCGAGTGGGGCTGGCCTAGCACTTAAGCACTGCTTGTGACTGGCGCAGCTGAAGCGTAAGGGGTGGGCCTATATGGTGCCGGGCCGGGGCCCACTGCCAGTTGGCAAACTTTGCAACATTTTTGTAACGCTACTCTTTTGTCGGAAATCACCCAGAACAAATCGAGCTGCTTATCTTTGGATTTTTTCCAGTTCTTGAATCAGGTAATCCTGGTGAGGCTCCCATACACTGGAACCATACTCTAGTTGGGGTCTTACCAGAGACTTATATGCCCTCTCCTTTACATCCTTACTACAACCCCTAAACACCCTCATAACCATGTGCAGAGATCTGTACCCTTTATTTACAATCCCATCTATGTGATTACCCCAATGAAGATCTTTCCTTATATTAACATCTAGATACTTTCAATGATCCCCGAAAGGAACTTTCACCCCATCAATGCTGTAATTAAAACTGAGAGGACTTTTCCTATTTGTGAAACTCACAACCTGACTTTTAACCCCGTGATCAACATACCATTGCCTGCTGTCCATCTCGCAACATTTTCGAAGTCACATTTCAGTTGCTCACAATCTTGTAACTTATTTATCACTATATAGAGAATAACATCATCCGCAAAAAGCCTTACCTCCGATTCCACTCCTTTACTCATATCATTTATATATATAAGAAAACATTAAGGTCCGATAATACTGCCTTGAGGAATTCCCCTCTTAATTATTACAGGGTCCGATAAAGCTTCACCTACTCTAATTCTCTGAGATCTATTTTCTAGAAATATAGCAACCCATTCAGTCACTTTTGTCTAGTCCAATTGCACTCATTTTGCCACCCTATCAAATGCTTTAGACAGGTCCATCGCGATACAGTCCATTTGACCTCCAGAATCCAAGATATCTGCTATGTCTTGCTCAAATCCTACAAGTTGAGCTTCAGTGGAATAACCTTTCCTAAAACCGAATTGCCTTCTATCGAACCAGTTATTAATTTCACAAACATGTCTAATATAATCAGAAAGAATGCCTTCCCAAAGCTTACATACAATGCACATCAAACTTACTGCCCTGTAATTTTCAGCTGTATGTCTATCACCCTTTCCTTTATACACAGGGGCTACTATAGCAAATCTCCATTCATCTATGGTACTATATCCCAACCCATTGTCTTTAGTATATCTCCAGAAATCTGATCAATTCCAGCCGCTTTTCTAGTTTTCAACTTTTGTATCTTACTGTAAATGTCATTTTTATCATATGTAAATAATATTACTTCTTTGGCCTTAGTCTCCTCCTCTATCTCGACATTATTCTTGTAACCAACAATCTTTACATACTGCTGACTGAATACTTCTGCTTTAAGATCCTCATAAACACACTCCCCTTGTTCATTAATTATTCCTGGAATATCCTTCTTGGAACCTGTTTCTGCCTTAAAATACCTATGCATACCCTTCCATTTTTCACTAAAATTTGTATGACTGCCAATTATGCTTGCCATCATGTTATCCTTAGCTGACTTCTTTGCTAGATTCAATTTTCTAGTAAGTTCCTTCAATTTCTCCTTACTTCCACAGCCATTTCTAACTGTATTTCTTTCCAGTCTGCACCTCCTTCTTAGTCTCTTTATTTCTCTAGTATAATAAGGTGGGTCTTTACCATTCCTTACCACCCTTAATGGTACAAACCTGTTTTCGCATTCCTCAACAATTTCTTTAAACCCATCCCAGAGTCTGTTTACATTTTTATTTACCATTTTCCACTGATCATAGTTACTATTTAGAAACTGCCTCGTGCCTGCTTTATCAACCATAAGGTACTGCCTAATAGTCCTACTTTTAAAACCTTCCTTTCTATCACATTTATTTTTAACTACCACAAAAACAGTTTCATGATCACTAATACCATCTATTACTTCAGTTTCCCTATAGAGCTCATCTGGTTCTATCAGCACGACATCCAGGATATTTTTCCCTCTGGTTGGTTCCATCACTTTCTGAATCAGCTGTCCTTCCCATATTAACTTATTTGCCATTTGTTGGTCATGCTTCCTGTCGTTCGTATTTCCTTCCCAATTGACATCTGGCAAATTTAGATCTCCCGCTACAATCACATTTCTTTCCATGTCACTTCCCACATAGCTGACTATCCTATCAAATAATTCCGAATCTGTGTCAGTGCTACCCTCTCCCGATCTGTACACTCCAAATATATCAAGTTGCCTATTATCTTTAGAAATGAGCCTTACACCTAGAATTTCATATGTCACATCTTTAACATTTTCGTAGCTTACAAATTCTTCTTTCACGAGAATGAACACTCCCCCTCCCTCCATTCCTATCCTATCTCTACGATACACACTCCAGTGTCGTGAGAAAATTTCTGCATCCATTATATCATTTCTCAGCCATGATTCAACTCCTATTACAATATCTGGTAAATATATATCTATAAATTAATTCTATTCCTTTCTTTACACTACTTCTACAGTTCAACACTAACAATTTTATGTCATCCCTACTTGATTTCCAGTTCCGTGTTCCTTTATCACCACTCCCTAGGCCATCCCGTTTCCCTGAATGTACCTGCCTATTACCCTTCCAAACAAATTTCCTAACTTATATGTACCACTGCGGTTTAAATGAAGGCCATCTGAGCGCAGATCCCTATCTCCTACCCACCCATTAAGATCTAGAAATTTCACTCCCAATTTCCCACATACTCACTCCATAGTCTCATTTAAATCCCCAATCACCCTCCAGTCAGTATCCCTCCTACACAGTATTCCACTAATAACAATCTCCGCTTTCTTAAACTTCACCCGAGCTGCATTTACCAGATCCCACACATCTCCAACTATGTTGGTACTTATATCAGCTTGCCTTACGTTGTTGGTACCAATGTGAAACACTACCACCTTCTCCTTCCCCTCCTCCTTCTCTTCTACTTTCCTCAACATCTGCCTCAACCTAATTCCTGGATAACATTGTAGTCTGGTTCCCTTTCCTCCACACACTTTCCCCACATGTCTAACGATGGAATCCCCCATGACCAGAGCCTCAACCCTACCTACGTCATTTGATCCCCTCCCCTCCTGGTCAGCCCTATCTTTCCTGATAGCTGCAGAAGCTACTTCCCCCTCCCTTTTCTCCTTCCCATGACCCTGTTCTACCTGTCTTATCCTATCCTCTATTCTACATTTCCCTTTCCTATCTTTTCCCTTCCTCTTACTTCCACACATCTCATCAACAGTTCCCTCTCCCTCATCTTCCCTCTGTTGTTCTACCAGGAGTGACTCGTACCGATTTCTCACAGACATCTGTCCTGAATTCTGATCCTGAATAGAGCCCTTAGCCTGCAATCTCCTTCCCCTTAGAACATTAGACCACCTGTCTTCTACAACTCCCCCCTTTCCCTCCCCTCCCTCTTGTACACCTACTGTAACCTGTACATTGTTTGAGGGAGTCCTACCTTCCTTCCTGTCTTCTGTGAGATTCCTAATTATCTCCCTCAGAACTTTCCAACTCCTCCCTCATACCCCTCAAAGCCTCGTCACACCCACAGTCCGTACACTCGCGCTCCTTAGCCATTCTTTACGGGGAAAAAAATTAAATTAAAAATAAAATAACTTATTTGCAAAAAATAAATGAACGGAGGGATATATTGTCTGGGATAGTACTCAAAGATCACACTTCAATAAGGTACTTAATATACGACTACACTACAATAACTACTTATTCGTGCTCTATTTTTTATCCTACAACCCCTAACAGGATAAAAACTGCTGTTAATTACTGAATATCGAAAGTAATACACAAGAACTACACAATTAAAAACTGCAATTAAGCCTATCCTAATTACAACAACAGTATTTTAGTATGAGTTTCTATGGATACCTCTACTACACCAGTACTACACAAATATTTTACAATAATAAAATAAGCACACTAAATTCTAATAGGATATTACTCGTATACTACTGTACAGTACACTACAGTAATTTTTAAACTACTTTCAGTCGTATCCTAATTATGATACCGGTACCGTATGTCACTACTAAGCACAACAGAAATTAAATTTGCAAGAACTACTGTACTCAAAGATTACCAACGAAGCTTCCTTCGTCCCTTTGTGAGTTAGCTTCTTTTTATCTCAGCAGAAGGAAAAATAGCAGCACTGGCCAGGCCAGTCACTCCCTTCCTTCATGGTTTTGTGAATTAGTAAAAATAAAATGATAATAAGCAGCAAAGGCTGGTAAGCTTCTTTTCTCCAGCAAAAAACTAATAATAATAATAATAATAATAATAATAAAGCACAGGCCAACCTCCAGGTGTATCATTGTTCAGAATGAAGCATTTCAGAAAAAGGTAACAGAAAGAAAAGAAAAGAAAAAGATATAAAAGAAATGAATAGCCTATATTTAGGAGTAGATGATGAGAACCTGGGGACCCGACGCGCAAGACGATTTAAATCACCCGCTCGGTAATTTTAGTTTAGGCCTTCGACGGCCAGAGGCGCTAGCGTACAATTCCCGGCAATTTTCTCCTCTTTGATAACATTTGAATTTCCTCAATGCTTCCATCCATGTTTGATTTAATCGTTTATAAACTAAGACTACATATCTTTAATATTATTATTATTAAAAATAACGTTCAGATTCAGAGTCAACTCTTGCAGTCTTACTCATTCATTCTCTTTGGTGGGCACCTTATGAGTGATGATAAATCTTCCATGGTAAGGGTTATTCTGCCCGAAGGCAGGTCCGAACCTCCGCAGAGGTGTGCCTGAGCCGGAGTTTACGTGCGGTAGGGTGGCCAGTTCCTTTCCGCTCCTCCATTCCCTTACCCACCATCAACAGCGCGTGGCAACCCATCCCACTCCTACCATGCCCAATGTTGCTTAACTTCGGAGATCTAACGGGATCCGGTGTTTCAACACGGCTACGGCCGTTGGCAAATCTTCCATAAAGAATATAGTAAAATATAAATAAATAAATTAGCCGTATGAATCCCCTAAGGGCTATGCCTCCTGCAATGCAGGGACAGTGCTCAGTTTAGCTCATCAGGTGAGCAGGTCTTGAAGGGCACTATTATATTGGTTAATCTGTAGTTTTTCATGGTAACGTATTACCGCATATTGTACACTTGTGTAGTCTCACCCCCGAGTGAATGCAATGGTGTTTTTCTGGAACAACAACTCGCGAAAACGCACTGTTGCATCAATGACATGTGTATACTTTTATCCCAGGGAGAGTTCAGGTTGCCTCTAGGTGAAAGCGTAAACTTGCACTCTTCGTTCTTGCATAGCTTCTCCGAATGTTGTAGATGTTTCTTGTAATTTCTTGACCGTATCCTCCGTTGAAATTCTCTTGGCATACATTACAAGTGCATATCCTCCTTCCACTATGTGTTACGTGATGAGTTATTATATCACTGCTTCATGCAAACGTCTGTCTGTTTGACATTCGTCTTGCTATTCTCCCGAGTGCACAGATGACCATCACGATATCCTCTTCTTCGAAGCGTACAATTGTATGTTGTATTCTTCCCCTCTGTCCTGAGAGCGTACTTCAACATATTTTACACTTGCACGGCTTCTTTCCGCAGTGTACGCGAGGATGATAATTATATATTCACCACTTCATAAAAACCTCTTTTTATCAATTTTACTGTATTATGCCGTAGTGATCAGAGAGGTGGCCTTCGGGTCTCTTTTTTGGAAGCGCAATGTTGCATATTTCACTGCTGCACAATATCTATAATATGTGTCTTGATCGACCTATGTTATCACAGGGCTTGAGTAAAGGTGTATCCCGTAAGGTCAGTGATCTCTGCACACAATTTTCCCAGCTCTTACCACTCTTGCCTTATCTTTGCTGTTCTTGTCCATTGTTTTCCTCCCCATCTCGCAAACCAGTCTGCCCATCTAGTTCTTTGCCTTCCCACGTTCCGTCTTCCTTGTCTGGGATCCCACACTGTCATTTTGTAGGTCCATCGATTTTGCTCCAGTCTCGCTACGTGTCCTCCCCATTTCCACTTTAGCTGATCGGCTGTCGTCAGAGCGTCTTTCATGCCGGTTCTCCTTCGTATATCTTCGTTCCGTATTCTGTCTCTCAATGAGACCTGGAGTATTTTTCTTTCCATTTTGCGCTGGCATATCTGGATGGTTTTCCTTTGTTTTAGTGTTAGCGCCCAGGTTTGGCATCCATATAGTAGGACTGGTATCACACATTTTTCTAGGACTTCAGCTTTAAGGGTGAGTTTCTGAGTCTTGTCTGTCAGTATGAACTTTAGAGACCAGAACCTCTTCCATGCTTGTCCTATTCGCCGTTTGACTTCTTTTTCTGAACAGTTTGAGAATGATATGTTCTGGCCAAGGTATACACATACCTCTACGTATTCCAGTATTTCTCCGTTTACGCTAACTGGAGTTTCGAGTGCATTAGTCATCAATTTTGTTTTTCTTGGATTCATTGTCAGGCTCGCTTCTTTGCTGATGTTGTCTAATTCTATTATCATTTGTTCTAGCTCCGTTGCCGACTCTGCCACCAATACGATGTCGTCTGCAAATCGTAAGTGCGTTAGTCTTGCTCCATCTGTTTTGATGCCGTATTTGTTTTCCCAATCTAGTTTTCTGAACTGATTCTCCAGTAAGCACGTGAATAATTTTGGTGAGAGAGGGTCCCCTTGCTTAACTCCTCTTTCTATCTTGATGTTCTTTCCTTCTCTTTCTGATTTTATTCTGGCCTCGCTGCCTTCGTAGAGTTTATCCAGGAGTCTGATGTATTTGTTCTGGATCCCTTGTTTGCTCAGTGCTTCTAAAACGTATTCCCGTTCCACGGAGTCGAATGCTTTATTGTAGTCCACAAATGCTATATAGACATCCAGATTGAATTCTTGTGTTTTCTCGATCAGTTGATTCACTGCTTGTAGGTGGTCTGGTGTACTGTAATTTGTTCTAATTCCTGCTTGTGTCACTGGTTGTTGTTCATCTAGTGTCTTCGCCATTCTCTTAGTTAGGATCCTCATGAAGAGTTTGTAAAGATTTACAATTAGGTTGATAGGTCTGTAGTTATTTATATCGTCTTTGGCTCCTTTTTTGTGCAGAAGTATGATGATGCTTTGTTTCCACTCCCTTGGTATGTCTTCTGATTCGAGTATCTTGTTAAATAGCGTAGTGATGAATGGGGTTACCGGTATGTCTTCTTCACCCCATTTCAGGAATTCATTGCAGATTCCATCTTCCCCTGGGGATTTTGCATTCTTTGCTTCCCTTATGGCTGCTCTTACTTCACTGGGAAGAATGGGTGGTATTTCTTCCTCAATGCCCTCTTTTGGCTTCTTATGACACTGTGTGCCATTTTGGGAATTACTTGTATATAATTTCCTGTAGAATTCTGTCGCTTGTGTCACTATCTGTTCTCTCTTGGCTTGTCTTTTACCATTACTGCCTTTCACTCCCAGTATCCAATGTTTCTCCGGAGTTAATTCCTTTCGAATCTCTGATGTCTTTTCGGATTTCCCTTTTCGTTTGTTTATTGATGTTTGTATATTCCAGCTTTGTGCGTTCATTTTCTTTGGCTTGTGATTTCAGACGTTCTCTTTCTTCGATAAGACTTTTAGTACTATCTTTTAGTTTTATTCTATTTCGTCTTCTGTTTCCCGGTGTCGAGGATTGCTTGACTGAGAGGGATATGCAGTTTACGAGCTCTGTATAATATTGTTGTGCCTTCAGGTCTGTTTGTTGACTAAGCTCTTGGAGGTTGTGTTGTAGTGCTTTTGTGTATTCTGTTCGATCTGTCCTTTCGGGGTTTGGGGTTGTCTTGTTGAAGTAGCGCCTCTTTTCCTTCTTTATTCTCATTTTCAGTCGGACCATTCTGTGATCTGTATCGAATTTAAGACCATTGATTACTTGGATGTCTTTTACAACTTCTAGGCTATCAGCTAGGATGTAGTCTATTTCATTTTTGGTTTTTCCATTCGGAGCGATCCACGTCCATTTACTTTACGGGTGTTTCTTGTTGAAGGTGTTTACAATTTTTAATCTTTGTCCTAGTGCAAACTGTATGAGTCTGTCTCCCCTTTCATTTCTTGTTCCATATCCATATAGTCCCATGGGTTCTTCGTCTTCGTATTCCTTTTTCCCTACTTTGCTGTTGAAGTCACCAATTACGAATGTTCTGTGTGCTTTGTAGTCTGTTAGAGTGTCTTCTAGAAGAGTGTAGAATTTTTCGATCTCTTCTTCTGTGCTTGCCTCTGTGGTGCGTATACCTGGATTATTGTGATTTTGATGTTTGTTATTTTTAGGGATAATACCAGGATCCTCTCTTAGATTCCTCTTATTTCCTGTATATTCTGTTTCAAATGGCTTTTAATTATGAAACCTACGCTTTTTTGTCCTCTTGTTTCCCCTATGTAGCTAAAAATGTTGCCATATTCTTTTTCTATTATATCTTCGCCGTATTGTCTGACTTCGCTGAGGCCCAGTATATCGAATTTTATGTTCTTGAGTGCATTTTGGAGTCCCAGTTCCTTGTCTTCAGTTCTTAGGGTTCTAACGTTCAACGCAGCTAGTATTAATTCGTCCTGGTTGCGTGTTGACTGTTTGTGCTCTGAGGTTTGCAATTTTACTTTCCCCCGTTTTTTTAAATTCATGTCATTCCAGTGTATCCATTGGCCGTTCAGCATTATTTTCTGGTAACCCACCCTCACATCACTGTTACCCTTGTCCCTTTCTTCCTTACCTTTCTGTCTGAGTGATGCTTGGATTGCTCTCTCATTTCTGGTCAGGTCATCATCTATGTAGATATCTTGTCCCCTTAGTCTGTGTTTGTTTTTGACAATTTTTAATATGTCAGAAAATGTTCAAAACTGACTTTCACTATCTCTCTATTATTTTTGTCCTTGCCCACGTAGGTTGTATTACTTGCTGTCACTTCTGCTTCTACTCTGTCTATTATTTTATTGATTTTGTCCTTCAGTTCGTTTTTTCTACCTTCTTCACAAGATAGTTCTTTGCTCTTGATCACTATATTGTTTCTCTTTTCTCTTTTTGCCCTCTGTTCTTCTCGTTCTTCTAGAACAGAGTCAGCCAACTGCGTGTACGTGTGATGTCAGGTAACACGTCACACACTCTGCTCGGGCAGCGAAACGAAGTATAGTATGCGCACTTTTTAGTGATAGATTTTTTTACTCGTTGGAAAAGTAAGAAGGGTTCCGTTAATACTGCCAACTGAATGGAAATGAAATCTGAATTGAATCGATAATATGATCAGTCGATATGAATTTTATAAACCTTTATTATTTTAAGCAAACAACTGTGTCACACACACAATATATAATACTATATAACATTTCCCGTTGCGAAACGTGTTCCTAGCATGAATTCTATAGTTTGGCTTTGCTGTGTAAACAACAACAGTACGAGTACTTAAGGTGTACGCCAGATGGCGCACAGTGATGATAAGCGATTCTTAGTTTGTGTTTCAAAGGTTGCCGATACGAATCTCGAAAATAACCGAAGTCGACCGCTTCAGCACTAGGGTGTAAATCTATCACTAAAAAGTGCGCAGATAGTACTTAGTACTGTAACTGTGAAGTGAAGGCTAGAGGGGCGAGGGAAAACACAACGTCATTCGTAGGGGGAGGCCCAAGAGCTGCAGGTACAATGCGGCATGTGTAGTACATATTTCTCTCTACATATTTTATTGTAACGTAACTTTGTTATGAAGTAGCATAAGAGTTATAAAGCAACTTTATTTCTACATATACAAACTAAACATTTAGCTGTAGCATTACTATCTTTTCAACAAATAAATATAGATCTTCCCATAAAGATAAAAAGATCAGAGGGGTAGGTAGCTTGTCGCACCGTGATGTGCCCGGTTCATACATACGTACTGTACCACTATCACCACCACCACTGCGTATAGCACTGCACATGTTTACTACAAAGCGAGGCTGTCTCTTCGTCTCACTCTACGACAGCGTCTCCCCACCTTCTGTGCTCATACGTCACATGTGCTCTCCGACGTCACACGGGCCCTCTTACACCACACGCCAGCCAGTTGGCTTACCAGTCTCGTCCGCGACATCGTACTGTACGGTTCGTAGTGTTCGAGGTTTCGTGTTCGGTGTCTGAAGTTTCTAGAACTTATTCCTGCGTTCGAGTGCTAGCTTGCGTGTGATTGTGAAGTGGTGGCATGAGTTCTGATAGTGGAGGTACTCGGGATTTTCATCCCGTGTCAAATAGTAATGTTGAACGGGAAGAAGAAGTGAAACTGGATACAAACGTGAATGATAGTTCTACTACTACCCCTTCGTTGCAAACTTCGACCCAATGAAATACTAACCCTCCCCTTCCTGCTCAACGTCCTAATACTAGTGCATGTAATTTATACCGCTTAAACCACCCAGGACCATATCTTGTTTTTGTTTCATCCAAACAAGGTAATAACATTGGCAACCTACACCCTATGGCTATAGGGCGTTTACTCCATGAAAGGAACTTTCCTGTTAAATCCCTCCAATATAAAGGCCGTAACAGGATTCAGGTAATCTTTCACTCTCCTAATCATGCTAATGACTTTTTGCAGAATAAGTTCCTTGATACACACAAGTTGCATGCCTTTATTCCTCACTCCAATATCTTCCGCGTAGGCATTATACGCGGTGTTGAGAAAGATCTAACTGAATCCGATATTCTTACTTTACTTAAGAGTGACGTCAAAGTTCATTCTGTTCATCGCCTACGCCGAAAATCCCTCCAAGATGATCAGGCAGTATATCTACCTACCGGCTCCGTAAAGATTGTTTTTTGCTCCAAAACGTTGCCCAAATATGTTTCAATCTATCATGTAATGTTAGAAGTCAATCCCTTTATATTTTACCCTATTATTTGTTCCAAATGCACTAACTTTCGCTGTCGCAACTGTGGTTTGAATCATCCTACCTCAGACTGCCTTGCTAATGTCAAATTATGTGTACATTGCAATCGGGAACACGAAACGGGTTCATCAGATTGTGCTGTTCATCAGAAGCAAGTGGAAATCAAAAAACTCATGTGCACTGATAACATCTCCTTCTCAGAAGCTTCTGCTCGACTATTTCCCCCTACTTATTCTGAGTATAATAGCATTCAACAATTTCCTCCCCTACCCTCTCAACATCCTTCTCCAATACCTGACACCCCTCGCAAACGCAAATTCACACAAGTGATTGTTAAGGATTTGCCACCTAAGCCTTCTCCCGGATATGATAGAGCTGGGTATCTCCAGCTAGTGCAATCCACTACATCCTCTCGCCCCTCTCAATCTCTGAGTTATCAATACCCCATTCAACCCAGTCAGACAACTCCCTCAACATCGAGCCCGTCAATGCCTCTGCAACCCGCACAGCATCCCCAAACAGGTACTACACTCCCACAGCGAGAACATGTTCAACAGTGTGTTCTCACTCTTCTCATGCAGCTTACTCAACTAATTGGAGATCACCCCAATATCTTACCAGTTATTAGTCAACTTCGCGAAAGTATACACCTTATCTTTAATAATGGTAGTACGCATCCTTCAATGGAATGCTAGGAGCCTACAAAATAAACAATACGAATTCAAAATTCTCATGCACGAAACATCTCCTCATATAGTCGCTTTGCAAGAAACTTGGTTTTCTCATACAACTAACTTTTATTTTCCAGGATATTCTATCGAACGCCATGACGGACCAGGATTTGATGGTGTCGCACTTATGATACATACTTCGTTATCGTACACTCCATTACATCTACAATACATAATACCAAATACCTATTCCCTAGGACTTATATATCAGAACACATATGTTATAAACTTGTATAATCCCCCTGATAACTACATCTCTTTTGCCCAATGGTTCAAATTTTTTAATCATTTTCCACCTGATACCCAACTGTTGTTTATGGGAGATGTCAATATTCATCATACTCAGTGGGGAGCCCCGCTCAACACCTCCAAAGGCACACAGTTCTTACATGCTGTAACTCAACATAATCTCTTCCTTCTGAACGATGGTTCCCCTACCAGGCTCACTCCTCCTGGTTCGTTGCCTAGTGCAGTCGATCTATCACTTTGCCGCAACTCTATTGCCTCTATAACCACGTGGCGGGTACTCAGTGACACTCACACAAGTGATCACTTTCCTATCCTCATTACTTATGGCCATGGGTATATTACTAAAAACCCACTTAACGACCATTATATCGCTCCGCTACGTTCCATGAAACAGTTCAATGCTTCGTGCTTTAACTCCTACATGGTAACCCAATTGGAGACCTTCCCTGTATCAGAATTATCCTATCACTCACTTCTCAAAATAATAACACAGTATCTGGACCTCTACCATCCTTTTACACCACCATCAAACTCCATGACAACTGGTGCCTCTAAATTAAAGTGGTGGGACAGTGAATGTCACCAATTAATCCTTAAAAGCAAGAGACTCTTCAAAATTTATCGTAAAACTCTAACCCCTTCACACTCCTTTCACCTCAAACATCATATTGCTCATATCAGACGTGTATTCAATCAAAAACGACGACAGGCCTGGAAAACTTTTATATCCTCTTTCCATAACCATATTTTTGCATCTCAATTATGGAATGCTATCCGTGCTCTCACCCGGGCTTCCACTCACATCCCATGCCCTCAAATCCCGCCGACTATTCTGAATGACTTTCTAAGGTCCCTCACTCCAGATCATGCACTTCCATCTTATACCCCAGCTATCTCTGCTTCCACTCGTCAGTGTTCAGTCCTTTCTCGTCCCATCACTCTCCCTGAGCTCACGTCCGTTCTTAACTCCTGCAAATCATCCACTCCCGGTCCTGATTATATCTCTTATGCTATGTTACAACAGTTGCCGATCAAAGCCCTACAAGTGCTTGTTCAGTACATTAATTTTGTGTTACATACTACGACTCCTCCTCCCGAGTGGAACACTTTTTTCCTAGTCCCGGTTCCAAAGCCTCGACGTCTAATGACCTCCCCTCACAATATTAGGGGAATAATTTTGCCATCTTGTATACGCAAACTATTTCTTAAACTCATGCTCCAAAGGTTTCTCTGGTACCTAGAATATTATTCCCTCCTTCCCAAGTATCAGTATGCTTACTATAAAGGTCGAAATGCTCAGGATGCGATCAATATGCTTATAATAGACATCTTATTAGCTAAATCTCGAAAAGAACACACTATTGCTGTCTTCCTTGATATACGAGGTGCCTTTGATTCCGTCCCCCTGAATATGTTATGGGATGTGTTATCACAGAAAGGCATCCCAACCACTTTCATAACTCTTCTACGTCATCTGTTAACGTCTCGCACTCTAATCTTCAAACCTCCTCTCACTACGCCATCCCCTCGTCAAGCTACTGTCGGCGTCCCTCAAGGTGATATCTTCAGTGGAATACTGTTTGCTTTATATTTATCCGGCCTCGAGCAACTTGCCCTCCAATCTGCCCGAATTCTTATGTATGCCGACGACATAGTTCTCTACTTTTCCCATAAAGAGGTAGATGTTGCTCGCAAATGCATAACACGGCTGTTCATTCAAGTTCAGTCCTGGTTACACACTCGTGGGTTCTCTTTATCACCCGATAAATGCTCTGCAGTAATCTTTACTACCAAGCGGGTTTACAACTCCGAGCCTTTACTGTTCGATACTTATGAAATTCCCATACGTTCGCACCGTAAATATCTTGGCATTATCCTTGACCGTAAATTACAATTTTCCCAACATATACAACACCTACGCAACTGTACTGCCACGTATATTAACCTCCTAAAAGCCATTACACGTCGTTCCTGGGGAGCTGATTCTCTTACAGCAAAATTAGTCTACTCCTCCACCATCCGTGCTCGTTTCGATTACTGTGCACATATAATTGATCTTGCATCACCATCTGCCCTTCAATCCCTCAACACAACTCAAAATCAAGCACTGCGAGTTTGTTTTGGTGCATTGTCTACCACACCTAATAATGCCTTATTAGTTGAAACTGGTGACCCTCCTCTTCTCCTTCGACGCAGATTTCTAGCATCTAAGTATCTCCTCAAACGACGTCTAGTGCTCTCCAATAACCTTCTACCCAAAATACAATTACTCGCTCAATCATTCTCAACACCTATCACACACCCTTGCCGAGCCCCTGCCTTAATTTGGGCATTTGAGTCTGTCTCCCCTTTTAAATCTACTATTATTCGTAGTCATGTGCTACCATACTATTCTGTGGCATACGACGTGATTCAATATACTCCTACTATTATTCATTCTAAAGAATCTTCTTTTGCTATGCTCCCTTACCGGCTTTCATTTTTTCCTCTACATTCTAAAAAAGTTCGCATTTAATCCACTAATGCCTGTCCCAATTTTTATACTGATGGATCCAAAAATTCTTGTGGTGTCGGCGCTGCTTTTTATTACGAACAGACTCAGTATGCTGAATTGTTTCATTTATCGTCCCACTTTTCTATTTTTTCTGCTGAACTCCTTGCCATACGACAAACATTACTGTACATCAAAAATTCATCCATACAATCTGCTAATATATTCACCGACTCTCTCTCCGTGATCCAAACACTAAAATCTAACAAGTTTACGCTGAACTGGTATGTGTATAATGTCAAACACATCCTCTTCAATTTACACCAATTAGGTGTCCAAATAACCCTCATTTGGATACCTGCACATAAGAACATACCAGGCAATGAACGAGCCGATCGCTTAGCGAAAGAGGCTTCCCTATTATCTACAACCCCAGCTACATTTTCTGTTCCAGCCACAGATTTCATATCTCTCCTCAAATCACAACAACGACAAATATGGCAAAACACATGGACAACATCTGCATGTCAGAAGGGCAAATTCTATCATAGTCTCCAACCCATATTACCTACTACTTTCTGGTATCAACACGCCAACTACACTCGTCGTCCTATCATCAATATCATACGTCTTCGCTTTAATCATTCCCTCACACCTCTATATAAATTTCGCTTTCGCTTACAACCGCATCCCCTATGTCATTGTGGATCTGTAGATGCTGATATCAATCATCTCTTTTTTTCAATGCCCATTGTACAACTCTCATCGCCGATGCCTGTACTCCAGCTTAATATAATACAATTATCCACTCCCCTCGTCAATTGCATGTCTCGTATACAAGCCCTCTCCCACAATCATACGTATCTTAAATCAGTTCTTAGATCACTCTAATTTACAACTCTAACCCCACTTTCCCACAATACATTGACACTACTTACATATTTCATCATATTCTCATTTGCCTCCCAACCTCCCTAACGCCTCCTCTTCAACCAAGACACATAGCTACCTATTATTCTCATCTCCCCCTTCACCGATCGCGTGCACATTTTCATTGATGTTCATATCAACACACTGTCGCCCCTCTTCATCTTTACGATTTGTCTTGTCTTGTCTTGCGGATATTTATTTGGGATTCAATAAATTCTTTCCCAGTCACGAGACCATTAATATATTACACTTATATCACAAAAGCACACGTTTACATCACTAATGCCTGATTTAGCATGATCACACGTAGATAGATGCACTTAAAGAAGCAATATTATATCGGGTATAAATAGGTTCATGGAAGTATTACATTCGGTACTGAGCAGAGACACAAATAACTTAGTAAGCTGGAATAGGAGTAACGTGTTACACTGTACAAGATCGGAAAGTAATAAAAACCTTGATACAGTATCCACTCACCAGGAACATATAGAAGTGCCACCTCACAAACATGTCGGAACAAAACAACTGAAAAACTAGATCATAATTACAATTTTATGTGAGTGTTATCAAGGTATTCGTTTAAAATAGTAATGATCATAGGCGAAGGTTGGTGCAACAAAACTGAAAGTCGTGTAGGGAAAGGTACCGTACGTGAACTTTAAGTAATTTCTGCATTAAAATGGCCTGGTGATGTGCATATTGGGGGCAATGAAAAAACAGGTGGTCACTATCGCCCTGAGATTCTCCGCAGGAACACGTTGGGTCGTTCGTAATGTGAAATCGAGTTAAATATACTGGGATTAAGGCATGATTAAAACGTAATCGAATGATATTGGTAATGTGACGTCGTGTATACGTACCATTTGCAAACCACGGCAGTTTGGGAATACTCGGTTGAATTTGATAGTAATGTTGACCTTTCGTACGAGCAGATAATCGCCATTGTGTGCACCATGTGTGTTGAGCTGCAGTTTTGATATGTGGAAAGAAGTTGGGAATCGGAATTTTGATTTGTAATATATTCGCGGTATCTGCTTTGGCATATTTCGCTGCTATATCGGCCATATCGTAGCCTACGTGCCGATTATGCCCTTTAATCCATATTAGCGTTATAACAAAACCGGATGTTTCAAGTCGAAATAGAAGAGACTTAACTTCGTAGACATATGTATTTGTATGAGGGGCGAGTGATTGCAAGAGCTCGTAAAACACTTTGAGAATCGCTGAATATATTTATTTTTTTGGATTGCAACTGTTGAACACATACGAGGGCTTGGTATATGGCATATAATTCTGCTGTAAAGATAGTTAAATTATTAGGTAACGGATATTTAAAGCTAGTGTGTAGTTGTGGATCGTAAAATGCTGCTCCGACTCCAGTATTTGATTTTGACCCATCGGTAAATAGGTGGTAATCTGGTGAGGTTATGGGACTTTGAAATTTCTTATGGGCGTATAATGTGGGATAAGGTGTAGACATTGATTGGTTTGATGCATCAGAAGGGGCAATGATAATAGAAGGACGGAATGTCTGAATATCATAGTGGTATGAATACGTATTAACGCGTGGTGTACGAAATATAGTCTCATAAGATGGTCGATTTCAGCATAAGCCATATATATGGCGGGATACCGATGATTGGGAGGAGGACGCTGTTGATAATATTCATATAATAATTGTAATTTAGGGACAATAAGGGAGTTCGTTCTACTAATATGTTTAAGTAGGAATTTTTTGGAAAGTTTTATCCTGCGAATATACAGTGGTTCTTCCATAGTTTCTACTAATAAAGCGTTAGTTGGTGTTGTGCCGAGGGCACCCACACTGATACGTAGTGCGCAAAATTGGAGACGATCCAAAGCTAATAAACTATGTTTAGAGGTTAAATCAATAATGTGGGCGCTATAATCAAGTATGGACCGAATGGTTGCATGATATAGCTGTAGTGCTGACAAAGGGTCAGCACCCCATGCACGTTTCGTTACCGTTCGTAAGATGGTGATATAACGATCAGATTTCCGAATAAGATGCCGTATATGAGTTTGCCATGTGAGTTTTTGGTCGATTTATATTCCTAAATATAAGTGTTGTGAAACCAAGGGAATGCTATAAGTGTCAAAGTTAATAGGGCTTTTATCAAAGGTTCGTTTGTGTGTAAAGATCATCGCTGCACATTTAGGTATAGAAAGTGAAAGTCCATGGGCCGTGAGTCACTGAAAGACTAAACTTAAAACCCGAGATATTGTGGCTCTACACAGGTCAATGTGGGAGTCAGAACAATAAATAACATAATCATCCGCGTAAGCTAGAATTCGATCGTGTGGAATCACAAGAGATTCGAGCTCTTTCATGTAAAGGGCAAACAAAGTTCCACTGAGTATCGAACCCTGTGGTAAACCTTGTGATGTGTAACGGCTATCAATTGTGTGTTGGAGAGATTTAATAGTTAACCGGCGATTAGTAAATAGTTGATTTAAAATAGAAAGGAATTGGATGGGGAATCCAACACTAAATAATTTCTCCCAGAGGATATGCAATAACACAGCATCATAGGCACCTTTAATATCCAAAAAAACTGCCACTATAGATTGTTTCCGCCATTTTGTTAATAAGATGTCGAGTAAAAAAATAATGATAGGGTCTTGTGTACTATTACCACGTCGAAAGGCGAACTGATACTTGGGTAATAGCGAGTGATATTCCAATACCCACCCATTCGTTTCATAAGGATTTTACAAAAGACTTTGC
Source organism: Anabrus simplex (assembly GCF_040414725.1). Lineage (NCBI taxonomy): Eukaryota > Metazoa > Arthropoda > Insecta > Orthoptera > Tettigoniidae > Anabrus > Anabrus simplex. The sequence continues at coordinate 1,559,359,362 of NC_090265.1, forward strand.
GTATACACGATCCCGGAACTATGCCTCGGAAATTTTCAGGTTCGGTAGGTCGTTTTGTTGGTTTCAAAATTGGTGTGATGAAAAACTCGTTCCATGATGCTGGTACATGTAGTGTCTCGAAAATACTATTATAATATTTGAGTAAATAAATTTGGACATGGGGGGGGGTAAGGCCTTGAGCATTTGATAAGTAATTGCATCAGGTCCTGGTGATGAGCTATTAACGGTACATAATACAGAGTGTAATTCGTTATATGTAATTGGATTCAAAAGGGAAATAAAAGAACAAGAATTATTCTGTGAGGTGGGTAGAAAGAATGGATTTACTGTAACAGGGGCAAGGGTGTATAAAAAGTCTTTTAGAACTTGTCGCGGATAAGCGGAAGAAGTTTGGTATTGGAAAGTTCTCGTGATCATGCGGATCGCGTTCCAAAATTTCGTTACTGGAAGTTGTGGAGTTAATTGAGAAATAAAAGATTGCCAAGCTTTTCGTTTTTTTTTTTGCATTAAAGACGAGCTTTGTTTTCGCAATATGATTTCGCAATTGAAAATAATGCTGCTGCGTCATTGATTGGCGATATTGTTTGAATAATTGTTTGCGCTTATGAATAAGATCGTGACATTCTTTATCCCACCATTTTAGTGCATATTCCTCTGGATGGGTCGTCACGTTTAATGGTCGACACGGATGAAATATGTTTAAATATTGGGTTAAATAAGGGAGTAAGAGGGAAAAGGAAAGAGGGGACTTGTGTTTCTGCTGCAAAATATAATTGAGGTATGATTGATAGTTAGAAACATTAAAATTTTTATAAGATCGGACGTTACTTATACAGGAGGGTGTCCGATACTGGGAATGTGGTGGGTGAATACCATATGTGATGAGAATTGGGAAGTGGTCACTAGTGTGAGTATCTGATAATGTATGCCAGGTGGTGACAGGGGCCAGCGTTGTGCTGCAGAAAGTAAGGTCTACTGCGCTGGGTGAGATCCAGGCGGAGTTAAACGGGTCGGGGAGCCGTCATTTAAAAGGAACAAATTCTGATGAGTTGAAGTAGTAAGTAAATTAGAACCTTTGATTGTATCCACCATCCCCATTCTGTGTGGTAGCAATTAAAATCACCAAGAAGGAAAAGATGTGGAAATGTGTCAAATTGTTGAAAGAAATGAATCCATTGATTCTGAGTAATGTAAATGTGGGGAGGGCAATAGATGTTTATGAAACAAGTATTATGGCGTACTATTCCTACAGCATAAGTGTGCGGGATGATATATTGTAAAAATAAATGTGTAACTAATAAGGAAGTATGAACACATGTGGCAACTCCATCAAAGCCGTTACCGTCATGTCGGAAAACTTGATAACCTCGTAATCGAAAAATGAAATGCGGTTGAAACCACGTTTCTTGTAAGCAGATAAAATGAGCTCGTGTTTCCTTCAGCAATATTTGTAACTCATGTCTTTTAGAGGCGGCACTTCGACAATTCCATTGGAGCAAAGTAATCATGCTAGTATGTTCATGATAGAGTCTCGTAGTTTATATAATACATGGTGAAGTTGAGGCTCGTGACCCATACTTTGGATTAACATTACCAGAAATTGCTGGGTTTCTTGTTAAAGGCGTTCCTTGGAAGGAGGATAATGTATATCTTGAGGGGTTGCGGAGGGTTGCTGCCTAACAGATGTGGGCGCACTCGAGGGATATGCTAGTTGCAGAGGTTGTTGCATGGCACTCATTGACGGGATCGATTGTACTGGAACCGAAGGTTCGTTTCGCAGAATGGCCATGTATCCTTGTCGGTCGAAACTGGGTTCTGGTGTAGGAGGGGGAGATTGCATGATTACTTGGGTGAACTTACGCTTACGCGGGTTTGGAGTCGAAGAGGATGGGGTATTTGACGATAGAGGAGGGAACTGAAATTCTTGTTGCTCGGAATGATAAACTGGAAGGGCGATTCGGGCTTTAGCTTCGTGAAAAGATATGTGTTCAGTACTCATTAATTTTTTAATGGTGACCTGATACTTATGTTCAGGACAAATTGAGGAACCTGTGACATGGTTTTTCTTACAGTACGCACATTGTGTAAATTGCTCGGTACACGCCTGGGTTTCATGTTGTTGTGCACATTTCCCACAACGAGCGTTTTTCGCTTGACATTGCCGAATTGTATGCCCATAGCGCTGGTATTTGAGACAGCGAATGGGTGAAAAGATGTAAGGTTCAACTTCCATATACACCTTATATAAGGCGACATGGGAGGGTAATGTTTGTGATCTGAAAACAATTTTTACTGAACCCGTAGGAAGGTATTGGGTTTCGCCATCTTGAATTGCACGGCGATTAAGTCGTTGCACGCTTTTAACTGGTGCCTCGGATTCCAGGTACTGTAATATGTCATCAGTCGATAAACTTTTTTCAACTCCACGAATAATGCCTACTCTTAACACTTGTGAGGATGGAATGTAAGCTTTAATTTTGAGGGTTTCAAGCATAGGATTACTCAAAAATGCGTTTGCTTTGAGAAGCCGTATGGAAAGTAACTTGTAGTCGATTACGTCCTTTACGTTGGATCGATTTGACATTGAGTTTAGTTTCGTAAAATCGGCGACCAAGTGCCATAGGGTGTAAATTGCCAATGTTTTGCTCGTTTATAGATTCAACAAATACAAAGAAAGGTCCATGATGAAAGCGATTATAATATTCCGGGGTAGAAGCCACTTGGGACGCCTCGGATTGATTGTTAGATTGTTCGGAATTAGAACGGTCTACCACTTCCGTGTTACGCCTCTGTACATCAGACTCAGTTGACTGAGAACCTTGCTGTCGTGTCGTATTACTAGAGGAATTAGTTATGGGTTCCTCTTCCATAGGTACGACAATTTCACGCTCCACTCGTAAGGAATTCCCGGTTACCGCCGACGTTCCTCCACTGTCGGTCTCCATTGCTTGTCACTCCCGCACCACACTTGAACGAAAACACAAGTGATTATCACTACCGCGCACCACTGACTCGCACAAGTAGAGTAGTGTACCGTACCACTATCACTGCGTGACTGTTTACGATTTCACTGACACTTTGCGCTCTCTACATCCCCCATATACGTTGCTCAGATATTTCTTTCCATCTGTCCAAAGTCCTACACTCTCACATATATCCACCCCTCCGTCGTTCCACTGCCCTCTCCTGCTTATCCCTTATATGTTGGCCCGGACGTTGAAGAACTAAAACAATATTCAAGAGCTAATAATATGAAAATATCCGGGATTCCGTACCACTCAGAAGAAAACTTAACCGAAATTGTCCAGAAAATTGGAGAAATCCTTGATGTACCAATACATCCGGACAGCATCGACACTGTTCACAGGGTTTCTTCTTTCAACAAAACCAGTGTGAAGCCCGTAATAGTCAGATTTGTCCAACGCTGGAAAAAGGATGCTCTTTTGCAATCAGCAAGACGCCAGAAGATCCTAACCTCTTCTCTCCTAGGTTTTGGTGGTCCAAAAGTGAATATATACTTGAACGAACACATTACGCCCTACAATGAATCTCTCTTCAAGAAGGCACGTGATGCTAGGACAAAGGGAATTGAACGTGCATTTGTGAGACAAGGGAGGATTCTGGCAAAAATCTCTGCCACCTCCCTCGAAGTATTTACAATAAAATGTGAAGACGATATTGAAAAATTGATTAGGCTCGCAGCATCTAGTCCTAAATGAGCTGTCAGTCTTCACAGATTCCTTCTTATGTTTTATATTTATGTATAATTGTTTATCTTCCTCTTCTTTTAAACTACACTAATGACAGAAAGACAATGGAACTCATACTTTCAATATAGTGATTTGGTTACCTCACTTGGAACAACTGCTCCAACCTTGAGAATAATGTATCTCAATTCTCGTAGCATACGAAATGGTAAGTTAGAGATGATTGCTGATCGCATAGAGTTAATTCAGAATATCGATTTTATAGTTGTTGTCGAAACATGGTTGTCTGTAAATGGTGATGAGTCTAACTTTTAGGGTCTTACTAATAAAAAGTCCTTATACCGTTGTTTAACTCTTGTTTAGTTATACAGTGAATAAACCCTGTATAAGCGTTTTACATTTTTCTTACTAATAAACGAGGTATACGCATTGTATTACTACACAGCACGTATACACTCGTTCCAAGGAGTAGGAATCTCTTCCTGCAGTTCACTGACGTATTTCGCACGTTCACCGCCTTTATGATCGCTTCTGCTGGTTATCTACGAGCAAAACTTTCCGGAAAGTCGCACAGTAGCACGGCATATCGAAAAGGCAGTGGCAACACTAAGTGAGACAGCTGGAAATTCGCTTATACTGATATCAACATTTCTTCAGCTTGCTTGTGTAATGAACGCCACAAAAAGAAATGGAATGGCTTAAGAAAAGATCAATAGCTCCTAACTGGGATAGTACGGAAAACGTAAGCAATTGTAATTGAATCGGCGGGTTGAAAAGGGTACACATTCCAAAATCCTTACTTTCAGGAGAAAGGAAAACCTGTTTTGTAGCTAAACGAAAGGTTAGATCAAAAAAGTTTCTATTAGGCATTTATACATCACATTTCTACGCATTCAACTACAAAGTATGGAAATCATATTACGTACGGTTTTCAAGTTAGACCATTTTTTATGTCAAGGAATATGTCCCTTTTTATACTCAAATTTGAGAAAGATCTAAGATCTTTGTAGAGGCAGATAATGTATAATAAACTCGCAATTTAAAGTCTATTAAGCAGTAACACCTTAATAAACAAACATACGCCCAACCACAATTTATTTTATAGTTATTCATTGTCATTCCGTGAGACAGCTGGAAATGGACTTATATTGATATCAACATTTCTTCAGCTTGCTTGTGTAATGGACGCTAAAAAAGAAATGGAAAAGCTTAAGAAAATATCAAAAGCTCCTAACTGGGGTAGTTCGGAAAACGTGAGCAATTGTAATTGAATCGGCGAGTTGAAAAGGGTACACATTCCAAAATCCTTACTTTTCAGGAGAAAGGAAAACCTGTTTTGTAGCTAAACGAAAGGTTAGATCAAAAAAGTTTCTATTAGGCATTTATACATCACATTTCTGCGTATTCAACTACAAAGTATGGAAATCATATTACGTATGGTTTTCAAGTTATGCCACTTTTTATCTCGAGGAATATGTCCCATTGTATACGGTAGGTACCTACTCAATTAAGAAAGATCTTTGTAGGGGCAGATAGTGTATAATAAACTCGCAATATCAAAGGTCTATTAAGCTGTAACACATTTTTACACAAAAATACGCCCAACCATCATTTCTTTTATAGTTATCCATTGTCATTCCGTCTCTTTAAAGTGTTTTACTTGACGAAGATGTCTAGCTTCCATAACCTCTGAATAGTGTACGGTACCGTATGTCTTCTATGTTTAAAATATCGTGAAGATCATAACGTTATCGTCATTCTTTCAACGTGTGTTCAATGTTAAATGGATAAGTCGAATATTTTACAACAATTATATTACTGTCGACAATAAATACCACGGAAATAAACTGCTCACTCGTTTCTTTTTTTCCGCTACACGCTGCTATACAACGCTTATACAAGGGTCGTGGACTGTATAAGCAATTCAGTGAATAACTATAACAGATGTATACATAGGAGGCTTATACACGGTTTATTAGTAACGAATTTCGCGTAAACGGTGTATAAACCTTGTATAAAAGTTATACACCGTTTATTAGTAAGACGGTTACAATATCACAGGTTATGAAGCATTTCATTCCTTTAGAATTCCTTCTGAAAAATCACTTAAGGGTGGGGGAGTATCAATTTACGCTAAAAACAAATTGTGGCAATGTAATATCATCTATAATGTCCAAAAGCATCGTAATATTCTGGTTCTGGAGATTTCTAAGTCAGGGTGTAGTTATATTATTATAGCTGTTTACAATCCATTCACTTCAAACTGGACACAGGTATGTGATGACAGAAATAATACTCAACAAAATAAAACATAGAAATATAATTGTTGTTGGTGACTTTAACATAAATTTACTCTCAAATGCAGTATTAACTAATGAATATAAATCGTTCATGCAGAGCTATGGCCTTAAAAACTGTAACACAATATACCCTACCAGACTGAGTTCGAACAACTCACTAATCGACCACTTTCTATGCAGCATAAAACTTAATAAGTGGTCTGTAGATAACATAATTGATGATATGAGTGACCATAATCTCTTGCTCTTTAGTTTAGATATTTCAAAAACATCTAATTATAGGCCTACTCCCAGTGAGCCAAAACGACACTCATATAAACATATAGATTATGAAAGGGCTAGATCATATTTTGAGCAACACCAATTCCAGTGGGTAGATGGTGGGGACATAAATGCTTCATATGCTGCTTTAACCAGATACATTCAAAGTGGTCTTGACTATGCATCGACAGTTAGAAAATTTCATCATCAAAATGCAAACACCATTCTGAATGCATGGTGCACACCAGAACTTGCATCACTCTGCAGGCATAAAGCACTTCTCTACAGTAAATTGAGAAAACACCCACACAACAGTATAATTAAAGAAGAATATAAAAGATACTGCAATAGAGTTACAACCCTGAAAAGGACTCTCAAGAAGTCGTACTATGATAATCAATTTAAAAACAATCTACACAACACTAAACACACCTGGCAACTCATAAACGAAGTTCTTGGTAAACCTTCAAAGTCAACAATCAATATTACACGTATCAAGCTAGGGAATGAATGTTTTGAAGACAAAAGTGGCATTTGTAATGCCCTGAATAATAATTTTATCTCAGTCCCTGCCACACTATCTTCAAATATTGTTCCACATCCTGAACATACTGCTACAATCAATAATCATCCTAATTCCCTTTTCCTAGAACCATGTTCTCCAGAAGAAGTGTCTACAATAATCAATTCTCTCAAACATGCTCGCTCAGTTGCTAGTGATGGTATTTCCAGTAAACTTCTCAAAATCTGTAATCGAGCACTCTCTGGTCCAATATCTGAATTTATCAACTGCTCTTTGGCAAAAGGCATTGTCCCTGATTCATTAAAGATCTCTAGAGTGGTTCCTATACACAAACAGAATGATAGATCCGACCCTGGAAACTACCGACCCATCTCAACACCACCTGAATTATCTAAAATCTTAGAAACCGTTGTCAAAGTTAGGCTTAATAGTTACCTCGAAAAATGCAATTATTTTTCCAGATTTCAATATGGCTTCAGAGAAAAGGCTGGGGTGAATCCTGCTTTAATGGACATTATAATTCAGCTTCAAAATTATATTGATAAAGGTTACAAGACTGCTGGGCTGTTTATTGATTTAAAAAAGGCTTTTGATACTGTTAGCCATGAACTTATGATATACAAACTGGAAAAGGCAGGTGTGAGAGGTCCCTCGCTGCTCTGGTTTAAGGATTTCTTATCAAATCGACAACAATATGTTCAGATTGGCATGAATAAAAGTGAGCTACAAAAGATCTGCTTTGGTGTACCACAAGGTTCCATATTGGGTCCAATTTTGTTTCTTATATATATTAATGACATAGCCCTGTGTTCTTTTAAGGGTAAAATATCACTTTTGGCAGATGATACTTCACTGTTCTATTCATCAAATTCTGAAGATGAAATAGTTGCAGATATCCAGCATGACTGTTATATCTTAGATGAATGGCTGAGAAAAAATCTTCTAACAGCTTATTACTCAAAAACTGTCTGCATGATGTTCGATAAATCACAAAATGACCTAAATGCAACTACAAATATATTATTTGGCACTACGAAGTTGAAATGGGTTAAAGAAGTTAAATATCTTGGACTAATAATTGATAGTGCCCTCTCCTGGACACCTCATATATTAAATGTAAAAAATAAAATCTCTGTCTTGGTTGGTATCATTGGCAAGATTAAGTACCTACTAACAATTGACACTCTTCGTCTAATTTATTTCACAATGATACAATCTCGACTTTCTTACTTGTGTTTCATTTGGGGCAAAGCAACCCAAAATAACTTAAATACTTTGGAGGTCTTACAAAACAGGGTTATTAGATTTATGTATGGATTTCATCAACTATATTCTCGAAATAAAATGTACTCTGAAACAAATATATTACCTCTTAAGAAATTAATCTCATTAAACGCATCACTTCTTATTCATAAAGTCTTGCATAACAAAATGTTCACCAACTCTGAATTTCCTAAAGTTACTGACATCCATTCATATAAGACAAGGCAAAAAAATAAATTACATGTTCATCAAAATTATACAACAAGGTTTGGCACTAAGGGAGTGCAACACTTACTAATATCTGAATATAACAGCATTCCTGACAACATAGCAATCATCTCTAAAACTGTGCCATTTCGTAATAAGCTTAAGAAGTACCTGTTAGGCACTATAAATGTGTAACAGTTATTTCTCTGATATTTTCATTTCCAAATCTTAAAAGTCAAAACGTTGTCCCTCCTGTATTGTTACTCTGATGATAATCCACTTAATATAATCCTATCCATTAGATAAATTGTGATACTTAAAGTATATGTAAAACCACTATTATTACTCTTTCACTTTTAGACCTTATGCGTTAATCCGCCATTGTTGTGATTATCTATGTATTGTTCCTCTTGACAGAGCTCTTGCTCTCTGGAACCCTATTTATCAATCAAAAAAAAATGTTTTGTAGAAGTCGCTGAGAAGGCCACTCTAGCGTGAAGATTAGTATACCTTGTGTCCCTGTGCTTTTCCTATATTTCGTAGTCTTGTATACATATTTCCTCACTCTCAGTTGTCTAGGTGATACGTCTTTTCCTGAACTACTTCAAGTGCTTTGAACCCATTTTGTGAGTCCGCTGCATGGTCTACTTCCCTCAATCTTCCAAGTACTTCGTACTCAGAAAACATTGTAAACTGCATTGGTGTACTACTTTATTGGAATTGTATGCGCGTGTAGAACTAGTACAAATATAATACAGTATTGTGTCTGGGTGAAATAACGAGCCCATATCAACTTCACCAACAGAACAGAACAGAACAGTGATTTTCTGTTCTAAGGCATCGTTTACTTTTTCATAGTATTCATCCCTTTTTCCGATTTCGTTCTTTATGCGTAAAATTTCTTCTCTTGTTTCTTGTTGGAAGTCTTCACTTTGTTTTCTCAGATTTCTTAATTCTAATAATATTTCAGCAAACATACCCTTAATATTATTTCCTTGGTCTTGTATGTTGACTACGGAATCCTCTTCTGAGCTGTCCAAGAGTGGTATTTTATTGATACTCCCTTTGTGTTTTGTGTTTTTAGTTGCAGGCTGTGTTTTGGTCGGCATGTTGTCTTGTTTGTGTTTTAGGTATTTTGTGAGATGATCCTTTTGCCTTCTCGTGGGGCTGTGGTGTATGTTTAAAGTTATCCTTTTAGGCGTGATAGCTTTCCTATTCCTTGGCGAGATCCTCAGTTCTTGTTGGTAACAAGTTTTCACGGATGTGGTGTTCTAGTCTAAGTGTGTGGTGTGCAATTGGTCTCCCTTCGCTGTCTTACTTTTGACTTGACTTCACCTCTACCGCAGCAACGTGTTTTCTCTGACTTATGAAAGTCCTTTTTGTTTATTTTGGGATTATCTGACTTCTTTGCAGTTTTTCTCGGACACCATGCCTGTAGGTACTAACCGTATCGTAACTGCCGGCGCCGAACAATAGTCCATATTCGCAGGCTAGCCACTAATACTTATATCACTTGTATCACTTACGGGATATTCAACAATAATTACCACTGTAAATTTTACCTGGACTCGAAGACTGGGTAGCGCATGTTGGCATTTAGATATCGCAATCAGTTTATCTTGATCTCACAGCAGGGGATGTCAGTACATTTAGCACCATTTAAATCCATTTCAGTTCTAAGGGAGTTGGATTTTAGGCGCGTTGTGCGTCGTTGCTCATATACGTTAAATATCGTGTAAATAAAGCTGAACGTCCTTACACACAATATAATATACATTTAAATATAGTCTTAGTTTATATACGATTAGATCAAGCAGATCAGTGACTGGATGGAAGCATTGCGGAGTCCAAAAGTTATCAAAGAGGAGAAGAATGATGAGCATGATTATGAGTGATGATCGTGGGTCGCTAAACTTTGCTATTGCTTGTCTCTAACTTATTAAGCAATGCGTCGCTGTGCTAAATAAATATCATCAACACATGTTCATCAAGGAAAACGGCAGTAACTCTTACAACTAGAACGTATATCCCAACCTTTTATACCCACTAGTACAGTTACAGCGATAAGAGTAAACAAACTTCCGTCTGCCTTCGTACCAGACACGGACGGACACCAGAAAAGCAGAGATCAACGAAGTGACTGGACGTAGCATTGGGGCGAAGTCTAAAAGAAGAAGATCACAAGCAAAGTGTGTGTCGTAGACTGCAAACACAATTATTAACTTTTCGCTTGTCAAATATCTTGACCAATGTATAGGCGTGCGATTTCAGGGTACCGGCATTGCGGTACAGTGTTTGGACATAACTACCCTCCTTGTTATAGAATTCGTAAACTTTTGATGCAGACGAACAGCAAGAAAATGTCGAATTTGTCCGAGTCATATGCTGTCGTATTTGTTACTACCCCAACTGAGGAGATAGCTAAGACTTTGGGTCGCAATTTGGTTAATTTGAAAATAGCAGCTTGTGTTAACATTGTCCCAAATATAACCTCTATCTACCAATGGAAAGGAGAACTCGCAGAAGGTTCTGAAGTCTTAATGATGATAAAAACGAGAACATCAAAAGTGTCTGTAGTAAGTGACTTTGTTGCTGATAATCATCCTTATGACGTATGTGAAGTGATTTCACTCCCCATTGTAAATGGTAATACTAAATACTTGAAATGGCTCGATGAGACCATAGAACCTTGATCAAGTATTACTTTTCTTTTGTTTTCCTTTTCCTCTCGGAAACGACTGTAGTCCCTATGTTTTTGAAAAGGAAGAAACTGTAGCCTAAGTAATTACATAATGAAGCATTTTCTGATATAGAAACATTATCATTAAAATGTTATATTAGGTCTACGGAATGCTTTTGATAGCTTAGAGGTGTTTTTCGTGAGAACAAAGGCGAGTGAAGCTCAATAGATTGTGATCGATCAATGCAATCAATATCTAGGAAAGCTTCTTTAATACTTGTGTTTACAGAACTTATTTCTAATGAGTTTTATAATCCCTATTTTGTGGATGAAAGCAATAAAGGCACTAGATTGACTGAAGTTGTACACAGCCTATTGTTAATTAACTTACTGACTGTTTAATTTTATAGTCTCAAGATTGATGCAGCTTGGGGGTTTCTTACAGCGGTGGTACATTAAATGGACATATTCAAAATTACAGGCACGGTAATCTGGAGGTCAGTTATTCTGTAATATCCATGGAATCAAATAGAAATTATGTCCTAGATTCACATTTAATGCATAATATAAAATTGAATTGTGGGAGGTTGTAACTCTCAAGTAATCTCATCACTCATCAGTCTTAAATGTCCACGAACCTGCTACGCAGGCATAACAGGGGGAGAGGTGTGGCGGATAGAGGGGTCCTAACCGGCTTGCTGGCGGATTTGAGGAAAAATAAAATACCTCTCGCAGACCAAACACACTACCCCCTGCAGGTGGGGGACGCACATGTAGAACACACCCGCGGTATCCCCTGCCTGTCGTAAGAGGCGACTAAAAGGGGTGACCAAGGGATGATTGAATTAGAACCATGAAACTACTTTTGATTCGTACCACCATGGGTTGCCTGTACTTGCGAGTAATACCACTAAATTAGGTACGAAATAGGTTTGCGATTCGTAGCAGTAAAGAGGCTGGCCTGGGGTTTTCCATTACCTGTGCGTCGTACCCATGTAAGCAACACCGCGGGTCTGGGCGTAGCCTGTGAGTTTTACCGCTATATGAGCGACACCGTCGGTCTGCGTTGCCTGTGATTGGTGCCCACTATGTGAGGAACACCACGGGAATACTGGCGCCCGTGATTAGTACACCTAGGTGGGGAGCCTCGTCGGTTTGCGTTGGCTGTGAGTGGCGCCATTATGTGAGAATCACCATAGGTCTGCGTTCCCTGTACGAAGTACAATACTTGTGAGTAGTACCATCTTGTGTTGCAACACTGTGAGTCTTCGCTACTTTTGATTAGTACCCCAACATGACAAATACCATGGTTCTACTTTACTCGTGACATGTACCATTTTGTGGGGCCTTAGACATGGATTTTGCACCCCTTTAGACATCAAGCATCATTATGCTTTATAAGTGGTCCCTTGGTCAGTAATACTATTATTTACAATCTTTTTTGAGTCTGATCCACTGTTTTTGTTTGGTTTTTTTTTTTTTTTTTTGTTGGGTTCATGTTCATCCATTCATTCTTCTTGACATTTTTTATTTTATTTTGGTCAGTGGATGAATTTGTACTTTTTGTTATTTCATTTCGTACCATTAGGGGCCGATGACCTCGATGTTAGGCCCCTTTAAACAACAAGCATCATCATCATCAGTCTTAAATGTCTCCTTCATAGGCCTACCGAACAAGTTGGCTGTGCGGTTAGGGTCGCGTAGCTGTGAGCTTGCATTTGGGAGATGGTAGGTTCAAATTCCACTGTTGGCAGCTCTGAAGATGGTTCTCCATGGTTTCCTATTTTCACAGCAGACAAATGCAGGCCATGGCCTCTACTTTCCTAGTCCATTCCCATCCTTGCATCATCGGAAACCTTTGGTGTGTTAGTGAGACATTAAATTACTATAAAGCTGGATTTCCCTCCTAATCAATACTTTTTTATTTATATTGATGTATTTAATACATATTACAGTTCCGGTTTCGGCCTTTATTATAGGCCATTTTCAGCTGCTAAAGAACCTTTGGTAAAATGTACTATTCATTAAGTGTGTGTTAATAGAACATCAAGACCACACCAGTGACACTTCACAAACAAACTTTTAGATATCATTTTAGACTCTTACAGCTCCAATTTGACGCAAGTTTTATCACAATATTGTACCATTTAAACTTAGAAATAAGTCGTCTTAAACTTAGAAATAAGTAGTATTTAACATTGTATAAGGTTCTTCAGCAGCTGAAGATGGCCTATAATGAAGGCCAAAACCGATACTGTAATTAAATACATCAATATAAATAAAGTATTGTTTAGGTGGGAAGTCCAGCTTTATAATTGTGATCGTTGGAACTATCAATAAAGGGCTAATGAAGCTAATAAATTATGACAAACTACTAGCAAAAAAAAAGTATTTGATATTATTTTCAAAATGGTTTTCAGAGATGAAGATAAGTTGTGTGTCAATAGGTTTCACACATTCCGATTGTAGAGATATCTTGACTTTTGTTATAGCCTGTTGCGGATTCACAACTCGTATAGAGGAAAGTCAGGTTAGTATGGTAACTGTGAAAGCGCCAAAGCATATTTTCCAGTTAAGAACGGATGCGCTGAGATCTGTCATTCTCATGAAGGTAGGACTCAGATGCTAAAAGTTGAGGGTGATTCTCAGATAATCCAGGCTGCAAGGAAAAAGTTAATTAATGTGAAACAAAATAAACTAAAAGTGAATAAAGACATCTACTAAACTTCACTTCAGGCATAATTAACAGGTAATACAAATCCTAAAAGTAAACAGTAAGGTGCCCGGGCAGCACTGGTTAATACAGCTAGTTTGTTAATACAAAAAAAAAACACAGCATAACACTTAGAAATATTAAGATTTGAAATATATTTTACAATTACATTCCAAATAATTTAATTTTTATAGTCTATTTTTTATAATTTGACTCCTTGGCTGAAATGGGCAGCATTGTTGCCCTCAGTTCTGAGGTCCTGGTTTCAATTCTCCAACAGATAGGGCATTTTAACCACTCCTGGCTAACACCTCCAACTTGGGGACTGGATGTTTGTGTTTGACACTCTGCACACCTCTTAATGTAGACATAACAACATACTAGGCTACCAACTGCCACAGAAACAAGCAATACTGAATACATCCCTCCACATATTGTTAGTGTCAGGAAGGGCAGTTGAGGGTGATTCTCAGATAATCCAGGCTGCAAGGAAAAACAGAACCAAGACCACTGGTACGACACAGTTTGCTCCTGTGACCATGTCAGGGTGTGGGAAAAGTGGAGGAAGATGATGATGTATTGTATTTTATAACTTAATTTTGGGTTTATTAAATCATTATTTGAAAACATCCAAGTGTTAAGCAATTTTTTTTTTTTTTTTTTATTTTTCCCCAACAGTATATATCACAGAATTTAGTCTTAAGGACATCTTGTACCACCCTTTTTATCAAAATAACCCGTAATGTGTAGGAAGCAATATTTTTGTCATTTCATCAATTTCCTTTGGAATTGTATGAGAAAGCAAGCCTGTAGCATCTGCTACCAGATTTTGCAGGCAGTCACAATACCCCCTATGGAAACAAATGCCGTTATTTGAGGACAAAGTCAATTAGGGTATGCCATAGCAATAACATCAGTATATTTAGGACATCCTCAAAATAGAGGTATGAAGGACTAGCCTTGTACTGGTAGTTTTCTCTCAGTATCATTTTATCGACATTCCGATCAGCAGGAGTTCTTTTGTAAAATGTGTCAGATCTGCAAAATGACTTATCAACTCGACTGGCATGACTGAGCAAAGACATCATTCAGAAGAGTAATCACATCATTCCTTCTAATCAGTGCACTGTAGTACATGGTACAGGTTAGTAGAGGAGTATTAAGGATTGATCTTGGACAAATGTGTGCATGTAGAAGCATTATAGTACAACTCTTCACTTGGATCCAGCTCTGGGAAAGGAACATCATGCTCCAGGACAGAATAAATCATGGATACCATAAACTACTCTTCACCTGTCAGTCTGTCATCCTCAAATTATTAGTGGAACCATTCTATGAACATGTGGAGAATAGGTTTGTCCTAAAGGATGATACCAAACATGTACTCTGTTGATCACTGACTGTCTTTGGGTTAGAGTCATTAATGAGTTAGACAGTATTCTACACCTATGCCTACCAGACATGGATCCATTCAAGCATGCCTAGGTCTAACAACAGAAATGACAGAAGAAACAAGAACAGGATTAGACAGAAAGATCAAAAATGCAAGCAGGAGAGACAAAAAAAAAAAATCCTGTTAATGGACTCTGCAGTAAAGAATATCAACTTGCAAGCAGTGGCAGTGCCCATGAATTACGGATGAGAATTCTTCTCGGTTATAATCCAACTGGCGAGTGAATGGATTAGTACTGATAGTGACCTAAGAGTGCGAGTGAACTACAGGAAGATGGGAGTATCTATCAAGCAATACCAGTGCACTGTAGGGAGGTGACATTGCAAGATAAAAAATAAATATATCTAAGATTTCAACAGTCCTTTTAATATAGCACAAGTGGTGCTGACATCAGAGGTGGTTATGGTTCTTCTAGTGATTGGTGAGGTTGAAATGAACCCTGCCCCTGAAATATCTTGGGAAGACATCAAAAAACTAAAGGAGGTAATGAAGGATGTGTGCCAAGTAGACAGGACCAGGAAAAAAATTACTAAACCAGGGTAAGGAGTTTAAGGATATGAAATGCTACCTACAATTGGAGACGAGTGACAAGGGTGAGCTTGACTTAAAATAAGTCCAAACTAGAGGAAATTAAGAATCAAGTACTACAGAAGAAAGGGTTAAGAGACTTGAATTGATGGATCAATTGTAAGTCTGGGAGGATATGAAGAGAAGTGTAGTATAAAAAAGTAGTATAGTGTAGTATATATGGACTGGAAGACTAAATTATAATATGGAGTATTTCAATGAGATGAACAAAGTAACCTTGCTGTTTAGGGAAAATAAAAGTAGACTGTAGTGAGAGCGATATTGACAAGGCTTTTAGAATAGGAAAGAACATGGGGAAAGAGACCTGTAAAAGTATGTATGACATCGAGTCTAAAGGCGCTCATAGTTTTAGAAAATATGAGTTGTTTCTTCTTCTTATGACGCCGCCTCCCTCCGAAGGTTGGCAATCCAATTGATTATGATAACACGTGAAACGGCAGCACAGAAGATTTCTATCGACATATGTCCATACCACCGCTGCAAGTCTTTCAGCCAGGAATTTCTCCGTCTTCCCACAGATCTTTTCCCATCAATCTTCCCTTGAATGATCAGTCTGAGAAGTTCGTATCGTTCATCTCTCATGATGTGCCTGAGGTAGATGAGCTTACGCTCCTTGATCGTTATGAGAAGCTCTTCCTTCTTGTTCAAGATGTTGAGGACTTCTTCATTTGTCTTCTTGTCTACCCAAGATATTTGGAATATTCTTCTGTATAAGTACATTTCAAAAAATTCAATCCGCTTCTCCAATAAAGGGCTAAGCATCCACCCTTCGAAACCATACAGAAGGACAGGAAAGACATAACAACGTAGCATTCAAACTCTGAGCTGGAGGTTGAGTTCTCGGCTGGTGAATAAGGTCCTCATGGTATTGAACATATTTTTTGCTTGTCCAATCCTGGATAAGATTTCACATTTTGAATCACAATGCTGGTTCACTAGAGTTCCAAGATATTTGATGGAAGATACTTTTTGGACGATGTTGTTGTTGATGTAAAGGGAGGCCTGTTTTGGTGTTTTCAAGAATAAAATCAGCTTGGTCTTGTTGATATTCAAGGATAAAGTGTAGGTTTCACTGGTCCTCACGAGTAACTTGAAAGGTACCAAAATATGGATCAGAAAAGAGGTGAAAGACATAAGAATGCCATGCTTTCATTTAGGCAGATTATGTAACTCAGGTCTCAGAGCCTTTAATCGTGGAAATAGACTGATGGCAGTAGGAGATTTGTAGAGTAGATCTTGTTCCACCAAACAGCTAAGCAACCAGGAAGTAGCAGCATTGCCATGCATGGAGCGTTGACCTTGCTACATTAGCAGTGCAGAGCTTTAGAAACAGAAGAGAACGCAGTTTTCCGAATGGATGACAGCACAGTAAGGACACAAATGCAAGGTACCATTAAATTTGAAAGACATTTGGGGTGGAAAAGGGATGAGGAGTGCAAGTAAAGATGGGGATACTGTAATTAGCTCCTCAAGTGGAAGTATCATACAACTGGGAAAACCACAAGTCACTCGTAGCAGAGCCATATTGGGAATATTCCAACAAGTAAATAACTAGTATGGAAAACAGGCTATGTAAATATAATGGGTGTATTGAATAGGCTGGAAAATGATGAGGTGAGGGATTTAATGTCTGAAAACAAGATTACTGGAATGATAGAAGCATGGTTCCCATAAGAATATGAACTGCACACACTGGGTTATAACATCTGGAGTAAAACAAAACAGGGGAGTATGTAAAGGTCGTTTACATGAGAGATCTCTGTGTTTGTACAGGAAGCACTATGGAAATGGGTAGAATTATTAGAATTGGGCCGATGACCTTAGATGTTACGCCCCTTAAAACAACAAGCAAGCAAGCAATTATTAGAATTGGCCCTCGAAGTACTTTGGGTTGGGAAAGTAAAATAAACTTGTATCCTCATCCCAAGGTGGTGCAGCTCTTTTCAGGCACACCCCCAATGGAGACTAGTTGCATGTACCATTTCAACCACATACCAGCCGTCCTGCCATTCTTAAATCTCTGGCAGTTCCGGGATTGAACCCGAGCCCCATAGCACTAACCCATTACGCTGCAAAGGCAGACTGGGTTAGCATAATTAAGAGGAGGAGGAGAGAGAGAATTGATTACAGCATTCTGCTACAACTATCCAGAGGGATCACCCTTTGAAAAGAAATATTTATTTGATGAACTCATTGGGGAAATAAATAAGATCAAATTAAAGAATGAAGGAGCAGGGATTATAATGAGAGATTTAAATGCAAGGGTGGGTGAGAAAAGTCCAGTGTATGATAGAAAAATAGATGAGATATTAATAGAGGGAAGGAATAAGGTATGACAAAGAATGTAACAGAAATGTGTGCAATATAGGAACTATACATAATAAATGACTGGTGGCCAGGGGATGAAATAGAGAATTTATATTGTTATAGATCTCTAGCAGTCATCACTCGAGAAGGCCCTTGGATACGCAGAGAGAGAGAGAGAGGAGACGATTGTGTCTGTCGTACTTCTCCCCGACTGCGATGTTGCTGTCCCTCTATCCCTCATGCACATGTGAACTGGAGGTGCGTTTCTGTTTGCATTCAGTATTCTAATGAAATGCTTCAATTTTATATGATTATGGTAACGATACTACATGGTCATAATTCTTTAATTTTAACAAATAATAATAATAATGATTTTTAGATAGTTAAGCATCTTATGTAAGCATTATTAATAAGCATCTTCTTCCTTGCTGGGAGATTTGACATCCAATAACTAAGTAAATAAATCCAATAAATAATTACATAAGTTATAATAATGATAGGCTGATGACAATATTAGAAGATAGTCGCAAATTTGGGAAAAGAATTGGAACCAAAGGGGAAAGACAAAACAGCAAGTGAGAATCATTTTCTCAGTACTGTAGTCACTTTCCTTATCCACTGATTTGTACCTCTAGGAACGTAAACCTTTTAAATCATTTAGGATGAGTGTTAACAAATTGCCCATGCTATATCAAGGTTTAAATACTGAGCGCAGACAAACTTGGAAGAAAAATTTCATGCTGGATTTATGTCAGACTGCTAGGGGAAAAATAGAAACGCAAAAAGAACCAACAGCTAATTCAACGATGATTCTTACAAATTTTAACAAAACAATGATGCATATTATCTGGAGACATTCTTATATCCAGTGACATGTGCATTAACACTTCAATAATTTTTTTTACATTTTGATATCAAATATGAGTACAAGTAGCGTATCATAGGCTTGTTATCTGGTTTATATGAACCTTGAATCACAGTATTTGTGATAAGTAAGGTGAGGATTTTTCGGCTCTAAACATCCCCAAAATAGGGAGGCAAATAAGTCCTTAAAATGACAATTAAGAAAAAATCAACCTTAAAGATCCAGGTTCAAAAGAATCAAATGTCAATCTTAATGCTTCATTTGATAGATCAAGGTTTTATTTGAATAAACTAGACAGCAATATCAGGAAATTGTTAATACTGTTGTTGTCACTTTCTTGCCCCCTCATTCATTCACTTACCAACAACACCAGTTTTGAGTATGGTTCAAATGAATATAAGTCTCATCCACGTAACATATAGTTGTAATCCCTTCCTCACAAATTTCTTTTATTTCATTTCACCCACGCAGCTGGAATGTCACCTCACACCATTAAAAATTTCCATAATTACACCTTTTGAATTTCAAATCATTCGATTTTAAAATCCTGTGTATTGAAGTCATACTTCCATTGTAGCCTGCATCATTTTGCATTTCGGCAACCAGCTCTTTTGCTGTAGGAAATATGCCCCGGTCGTATATCTCGAACATTTTGTGCCACAGAACGCATTTATTGACATCATCCATTCCAGTTACTTCCTGAATACCATGAGGATTCTTACCTGGACACATTAAAACGTGTCCGACTCGTTGGCTGAATGGTCAGCGTACTGGCCTTCGGTTCAGAGGGTCCCGGGTTCGATTCCCGGCTGGGTGTTTGTGCTGTTCCCAACATCCCTGCAACTCACACACCACACATAACACTATCCTCCACCACAATAACACGCAGTTACCTACACATGGCAGATGCCGCCCACCCTCATCAGAGGTTCTGCCTTACAAGGGTAGCACCCGGCTAGAAATAGCCACACAATATTTTTATTATTATTATTATTACCTTAAAACGTTATTTCTGCAGATCAGAAATTATGTTTTTGGTTGATTAACTCTTATAGATCAAACGTCGAGTTCAACTCGACACTGACTTTGCTTTGTTTGTACTTGTTTTGTATATGCACCTGCCATCTACCGGCTAATATATATGAGGGTTGGGGCATAATTCATAGCAACATTTTTCCCTCCCCTCACATTTTCACGGTGCTACCATACAATGGGCATATGTCGTGGAAAGCATGACCCTCATGGTACATGGACACAGCAGAAGATGACAGTACGTTGGACAGGTACCATGCACAGGGCGCTGGGACAGTAGCAGCGATGGCAACAATGTTGTCTGCAGTGGTGCTTGTCTGCTGTCTCCTTTCATGAGGTTCATTTTCCACAGCTCCTTTTCCTGCCACAAATTTTTTAGCCCACTCTTACATCAAAAATTTCATTTTTAGGTCCTATTGAGTCGAGATTCACAAAGTAATGAAACAAGATATTAGGATCCTAGGCCCACTCTTACACTCGAGTCTGCGAAAGTGTTTCTACCCCCAAATTGTGCGTGGAGCCGTCTCAAAATTTCAGAAGGTTTGGTGCCCTCTTTTGCGAGAAATTTGGTAATGATGCGTTGAGAAACAGACGTGTGCACCTCTTGCTCACTTATGGTGTACTGTATAGCGCTGTGAAGAGGAGGCAGACCTCCTGTTGATTGAATCGGATAATACGATTACAGCGCTCCTCCGGTGATCTCCGGTACTACCGACGGAGGCAAAGCAGTTATGGAGCTCCGGAGGTTAACCGGAGGGCCGCCTCCTATTCGCAACAGTAGCTCCGAGTGTAAGGACGCAGTGGGCTGTAATTTCAAACTTACGTCCATGAATGTAGGCGCCCTATAAAAATCGTTACCTACATACACAAAAATTGATCTATATCACAGATATTCCATACAATACCCCTTAACAAAGAACGTATAATCATTCAGAATAAGTAATGCATCCTCTCATTTGTTATCAAGAAAATGCAATTATATCGACATATAATACATACCCCATATACCTGTAGATACAACAAACAATATATCTAAATAGGTTCAGCCAAGAGAAAGAGAAAAGCCAAGAGAAAAGTGAAGTTATGGTCATGAAG
Source organism: Anabrus simplex (assembly GCF_040414725.1). Taxonomy (NCBI): domain Eukaryota; kingdom Metazoa; phylum Arthropoda; class Insecta; order Orthoptera; family Tettigoniidae; genus Anabrus; species Anabrus simplex. The sequence goes on from NC_090265.1 coordinate 1,559,380,356, forward strand.
AGATACGGGCAACCAATGGGACACATTGAGATAGAGGGGAAGCAGCTACAGATGAACCATCAATTCAAATATCTTGAAAGTGTTATCTCTGATACTGGTTCTATAGATAAGGAAATTTCCCACAGAATTCAGGCAGGTAGCTACTTTTACAAAATAGTTAAAGACATAATATGGAACAAGAAAATACCAACCAAGTGTAAGAGACTCATATATGAAACTTATTACGTACCAATCCTGACCTATGGTTGCGAAACATGGACCATGAGAAACAAAGATGTTAGCAGAATCCAGGCAGCAGAAATGAAATTTGTCCGTAGCATGATCAGCAAAACACGGAGGGACAGAGTCCGTAATGAAGAAATCCGCAAGCAGGCTCAAGTTGTAAGACTGCAGGACAAAATAACAGTTCAGCGACTGAGATGGTATGGACATGTGCGACGCATGGGTGACAACAGATTACAAAAAAAAATGTACGATCTAAAACTTGAAGACAAAAGACCAAGAGGGCGACCAAGACTCAGGTACAAGGACATGGTGAAGATTGACATTCAACAGAGAGGACATACTGTGGAAAGCATTGAAGAAGGAGAGAAGTTCAGGGACCGCAACTGGTGGAGAAGCCTCGTTTGCCGACCCATCGCTTAAGATGGAACGACGTGGGATATGTATGTATGTGTAGGTTCAGTTGTTTCTCAGAAAAGTGCAGGCCCTACCTGTGCAGAACTTACACAGTACACTTCGTTTATTATTATTATTATTATTATTATCATTATTATGGAAATATTCCCATTATATTGGCGCTAGAATACAGTAGTTTCAAGTTAAATTTGAATTCGCTTTTAATTTCTGTACATATGTAAAAAACGCGAAAGACGTGCAGAAGTAAGGGATGATTATTTACGAGCGGACGGAGGAGTTCAAGCGGTTCAAGTCTGTAAGTGCTGCGCTGTAAAACATGGCACAAATGACTCGTAAACACCGGCCTCGCAGTGTAGGTGGCAACGCATCCGCCTCTCAACCGGCGGCCCTGGGTTCGATTCCCGGCCGGGTCATAGATTTTTAACCGAGCTCGATAGCTGCAGTCGCTTAAGTGCGGCCAGTATCCAGTAATTGGGAGATCGTGGGTTCGAGCCCCACTGTCAGCAGCCCTGAAGATGGTTTTCCGTGGTTTCCCATTTTCACACCAGGCAAATGCCGGGGCTGTACCTTAATTAAGGCCACGGCCGCTTCCTTCCAATTCCTAGGCCTTTCCTATCCCATCGTCGCCGTAAGACATATGTGTCGGCGCGACATATAGCAAAAAACAAAACAAAAAAAACCAGATTTTTATTTAAATTATTACTATCCCTGGTCTGGGGACTGGGTGTTTGTGTCACCCTTAACGTTCCTTTCCTCACATTCAACACTTTACACTACCACCATTTACATAATACACGCAGGTTTCCTCACATATGGTGCAAGTAGAGGCAAAAGATCTTCAAAGGTCGACACCCCGAACATATAGCATTAAAAAAAGTTAAAGAAGGAGTGCAGTTTTGCGCAGTAATAGCGACAAGTTATAAATTCCTGTGAAAATGCTCGTTTATTCCTCCCATATGAAGTTCATACTACGCACTTGTCATTCAATGTTTTTTTTTTGTTAGTTGTTTCACGTTGCACAGACACAGATAGGTCTTATGGCGACGATGGGACAGGGAAGGGCTAGGAGTGGGAAGGAAGCGGCCGTGGCCTTAATTAAGGTATAGCCCCAGCATTTGTCTGGTGTGAAAATGGGAAACCACGGAAAACCATTTTCAGGGCTGCCCACAGTGGGGTTCGAACCTACTATCTCCCGAATACTGGACACTGGCCGCACTTAAGCGACTGCAGCTATCGAGCTCGGTCATTCAATGTTTGTACGTAAGAATGCTATCTGTAATATCGTCCAATAATAAGGTTACCAGTGTAAACTGAGGGGCCTAGTTTCTCACGATAATAGTGACAAGTTATAAATTCCTGTGAAAATGCTTGTTCATTTCTCCCGTACCAAGTTCACACTACGCGCTTGTAATTCAATCGGAGGTTCTGTTACATAATTATTATGTTTGTACGTAAAATGCTATCTGTAATATCGCCAAATAATGGAGGGGTGTAGTTTCTCACATTAATAGCGACAAGTTATAAATTCCTGTACAAATGCTCGTTCATTTCTCCCGTACCAAGTTTAAACTACGCGCTTGTAATTCAATCGGAGGTTCTCCGGAGGCACCGATTGAAAGTGCCCGGAGCCTCCGCTCCGTAAACAGCGCTAGTACTGAAGCAGCCCGGCTCTCCACAGTCGTTCGCACGCACAAACCCCCTCTCCAGACACCCCCACCAACATCCTGGGAAAGCCCCGCCTCAGAATTATTACTAAGAGTAGCGGTACATTCAAATTCCCATTTATATTTGTTCCGCCTTCGTATAATTCTAAGCGTACAGTGTTTGGAGTGTAAATATGTAAATTTAAAATTGTCTATACATCTGTAAATATTCAATAGAGTTTATGTAAACATACATGTGGGGATGGAGGCACTTCCATGTATGTGGGGCTTGCCATTTCTCCATCTACCACCCCTAGATGGTACATGTACAATTTAAGGAAAATAAATAAATAATATGGGAATACTTCATTTACCTGATACAAAGGATTATTGAGCAAAGAACTTTATATAAAGAGTACAGGTTTTCAGTGAATGATGGATAGAAATAATTTCTTCAATATTCTGGATGATGCATTTGGAGACAGTTCCCAGTTTAGATCACACTCTGAAAACCAGAACATAAAAAGTCAGCAATTTTCTCAAATACATTGACAACAGATGCAGATAACTGTTTATACCAGGACAGAATGTGTCAGTAGATGAATCTATTGTGGGATTCGAGGTAAGAATCTCTTTCATCACTTATGACCCAGAAAAACCTATAAAATGGGGAATACACACACGTTTTGGGCAACGTTGTTTATAGCTATGTACTTTTATACCATTTCATGGAAAAATCACTACAGAAAGCCTTATCAAACCATTCCTCCCTTTTAATTTTTTAATAGAATTTGAGAAACATGACTTGATGTTTCTGGATACCATTTACACCAACTGTTTCTGCACAAGCCCAACACTTGTCACTGAACTTCTAGCTTTGAAATGTCACCACCTTACCAGAACTCATGCTTTCTAATAGAAAATATCTTCTGCTTCTATCAAGAAACCAGCCCTAAAAAGGAGAAAAGAGAGCATGCCGCAATACTGAAAATGTCCTAATTCTTGCTTGGTGCGACAGAAGAGTTGTAACTATGCTCAGTACATGGAGTCATCCTCCTCAGAGAACATTAGAAAGTGAAGGGACAAGCAGATGATGAAGTTGTAAATAAATCAAGTGTAGTTGTGAATTACAACACTTATATGGATGGTGTTGATATAGCCGAACATTTGAGTGCAACATACTGCTTCCTTGGTAAGACACTCAAATGGTGGAGAAAATTATTTTTCTGGGGTATGGAGGTTTCAGTTCTAAATGTCTACATAGTCTATGCCCAGAATGCCAAAGCAAATCATACTAAGCCCACGAAACATGTAAATTTTAGGAGACAGCTGGTTAGTGAACTTGTTGAAGACTTCTGTAAAAGGGATGGTAACTCAAGAAGGGGATGGTATTCCACTTCAGATGAAGAGCAAAGATTGGATGGAAAGCTGCATATCATCATTCCACACCCAGAAGGAAAGCACGAAGACTGTATTGTGTGCTCCAAGCAAAATGTTCCAGGGGGAAGGCGAGAGACAACCTAGATTTGTGAAACATGTGAACCCATAGTTCCATTTCTACGAGTTTCAACATGACAGCTAACCAGAAGACAGACACTAGTGCCAAATTGTTATGAGTGAAAACAGCTGATTCACAACACAAACAGAAATGTATATACTCAAAAATAAGTCAAGAATCAATTATTCTTTGTAGCAACATGCATAACTCACATAAGATTAACAATAACACATAACATGTTTAGGATAAGGCTATAAGATAAAATAAAAAAACATCCTTCGCCATCCAACGGTTTTCAATCACCGCAAGTCGGGCACGTAGGGCATTCCCTATTGAAAAAGTGAACTGAACAGGTGGACAACGAAAATTGGGGAGGTTTCACCTCAGGACGAGCCCATCGCCAGGAACTACCACACCACCCAGGGTGACTACATTGTCCTGCCAGTCTACTGAAACATACGTGAACACCATGTTTCCATATTCTCCTCACTGCTTGACTACTACAACGGCTACTACTAGTACCACTACCACCATCACGGATCTCAGCCTATCAGTCGCCTACCACTCGGCGGTCATGTCGAGTTATGCAGCGCCGGAGTACCAGGCCAGATTCATCCCAACGACGCCAGCTCCACAATGGAATGCCTCCAACTTTCAGTTTAAATTTTAGAGTCTGCCGCCAAGTTCTCCAGCACCAGAGGAACGAGTCCAACAACACGCATCAGCAGTGACACCAATTGACCCATCGCTACCAATGGATACCTCCATTCAGATTATTCCTCCTCAAACCACTCCTGCCACCCCCACCTCCACTTCTCCCCACTTTACTTTCTCCGCTGATTCCGGTACTCGACACCCTATCACTCGCTCCCGTTTCCTCCAACCTGCCCCAGCAGGTACTCATTCCTTCTTACTTACTAATCCTTCCTCTGACTTCCACTCACCCCATGCCATTTTCTCCACTCTATTACGCTACAACATGCGCCGAGAAGACATAGCGGATATCCGCAAAACTACAAATGGAGTCATCATCCAGGTCAACGGGGACGCTGCTGCTAACCTTCTCACCACGGCCATCGGCGCTCAACGTCTCGGATTCAACAACCCCCTTCAACCCCTCCGACAGCCATCTCTCAAAACTCCACCTCCCCCACCACGCTACAGCCTCCTTAGTTGCATCATTCGCGGCGTCGACCCCTTTATTTCTGAAGACACAGTCATCTCCGAGCTCAAAGCAGAAGGCATTCCGGATCAGGAACGCCACGGGTCCAACTTACATGGTCCGGATTCTTCTCCCCACACCAGCAGACATCGACCGGGTACTGGCCAGCGGAGTCTCGATTCACCGTCACCACCATAAGTTTGAACCTTCACGTGCACCACCTCCCCAATCCATCAGGTGTGAGAGGTGCCTCACCTACAACCATCATCTCACCACGCACTGCACTGCCCAACGCCCATCATGTGGACACTGCAACCAACAACACACTACGTTCCGATGTCCCAACACCCACCAACCACCCCAGTGCCATACTTGTGGAGGCACTCACCCCGTATTCTCCCGCCGTTGTAGAAGCCGTCCTTCCCCTCCCCATAATCATCCAGACCTGGTGGCCCCTATTAGAACCATAGACCCACCCACATAGCCCAATCGTTCTCTATTCTCACCACCCACCGTTGAAGATCTCATCCGTTTCGTCACTCTCTCCCTGCTTAACATTCACCCCTACAATCGCTCCTTAGTCCTCTATCACCTGCAGGCTGCAGCCAACCAAACCTTAAACCTCCACTTCTCCACCACGCATTCCGGCTTAAATTCTCATTTCAGTTTCACTCCTCTGGAAACACTGGTTTAACCTCCCATACTCTCCTATATATCTTGCAAGTCTGTAACATTGTCCCATGGTTAAATATTTCCACCGTTCGCTGTCTGTCTTCATATCTGATATCCGGTGTCGGATATAATGGACAATCCCTGAAGTTTTGTTAAAGCTGTAAATTATGTTATTACAAAAAAAAAAAGCAAACTGTCTGAAACCCTTCCACTTTATTATGCATATACTTGTTGCTTGTATGTACGTTCTAAAAAACAAAAAGAAATAATAAATAAATAAATAAATACAGTAGTAACATCCTTAGGCAAAGGCAAAATTCCTCTCCCATCCCCTCCTCCTTCACATCCTTTACCCACGTCCTTCTTCCATCACATCTCCCCAACCCGCCCGCATCTCTTGGCCAGAGAGAGAGCGTAACCCTCTAGGTGGCCCGCCCCACTCATAGATAGATAGAAGATAAAACCAGATCAATGTTCGAACAGATAAAACGCAAGAAAATGACATTTCTACTCACCATCTACGACAGCTTGTGTTGCTGATACATAGATTCAATTCCTCCTAAGGAAAGAAAAAATCCTACATAGGGAATACTCCACTCATTTCCGAGTCATTATCCGCATTGTCATCGTTTGTTGAGGTTTCACTCTCGCTTGACAATAACAAGATTATAATGTCTTTAACATAATCATCTGTGATATTTCCCGTCTCCCAAGCTTCACTTATCTCAGATTGTGTCTCATAACCTGCACTTACACGACCTACAACATCCCAAAGAAGTCTTTCAACTTCTGAAACTGTGAAGAGTAGGTTATTCACATCTACATAATCCTTCAATTGGGCCCAAATCAATTCTATGGCATTAAAATGGCAAAGGTATGGTGGAAGGCGAACAACTTTATGCCCATGCCTCCTGGCTATTTCATCCACCACGTAACCTGGGTACTAGGACTTGTTTTGTTTCACAACATACATGAGAAACCCCCTTCCTCATGTCATTGCAAACCAAAATATTGTGCTCCTTCAACCACTCAATCAACTCTAGCCGTCATTGGTGGTGCTTTGTCAAGAATGACCGAGTGAACTGACAAAGACCGCAGAAAAACCTGAGCGCAATACAACACACAGCTGATAGCACGTGGTTACAGTAAACAACAGATCGACAACACTGGTAAGCGGAACTAGAGTCTAACGCGCTCTGTCGGAGCAATCGGCTGCCTATGATTGGCTGTTGATTAATTCACTTAGCCTCTGCCAAAAGGCAGCGCTGAAATGTCAAGTCAAAACTTGTAAGAACTGAACTATAAACATGGACTTCATGTGAGGAACTGCTTAGAACAGTACCACACTGTTAACATTTCAAGTTGTGGACTGGTTAGATATATTTCTCAGATATAGCTAAACTAAATTCTTGCTTGAGATAATCTTTATTTTATTTAAATTTCATACAGATTTCACTCTTGATCATTAAATACGATTTCCTCAAAATTCGCTTTGACTAGACTATTGCTAAAACATTAAGCTCTTTAGGCTTTTTCAATCATGAAATTACCAGCGTTTCACCCCAGTGAAGCAATGGGCTCATCAGTTGGATTGCTACACCTAATGCTACCAGTTAAAATCAGTTGGACTGCAAAGGGTTAACAATCCTTTTGAAGTTCTCCCCCTACTTCACACACACACACACACACATATGCACGCACACGCGTCCTTCTCAAACAGGAAGTAGCTATCCACCCTGTAAATTATCTCCTGCACTTATCACACGCAATACTGCACACCTTTTAAGTTACCTTCTGCATCTCACAGTGGATTAACAACAACACAACACTCCAAGCAACAAAAAAATAACTTAAAACTGACAAAGAGGAGAAACATCACTGAGACTTGAACCAGCACGTTACAGAACGGCCACTAGGACAATACTGCACGCTACTGGATCAATGTCACATGATTTGCCCACATCAGACCAAGAGCCTTCCGAATGCTTTAGGTATAGCTTCTACAGAGGCACTAACTTAGGAAAGGAATGAGAACTCCAGATACTATATATTTGTCATCAAAACAATAATAGATAAATACAGTTATATATGTACAGAAAGCTTTTGATTCTGTAAGCAGAGGGGGAGTCGTTGCAAAACTAGGTAAAACAGGGGCGTCAATTAAAATGATTGCTGCTATAAAAGAACTGTATTCAGAGGTTAAATTCATGATTTTAAAGAAGACTTGGCAGTGGGAGAGTAATAATATTTTCAAAAGACATCAGTTCACAAACCGTGAGAGACCAAAAGGATCGTAAATTTTTACAATTTAGGCAATGATAACTATAAATATTTAAAATATTGTAAAGAAAGAAAGGGATGCAAATTATCACCTATGTAGTTGATACATTTTATTAAAGATATCTTGGAAAATTAAGGAAATGAGAACATGACAAGTCCATGTCTTAACAATAAAGAAATTCCCCCTTAATACCATTAACGAAAGTGAAAACAGAATGTCAGTATCTTAAACTGTTCAAGACTTATTTGAGTTGGACATCTTAGCCAAACAACCATGCATAATTTGTGAATAACTATAGAGAGGATGAACACCTACCCGGATACTAGAGGCCTGCATTATTCAAACTTGAGCTGGGTTAGATGTGCCTTGCTACATGTGCAACCACCATTATGCATGAGTGGAACATATAATCTAAAATGCCGGACTTTGCTCCAATTCCTCCGACAAGATAGTGGTGGGCAATGCTCTTGAGACAGGTTCTCCTGTGCTGTGATCTGTGTGACATCCTAGTAACTACAAGTGTAAGTTTTATAGTTTTATCAGCAGTTCTCTTATGGAAAAGTGTGTGCTGATTAATTTTATCAAAAGCCTAGAAAACTACTGCATGTTCGACTATGAGCCCCTTAATACCATTAATGAAAATGAAAACAGAATATCAGTATCTTAAATGGTTCATGAGTTATTTGAGGTGGGCATATAATTTGTGAATAACTGTAGATAGGATGTACACCTACCTGGTTACCTTGCAATTGTTGTCGAAAGGGTAGCTTCTTGTGATGCAGGCCAGGACAGAGGTGTTCTCGGTGACAATTCCCCTTCAGCAATATTAATGCTTTTAAGTGGTGGATCATCGCAGAAGTATTTCTGCTGATGCATTTTACTTCTTTCGAAAAAACAACACAGTAGGCTGTTATGCGGCATCTCTTCAAAATAACCTACAATACATCCACGACTTACGTTGCATTTCGGACATCGTCTTAAAGTTGTCATGCACAATTAGACACAATTACACATTGCACCATCAGGAAGTACCTAATTATGATGCGAATAATCTATAACATCGTAAGGAATTACAGTATAAGTCCGCTATAGCGAGTACGGCATATAACGAGAACTCCGTTATAGCGATGACATTTTTCTGTCCCTTCCAAATTCCTATATTAAACTGTGTATCATCCTTCGGTTACAGCGAGAACCCTTCAGTGGCGCATCCGTTATTACGAGCGATTAAGCGCGCGCGATTTTTTCCGTTACCGATATTTACTCACCCCAGCGATGATACTGCATGCGATTGATTACCTTCGGCATCGTTTCCTCGCTATGTGCACTAGCGATTTCTCTCGTCGACATTCGAAGGCGATGTCGGAGTCGATTAGTAATATCCGTCGACAGCTGTTTCGTAAAGAAAATTCGAAATGAAAGAGAACATATTTTCGTAATAAATGCGTAAATAACGTGTCCGATAACGGTTGTTAACTCGTTAAAAATGAAGGCTGACTAAACGACCGTTTAATTTTGAGGCTAAATACTGCAATTAAGTAAGAATGGGATACACCTCGAGATATGGCAGAGTGCTTAATTGATTTCATAGGTTAGTTTGTATTTTGTCGCGTCTGGTTAAATTACGGAAAGGCTATTATGAAAATGTATAACGAGAAAGGTATAATTTCTCTACCGGCGCTTGAAGTGTGTTTTCATCATACGTATAATACGGTAGTGTGAGGATACGTGACGCTGTTTGAATAAGAAAACTGAAACGTTTGCAACAAAATGCGATCGATCATCTTCGGTATGGTATAGTTTTCTCACTTTGTGCATTTGCGAACTCTCTCGTTAACATTCAAAGGCGATGGAGTTGATTAGTAATACCCATCGACTGCTTTTCTCTAAAGAAAATTCGAAATGAAAGAGTATAACACGTTTTCGTAATAAATGCGTAAATAACGTGGCCGATAGCAGTTCTTAACTCGTAAAGACTGAATAAACGATATCTTAATTTTAGTGTTATATAACTTACGGAAATTACGTGAGAATGTCATACACCTCAAGATATGCCAGAGTAGATCACTGATTTCAGAGGAATTTTCATATCTTCTCGCGTCTAGTTACAGCTATTTACATGTAAATTTTTCGCGAGGAGGTTATTTCTCTACATGCGTTTCAAATATGTTTTCATGATAGGCTACATACATGGTTAGGTTAGGTTAGGTGACGCTGTTTGAAGAAGAAAGCTGAGGTGTTTGCCACAGAAATCTCTGGAGTGATACCGTATTTCTCTGAATCCAAGACTTTTTTCCCCCTCAGAATCTCATACGAAAACTCAAGGGTTGTTGCATTCGCGGCCTAACAGTAAGTTAATGGATACCACTGGCAACTACCGCGGTAACCACGCTGCTTTTCACACGCGCACAGAACTCATTGACAATAAACGACCGCCTCTTTACTACACATCGCTACCGGTTGTACAGTGTACAGCACAGTCTAATATACACAGTCGCGAAGCTCCTTATTGATGCAATGGCACCCTGTTGACAGGCGGAACGACGCTAGCGCTCGAAGCGGCCAGCAAGCTCTAACTGTCTGGAACAATTCTCTACCCAACAGCTGATTACACCTTCCCACGTAAATTATAAACTGTTACCACCTCAACAACTATATTATTCGTAAATGTTAAGAAAACACATTGATACACAAGACTACTTATTGCTAGAGTGTGGTAATGATATCGAAGAAAGACAACAGTAGTTTATTTTCGAAGGAATAACTGACCACACCACTGTAGTTAAAGTCTTAGCCATTTTTTAAATCCTATTATTGAACTTAATTTGGTAATTTCACATAAATCATCAAAATAGTATTAAACTAAAAACACAATTCAAATAATATTCAAAGATATGCGCAACCTAAACGACTTAAAATTAAGTACTTTGAGTGTTTTGTTGTATGGCAGTGAAAACATTCATTGCAAAATTTCACAATGTATGTACCTTTACAGCATGTATGTAGATAATCAGGTATTTACATCAGGGAATTAACAGCACACCACATCCAAGCTCGTGAGCATTTTCCTTAAACATACAGGAGATTCCTAATAACAGCCCTTGTTCTCTCTATTCTCCTCGACTTCCTACAAGATAATTTCTGCTCCTCTGAAAATCGAGCAAGTAGCCGCGCTGTTACGGTTACGTAGCTATCAGCTTACATTCCGGAGGTAGTGGGTTCGAACCCCACTGTCGGCAGCCCTGGTTTCCCATTGTCACACCAGGCTTTACCTTAATTAAGGCCACGGTCGCTTCCTTCCCACTCCAAACCCTTTCCTATCCCACCGTTGTCAAAAGACCTATCTGTGTTGGTGCGACATATAACTGTGTGTTGTGCTCCTTTGACATGGATTGATCACACCGTATCAATAACTTTCGTTTTGAAGAAATGTATGGAGGTTTATTTGGAAGGGAACTGCATTCCGTACTAATCTCTTCTTCTCTGCTTACATAAACTGGCTGTCTTCAAAATGATTTGAACATAACTTTGTGTTATTGTACAAATAGTTCACACATTTTTCTTCAATAAATCAGCCCTCCTACTATTTATAAGCAATTTGTTTTCTTTCTGTCTTAATTCGTTTACCCTCCCGGCTTGGATTTTCCCTCAGATTCAGCGAGGGATCCTACCTCCACCACTTCAAGGGCAGTATCCTGAAGCGTGAGACTTTGGGCCAGGGATACAACTGGGCAGGAGGACCAGTACCTCGCCCAGGCGAACACATCTGCTATGCTGAAAAGGAGTCTTGCGGGGGATGGGAAGATTGGAAGGAAGAGAGAAGGAAGCAGCCGTGGTCTTAAGTTAGGTACCATCCCTGCATTTGCCTGGAGAGGTGGGAAACCACGGAAAACCACTTCGAGGATAGCTGAGGTGGAAATCGAACCCTCTTCTATTCAGTTGAGCTCCCCGACCTCCCGAGGCTGAGTGGACCTCGTTCCAGCCCTCGTACCACTTTTTCAAATTTCGTGGTAGAACCGGGAATCAAATCCGGACCTCTGGGGGTGGCAGCTAATCACACTAACCACTACACCACAGAGCCGGACAAGCAATTTTCTACACATTGAAAATTAAAAAACAGCTACGTGTTAGATGTTACGATTGCGTTAAAACATTATTCAGTTGCATCATTTGCCTCATTTCCCTTTGAGCTACATTCCTGAATCATTGATAAACGAAATACCCACTTATCTGAAGTTACTTTGCTGAATCTTCACAATATTGCTCTATTGTCCGAAAATGTAAACATTAATTCAAGCTACCGAGCTCGATAGCTGCAGTCGCTTAAGTGCGGCCAGTATCCAGTATTCGGGAGATAGTAGGTTCGAACCCCACTGTCGGCAGTCCTTAAAATGGTTTTCCGTGGTTTCCCACTTTCACACCAGGCAAATGCTGGGGCTATACCTTAATTAAGGCCACGGCCGCTTCCTTCCCACTCCTAGCCCTTCCCTGTCCCATCGTCGCCATAAGACCTATCTGTGTCGGTGCAACATAAAAAAAAAAAAAAAAGTAGTTCAAGCTTTTCTGTACAACAGTTCAAGCTTTAGAAAACCTAGAGAACGATAGCTCTGGTTTCTTCTTGTAATTGAGCAGTTTATTGCGCCACACGCATCTCCTTTCGTAAATACCTTGTTAATTTAATAGAAAACCAATCTATAATGGAATTACCACACGCTTATCTCGCAAAACGTACAACTTACACATCGCAGTAGACCGGTGGCTTGCTGGCCACGTGGAGCGCTGCAGTTGCAAGGATGAAAAAATGAGCCTAGCTTCGCGACTGTGTATATTAGACTGTGGTGTACAGTGCCTGTGTTTTTCTCAAATCTGCAGAATGGCATCAAAACATGCGACCCTTCGAATTCTTGGAAAAACCATGTCTACTCAGTGGCAGAGTCATAACGCGTCTATTGTACTTGACGCTTAGGAAAATTAAGGTTTATAGAGAGCAGGAATATTTTCGTGATGGATAGTCGTATTGCCGGCAAATTTTCAACGGGTTCTAGTCGATATTATGGTAGTAGTAGTATTTAAGAACCTTGATTATGGTGCCAATTTTAAGTTAAATGTTTATTAAACACTCGGAAATGTAGAAAAATTGTGCAGCCGCAAGAAAATACGGCATAGGCCTAACTAAAGCCAATATTTGGAGTTAGCGTGAAGACAAAGAGCTAAAAAATTGCGTACTGTACAAAAATGCATCCAGTGGTCCGCAACAAGGACACTTTAAAGAAGTTGATGATGAAATTGTGAGGTATGAGCACAAAAAACGCAAGGGCGGTTGGCCATACCGTGGCGCAATAAACTCGTTCGTTGACTTTCAACGTTCGCGATTAGGCCTATACATCGCTAGCCGTTGAATGTGGCCGCACCCGACAAGCGAGACGTGCGTGTAGCGGTAGCCGGTTATATCTGACGCTGCGTAAAAGTAACAGTTTTATAGACAGCAAGAATAATTTCCCGATGGATCGTTGTATTGTAGAGACGCATGGAATAGGTACTGCCGGAAAATTTCAACGAGTTCTCTTCGATATTATGATGCCAATGTTAAGTTAATGGTCCTCTAACCCGCGGAAATAAAGAATAATTGTGCAGCCGCAAAAAAAAAAAAAAAAAAAAAGAAATACGGCGTGACGCAAGTCAATGTTCGGCGTCTAAAAATAGTCTAAAATGCGTAGGCCTGTATTATTTTACATTCTTTTTGAGCCTGATTTAAATTTTTTGAAGGAAAAAGTGGGGTTCATCTTGGATTCGGAGAAATACGGAACTATATTTTTTTCAGAATGAAATTAAACATACATTTTCACGTAGTATCGGATTACGAAAAAGAAACAAGTAACCGTAGTGTGGATATCATCTGCGGAAACGCAAGTTTTGAACAAACGGTTTGCCGTTTCATACCGATTTTAAAGTGCATGAAGGGTTTTCCGACTTTTATACAAAAATCGGATATAACGACAATCCGTTATAGCGAGTAAATTTTCGGTGTTGTGGATTCTCGCTATGACGGACTTCTACTGTATTTCCTTTGTCACCAAAATATTGGTAAACACAAGCACTGGTCATATGGATATTGAATGTGGGGTCTGATAAGAATGTACACCTATATTAGCCACCAGTTTCTGTACTTAGCCTACTCATTCATGTACTTATGCATACAATACCATATGTTATACTGCGTCAAAATAGACCTCGGTAGAAATGAAAGAAATGAACACCCTAGTCGCTTGTTGACACATATTTACGGAATGGAGAAGGGCCGTTGTTGGCTATTCGCATACTCAGCACAAACAACATTCATCTCCGTCTTCCTGTAGATCTATGACATGCTGCTTGCCACACAATGTGGGGACAATGCTCTCAAGATCTCTCTAAATTTCTCGCGAGAAACAGTGCCTGTGCTAATCTCGAGACCCTATCGGACTGCCCAATCAAAAGAGAATATTTAGGAACAATACTAGCACCTATAATAATAATGGGGCTACCAGAATGTACAGCTAATAGTGGAGTTAGAATTCTATGTGAAGATATAAGTATACATGCAAATATAGCTTTATAAAAAAAACAAAAAAAATGTAACTAAATATTGGCTAAGTTTATATAGGTGAAACAGGAAGGAAATATTAAATTTAGCATACCAACATCAGATTATTGGATAACCAAGGTGTTAGATAGAATAGGAGACTATTTGGATAAAGAGATTCAAAACAGAAAAGAAATTGTGTAATATCAGAGTGAAGGCTACTGAGAAACAAATCAGAATGTAGAACCAAAAGAAAGAAAGGATGAAAGAAAGAAAGAAAGAAAGAAAGAAAGAAAAGACTTATGAATAGAGAAGTAAGAAGTATGGTGTGTTGGCTAATGGGTACCCATAAGAATAAGGGTCTAAGAAAGAAAAATGAAGAGAATTGTTGTTTGATATCTGGAGAAATAATGGAAGAGTCAATCAATCAATCAATACTGATCTGCATTTAGGGCAGTCGCCCAGGTGGCAGATTCCCTATCTGTTGCTTTCCTAGCCTTTTCCAAAATGATTTCAAAGAAATTGGAAATTTATTGAACATCTCCCTTGGTAAGTTATTCCAATCCCTAACTCCCCTCCCTATAAATGAATATTTGCCCCAGTTTGTCCTCTTGAATTCCAACTTTATCTTCATATTGTGATCTTTCCTACTTTTATAGACGCCATTCAAACCTATTTGTCTACTAATGTCATTCCACGCCATCTCTCCGCTGACAGCTCGGAATATACCACTTAGTCGAGCAGCTCTTCTTCTTTCTCTCAATTCTTCCCAACCCAAACATTGCAACATTTTTGTAACGCTACTCTTTTGTCGGAAATCACCCAGAACAAATCGAGCTGCTTTTCTTTGGATTTTTTCCAGTTCTTGAATCAGGCACATCTGTTGAAAATATCTAGAGAAACAAATTCACTTAGGATCAAATACACTATTATAAAATTATTAAACAAAGAATGGATCGCACTGAATAGGACAGCAAAATTATTTGATATAGGAGAAAAAAAGAAGGCAAAAGAGAATAAAAGAAAAGAAAGTAAACACTAATTCAACTTATGAAAGGTAAGATACATGTCTTCCTAGACTGCATTATACTGTATTATTAACATCTAGGGGAAAAAATTAAAAATAATGATTTAGAGATTGAGTGTAAATAGTTATTATGCTGAATTATACCATTTAATGTAGTAATATATAAACTAATTATGGTAATAAGGAAAAATCATGTATATATGCATGTATTATAATAAATGATTACTCCTTCCCCAGTTTCAGATGATCCAGAACTAGGAGATGGGAGTGTACTATTCTGAATTCTTCTCGCCGAGTCTAGCAGCCAAAATCTCAAGAATGTAGGACCAAAAGAACATTATGGGAATTCTGTGAAATTAGCAAAAAAGTTGTCAAGAAAGAAAGGCTTATGAATAGAGAAATAAGAGGTATGGTACATTAAATAAAGTAGCAATGAAAATTGTTTCCTGATTATTTTCTTGAGTCGAAATGAACAGTGCACATATGTGGAAAGTATTGCAAACATTTCTCTGGAATCGCACGGCTAGAGTTGTTTTAAAGGATCACATGTTTGGTTAATCTGTTGCATCACATGCGGAACATCTTTTTAGAGTTCTCGTGAGAGCACTGTATCCTCTATGTTGATGTTAAACTGCTAATTTAAGAATTCACGATACAAGAAGAAATTAAAAGTCATGCCTTCTGCACGTGAAATTTGGCAATTCTTCTGGGACAAAGATGGACTGCTACTCATGGATTTATTGAGAGAGGTAGTACAATTATTTCAGAATGGTATGTGGAAGCTCTAGCAGAAAGCGCATATCTGTAGTGATCAACCTGAAAGAATAATTGATCACATCATGCTTCTCCACGACTGTGCAAGATCTCATGTCAGCTTGCACATAAGAGAGGCAACTGCAAGACTGGGATGGACTGTTCTTCCTCATCCTGCATAATATCCTGTACATGGCACCTTCAGATTATCTCTTTTTGGCCCATTGAAGGATGCACTCAGTTGTTGCCATTTTACTGACAACAAAGAACTGAAAGAAAAGTGTTCAATGCTGATTTCTGGAAATATAGGAGGAAATGTTACAAGGTTGGGATGCAGAGTCTTACTCACAGGTGGTGCAAGTGTGTAGAAACTGGCAGTGACTACGGAATATCGAGATTTGTCAGAATGTTCAAGAAAGATGCAAGAATATTTTAGGTAAATGCCATAAGATTATCTGTTACAGTCCTCAGAAAAAATAAATAAAATTGAAGGCAGTACTTTTGTATCGCTCATAGTATATATACAGACACTAAACGTTATCGTGTTATCATTCAAAATATGATCAAGTGCAGTACTGCACTTCTGTTATACACAAAGAAGTATGGGATGATGGTTTATGTAACAAATGGAATTATTTCATACTCAGGTAACCTACATACAATAAGTTCTGCAATGCTACATAAAAAATATATATTTTTATACCAGTTAATATGCTTCAGTAATCAAAGTTCATTCAGATATTTTCCTTAATTTGTAGCATATACAATAAATTCACAATGTACAGTACACTCAATAATTCTACAGGCAAAGATATTTTTGGACGGTTTAAAAATTTGAACTGAGGTACACATTTTAAGTACATAAGTAAAAGAAGATTATTCTTTGGTTTTAAGAGTCAAGGCTGAGGGTAAAGTTAGCCAAAATTCATTTGAACAGCTGAGATATGAATTTTTGTATGTTTTCTTATATTTAACTTGTTTATCAAAATATACAAAATATCCTACTAGGATTGCACAGCTCTTAACCAACAGGTAACATCACCTCCCATCTGTCACTTCCTTTATAACTGCCAGCTTAATTCATTACGATGACCCTAAAAGCCAAAAATTACTTTGCAGTATGGAAAACCATTGGATTCTGAGTACAATGCAGGGAAATAATCTCTAAGGAATTCATGAAGTAACAAGAGTAGAAGCTTCCATAAATTAAAAGTTTGGCATTCATAAACTATTCCCAGTTTTGAAAGCAAAAATACTACTACTTCTCACACATAGGTAAACCTGATAACTTTACTTTATACCTTTATTTTGGACCTGTGCAGCAACTATTGTTTTCGATTTCTATTTTTTTTTAAAGCATTACACTGTAACTTGTGTTTATAAAAACATATAAATAAAAATATCAAATGGTAGATGATCACAACATTTGTGGTAGTGTAAATAAAGCAATAAAAATGGTTTCCTGATTATTTTCCAACATTATCCATCCACTTTTATTCATCAACTAATCATAGTTTTCTAGATCAGTTCCAATCACAAAATTTCTCACAGTAACAGACTTGCAGTCTCCAAGAAAGGTAGTGCAGCAATCTTTAAAACAAAAAATTAGAAATGAAACAGATTTTCTGGCAAATAACCACAAGACAAAGGAACTGAAGCTGTATAGTCATTTAACAAATGCAATAGTTGATATTTGTACCTAGAAACATGTGGTTGCTTTATATTATTCTAGATACTTTTTGTCAAAATTATAACGTTATAATTTGATTGAAGAAATGGGGAGCACAGTAGTCATGCCAAGTGATACAAAACCTTCCCAATATTCATCCAGGCATTACTTAAAAACCACATTTTTATCACTGGCTTAGACCCATTCGACAAGGACTATGAAGTTCAAATTGCAGTTTAGAACTGGTGCTCAAGGCAGCTTAAGCGCAAAACTCTTTGCTACTATAGATCTAGTGGTTTATTTCAGGAACAGTTTTCAATATGAATCTATTGAAAAATGATAAGTTTATCATACTCAACTACTGAATGGTTAATGAAACAGCTTTTTACAATTAAATCTGAAGCTTCATTGATTATCTTACCATGCCTTATGCAAATATACTGATAACATTAAAAGAAAACTCTAGGGCAGCAATGAAAGGAAGTGAACAGAATTCCTGAACTCGTTTCATTGGACTATCTTTTCCCAGCCTCATAATTGCCAGTATGTACATTACAATATACATTAACTACATTCTCTTTAAAATTTCTAATATTTTTAAAAGTCAGTTTCACACAGCTTATCATAGAATTCATATTTTTAAGTAGTACCAGTCGTATAATACCTAGCTGTCTATACTTAAAAAAATATACAGTTAAATACTCTTAAATCTAAGTTTATATAATGAAAATTAGAATATGTACATATGTATCACTGAATCATTCCTTAATTACATATCAAACTTGAAAGATAAACTGGAACACAAATTTCTCTTAGCTTGGTTATGCAAAATCTTGGTGAGTATTTTCAAAACATCTAATTACTATTTAGATTTTATCATGCATTTACTATCATGAAAATACTGATATTTTAAAACCAACGATTAGTATATTAGAAGATAGCATGGAAAATATTCTAATTATAAAAATAAGGTGCATAAGTACCTTTTAAACTACATAAATAAAAATGAAATTATTTTTATTACTATGACTGACAAATTATTTCAAATACACATACTCAAAGAGTACACTGCGTTACTGATAAGAAAGCTAACATTTTAATCTGCTGTATACAGATGCTATGCATTTGAAGTTTTCTTGTATTTCCTACATTTTGATGAATATGTTTTTACAAAACAAAATATCTGAACATTTTGCCCAAAGTTACATTCATTTTTCCTACCACAGGATGTGGTTCCTATATCAAGCAGGTAGTATACATGAATGTGAATAGTATACCAACACCTCTACTGAAAACAGAGAGCAGTCAAGAAGAATTAAAGTTTCCACAGGTCATACAAAATAATTTATAGTAATTTTTTTCCCCTGAGAGCAAAAAAGACAAGAAGGGTATTGAATAGGTGGACTCTTCTCTATCCTTTGACAGAATTGGATTCTAGCTCAATTAGATGCATAACTCTAACATTATATTTTGTCCTTTTTCTTGAAAACCCTTGGAAATGTTTTGGTATGAAAGGTTTGGCTCCAAGAATTTATGTTATTTTGTTGAGATAGCATTATTACAATAACTGAAACTGCTGTCCATGTCCTCAAGGAACCACTTTAGGAATTCTTTACAGAAACCTATAAAGATGATATTTTAATTTACAGGTTTTGATTTTTTCTATAGATTTCTCGTTGCACCAACAAAGAGAGGTCTTATGGCAACAATGCGATAGGGTAGGGCTAAGATTGGGGAGGAAGCGACTGTGGCCTTAATTAAAATGGGAAACCATGGAAAACCATCGTCAGAGCTACCGACAGTGGGGTTCGAACCCACCATCTCTTGAATGCAAGCTTACATCTATGCAACCCAAACTGCAAAGCCAAATTGCTCGGTAAAAAAATTTGTCTGTGAAAGTATGATTAAGGTAGAATAACTGAGAAATGGCTAATATACAATAATTACTTACAAATTATAATAAATTAATTAACGTAGCAGCCTCCGTGGCTCAGGTGGCAGCGCGCTGGCCTCTCACCGCTGGATACCATGGTTCAAATCCCAGTCATTCCATGTGAGATTTGTGCTGGACAAAGTGGAGTTGGGACAGGTTTTTCCCTGGGTACTTCAGTTTTCCCTGTCAATTTCATTCCAACAACACTCTCCATTAACATTTCATTTCATCTGTATAGGAAATATTCTATTCAAACATTCCAAAGATTCCATGCTATTTTCTACTTAATTTAGAAAATTTTAGTAATTCATTATGTGTTAAGATTTCTAGAGTCCATTTCCAGTTAAATTCGTTTTGAAAAGTTTGTTCCTCTTATAAGATATACTTAACCAAACTAAGAGAATCCTCACACTTATGCACACATACATGAAAACTTACTTTTTGTGTTGTTCATATGAAAAGTGAAGAAAATATACGCATATTGATGAGAAAACTTGAAAGACATACATAAAAGGCACAATAAATTTGACATCCATAATGGGTCGAGTTTAAATGAAAAGGCTTATGTGATAAAAGCAGTAACTATACTGCTTGTGTCTTGCAATAATGGGTATGTTTTTGGAATGCATTATCTTTTAAATTTGTTATAATTTGTCTGTTTAAAAAGCAAATGGAACTCTCCCAAGAAGTGTAATCAAAAATTTACTGCTCACATTGTATGATACCATCACCCAAAATTTGAACTGCCACTTCTTTGAGTAAGGTCTCAAAACAGACAAATGATTTACTACAGGCCCATAAGAATCCAAAGGCTTGTGATCAATTTAAGACTGATAGTTAAATTTCAAGAGATCACAAGTCTTCAACTATGCTAATGAAACAATCATTTCTGCCATGGGGAAGCAGAATACTATCTGATACGACATGGTGGTAATTTCAACACCTACCATTCATTACCCTTAACTGCTATTTGACATCAATGTTTCTTGATGCACGAGTTTGCTACACACACACACAGTTGTGTTATAGTTGTGCCCATTACTTAGTTAAGCTACACTTTACCCCAGTATTATACAGTAGTAACAACCCATTTGAATGAACAAGAATATTACACAATAGACGAATAATCTATGACAATGAAGATAGTACAATTTTAAAATTGTACCATGATGCAACACTTGTTTTATCACTGCCTATAATGTCATAATGGCTCTCATATACATGTACCTGAGGAAGGAAAGTAGTTATTAGTTAAAATAACACAGTAAAATAAGGTTTGTATAGGAATAAATAAAATAAATGTGATAGTTTGAAAAATATAAAATGTTCAATGTTTCATTTCCCTCTCACTTAGTCCACACTAGGTAAATCACAGTCTTGTGTCCCATAACACTCACGATATTTACATTGTGACTGTCTTAACGTTTTATCACAATTCACGTATGTTCAACTGTTCTTTCTAAATTCTGGTGTGCAAGATCAATCAGTTTCTCTTCACCTAGCCCACCAGAAAATTAATGCCGTTAATGTGTCAATAATAACACAAAAAACCAGTCACTTTTAGATAAGGCGCTCTTCAGGTGGTGGTTTCATCACATTATCCAGTTCCACTCGAGGATTGCAATACTCTTGTTGACTTGGACTATATGTGCCTCGTGTAGCACGTTTCTTGCGAGCCATGCTGATAAATACACTTAGGCCAATTATCAACACTATCAGCAGAATACCAATTATAGGGCCCACGATAATGATGACATCATTAAATGAAGAACCCAGATAGGCACCCTCCATAGGCTGAAAGAAGGAATTAAATTATTATTTAACACAATATACATTAATCACTGAAGATGATGGACAATGATGCTCAGTTAAAGAAGCAGTGATTTACTTTCCTAATAAACAGAGAGCAGTGCAGACAACATCCAACTGGATAATGCTTCTCGTATGTTTTTTTTTTTTTACCTGCCACAGGCCCAAGATACTGATGTAATAGAAACAACAACAACATAAAACACTTTTCCCTTTACAAAAAATCAAATGATCATAAATATGTCTCTCAGTCATGGCCATCCATCAACGGCTGCTAACTCCAGATGACCACCAGTCATGAAACATAACCTGCGTGGTTGCTAGATAACACTGTCTGCCCATCCATCCATACCTTACATCACAATCTGCATGGTTGCTAGGGTTACACTTCCACCACACTAACTTCCATCATGCTAACTTTTGTAATGCAAATTTTCAGGTTATCCCTAGGCATAAGACATATTTATGTCAAAAGGTGTGTTTGCTTATGAGCCCTTCCTATTGGAAGCCCTATTCAGGTAAAAAAGATGATGATGATGATGATGATGATGATGATGATGATGATGATGTGTAAAGGGGCTCAATATCTAGGACATTGGCCCTATAAAAGAAGAAGAGATAATCAAGAACTAATGCACTACTATGTGGTAAGAACTACTAATTTGTTAATTTTAATACAAATAATTCAAGTAATGATGATTTCCTATAAAGAAACCATTGTCAAAATGAACATCAAATTGAGCAAATAGAATTGCACTTACGTAACTTCGAAACTAAATTTGTGAGATGAAGATGTACTAGAACTGTGTTACCATAGTTAATTTCAGCAATTGGCAATTCAACAATTTTTTATTACTCATCGTAGCCTTCTTCCCAATTTACTGCACCTCATGTAGATAACCCAGTTTTACGGCTGGATAGCCTTCCTGACGCCAACCCTATATGGATAGATGCATTCACTATTGCGTGTTTCTGTGGTGGTTGGTAGTATGATGTGTTGTAAGTAAATAAATATATTTATTAAGACAAACACCCATAGCTAGAGGAATTAACCATAAGTAGTTAAAATCTCTGGCATGGCCAGGAATCAAACCTGGGGTCCTCTGAACCTATGCTGACCATTCAGCCAAGGTGACAGACAATAGACAATTTAATAAGTGAGTGATGTTTAATGCATAACATTTCTGTTCTATTCATATTCCTGGTTAATTCTGGCCTCAGCACCAGTGTTGCCAACTCAGCAGATTTTCCACCAAATTTGGCACATTTTAAAATGGAACAGCGGATAAATTTTCTATTTAGCAGACAGCGGATTTTTTGACGGATTTTCAAATTTGTTTCAGTGGTAACAATATCACCTTTCATCATCAAGAGGAAAAAGTAATATAGAACTTACTACGGCATAATAGTCTACTTATTCCCGTTGTACTGAACTTACGCTGCATACTACCACTCGTTTTCTAGACCAGCTCTGGCCGACAGCCTCAGTCAGAATTTGTTACAATCGTTACTGTACTCTTGATGAGCTGGGTAGTATCGTGTTTGATAACGTGTTTCTTTTGACATCAGGTTCTTTTTGGTGCGGTACGTCAATATGTCGAAAGAAAAGGTTAATAAGTAGTCAGATATTCCGTAAAGAGCGATTAAAAAACTAAACTTTAAAAGACTAGTTGGTTGAGCTTCTCAGTGATCCCAAATACGGACGGTGCATCTATTGGCAGTGCAATATAAATGCCAAATTGTTTCACATTATTTCTTTCCGGATTTATCAAAAACTGTAATGAAAGTGAAAATAACTTTCAAAACAGATCTGAAAATTTCTGTATGTGCTTTGCAGCTGTGAACTGCCAGCACATATTCTGAAAAAGAATAGTACCATGTGGCGTCATATGAGACCACAGGACCTCAACCCAGCACATCTGCTTCAGAGCATGTACGGCAGTGCGAGGAGGAGAAGATGATGAACTACTGTTCTGAAACTGGTGAGTTTTAAATAATCTCTTTCATTACGACAGCTGGTACATGCTATTCTTTTCAGTTTGAAAGTTAGCGAAATGTAGTGGATTTTCAACTAAAATTTAGTGGAAAAAATATTTATAGGTTGGCAACTTTGCTCAGCACGTGTCTCCTACTTTTTACCCCTTCAGTGCTTTACAATATCAACAGTAAATTGCCTTTCTAGTAAGACATACATTTTCTTCTTCTTCTTCTTCTTCTTCTTCTTCTTCTTCTTCTTCTTCTTCTTCTTCTTCTTCTTCTTCTTCTTCTTCTTCTCCTTCTTCTCCTTCTTCTTCTTCTTCTGCTCCTCCTCCTCCTCCTCCTCTTTGGCTGTATGTGTGCCCACAATGGACACTCCCAAGTATCACTTAGGGTCGGGTGTTCTGGTCCTTAGAGATTACTCCCTGCGGTTGAACGTTTCCGCCACTGGAATGCAGTTTCTGGCTGTATGCCATCAAGTTGCTCTCGGTTGCCTGCATCCTTTCCTTGGTTCCTCAATTGCAAGAGCTCTCTTAACCCTTTGCTCTCAAATATTTTCCTAGCCACGTCTCTCAACTTGTAATTATTTCAGTCAGTTTTTGCCATACTGAGATGTATTATGAAACACTTATTTACATATTTACAACTTTGTACAGCTTCAAAATGCAAAAATATTGTACACAAGGTTCAAAATGCAAAAATATTGTACACAAAGACATAATAAAGACCAGATAGCTTTTTCCACATTTTCATCAGAATTTCTGAAGGATGTGATACTTTTCGAAGCACAGTCCTGGGTGAAGTCCTGGTTGCTTTTTGCAGGTTTTGCGGAAGTGAACAGTTTCTCGCCTTCAGCCGGCAACTTTTCTATTGCTGAAAATGTTACAGTCCTTCATTATTCCTTGGGGAT
Organism: Anabrus simplex; assembly: GCF_040414725.1. Lineage (NCBI taxonomy): Eukaryota > Metazoa > Arthropoda > Insecta > Orthoptera > Tettigoniidae > Anabrus > Anabrus simplex. The sequence goes on from NC_090265.1 coordinate 1,559,404,891, forward strand.
GGGGATAAAGCAGATGCAGCTTGCCATTTAGTCACACTTCATAACCTACAGTAGATAGCCTGCCCCTTTTCCGGTTCTGAGTGTTCCGGATGTTGGGTTACTGGGTTCTTTCTGAACTTCAGATGCAACATTTTAGGATTGGATTACTTAGAAGGTAGCCATTCATGATGGATACCTTCAGAAGCCAGAAAGACATTTTCCACCACCACTTAACAGACTTACATGTAAAGGGGTACAGGCTCACATAGTGGTCAGAAACATCAACTCTCTCCATTTACTTATTATAACCATATATAACAACTAGTTTATGGACAACTTCCTCAACTCCTTTCCTTATTTCCCTTTTCACCACCTGAGTGGAATTTTCATACAATGTCAACAGCATGGCAATAATTCCCTTGTCCCTCCAAACTACACATGAAATATCTTTTCTCACTGCTACTATGTCATGCTGCTTCATTTTCTTCGTTGTTTTTTTTTTTTTTTTTTTCACCCAGTAAGGTAGGCCTTTCTTGCTGACCATTACAGTGCCTGTAATGTGGACTTTCAGTTTCAATAGTTCAGCTGCTAACTCATAACTAGTATAAAACTGGTCCGTAAAGATGTGAAAACCTGTTTCAATGGTAGCCTGCAAAATTTCTGTCACCAAATGGATGACAATCATAGTGGTAAAAGGTAAATTAGGCCTATAATAAGTGCTTGAGTTGTCACTGCACCATAGTAAGATTGCACTGCACACACATACCCAGTAATAGAGTCAGAAAGTACATAAATACGAAGACCCCACTTGGTTGGCTTTTGCTACTTGTAGCACTTGAAAACAATACGGCCTTTGAAATCTACAGTGCTTTCGTCCATACTGAGGTTTTGCCCTGGGATGAAAAATTCCCTGAATTTTTTATCCAAGTAAGACACTATGTTTTTCACTTTAGAGCTTCTTGATTGTGGTCCTACCTGGTCAGTCTGAGGGGAGGAGAGATGAAGATTCCAAAATATTTGTAGAAATATATCCCGAGATCACATCTTTATAAAATAACTGCTTATCTAACCAGTCCTCATTAAAATAGTGCTACATTTCTTCTACTGTTTTCTGAATTTTTAGTTTTGTGTGTTCATTAGTCTCATTCGTAATGGAGGTTAGTAGCTGGTATGTAAAAATTAATTGGCAGTACTGTAGTTCTGTGACAGGTCTATTACCTTGGCTTAAAAATCCACTTACTGACCTAAAAGGGAATTTAGGCAGGCCTACATCACCCGCAGTCCATGATCTCCAAGTAGTGTTGGAATTTTGTACACACCGGTGAGGTCCAGGTGGCGGCAGCACATTACCACCTCCCCCAACATCACACACATCGCTGTCACTCGGAATCACCTTCTGAAACATCACTTTCATCACTTGCCTTGAAAAGTTCATCACTTTCATGGTCACTGTCAGTAGATTCAGTCAAAATTGCCGCCAATATTTCATCCTCCGCCAAGCCAGGCGCCGCCATTTTCCCGCAATTGCTTTCCATTGAGCATATACATCACCAAGGAAACAAGAGTAATATTGTCATCGTATTCTAAAAGAAGCTGTAAATTCGTTCTCACAGTGCCCAGAAGATTGCAGCACTCATTGAATAATAAACAGAAGTCGTAATGTACTCCACAGAAAAGTTATGCAATACAAAACCAGGTTAAAGTCAAAGAAATATTAAAGTTTCATCTCCTTATTTAGTAGAATCCCAAAACAAAACCAATGAAATCTGGCTTAGAAACGAAATAAGAACTTTCTACAGGAAGAAGCCCCTCTTAAACTTACAACTATACAGACTACACTTATCAGTGTCTCAATATGTAGCCCCTATAGAATGGAATTCATTTCAATTACATGTAGATTACAAATTAAATATTATTCTAAATAAGATACAATTAACATTAGATAAAAACTTGCCTATTTAAAAGAAAATCAGCTACAGTCACCCAAAAGGTACGAAGAAAGATGTAAAAAGACTCCTCCTTTCAACAACACACCCGCCACAGTTAACTTTACGAGTACGATCTTTTCAGAAAAATAAATGGAATTCTTAAGTAAAGGGTTAAAACATAATTGGCCTAGTATACAAAAAGAAAACGATATCATCACCACCATAGCAGAGGTCGAGACGAATGTCTCTAAACTTCCTTTGGAATTACAAAACGATACTAGATACGAAATAAAAAATAAACTACCAACATTAACTGAGGGATTAAATAAAAATGCTAATCTCAACCACACTAAATTAATTAAAGACATAAAAAACAAAATAAAAGATAACAATATAATAATAACTAAAGCTGACAAGGGGGAAACTACAGTTATATTTGATAAAAAGGATTCTATTAAAAAACTTAAGATTTTTTCACGAACAAGACTTACACAATAGTTAATAAAGATACCACAACAAGAATCCAACGGAATTTAAAAACATTATTAAAGAATTCTACATTTTTACTGAATGTACAAGAACAGCAAAAACTAATCCTAATGAACCCTAATACTCCCACAGCAAGAGCTTTACCTAAATTACATAAGAAAGATATACCCATAAGTCCAATCATCGATTGCAGAAATAGTCCAACATATAAAACCACAACTTTCTCAAAAAACATTACATTATTAACAATAAATCCCCAATAAAAAATTCAGTAGATTTTTGTAATACTTAAAAAAATTTCACCTTATTACCCAACCACATTATGTGCTCTTTTGATATTACTAACATGTATTCTAACGTACCGGACAAAGAAACTGTACATATTTTTAAAAAATGTACGTGTTGAATAGGTGGAATTAAATAAACATTAATATTTCTTTGACTTTAATGTACAATTCAATACGGACCAAAATATGAGAATTATAACGTGTAATGTAAAAACAAAACCAGGTGTCGACCAGAGCTCGACACACGAGTGTTAGCGCTGAACGGTGGCTGTCAAAACATGAGCTGAAAGAGTTAACGGGATGATCTTCATCTCAACATTGCACATGTCCACACCAGCGCAACTGCCACTCTTCCAATTTCTCACTGATAGGGGCCATATTAAATGATCCTCGTATATGCTCACTGCGCACTCGGTCCAAGAGAGTGACACACACTAACCATCGAAGCATCCATATTTCCGTTACATGCATTTCCTGATCATGCTTCTTTTGCCTTGTCCAACACTCGGAACTGTAAGTGAGGGCAAGTCTGACAACAGTCTTGTATATCTTGTCTTTGAGCTTTTTACACATCCGCCTATCATGTAAGATGCCTGGCAGCAAACACCACTTGGTCCATCCAATGTTGATGCGATGTTTCACCAATTAGGTCGATGTCGTCTGCTTATAAAAGGGCCCATGGCAATTGTGTCATCAATTGTTCTGTGAGATAATTAATAACTATATTGAATAAGATTGGGCTCAAAGTTGAACCTTGATGAACACCAACTTCAACAGGGAAACTCTCAGAGATACCAGAACTAGACTTCACCTCTGTAGAGGGACGGACATACATGTCCTGGATCAGCCTCACATACTCCTCCGGAACATTTTGGTGTTGCAGTACAGTCCAAACGATTTCCTTAGGAATGAAGTCAAACACTTTCTCTAAATCAATCAAAACCATGTGGAGATCCTTATAAAGTGTACAATGTTTTTTCATCAATATTCAGAGTTTCAATCGCATCACTTGTGAAGCCGTACTGATTCCTATGGATGTTTATAATTTTCTTGATGTGACTGGCAATGACACGTTCTCAAAATTTTAGTGTGTGTGAGGCGAGTTTAATGCCTCTATAGCTCCCACATTCTCTAACATCTTCCTTCTGCTTGAAGAAAGGCATAAGGTAGCTTTGGTGAAATTGCTCTGGCAGGAGTGCACCAGCGAGGATCTTATTAAACGTCTTAGTAAGCCGTTCAATTCCTTCAGTACCCAGAACCTTCCACAGCTCAGATGGAATGTCATCAGGTTCTACCAATTTGCCATTCTTCACTTTTGACACACCTGTCTGAACTTCGACCATGGTGAACATAGGCACAGGGCCCTGCACGGGACATTGAGAAACCGCTATGTCCCTGGGGAATTCTTCATTTTGTGAAATATTCTTGCCAACAGTTTTTGATCTTGGTTTCTTTTGTAAGAAGGTTGCCTGTTTTGTCGTTGATATATTTTGTGGCAATGATATCTCTGGAATGCTTTCCACATGGGCAGCAATCTTATAGATTTGCCTTACACCTTCTGGAGTATGTAGGCCTTCATAGAATCCTTGAACAACCTCTTGTTTAGCTTTGGCCACAATCAATTTTGCAGATTTCTTAGCCGCCTTTTATCTCAACATGAGCTGCAACCCTTTTAGGCTGTTCGTGGACTTCCACCACTCTTTGAAAGCAACTTTCTTCTCCTTTAGTGCTTCCTGGACATCATCTTTCCATCACCACGTCTTCTTGTTGATCTTCAGTCTCCCTTTTGAGACTTCCAGATGTTATCTAGCTGTCATTGCGCAGTGACTTTGAAATCTTTTCCATTGGGAATCTGCACTGGTGCTGTCTTCAATATCCTGGGTAATGCAGACCTTGATGCCATCAATAAAAGGCCGAGATGTTTCAGTCTCTTCTAACTTAAACCATTTGGGCTTTAATACACATAAGTTTGGTACGAAGCGTAAAGGACGTCTGAGCTTTACCTCACCGACAAGAAGCCTATGCAGTATGCAAGAGGTTCTCTTGGTCAATGAATTGTTTCAGCAGGTCATAGCTGCAAAGGACATAGTCAATCCGTGTGCCAACAGTTTTGTCATTTGTTTGTCTTGTATGTGATAAGATGTTTGTCCTTCTAGAAAAAAGCATCGACTATTGCCAGATTATATGCCGAAGTAACTGACTGAATAATAACGTGGGTTTTTTTTCAATTTGCTTTATGTCGCACCGGCACAGATAGGTCTTATGGCAGTGATGGGATAGGAAAGGGCTAGGAGTGGGAAGGAAGGAACTGTGGCCTTAATTATGGTTCAGCCCCAGCATTTGCCTGGTAAGAAAATGGGAAACCACAGAAAACTATCTTCAGGGCTGCCAAAAGTTGGGTCTGAACTCACTATCTACCAAATGCAAGTTCAGGGGAGAGATTTCAGACACCTTTGAAATCAAGGCAGGAGTTAGGCAAGGAGATGAGATTATCACCTCTACTCTTCAACTGTGTTCTTGAAAAGGTCATCCAGGAGTGGTGCAAAGAATTGAATAATAAAGGAGTTCAAATCAGAGTCAGGCTGGGAAGCAAAGGCCAAAATTGTGATATTGATTGCCAAGCCTTTGCAGATAACCTTGTAATTTTTCCAATTCCTTAAATATAGCCATGGAACAGGTTTCTCAGCTTAAAACACAAACAGCAAAGGTAGGGCTCCAAATCTCTTTAGAGAAAACAAATATTTTAACTAATATCAAGCTGGCATCCAGAGAGCTCACAATGAGTCAATATAAAATGATACAAGTAGATAAGTTCAAATATCTGAGAGAACTGATAACACAAAACTTGTCAGAGAAAGAACCTTTACATTACGGATGAACAAAATGGAAATAGCGTACCATTTAACCAAAGGCATCTACAACAAAAGGTCCTTATCTTTCAATGCAGAGCTGAGGCATTACTGCAGTGTCATCCGTCCATAGGTCTTATATGCTTCAGAATGTCTTGCAATGAACAAAAAAGGCTTGATCAAGAAACTGGAGGCCAAAGAAAAGAAGATTTTGAGAAAGATCTTAGGTCCCGTCATAGACAATGGGGAGTACTGAAGATGGCATAACGACGAACTATATACCCATGTAGAGAAGATTACCAATACCATCCGGATGAGAAGAATGATCTTTTATGGGCATGCAACACGAATGCACTCAACAAGATGGACCAACCACATCATTACCTTCTTTCAGCAGAAGAAAACCAAAGGTGCTTGGTTCACTGAGGTGAATACAGACCTTGACAAAGTGGGAATCACACATAATGACATCCAGGAGCATGTCCGACTTAAGAAGAAACCTCACAAGTATTCCAGGGTTTCCAGGACAAGTCAAAATTAAAAACCGGAGAAACATGAACGCAGGAGAGGAAAGGACGACATCGAGAATGCCCGCGGAAGTATTGGGAAGATATCAAAGTCAGAAGTAGCCAGTTGAATGATGTGGTCCAAAGTTGGCCAATATGACATGAATGAATGAATGAATGAATGAATGAATGAATAATAACAACCAACTATCCACTTAGGTTTCTTTAAAATAAAAATGGACTACTTTAGCAAATGCTGGCGGCTTTACTTCTAGCCACTCCTATTTTTTCTGCCTTTCCTTTTTGTTTTTGAGCCGAGTGGCTTAAATAGTAGAGCACTGGCTTTGAGAGGCCAAGTTGGTTAGTTCCAATTCCTGCTCAGTCCAGTGGCATTTGAAGATGATCAAATATGTCAGCCTTGTGTCGGTACCTGATGAACTGACCATGAGCATCTGAGAGTTGGAGCTGCACGAACTCTCTCTTGTACTGCTGAGACCAGCATTAAGTGAAGTGGCACATAAAAGAATTCCTGCACCTCAGCATTTCCAAAACCCGTAAAAGTAGTTAGTGGGATATTAAACCAAAAGTATTATTGACATGATACTGTATAGGCTTTTGGGCTTGTGCTGTGTCAAGAAAAGAAGGTGAAATTCTTTACGTTTCACAGAGAACTGTGCTCTGCATCATCAGAAGAAAATCTTAAACAAAAAGAAGCCTTTCTCATGGACAGTCAAGATTTTCTTCTGATGACGCAGAGCACAGTTCTCTGCGAAACATAAAGAATTTCACCTTATTTTCTTGACACGGCATAAGCTCAAACGCCTATACAGTATCATGTCTATAAGTACGGGCCGTGAAAGCATCAATGGCAACAAAAGCATTATTACTATATTTTTATTTCAAATTTTCCATTTGATAATCATCAAGAAATGCTCATGACCAGGGGGCGGATTTCTATGACCTAAAAATGTATGAAATATGTATGCACTTATGACCTAAAAAACATAAAAATATGACCTATAAAATTCAAAATATGACTTAATGAATAGCATCTATGTTACATAGAAGCACTTTTATTACGATTGCTACAGGCTGCAATTAATTTAGAGTTTAAAAAATGTTTAATTCTTCGAAATCTTTAACCCAAAATCAACTAAAATGATGAATATTTCATGAACTCATTAAGGTTACACTGCATACTCCTAGGCAAGGACGGACTCTGTGGAAGACATAAACACCACAGTTAATTTTTCTGTTCAATATTCAATCAGTTTTAATTTATACATAAAACATATGTTATTTGAATGAAACTTTCATACCTGATCTATTCTCCATTATCAGAATTATTGTAATTTATGACCACATGCATCTTAAGATTGTTGAATGAGAATCCCCTCCTGTTGTCGCTGAGTATCATCTTGTAGCGAGAAAAACTTCTTTCGACATCACATGATGTAACGGGAGTGCACTTGAATAGAGTTAAATCACTTGGAGAAAATTCCTGGAAATCTGCAGATGAAGGGTTTCCACAAAGCATGTCACTTATTCCACGCAGGTACACAAGTCCGCTATTTTTTGCCAGTATATTTTCTAATTTTCTACACACCCTAGATGCTATTGTTCCTTTCACATGCTTTAATTCCTGTTCAATGCACTTTACAACATCCAGCGCATCACTTAGTTCTGCACCTGAAACTTCCAGTTGCGTGATTACTCCACATAAAGAATTAAAATTGGACTTTATGTAAGCCAGGTCCGCTTTTAATGTAGTGCTTGAAAATAAATCTTGAGTGGTATTTATGGAGGACGATTCTGCAGGATCAAAAGACTTCACGATCTTCTCCACGACATCTAAGTTGTAGCAATAGTACACTGCGGCATCAAGCCAAGTCCCCCATCGTGTTATAACTGGCTTGGGAGGTAGGGGTAGTGAAGGTGCTTCTTCTTGAAATTTCTGAACGTGAAGCGGAGCTTTGACAAACACTTTCTTACAGTTCGATATTAATTAATCAACTTCAGGGTAGCTGCTTCTAACTTCTTCAGCTGCCCTATGCAAGGCATGTGCAAGACATGTCACATGTATCATTTTTGGGTATAGCATTTTAAGTCCCTTGGCTGCCTTCACCATATACGGAGCAGCATCAGTTACAAACAGCAAAATGTGCTCCCTCTTTGCCCCGTTTGGCCACAACAGATTCATTGAATTGTCGAAGAGAACTGCAATGGTGGAATGGTTTGTCTTCTCTAGCACTTCACAGGTCAGGAGGAATGTATCTTCAGGCCGGTCTTCCTTCAGCGTGCCAACGATCACATTTGCTACATATCTTCCATCCACATCTGTGGTCTCATCTATTGAAACACATATCTTACTGTCTCCCACGTCACGCCTTATTATATCCAACATCTCTTCATAACAAGGTGTCAGATAGTCCTTCCTGAGAGTAGATTCGTTGGGAACAGGATACTTTGTATATTTTTCAAGAAACTGTCTGAAGCTTTGGCTGTTAAGTTTCTTTAAAGGAATATTAGAAGAAACCATCATCTTGCAGAGATCTTATCTTAGAAGTGAAGCTTCCACGGTGTGAAGAATTATTCAATTTAATTTCCGGGTTGAACCATGTTGTACTTGTCTGCACATCATGTACAGTTTGCCGACGTTTCAAATACATTGCAGTATTCTTTGTCAAGGTGACTGAAACACCCCTACTCGATCCAAAGTAATCAGTCTCCCAGGCAGATCTTGTGAAAATTGTGAACTCTGAGAACTTCATGTCGGGGTTTCGAATAGCAGACGTTGCCTATTTTCGAGTGCAGAATATCTAGTTACACAATTCTTATGTTTTACCGTATTACAGTGTTGTTGCACAGAGAAGCGTTTTTCGGCAGTAACTTTTACCACATACAATTTACAGAATAATATCACTCCACCCGTACTGAATATGTTTTCACCAAACTCGCGAACAAAACTTCGCAACTTTCCACAAATTGAGACTTTTGTTTTAGGTATATTGAAAGGAATTGAATGACTGAAGCTCCCTAATGACCAAGGTCATTCAGTGTGTTGAAGGTGGAAGAGGGAAGGGGAAGGGGAGAGATACGAACAATGACAAATAACTGCAGAATTACCTCTGCTTCCGTGTAAACAATTGCCCGGTTTCCAGGAATTGACCCAGCTAGCAAACAATAGTTCCTACCTGTTAGAAACATTCCATACACTACTTTATAATGGTTCTTCAGTAGTATATTCCAGTCTATCCTGAAAAATAATTTCTAGAGCTTATTCTGATTTTTATAATACAAAATTAAAATGAAAATGACCAAAATACGCCGTTATAATGATATTTGTTGAAAATATGCCAAAAAACTTAAGAAAGCCTAAATATGCATTTATATGTCCAATAAAACCTGTTTAATTTTGATTATCATGCTTGGAAACGTGTTGAAAATACAAGACTATAAGATATAATGTTGAGGGAAAAAATATGACTGGTCATAGAAATCTGCCCCCTACTCATGACAATGAAATCAACTTACCTCAGAACAGTTCTTCCCTCCAAAACCATCTGTGCATTTACAATCATAATCAGAACCACTTTTGCAGGAAGGTATGCAATCTGCACCATTCTCGCAAGGATTTCGCTAGAACAAGACAAAGGTTATTCAGAACAAGAATTATTTTTTTCACTGCATTACTTAAATTCACCATCAAATTAAGCATGCTGTTTTTCGCACAGGGATGAGAAGAATGTCATCAGCTCTTGTAAAGACGTACATGTCTCTCAAAATTAAAATGCCTTGGTAGCAGCAAGTACTTCATGTTACACCAACAAAACTTTGGAAAATAAAGAGAAAAACATCACTGAGTTAAAATTACTCTCACAAGAAGGAATTATCCTTGTATTATATCTTTTTATTCCAGTCAGCTTTAATGCAATATTTCAGGTTAAGTAGACATACGATATAATTGCCACCTAGTATCTGTGTTCAGATTAGAAGGACCCAGGTTTAAATTTGAACCGTGTATTGGTCTTTTTCTTAGCATGGAGAGGAAGTATGTACCCCTTCCACCCTCCCCCCCCCCCCAATCTACTTTTTATATTTTTAGAACAGCTAAGGAAATGTCTGACCTGAAAGGTATTTGCTTTACGTCGCACCGACACAGATAGGTCTTATGGCAACGATGGGATAGGAAAGACCTAGAAATGGGAAGGAAGCGGCTGTGGCATGAAAGCAAGTGACTAGGTCTTGGAAACTGGCATCAATAACATATCATTCATACTGACCATGTGGCTCCCAGTTCTGAGCCAAGGAAGATGCCTGCCTGTCAGTTGGCTGAATAAGGTTTTTTGATTTAAGAAGTAATGTCAAACGTCCATTTCTCAAATTTCCAGTATTTCAAAGTAACTTCAATTTTCTGGCTGACCGTCCTATTCTTCACGTGTATTTATTTCTGCATTACCCAAAAGACCGTCCTATTTTTCAGTGTATTTATTTCTGCATTACCCAAAATTCTATTACACAAATTTCTCGATTTCTTGAAACAAAAGTTTTCTTTCTAGAAGCAGACTCAAATTTTGTACAACATTAACTGTGAAGTACAGTATTTATGGTTTGTGTGTTACTGTTCCTTAACGTACTACAGCACATCTTCCCAGCCGACCTCAGTATGTTTACATGGTGGCTTATCTGTTCACCCCTGGTGAAATGACTATAGGTAAGGTCAGGATTTATAGGCACTAGAACAGTTATAATAGGTAGGTATATAGGCATTAATTATAGCCAAAATAAACATGCAAATAGGCACCATTATGTAAAATAGGCAACCAAGTAGGCATGAAGAAAATACGTATAATTAATATCCCCAATGCACTGATGTATCCCTCTGACGGCGGGTTGATGCACGTATCAATGCTAAAGGAGGGCATTTTGAACATTTCATGTGATATGCTGGTATGTTCTGTTCCTGTGTATTTCTCGTGATTATTGAACAATGTAAAGTTGTAGGAAATGAGTTCTAACATGGAAATAAAGAATTTCCAGACCCATGTTCATATAATTTTTCTTCTTCAACGTGTCCACCATTGGCAGCCCTGCAGAAGGTTTTCTGTGGTTTCCCATTTTCCCTAGGACTGTACCTTAATTAAGGCCATGGCCGCTACCTTCTCAATCCCCGCCCCACATTTGATGTGTTGGTGTGACATTAAACATGTAGTAAAAAAAATCTTCCATGCGTGCAGATGTGTCCTTATTGTTACACTCTGTATAGCACTGCAAAGAGAACAAATGGCCACAATACATAAATTAATAGGTCTATAAATGCTACAATGAAATGCAATTGTAGTCCTCAATCACAGAAAGATAAAAGGAAAAAATGAACTTGAGACTTCCCAGAATTCTCCTTGTTAGGGAGGTAAACAGATGTTAAAAAATGAGAAAAATAATTCTGTTGACCACTCCAGCTAGAATAAACTGGTTTCCTTAAATGACTGTCAAAAGGCATTAAATAGGCAATTATACTCCAAATAGGCACGAACCCTCGAAATAGGCATTTATAGGCACAATAAAACCAACTAATTCTTGCTAAAAAGAGGCTAAAATGGATTTATATGTTAAAAGCCTAAGTTTTAATCCATAGGAATAAACCAGGCAAATAGGCAAAATCACATCCCTAACCATAAGCATCTGAGAGTTTGAGATGCATGAATCCTCTCTTGTACCATCAGACCAGGCATAAAGTGCAGTGGCTATTCTTTGATCCTACATACAGAGTAAGTCAAATGTAAATGTTTAGTGTTTTCACAGCAATAACTATTGTTGAAAACTATGTGGAAGAAAAGAACCTTAAGAGTAAAAAATAGAAGAAACTAACCGATTACTCGCAAGGTGTTAATGGAGGTATGTTTCATGTTACTGCTCTTAATATTCTATTACTGCACTGTTTGAAAAAATTATAGGTAATAATAATAATAATAATAATAATAATAATAATAATAATAATAATAATAATAATAATAATAATAATAATAATAATCAGCCGATTCCTGTATTTCTATATTTGTACTTCATGTCTTCAGCGTACTTTGTACTTTGCACATTCGACATTTTTCAGCATTTCAGGGCTGTTCAATTTTTTAGCTTGTAGAAAGAAAAAAATCTGTCGATAAATATTTAGTTTTAATTACATTTCTGTTACTTCAGTTAACTAATTGTGATTAGGATACGTCTAAGTGCAGTTTAGAATTGTAGTGTAGTTATTTTATTACAAAATATCTTGCTTGCTTTATTGTTGTGTAATACTTGTGTAGTCTGTTTGATATTTCAACACTTAAAGGCAGTTTTCATTACTATAACTAACTCACTCACTCACTCACTCACTCAATACTGTGTATGTATTTAGTTTTTTTTTCTATTTGCTTTACGTCGCACCGACACAGATAGGTCTTATGGTGATGATGGGATAAGGAAGGCCTAGGAGTGGGAATGAAGTGGCCGTGGCCTTAATTAAGACACAGCCCCAGCATTTGCCTGGTGTGAAAATGAGAAACCAAGGAAAACCATCCTCAGGGCTGCCGACAGTGGGATTCAAACCCACTATCTCCCAGATGCAAGCTCAAAGCTGCGCGAATCTAACCGCATGGCCAACTCGTCCGGTGTTGATAGTTTGAATACAGCGGTCCATTGCCTGACGAATCTCTGGAACAGTTCTGAAGTGAATGCCACAAAGTGGTTCCTTCATCTTAGGAATCAAGTCAAAGTCACAAGCCTGGGCAGTATGGTGGATGATACAGCAATTCCCAGCCCCATCAACCGAACAAATCAGCCACAGCTTGCGCTGTATGCAACCGAGCGTTGTCATGCAAAATGATGGGTGGGTTCTGCAGAAAGTGTCGCCGTTTCCTTCTCAAAGGTGGTTGCAGGTTGTGTTCCAAAAATGAACAATAATACTGCACATTGATGGTCTGCTGTGGAGGAACGTAATGTGTTAGGATAAAACCATCACAGTCATGCATGAGAAAACCATAACTTTCACACTGCTGGGGTTCTGACAAACTTTTGATCATCATGGTGACCCATAATTACACCACTTGTTTAATTGGTGTTTCAGTTGTGGCTTGTACGATTTGGCCCATGTCTCATCCAGTGTAATGATACAGCGTCATATCGTAACCATTTCTACATTTCGATCAAATCACGTGGAATCCATCGTGATGCACTTATGCTCATGCCCAGGTGTTCCTTCAAAATATGAAGCACAGTTGTATGCGCTAATCCAGTGTCTCGGGCCAGCTCACAAATCGTATGGCATCGATTATTATCCAGTAATTTGATAAATTAAAATTAAATACTTATTCCACTTTATCGATACTATATATTTATTGCCTTAAGCAATTTCTTCAGTTAGTGGTACATGTTTAGTTTTTATACAAACATCATCAGCTATGTAACATAATGGAACACCACAAGTCACTCATTTTAAGGATTTATTCAAGAGATTCTCAACAACACACTGTAGCAAGAAAATATGTATAACACTTTGATTTGTAGTAATTAAGGAACATACGTTTTTACAAAGAACTTTTTGATGATCATTATGACAAACTGTTACAGTTTTTATTAAAAGGCATTTAAAGTCAGTAGATAGTAACACGATTAATTCTCCCACAACCAACCAACCCCCTTCCTGCCTGCCCCCATCTCTTTAGCTCATTACATCATTACCTTAATAACCAATATTTTTTTCATTTTTTATGCATGTTTTTACACAATTTTAGGAAAGCTATACTGTGCCAATGTATTGTAAGGCAATGCAGATTCCCGCAAGCCTCTTGAAGGCCATGATGACACTTTAAAAAGAAAATTTAATATGTCCTCCTATTCAATACATACACATCACCACCATTAGATGGAGTAATAATAGTCAAACATGTCAAACGAGAGGCAAGATGTCCTATTCTGATGACCTCCATTTTTATCAAAGAAGTCTCCAAAGAACTTTTATTTGTGCTTATTGTCATAATGTTTTCTTTTCAGTTCTTTATTTATACAGCTGAAGAGGACCACTAAGTGGTCGAAACATGTCCTGTAAGTTTTAATTTTATTCAATTTTGCCTGAGGCAATAATAAAGTATCGATTAGGTGGTTATTTATACTTACTTCTTTTAGATAAACAGCAGGCGTATTTTAATAATATCAATGCTGCTGAAGCTCTACTTCAAGCAGAGTTGAAAAGCACAGAATTGACTGTATGGTTCAATTTACCGTATAATCCCGAATACCACCCGCCACCGAATAAGACCCGCACCCTAAATTTGAGACGGCAAAATATGGAAAAAAATAAAAATCAAATAACTTCCATACCTATTTAATTTTCTTCAAATATACCACAAATATAAATTCTAACAGCTTACAATTAATAAAATAATCACAAAAATCATAAATAAAATCAGTCCAATACTCAGATCATTCAGAATTCCCCGCTGTCATCTGAAGTTTCATCATAGGAACTTTCGTTGCTGGCATCTTTCCACAAATAGTCGTCCTCACTACCATCCACTGAATTTGAAATTCCACATTTCTCAAAGCTTTTGGACAATAGATCGTCAGAAATGAGCCCCATACAGTCTTGATCCAGCTGCATATTAGTTCCACTTCAGGCCTCTTCACTCGTCCGGTTGGTGTTAATGCGTGATCACCATCATACATCCATTCAGTGTACAACTGTTTCATTGCAGTTTTGAAAGGCTGGTTCATGCACACATGCAACGGCTGCAGAATAGAAGTGAGTCCTCCGAGAATTATCGCAAGATCAGTTTTTCCTTTCTTCATCATATCTTTTACGGCGTCAGTTGCATGTCCTCGGTAACAGTCCAACACAAGCATGCTTTGTTTTTTTAGCAAAGCTCCCAGGCGACATTGCCAAGCGCACTTAACCCAGTCCTCCACTAACGCACTGTCCATCCAGCAGGACTCATGTGTTCTAACAATAACACCGGACGGCAAGTTTCCTTTCGGAAGTGTTTTCCTTTTCAGAACCACATATGGAGGGAGTTTGGTTCCATCCGCTAATACACACATTACCGTGCATTGTTTCTTTTGTTACCACCTGTTCTGATGGTTACACTTTTAGAACCCTTCGTATCCACTGTATTCTCCAATGGCATTTCAAAATAGACAGGCGTCTGGTCAGCATTCCGAATTTGCAACAGCAAATAAGAATTTGCTTCCTCAAATGAATAATGTGACGCTGAAAGGCCGTTAATTTTCTTCATATGCCTCAGGGAGACGTAATGAAATAGACGTACGTCTCCAAATGCACAATCTCTTTCTCCGATAAAAGTTTTGGATCCATCCGCGGCTTGCAATAAAACCCTGTGCTTTGAGTTCTTTTGAGATCTCTAGTGCTTTTAATTGACACATTTCACTAGAAACACCATATCCTAGCTCACGTTTTTCTATCACAAATTTGTGTAGTCGTTCTTCAATTTCCGGAAACATTGCACTCCGCCCGCGGAACGCTCTGCGATCGCCGTTACTTTTTAGAAGGTTTTCCTTCTTCTTCTGTCAATCACGAATACACGATTCATCAATATTGTACTTTCTGCCAACGGCACGATTTCCGTATATTTCAGCTTTGCTTACAACTTTAAGTTTCTCACGTACACTAAATGACCACAGACGCCATTATGGATCCATCGCTTACTATCGAGACAGCACTTTCACGGGACAGATACAGAACTCGAATGTGAGCAAGGTAGACTTCCGTAACTAACAGTCTCAACTCTCGCAAAGTACGATATCCCGTGGTATCAGCTATTCGTGCACCCAGCATGCCAGCAACACTTGTGAAAAAAATGACGATCGGGCATCCCTAGCAGTGGCTTTCATATTTACAGCATATTTACCCATATTCTTTGATTTACCATATTTCATTACCTTACATTTCGCGTTTACATGCCACTGTAACCGTATTGAGAAAAAAATCGATCCTGTTTTCTAGAATGCAACTAAAACACAATAAGACCTAAATGCCTATTTACATGTGGTATATTGAGTACAGTAACTGTATTCAAATCTATTTCAATACTCCATGTAAACGAAGTAAATATTTACAAGAATGAATGGCGTGAATACGACCCACACCCAAGATTTAGAACAAATATTTTGGGAAAAATAGTGCGGGTGGTATTCGGGATTATACGGTAAATAAGAATCCAGCAACAACACCAGTTTGTTATGTTTAAGAAAGTAACAAATGAGACTGGATAAAAGAATAAGTGAAGAAAAATAATTGTTGGAGTGTTTAATGTTTCCCCAGTGGAATCTGAAAAATATCATCTATGCTTGCTATTACATCATGTAGTACGTACCACTTGTTTTGAAGGTATAAGGACATTAAAAAATGTGTGCTATTCTACATTCAAGAAAGCAGCAATGGAACGAAATGCAGGACAATACTTAATAGCATTATTGTCTACTCAAAGCATCAGTTATCCAGGACATCAGTACGATGAGAAAATTACAGTCGAAACTGGTTAAGATGTCCCTCTCTAGCGCGTTTCCCTGGTTATTACATTATTATTCCAATGTCCCAGTCCATGTCCTATTAAATACACGTTAAAGAAACCTGAATAGCACATTTACATCATTCTTTAGTAACACTCGTAATATTCCCACCATAAGAAATTTAAATTAGTATTCCCAGCCACATTGCGCGCATGATGCACCAGCGGCGACTGGCCTGGATGAGGATTTGATGGAGAACTCAATTTCACGGCCCTAGCGAATCGGCCTACAGCTGCAGGGAGCATCAGTCTCAAGCCAGTCTTTGATGTGGGCATGTGTTCATTTGGACCATGCAACAGTAGCTCGTGTGACGTGTTGGTGCTTAATTTTACGATCGTAAGTGCATTGTGTAACAACATTCGTAAATTAGGCCTACTGTACGTATGTATACAGCTGGGATGTTGGTTCTTAATTTATGTCCTATTAAATACATGCTAAAGAAACCTGGATAGCACATTTACGTTACTCTTTAGTACATTCGTAATATTCCCACCATAAGAAACTTAAATTAGCATTCCCGGCCACGTGTGTGCACGATGCACCAGTGACGACTGGCCTGGGTGAGGATTTTGTAGAGAACTTAATTTCAAGGCCTTAGCGTGTCGGCCTACAGCTGCAGGAAGTGTCAGTCACGAATGAAGAGGTGTTTTAGGAGACACAAAAAAAAAATTAAAAAATGGCAAGATCATCAAATAGGCCATATACTTAGACATGATGGGTTACTGAAGAAAATATTCCATAGAGGGAAAAAATTATAGATGATGATCAAGATTAGAGTACATGACGAAAATATTAGATGACATGAGATGATGTGATTCCTACTACAAACTGAAAAAGAAAGCACAGAAACATGAAGAATGGACAGCTGCTGCCAACCAGCCTCACAGCTGATGATTGGAGAGAGAGAGAGAGACAGAAGTAAACTGTGTAACAACATACATAAATTAGGCCTATTGTACTTATGTACAGTGGTTTACAGAACATTCAGTTATGGAGAAGAAGAAAGCTAGAAAGTTTACAAATGATGAAAAATTAAAGTTTATTGAGAAAGCAGATGCTAATCCATACATGACAAGTGTGCAAATCGCCCAGATGTTGGACATTCCTACGATAACTTTTTAAACATAATTTTAATCGATGTGTCTAGTTCTCTAAGAAAGTTTTCTCTTGATGTTTTGCTATGCTGGTGTTCTTAAAATGTATTTTCTAATTATTTATTTCATTAATTATAATTGTAAACACTTGTTTCTTTGTTTTATTCATAATTATTTTTGTATTCAAACCTAACCTTAAGTTTAATAACATAATTGTTTTTCATTTTTACCATGTTCCCTCTTTAGGACATTTTTTTCTTTCGGTCCCCATTAAAACATCCTAACCAGTTTTGGCAGTACATAGTTTGTTTTTTTTTTCTTTCAATTTTCGGGTTGCCAGTTATCAGTGACTCACCATGCACTGAAAGGAATGAATCTTCTATGCTTCCAGATACAGATTATGACTCAATTTATCCAGAAAGCAAATGATGAACAAAGATTTATCATTAATGAAATTATTCATGCTACACAAAAAAACAATATGAATATAAGTAATGCGTATTTTACAGATGAAATGAAATGGCGTATAGCTTTTCGTGACGGGAAATCTCAGGCTGGGTTCGGCTCGCCAGGTGCAGGTCTTTTGATTTGACACACGTAGGTGACCTGCATGTCGTGATGAGGACGAAATGATGATGATGACAACACATAAACCCAGCCTATGCGCCAGGGAAATTAACCAATGATGGTTAAAATTCTCGACCCCGCCGGGAATCGAACCCGGGACCCCTGTGACCAAAGGCCAGCACGCTAATCATTTAGCCATGGAGCTGGACATATTTTACAGATAATACTAGGAAGACATTCGTGTACCAATGGCTCATATAAAAATGCACTGATTTGGGTTTGGATTTAAGTTGCCGCCAAAATTAGGTATACAAAGCTTCCATTTCATATTTAAAAATTAACAGTAATGCAGCAGATAATATCAGATCAACAAGACTGATTTTACGGGATGAGGCACCAATGGCCAATGTGCATTAACAGACTTTTGAAAGAGATCGTAGGTAATTCCATCTCTTTTGGAAGGAAACAAGTTGTTCTAGATGGAGATTTTAGACAGGCTTTGCCTGTTGTTCTGTATGCTTTCAAACAAGCTGTGATTCAGAACTGTACTAAATTTTCTCTTTTCTCCTCTTTGGTCACAATTTTGTCTGTTTAAAAATATGTGAGCAAGACCAGAAGAATTAGACTTTGCTGATTTTTGCTGAAAATTTGTAATGGAGATTTTCCTTCAGTGAATAATGAATCAACAGGGCAATCTTTTATTGATTTATTGCCCTTTATAATTGTGAAGAGAAGTAAGCTTGAGTATCAACATACATACTAGCAGTGAATATTTAGTGAGCTCATACTACAAATCCTAGAAGACCAATTGTTATTATAGCGTAAATTATAAGAAGTGTAGCAAAAACTTCCTTCTTTCCACTTTCTTGACAAATAACGTGTGATACTATACAGAACCCTGGAAGGATGAGTTATGATATAGATGTTGATTCCCATAGGGAACCTGAAATATTTGTCCCGAATGAGTACATTTATAATACCAATATAAATGGTCCATAACTGGACATTATAATTTTTCCAGCTAACTCATTCCTGGTTGCCAGCATTTCACCCCAGTGGGAATCGACATCTATATCATCTGATGGCCAGGGAGACATCAATTTTCAGTAATGAGACAAAGTCTCTCTGAGTGCATTGGCACTGCCGGTGGCTCCAAGTAGCCTACGCATTGGCCTCCTCAGCATGCACTAGCCATACGTCTTGGTAGGTGTGCTGTTTACCAACTCAGTGTTCTCCCTAGGACCTTTCTAATAGGCGCACAGCCCTGCCATTTTTAGAGACCACCCGGCTAATATAACCTAGATATGTGCTAAATTCATAATATTAATAGGTACATATTTGAGTCATTGTGTGTTCGAAATTAACATGTAAATACTGTAAAACTGATAATTTAAATTATAAATAATTATTATTAGCATAATTGCATGAATTGCATCGGAGATCAAATGTTTAGCTTGACCACTACGTAGTCGCAAACGGGCGTCTGGATTAGTGTGGATTCGCATGCGAGCCATCTATTCCGCATGACGTCACAAACACGTATGGCAGTCTACATGTCCACAGCAACTGAGTGGTAGGCCTAAGTCCGCTGTTACATGATTTGGAAGGAGCAATAGAACACGAGAAGTTCAAAATACTCTGTTATGTCTTGTTCATGATAATAACACTAAAATAGTTCAATTTTGCAGTTAATGTTTATCTGCCTGATATTTTTGTTAATGCCCTGAGTGAAACGAAGTGAAATTCTTTTTATATTGAAGTTTTACGTAGTATTCCCCGCCCGGCCACCCATTCGTGCCACCCGGCTGACAAAAATTTCTGGGGAGAACACTGCAACTAATGAGCCCAACTTAGCACACTGGGATGACTTATGTGGAAAATTTATAATGTCCAATAATGTACCATTTATATTGGTATTAGGATGAGTTATTGTATCTCATCACAAGTAAAACAAATATTGATTATCTTGACCTTAAATAACAAAGTTTTTTGTAACTTAAATGCTTCATGAGGACCTCTAAATGGAACAAGATTAATTCTATGAAAAATGTATAACAACTGTTTGGATCATGAAAGCATTATGTGATTAAGTGTTGGATAGAGAGTTTTGATTCTTAGAATTGATTTAACGCTACCTGACACTTACCTTTCCATTTAATTTCAAGAGATGCCAGTTTCCTATTCGCCTCGTATTCAGTATTATGATTAATAAAGCTCATGGATAGAATTTAGACAGTGTTTATGTTTATTTACCCCAGCCTATATTTAGCCATTGCCAGATGTATATAGCAAGTATGACCATTTTGGGAGTTTAAAAATTACGAATGGTGTCAGTGAACCATAGGGCAATAAATGGACAATAAATGTAGTGTTTAAAAAGGTACTCTTAACAAAGCTACATAAGATGACTACCACAGCAGTATGGAAAATTCTAAATTCCCATGGAGGGAATTAGATATTTTTCACCAATAGAGCATGTCAAAAACATATCAGATGTAAGGCTTTTCAGGCATTTGCTCTATTAACCAGCGTTTCGTCTTAGGTTTGACACTAGACTCGTCAGAGTGGGATGTGTCAGACCCTACCCACTGATGCTGGGTGTATGCAGGTGAGCTTATCAGAAGCCTATTTATGAGGCACAGTCTGATAACTGCATACGGGAGATAAATCTCCACAATGGAATGATTGCCCGCCTAGCAATTCCGAATGGAAAATTCTAAATTCCCATGTGATATGTTTTTGACATGCTCTATTGGTGGAAAATATCTAATTCCCTCCAATACAATTAAACATCTATTTGTAAATAATTACAACATGCCATATATATGTTTATAACAGTTACTCTCAAAATGTTCAAATATAATCCACTTACCTCATGACAAGGATTTGAAATATTACAGTTTTTGCCACAGAATCCATTGCTACACTTGCAGTAATAACTTCCTTCTTTATTCACACATTCACCATCTATGCATGGTTGTTCATCTTTTTTGCATTCATCAATATCAGTTTCGCAGTTGACCCCCTCATATCCTAGAAAATAAACAAGATTCACATGGGTAATTTGATGTGATTTATCTTTCTGAAGTGAGATTACCTCCTTTAATAATTTCAATGTCAGTACGAAACAATCAAGAACAGTTGTGTACAGAATAAACAGATGGAGATGGATGATGTAGATTTAAAAGACACAAATATATTGACAGAAAGGAACAAAAGTTCAAAGTGAGGCCATCATAATCATCACCACTACCACCACTACCACCAACTGTGGATCCTTCCAGCAAGCTGGGTAAGAGTGAGATGAGGGTAGTAAATTTATTGTGGAGCACCATTTTTATCCTTCTAATGACTATTATTTTACAGAATATGCTTACAGTCTTGTAGCATTATATTCTTCCTCTACCCACAAACTCTACCTCACATAACAGTGTGGACTCAGTCCAGAATGCATCCTTACTTTTTATTCTCTGTAACTAATGGAGAAATAATATTGAAATATTCCTTTCTTTGTTTCATTCCAATGTACGATGCATGTGTATTTCAAGTTCACGTAGATATTTGTTCTTCCTCTGTATTTCATCTCATGCTATGAGATGTGCCCTCAAATGACAATCATTGAACACTGTAAAGTTCGAGGTCTGTATTTAGCTTTCCTTCACATCCCCTAAACATAATACGTCAAACTCACTGATTCACTGTTAACAATGTAGCCTTGAATTTATATCAAAATGATGACTTATTTCACAATCACAATAACTGTTAATACCATGGCAAAACTTTTATTAGAATATAATCGAATAGATTTATTTATCATCAACAGGTTATTTTCCCAATTAAAGATGATTCAATAAAACATAATATACAACAAATACACCTTAAATAAATAACACTAATAACACCAAGTTCAAACTAAATCTAGAGACCTTTATATATGCATATTTACAAAATAAATAAATGAATAAATAAATAAATAAATAAATAAATAAATAAATAAATAAATAAATAAATAAATAAATAAATAAATAAATAAATAAATAAATAAATAAATACCCTTAAATAATTGACATTATTAAACTACATCTAGTAACATTTACATATTTACATATCTTACAGACAGGGCCTTACATTCATGAGGTCATTAGAGCACGTCTGATTTTAGACAGGGGTGAGTAAAAAAGGTCCACTGATTCACCCACCTCATTCAGTGATGTTTAGTGCCCTCACAAGCCATGAGTTAGCCCGAGCCACAGTTCTCACTTTAGGCAGATGAAAAATATACCTTTGTCCAGTATTGCAATGAGGAACATGTAATGGAATCGGTAATCTATTTGTCAGACACTTATAAGGAAAGAGGGCAGAAGACTCGTAATTGGACGAAGAGAGAGAAATACCCAAACCCTTGTAGCTGATCCATTTCATGAACCTTATTTGAACTCTTTCCAAGTTTTGTATTAAATACTGCTGAGAAGGTAGCCACACCTCGCAACAGTATTCTAACGATGGCCTGATTAAAGTGCAAAAGAAAGTTATTAGAGTTCTAGGAGAAAAAATTTGGCACAGTTTCTTTTCAGAAAGCCAAGTAATTCAAACCCTTTCCTAGAAATCTTGTCTAAATGTTTCTCGAAGGAAAGACCATAGCAGTTTGAAAGTGTCACACCAGGACCATTTATTTCATTCACACAAGCTATTTGGAAATTGCATAAATGGTAAGGGTAACTTACTGGTTCCAACTTACTTGAAAATGTAACTGCGTTGTATTTTGAAGTATTCAAACCAAGCAGTCACTTTTTACACCAGTTACTTGGGAGGTTTAAGTCAGATCTTTAGATTGTCAGCATAGAGAAGGCAATTACTGTGTTGTATAACTGATTTTACATCATTTATGAATATGACAAAGAAAAGAGGGCCCAGTAAAGAGCCTTTGGAGACACCTAAAGTAGGGTGGTACGGCTTTGACATAATACCATCAGCTTATCCTTCGCAAACCCTATTAGTGAGATAGCTTCTAATCCACTCCAAAGCACTTCGTCCTGTCCCATATGCTGACAATTTGATGAGTAGAGCATCATGTTGAACTGAATCAAAGGCTTTGGAGAAGTCCGTGTAAACAACATCCACTTGTTGCCTCAGTATTTGAAATTCCCCTTTATCATTCAGTCCTTAGCATAAACTAAAGATTTTTATATTAATAATATCATTGAAACTTAAAAGATAAAGAAATTAGAGTGAAAGCCATTTTATTTTCAGTTTTGACACTTTAATATATATCTTTGAATTTTCTCAGCATGTCAGAACTAATGCAAGATTAATAAAACCAGAAAATATCTGAAAACAAAAACATTTATGCCGGATTCTCCAAATTGATAACAGCGGGCTCAAGACTGAAAAAGGATGGAAGAGGATTGCGAGATCGGCACGGGAACTTCACGTCCCTCAGAAGCCTACGCAGTGAGTGAGTGAGTGTATATCTGAACATTTAATTAATTACAAAATGACATGTGTTTTTCTTGAAAGAACATCATCAGATTTTATCAAAACACACTTGTTATTTCTTTTTTTTTTTTTTTTTTTTTTTTTTTTAGAATGAATATTATGAACAAGTGGTAAAACCTTTAAAATTCCATGCACAATGGCTTAATAAGTAAATACATTTGAATTTATCTCAATGAAGGACTCCTCTTCTCTCAGCTGTCCAGGCTGGACTGCCTCTATGAAATCTGGTGTCACACCAACTGGTCAGACTACCAGTAGCAAAAACAAATAGACTGAAATTGCATTTCCACAAAAACCAGTGACATCACAGTAACATGACGTAATGGAAAATTACCAGTAGAGCTGTTGTGATGCCAGGGTTCGTGGAGGCAATCCACCCTGGACAGCTGCAGTATTCAAAAGGAAGTTTATAGATGTGTGTGAATGTTGAGGTTATTTTGATTGGCCATTTTTTGCAATGTGTATTTCAATTACCTCTTTAATATTTAATGATTTTCTATTATTTTCAAAGTGCAATATTTTAAATCTGTGCTGATGTCTGAGAGTGGTGGGAGTTGTTGGTTTTGTAACTTTCTTTTTTAACCTGGTGTGGAAATTATATTTTGTTTGGCCAACCCATTTGGCATTACAAATTGTTCCTGGCATTGAGTTCATGAACTCATGATTTGGAAAAAATGGTCTTTTTTTAAATTCAGGTTGTATTTGCTAATGTGTTGTTTGTTCTGAATGCTATTTTCAAACCTTGCTTTTTGAGTATGTTAGCTACTTGTATGTGTTTTTGTTGTAGGTTTGTTTACACTTTTTCTTTGTTTTCTTAATAAACTGCCTACTGTGTTGAGTGGATGGTTGCTTTCTCACATGATTTGTTTTATTATTTGTATTTCATTGTTAAAATATATTGGTATGGTTACTGCTCTGTGTATCACTGTATTCAGTCCTGCTAATTTGTGTGAGTTCAGGTGAACGGATTCATTATCTGTCGTGAAGTTCACACACAATACGCAATGAAACCAATCATCCGAATACACACAAATTAGCAGGACTGAACACAATGATACACAGAGCAATAACCATACCAATAGATTTTAACAATGAAATATAAATAATAAAACAAATCTCAGAAGAAAATAACCATCCACCGAACACAGTAGACCATTTATTAAGAAAACAAAGAAAAGCATAAATAAACCTCCACCCAAGAACATAGTTCTCAATCCTGTGAATGAAAGCATGTACAAAAGAGCTAATGTATTTTAAAAAAATAAGGTTTTAAAATAGCATTCAGAACAAATAATACATTACAGAAACACATCAGCAACTATAACCTAAATATAAAAAACCATTTCTCCAGATCAGGAGCACATGAACTAAAATGCCAAGAACAATTTGTAACGCGACAGTGTGCCGGTCAAACAAAAACTTAATTCTGATACCAGGTACAAAGAACACAATTAAACACGATTTTTTAAAAAATTACATATTGAAAATAATGGAAAATCTTTAAATAAAAGGAGGGACTTGAAATACACACTGCAGAAAAAGCCGATGGTTGCCTAGTTGTACTTCTCTTAAAACCATAAATACCACCACCACCAACCGATAACCTCGACAATACACCTGACGAATTCCTTGCTATTCAGTCTACTAAATTAAGTCACACATCTGTGAAGCACAACATTTCAGTCTTCATTTCTAACGAGTTAACACCTGCTATCTGCCACGTCATTTACGCATTATCCTCTTTCATTTTGAATTTTCTTTAGAAAAAAAGCAACCGACTCTGACATTGCCTTTGAATGTTACAAACTTCATTCATAACTGAAACTCATGTCTTAAATTTCCGAGGGTTTTAAACCCATTAATAATAAATATATATATATATATATATATATATATATATATATATATCTTTCTTTCCAGGCCTTGCCTTTTGAAAGGAATATTCATAAGAATTAAGCTATCAATATGATGGCCATGCAGTGCAGATCTTTGCCATATGACAGGCTTTCTCAGAAGCATTAGATTTCTTCTACCAGAAATAGCTTATTTTTTGAATGGAATTTTCATAAGAATTAAAGCTCTCCAGTATTCTGCTGTGGATATGGTCCCATTTTCCTATTAAAAGACTAGAATTCAAATCTCCCTCAGTCAGTACACCGAAGCTACCAGCTACCAGCATGGCATGTCATATTTTCAAGAAATCATTCATATTTTAACATCGAAGAAAATGTTTTACAAGAAGTGATGGACAATTTTATGTAAATATTATTTATTGTCTTTACTGTATTTTCAAACGGTCCATAAAGGACATACATTCTTCCATTTTTAAAATTATTAGACAGCAACAATGAGTATCGTAATCTGTTACGAGACGTTATGGCTGAAGAAGTCTCAAATGAGACGAAACATGTTCCAAAGTATGCTTGATATATTTTAATATTAAATAGTTTTTACATGTAAAGTGAAGTGTATTGATTGGATGAACCATTAAACCTAACACTAGTTCTTAAATTGCCTTTGAATGTCGACGAGAGAACTCACAAGTGCACATAGAGAGAAACTGATACCAAAGGTCGCATTTTGTGGCAAACACTTCAGTTTTCTTATTCAAACAGCATCACCTAACCTAACTTAACCGTATATCTACCAAGAAAACATATATCAATTGCCAGTAGATAAGTGATAACTTTATCGCTATAAATTTACACGGGAGTAGCCTTACCGAAATTTAACCAGACGCGAGAAAATATAATCGAACCTCTGAAATGAAGGACACACTCTGCCATATCTGCAGGTGTATTGCATTTCTACTTAATTTCAGTATTAAAATTATGCAATCGTTCACCTTAGCCAACAATTTAACAACTGCTACTGGCCATATTATTTATGCATTTATTACACAAACATGTTTTCGTTCATTTCTATTTTGCATTAAGGAACAGTAGTTGACAAATATTACTATCCAACTCCAGCATCACCTTAGAATGCCGACAAGAGAGCTTGCAAATGTACATAGCGAGGAAACTATACCAAAGCAAAGATGTTCAATCGCATTTTGTGGCAAACGTTTCAGTGTTCTTATTCAAAAAGCGTCACCTAACCTAAGTTAACCATACTATATGTATGAATAAAACATATTTGAAGCGCTAGTAGAAAAATGATAACCTTCTCGATATAAATTTACGTGCCATATCTTGAGGTGTATCAGATTCTTACTTAATTTCAGTGTAAAGTATTAAAATTAAGTGATTGTTTATTTAGCCTTTATTTCTAATGATCTGACAACTGCTATCAACCATGTTATTTACGTATTTATTACTAAAATATGTTCTCCTCTTTCACTTCTAAATTTTCTTTACGGAACAGCAGTCCACGGACATTACTAATTGTCGCCGACATCGCCTTCGAATGTCGAAGAGAGATTTCACAAGTGAACACAGCAAGAAAACGATACCGATGGTCACATTTTGTGGCAAACGTTTCAGTTGTCTTATTCACACTGCGTCACCTAATTTAAGTTATAAGAATAAGAAAATTATTATTTATCCTAAATATAAAGGATTGTCATGTATTTTGGTGGTGTGGTTTTTGTTAATATAATAACTTTCTTATTCTGAAATCCAATACGGTTTTATAATGAGATTCATAACTCGCAATGTAACTGCCAACCAGGCAAACTTGAAGAATAGATTTCTTAATCTCAAGGTGAAAGTCAATAAAATATCTAGGGACATCACATTTCTAAAAGAATGTTTAAAGAGTAATCTAATTCTAAAATTTTTAAATTAGTATTTTATCAATGTATTATTAGACGTTTTTTCATTATATATACTGGGATCAGGGCCCTGACCAACCTTGGATTAAGTTATTTCTAGCTGATGATGCTCACTAAGCATGAGCGAAACATGTCCTAATTATAATATCTATTAATGGTTTTAGCCTAATATAAAGGATTGTCATGTATTGGAAAGGTGGTTTTTATTAATATAATAACTTTCTTATTCTGAAATCCAATACGGTTTTATAGTGAGATTCATAACTTGCAAAATAACTTAAGTTAACCGTACTATATGTATGATGAAAACATACTTCAAGCGCCAGTAAAGAAATGATGACCTTCTCACTATAAATTTACATGATAATAGCCTTTCCGAAATTGAACTAGACGCAAGAAAATATAAAATAACCTCTGAATTCAATTATGCACTCTGCCATATCTTGAGGTGTATCCCATTCTTACTTAATTGCAGTATTTAGCATTAAAATTAAGTGACTGTTTATTCAGCTTTTATTTTTAACGAGTTTACAACTGCTATTGGACACGTTATTTACGCATTTATTACGAAAACATGTTCTCCTCTTTCATTTAAAATTTTCTTTTGCGGAACAACAGTCGACGGGTATTACTAATCGGCTCAGACATCGCCTTTGAATGTCAACGAGATAGCGCGCTAGTGGACATAGCGAGGAAACAATACCGAATATGATCGATCGCATGCAACATAATCACTGGGGTGCATAAATATTGGTAACAGAAAAAATCGTGCACTCATAATAACAGATGCATCAGTGATAGGGCTCTCACTGTAACCGAAGGATAATACACAGTTTAATATAGGAATTTTGAAGGGAAAGACAAAAACTGCCGTTATAAAAGGGCTTTCATTATATGCCGTACTCGCTATAGCAGACTTCTACTGTAAATTTAATTTTTAATTCAGCCTGAATGGCAAGGAAGTGTAATTTAACTCTTTCGCTGCGAAAGTTGACTTTGTCGACTTACTTCCCTATAGCATTTGCTGCAGTAATCGACTTTTGTCGACTTGGTACTTTCCTGCTATAGTTTCCGTGTGCTTCTTTAATAAAGGCGCATTCAATAATACAAACATCTATAGTCATGTATTGACTATGTACTAAGCATTGTTTGAAAACGTTGCCGCCAACACTGGACCTATGATTATTTAGCTTTCACCCGCCCACCCGCCAACATTCCTGTCAGCTGTCTGGCTGATAGTAGGCTTCACTCAGCAGCTATGGACGTGCGGAACAACATTATTAATAACAGTGAAGAAATCTTCAGTCTTTTACTGGCCGATTCTGATTCAGACTGTTCAGTAAATTTAGACAATGAAACAAGTTATGATGTGCATAGTCATTGTTCGGAAGAAAGTGCCAATGAGGATGATCCACATTTTGTATCGGACTAGTGGGATGTTAGTGATGACATTGAAACTGCACTAATGAATGGAAGAATATTGAACAATAAGCTTCAAAAAGGGGCAATTAATGCTCCTGACTTCAGAAATACTTCTACGAGAGTATCAGCGCAGTCCGCCGGCGAAACGAGGAAGACCTTCTGATTACATACCTCAAGCACGCCTGACAGAGAGGCACTTCCTTGGGGAGCAGCAGGATAAGAGTCACAAACCTAATTGTGTTGTTTGTTCCATATTACCAGCAAAATGTTCAAAGAAAGAAAAGGGACTATGCAAGACTTTTTTTGTAAGAATTGCCCAGGACAGCCTGCAATGTGTCCAGTTCTGTGTTCAGAGATGTATCAACAGTAATGTGTGTTTCAAGGTCAAATGTCACTGCTAGTTTGCCAAAGTTGAGCTAAAAATGGTGCAATGGTGTTGAATGTCACTGACTTTAAAAAAAAAAAAGTTTCAGTTCATTTAGAAAATATGAAAAGAAAAAAAATTCTGTAAGTGATCTATTTAAAAATAGTGCAGCGAAAGAGTTAATTAATGAGAAAGACTGAGTATGAATTGACATAATTAGATCAGTATTATTTGAAACTTAATTACAATTAGTGTCAGAGTAACTAGTGAGTGACTAGTGAGAACACTCTGGAAACTATTTGAGTAAATTTTGGAAGGTGATACCATTGATTGGTACCAGTGATGAACTATATACAGGAGGAATTGTAGTGATATTTCAATAAATTTTATATAAATAATTGATGCTGGAAATTGTTAATATTGTTAAGACTTGAACAGCACACATGTTACTTTAATTTGAAAGAGATCTAATTTATTACAAGTTGCCGGACTACGTAGGCAGTGCTCAATTTAATTTATTTAGGAGACGATTTAGTTTGTTTTGTCAAAAGAATAGAATTGATAATTTTAATTTTTGCAGTTGTGGAGTGAATTATTTCATTTATCTATTGGCACTTGGATTTTCTATTCTTTCAGTAATCGAGTACTATTTGTTTTTAGATTGTCACTGAAATGAGAGTTGATTCTCAGAATATTCCAGTCAAACACATATGCAAGCAGCATTCATATCTCAGAATTTATGAGTTTGTTAGTTCATTTGTTCTCCCATAAGATGATTTAATAAATTGTAAAAATGGAAATATTAGTGACAGTTATTTATGCCTTGCTCATCCTGTCTTCTTATGTCCTCAAATTTTGGGTTGGCTATGTGAATAGTCCACGCCACGGGATCCTCGTGTTTGGTGACTGGGTTTAATCGGCTAACAAGCAGCAACAGCACCGAAGGGTCATGGCCTACCAAGCGACCGCTGCTCAACCCAAAGGCCTGCAGATTACGTGTCATGTGGTCAGCACGACGAATCCTTTCGGCCATTATTCTCGGCTTTCTAGACCGGAACCGCCATCTCACAGTCAGATAGCTCCTCAACTGTAATCATGTAGGCCGAGTGGACCTTGAGCCAGCCCTTGGATGCAGGTAAAAATCCCTGACCTGATCAGGAATCGAACCCGGGGCCTCTGAGTAAGAGGCAGGCACGCTACCCCTACATCATGCGGCCGGCTTAATTGGGTAACGGGGACAATAAAAATAAAATAAAAACATATATATTAAACAACTGATCAGATCCCTCTGAGTGATCATGGAATATTATACCGTGCCCATACTTGCCAACTACATAAATAACATACACCTAATACCCTCTTACAAACATGCCTCTGTCTTTCAAAATACTATATGACTGACTGTAAATATAAATTCTCTGCATTAGCTATGCTACACCTTTATTCATTTTTTCCTCACTACACTTCTCTCCTGGGAAAATGTACATCAACACTTGAAAGTGTCTATCTCAACAGCATATTTCCCATTTGGCACTGAATCTTTTTAGGTTTATTCCCAACCAACAACAATCTGTTCTTGGAACTATTAATTTCCATAGAATACTTACTGCAGTTCTTTTCAAATTACAAGATATTTATAATTATATAAAGAAAATTCTAAAAACTTTTAAAATAAGTTGCTCCAAGTTTCTCTAAAGGTAGAGAAACTTTTACACCAACTTTAACAAAGAACGTAACACTTTCTGCACGTAGTAACATTAATGAAACATTTAAAATTTATCAAAACTGTTCAGAATTACATTCTTGTGTTTGGTCATTACCACCACAAGTTTAAGTATACCACATTCTACAGTAGGTACAGAAATGAAACAAACATGTGTTTAATATAATATATTAAGGTATCTCACCTGTTCCCTCACAGGAGCAAGTATAATTTCCAACAAAATCTTCACAGATCCCTCCGTGTTTGCATGGCTGCGATTCACAATCATCAATGTCGGTTTGACATAGCTCACCGGTATAACCAAATAAACAACTGCAGAATGCATTCTGTGAATTAAGAACAATAATTTTAGGAATGAGGTAGTCAAAAATTCTATAAAAGAAACAGACTTCTGATACTTCAAATATAGGACTGGAGAGGAGGAAAAAATGGCCCACTTAAACAAATGGAAACAAAGTTTCAATGCTGGAACAAAACAAGAGTCAACAATAATGTCAAAATGGAAGAAGCCTAGCAGTGAGGACATGTACGTTATGACTACATCCAGAGGGTCAAATTAGGATACTTTATGATATTAACCTTTTCCCGTCCACATTTTCACTCTGCTTATCCCCAGGTTTCAACCTATTGTTGGAAAATTGAAATAGAGCATATTGTTTCAGAAAAAGTTAAATATAATAGAAACTATTCATCACAATATATTCAAATTTTCCATAATATTAGAATGCATAACATCACATCCATTATTATATTCACAGAGTCATAAGGTTGTTGGTTCAACCCCTCCACCAGTGGTGATACTCGACACAAAGGTAGACTGCATATGTCACATTCTCATGTTGCCTGAATCCCTGAAAGTGAAATGATGCCCATGTATATAAGGATTTTTTTTCCTCTGGGCAAGTGTCTTCCCATTCTGTAGCTATTTTACCAGAATGTCCCTGTTTGAATGCCGCAAAGATATATATGCAGTTGGTCATGTCACTGAATAGTTTGTCTCCTCCTAACATACGTAAAAAACAACCTATTTCTCGTTATACTCTCTCCAAATTATGGACATGTTCAACATCATCCATATAATCATTCGGAGTAACAAAAGAAAAATATCTGTGTTACCTGAATTGCCGTGGCATTGCTATCAGGTCCGACTTTTCGATATCCGTT
The DNA here is from genome assembly GCF_040414725.1 of Anabrus simplex. NCBI lineage: Eukaryota > Metazoa > Arthropoda > Insecta > Orthoptera > Tettigoniidae > Anabrus > Anabrus simplex. The sequence goes on from NC_090265.1 coordinate 1,559,437,097, forward strand.
TTCATTTATATCACTGTTGATATGTTATCTTCGTTGATATGTTATTCACTCACTAAAACTTCACTGCCACCCCTACTCAACGATTCTGTGTCATTTTCTTCGCCTATATTCAGGTCAGTTTCAATATCCACAGTATTCAATCCTGCATGTTTATGGAAAAAACAGCTGACCTGCACTCGTGGAAGTTCAAGACCATTGCCTAGGCAATGGCAGGACAGATTATCGCTCTTCTTTTATTTCCTAAGCCTTGTAGATTATACTGCGTGTTCATAAATGACTTATAAACACTTCACTGCCAAAAAATAAAATAAAACAATCACATAGATCGCAGATATGTGCAGATGATGCAGCTGAGCGCTTTCGGGCGCTAAGGACCGAAAGGTAAAATGAACAGGCGGGCACTTTTCGGCGCTAAGGGCAGGAAAGGGTTGAACAACTGATCAGATCCCTCTGAGTGATCCCAACTAAAATTTCTCCACATTTTGCAGGATCCAACTGAGAGTCAATCATGATAATCCTGTTTACAAATTTAGGACATGATATTTCTTTATCTTCTCAACAATGCACACCATTTGGGTACCATTAATAGAATGCTGTCTGAATCATGCATGTTGGAGATCAATATCACATTCATGTACCTTTTTGGAATGTATGATACTAACATTACATACTCACCAAAAGCAAACAAGCTAGAGGTCACTGCCGTGGGCAGTGAGTTCACAATTTCAGGTCGGATTTCAGGTTTATTTTTTCTTGAAGTACAAATCATCATAAGGTTGTACTCCCACACAAGCTTGTTAGCAAGATCAACGCCAACTGTCCACCAGAATGTTGCAGCCAGTGTTCTTGATTGGTTGTATCCACCTATTCACAATACTTTTTGGCCTGTTACCTGACGCAAATGGGCCCTCCGGTTGAACACCAACATAGACCTCGATGTTAGATGTACAGAACATCTGTGAATCGACCATAGCAAAGACCTTGAGTCCATATTTCACCAGCTTTCTAGACAGGAATTTTCAAAACTATGTCATCCATGGAAGGACTAACATCTCACCCAAACCAAACCAAACCAAACCAAACCAAACCAAACCAAACCAAACCCCATGGCACTACAGCCCTTGAAGGGCCTTGGCCTACCAAGCGACCGCTGCTCAGCCCGAGGGCCTGCAGATTACGAGGTGTCATGTGGTCAGCACGATGAATCCTCTCTGCCGTTATTCTTGGCTTTCTAGACAGGGGCCGCCATCTCACCATCAGATAGCTCCTCAATTCTAATCACGTAGGCTGAGTGGACCACGAACCAGCCCTCAGGTCCAGGTAAAAATCCCTGACCTGGCCGGGAATCGAACCCGGAGCCCCCAGGTAAGAAGCAGGCACGCTACCCCTACACCACGGGGCCGGCTAACATCTCACCCACTGTTACATATTCCCCTATGGAATAGAGTTCTTCGCATCGTTCCACAAACTTCTCAAAACTATCTCTGATTGGTGCTTATCATAGGTTTTTCTGGCCATTTTCTCTGAGCATCATCGAACCAAAGTACTCTCAACAACAAATAAAATCTGTGGCAAGACATAACAAAATGAATCATTTCAGAGGCGCACCATCAATTGCCCAGAGATCTTCAAGATTACAACGGGATGACTTCATTATTTCACCTAAATATAGCAGAACTGTAACGGCCTTCATTTCTTCAAGGTTGGTGTCCACAACATCACTTTCTCAAGAATAACTAGTGTTTGTGTAATGCATTATTTCTTCAAGCACTTCATCTGGAAAAAAGAGAGACCACAATTCATATGCAGTCTTCGAATTCTGTCCTGCTCTTTTCACTCCAGGTGGATAAATTACTATATTCCTTTTCAGTCTTTTTCTGCTTTGGGGAGGTGGAAGAACATTCCACATCATAACACTGTCACATCCAACATACTGAGGGACAGGATTGTTGGTCATTTATTTGAATCAACCTGTTATAATTCTTCATATCCTAGTAATTTTCATGCTTGAAGTTTAGCTGCTACTGCAAGATTCATTGGTGATCTAAAGACAATATTAACACTGAACCTAGTCATGATCGATCACTTTATTATCTGTTTCTTTTCAAACTAAATATTAATTTATTAACTAAAATTAATTCATAATTAATTATTCATGTACTTTTTTGCTGAGGAATTCTGATCATTTTAAAACTATGTACATTATCCCTTTAATGGAAGTTTTTTTTAAAAACTAGATTTAATCATTAAATTTTTCTTACTCAGAAATTGTGTTATTTTTCACAGAGTTAATAGGAGCAAAGTTCACGTTTTTTAAATTCCACTTACGTCCACCCTCTTTACTGTTTATTTCAACCCGCTCTTAGTACTGCGAGGCTTTGTGAGTATAGTTGGTAGCCCCTGCTTGCTATAACGTGACAGTCACTGACTAATCTCTTCGTGAGCCAGCGGTTACCACCAAATTCTCAAGAATGAATAGTAAAACATAAAAATCCTGGACAGTAATTGAGTGTAAAAATATAGTAACAATGCAGGTCAAGGGTGAGTGCAGCACCCTTTCGTAGTCCACTGTTGACAGAAACAATGCCTTGCTCCTACCAAAGTCAACAATGTCCCACACCACTGCCGTTACTCATCTCCTGAAACCCTAACAGTCAGCTACAAAGTGGTTCAAAAGTTTACCTGCATTTAATTTCTTATTATAGAGAAAAATATCAGAAGATGAGTAGTGCACTCACCCCTCGACCAACAAAAGGTAAATAAGCTCTCAGAGAAAATGGAGAAACTTATAAAACATGAATTAGGCCTACACATCAAATGGATTTCCTGTTCTGTATATAGGATTTATAAAGTAAGCAATATGTTATAACTGGATAGGAAAAATCACAAGAAGATTCTCACAGATGAGAGGTTGTAATATAAGATGATTTACTTTAATTGTAAAGACAGCAGTCAATATAATTCTATTTTTAGGATCTGTTTTCCAAAGCTTCCCAAATTTCATTTCTACATCAAGCTACAATTAACACACATAAACTGTTATCGATATGTAGGCTCTATGCCACAATGAAAGGATACACATATATATGATCTAACCTCAAATCAGAGTCTCGTCAAATCACAATAAATTACATCTATGCTGGTGAATTTAAGCCCAACACAGATTTCCATGGAAGTAATTCAAAGATTAGAACATGTTTTTAGAAACTTATCAGTCGAAGTGTTTAATATGGATGAAATCTCAAATGAGGGAGCAAAAAAATACGTAATCCATTTGTTTCTTCTTCTTCTTCTACTTCTTCTTCTTCCTTTCCATTCCATTTTCCAGATTCTCTCTGGGTAGAGTAGTGTACCAAAGCCCTCCACCTTACTCGATCTTTCCACCACTCCTCTTCTAGTACTTTATTGCTATCGACTCCTTTATTTGCAATACAGTCCACAACAGAGTTCCTCCATCTCATTCTAGGCCGTCCCCTAGGCCTCTTTGCAGTCTCTATATCCATGAATGTTCTCTTTGGTATTCTCTCTCTTGGCATTCTCATCATGGGTCAAAACCATTTTAGCTTTGCTATATCAATCTCTTCTTGAAGTTTACACACTCGCACGCTTCTCCTTTCTTCCTTATTTCATAATTCTATCTCATCTTGTTTTTCCTTGTATGCTCCTCAAGAACCTCATTTCAGCTGCTTGTATATTACTTTGGTTCCGCTTAGTCAATGTGCTGCTGAAGCATAGGTCAGTATAGGTTTATAATAGGATGAGTATAAAACCTTCTTGCACTTCATTGGCATATCTTTGTTCCATACAATGTCTCTCACACACTGGTAGAAACTTGCAGACTGCTGTATTTGTAAATAAATTTCTCCATCCAAATTTCCATCTTGTGACATCACGCTGTCCAAATATTTAACATTTTTCACTACTTCAAGAGGTTCATTTCCTATTTTTATCACTCCCCTGGATTATCTGTTACCTCTCATCATGATCAAAGTCTTGCTTTTCGCAGTACTAATCTTCACTCCAAAATTTCTTCTCCCCTCATTCCATAAATCAACTTGTGTCTATACTTCCTCTTCATTATCTCTCCAAACTACAATGTCATTAGCAAAGAGCATAGACTTTACTTGCTCACCCATCATCTTCTCCTTGATATTACGCAGAATTCTATCCATGATGATAATGAAGAGTCTCTTATTCGTTTATCCAAGATTCTCTCAATGATCTTAGCTGTATGAGGTATCAGTGTCACTCCTCTGTAATTTTCACATTGCCTCCTGTCTCCTTTCTTGAAAATTGGTATAATGACCCCTTTTGTCCACTTCCCTGTCTTAAGCCTGTCTCAACTCTGAACAATTCAGTTTGACCTACTTTGGTTCTAACACAGCTTTCACAATTTTGATACAATGCTATTACAATCTGCATAGTTTCATTCCCAATCTGTGCCTCTGTCAATGTTTTCCATACCAAATTCCTTGGGACACTGTCATATGCCTTTTCAATATCTAGAAATGTTACTACCATGTCCTTTCCATATTCCCAATACCTTTCCATCATTTAACGCAATGTAAATATTGGGTCAATGACACACACACTCTCTCTCTCTCTCTCTCTCTCTCTCTCTCTCTCTCTCTCTCTGTGTGTGTGTGTGTGTGTGTGTGTGCACCCAGTGTTCCCTTCGCGCTGCTCCAGAACACTCCAGGTTCTGCTCCAGCAGCCAGCCTCAAGGGACACACACACACACACCACATCAGGAAAACAGGAACGAGTCCTCGGCTCCAACACGCAGATACTCGATCAAGCTGACATCTCAGCCCAGGCTACCGCTGACTGTGCTCTTCGCTCACTCACTCTCTAACTAACTCTCACTGACTCAGTCTAACTCTCACTCACTAACTGCAGGCAAGTAACTGCTCTTACATACCTGCGCCAGCCCTTCTGGAATAGTCTGGATGTTCGATGGATCCAGGAACCTCGCGAAATAGAAGACTACAGATTAATCTTCCAGCCGTTTGCGTAGTCCTTTGCTGCGGGACCGCAGGCGGAGGCGAGAGTGGCTGGCCTAGCAGTAAAGTGCTGCACGTGATTGGCGCGGCTGAAGTAAGGGGGTGGGTCGAATACGGTGACGAGGTGGGCCCGTAGCAAGTTGGCATGGCGGACACTACAACCATTACATTGTCCGCTCCTTAAGGCTGCTCGTCCCGAGCTGCTCCACGATACGCTGCAGTACACTTTGTTCGGTTGGCCACCACCTTCCCATGGGGGATCCGCTGGGTCCGGTCGACGGTGTACTCGTTTCCATTGATAACGATCAGCAAGTCTTCGCATGGCAGCCGGAACTTTGGTGGTTTTCCTTTCGTCCACACCCGCGTCTACTTTCAGGGCTTGAGCGCTTTCGCAGTCCTCTGGTGTGATGCCGGGGACTGGTTTGCTCGTCCCAGATTTAATAATTAATGTTATTTGCTTTACGTCCCACTAACTACTTTTTAAGGTCTTCGGAGACGCCGAGGTGCCGGAATTTAGTCCCGCAGGAGTTCTTTTACGTGCCAGTAAATCTACCGACACGGGGCTGTCGTATTTCAGCACCTTCAAATACCACCGGACTGAGCCAGGATCGAACCTGCCAAGTTGGGGTTAGAAGGCTAGCGCCTTAACCATCTGAGCCACACAGCTCGGCATGTCCCAGATTTAGCCCTGCTGAATTTCCTTTTCTTCCGGGGTGCGGAATTTGATGTTCATACCGGCACACAGATTTGTGCCGGAACAAGAGTTCTAGTCAGGTGGCATCCTCGTTCATTGGTCATCGGTTCGTCTTCCATTGGTGTTCCGTCTCCTAGTAGGGGTCCCTCCAGCCGTGCCATTGCAATCAGTGCCTCTGTCTCATGGGCCATCGTCAGAGACTCTTCGTAGTTCTGTTTCCTGCCGGTCGTCCTCCCTGCTCAGCGCCACGTGGTTTATCACAGCCGTCAGCCACCTCGAGCTTGATCTCGCCTCGGAATAACTCTTCCACAATCACATCTCCTGGTCGCTCGATCTCGGCGTCGAATTCTCGCGGCGTTATATCGGCGCTCTGAGTCCTTTCCTGCAGCTGGACTTGGTAGGTGGCTCTCTGTTGCTGGACACCGCAGCGCAAATCGAGCACTCCCACAACCTCCTCGTAGGTAGAACTTGGCTGGGGGCTGCGTTGTACTGTCATCTTCTGTACGCGTAGTCCGGCGATCGGATATTCGGCACTCTTCTTGGACGTCGATCCGGTCTCGAACTGGGTCCGGCATGTTCTCTTGGAAGTAATCCCGTTGTCGCGCAGGGTTTCCAACTTCAAAATGGTGAAGCCGCCGTCGCTGCTAACAGATTCATTCGCGTCTCCACAGCCATCGTTTCCGCACACAGGGCACTTACTTCCACCGCTGGGACTCGAAATCCGGACTCCACAACAACGGGCATCTCTTCAGTCCGCTTCTTGTCGAGTTCGTTGTCGTCCCGCACATCGTCATTGTCGACCTCGGTTTCGAGAGAGCGCACTTCATTTTCCGACTTTAACTGCTCACTCTTCTGTTCACTTAAGTCTGTTTTCAGCTGGACCGGGTTTGACCTCCACTCAGATCTCAGTTCACTAATGAGTTAGCCATAACCAGATAAAATTTTATTTTCAAGTTCACTAAACTTGCTTAGAAAAATCTGGAGCTGTTCGGAATTCATTTCAACAGTAGAAATTTCCGTCTAATACAAAATACGCTACCAGGTACTCGATTCTGACACCAGCTTTTACGTAAGAGTTTATCCACTAGTTTATCACACTTGTCCATCCTACTTCTGACGGCAGTTGTTACATGTTGGAGGGGTAAATAAGTAAAAAAATTTGTACAGAACCTGGTAGCAAACTATTTCTAAGATTTATTAACTTAGCACTACAATTACAGATTTACACACACACAGACAATAGCCGAGATTACAAGTTACACAAGTACACTTACACGGTTCGCGCTCTCTCTCTTAGTTTCTCATGTCCCATCTACAATGACACACACACATGCACGCACGCACCCACACACGCACGCACGCACACACGTACGCACACACACACACAGAGTCATTGATTATTTACAGTTGATTATTTACAGTACACTCTCTCAGCCACTCAGTCACACTCATTAGCGCTGTCGCGGTCCACAGCCTACACATCAGTCTCGCAGGTCGGGATAGTATCCGCTGTTCACTCAATCCGTCGAACCCCGTTCGCAGTCCGCACACGTCGGCACCCAGTGTTCCCTTCGCGCTGCTCCAGGTTCTGCTCCAGCAGCCAGCCTCAAGGGACACACACACACCACATCAGGAAAACAGGAACGAGTCCTCGGCTCCAACACGCAGATACTCGATCAGGCTGACATCTCAGCCCAGGCTACCACTGACTGTGCTCTTCGCTCGCTCACTCTCTAACTAACTCTCACTGACTCAGTCTAACTCTCACTCACTAACTGCAGGCAAGTAACTGCTCTTATATACCTGCGCCAGCCCTTCTGGAATAGTCCGGATGTTCGATGGATCCTGGAACCTCGCGAAATAGAAGACTCTGGATTAATCTTCCAGTCATTTCCGTAGTCCTCTGCTGCGGGACCGCAGGCGGAGGCGGGAGTGGCTGGCCTAGCACTAAAGTGCTGCACGTGATTGGCGCGGCTGAAGTAAGGGGGTGGGCCGAATACGGTGGCGAGGCGGGCCCGTAGCAAGTTGGCATGGCGGACACTATAACCATTACAGTATTTTACCCACCTCTGCAGTATATCCTGCTTCTGTGTCATCACTTCCTCCTGTTCATTTTTAATGAAGTTAGCACCTTCACCTGGGTTTTTCTTCTTTTTAACCCACTGGAATACAATCTTTTTGCTTCCGGTTGTATCTCCTTGCAGAAATTTTGCCAGCATTTCTTTTTCTCTTCTTGAACCACCTTGGAGCACTCCTTGCAGTGCCTGTATTCTGTTTTGCATTCTGTTGTTCTGTTTCTCAGCCATCTTTTCCAAGCTTGTTTCCTCCCTTTAACTATATCTTTTACCGTGTTATTCCACCAGGGCGTTACTTGATCTTTCTTCCTTCCTGATACTCTTCCAAAAGGTCTTTTCTGCAGATTCCATCATGACTGTTTTAAAGTATGCCCATTCTTCTTCAACCTTTCCAGTGTCTTCCTTAGGTATACTTGTTTTAATGTGCCTCTGGAACTCTTCATTTATTTCCTTCTCCTGCAATTTCCACACCCTTAGCTTTTTCTGCCTAATTTCAGTCATCTTTTGTATCTTTCCCATCTTCAACTTAGCTATCACAACTCTGCGATCTCTTTCGAAAGAAATACTTGGGAGGGCTGTTACAACTACCAACATTTTCCTGTTACCTTTCTCGACCAAAATGTAATCTATCGGAGATTTGATTTTGTTATCCCATGTATTGTTATCTTCTGATTGTTTTTCCTTTGAAACCATGTGTTATCAATGATCAGCTCATTTCTTCTACAAAAGTCTACCAAAATATCTCCAGCCTTGTTTCTCTTCCCATATCCAAATGGACCTACTGTATAATCTCTTTATCTCCTTTTCTTTCCTGACCTACTTGGGCATTCATATGTCCTATGATTACAACTTGTTTGTCCTGTATATGGCCTTCCAGATATTCAGGGTATTTCTCTAGATCCATATCTGCATTTCCTGTTCGTGGAGCATACCCTTGAATTATATCTGTAAGATCAGTTTCAAGTCTCAATCTGACCTTAATCAACCTGTCATTTATGTTTTCCACCAATTCTAGGTATTCCTTTAAGTCTTTTCTAATTATGAGACCTACACCATTTTTGGCTTCTCTTCCTCCCCTATAGTATAAGGTGTATCCTTTCTTTAGTTTCCTCACCTTTTCCTTTCCATTTGGTCTCACTGATTCCCAGCAATGCCGTATCTTTGTCAACCATAAAATCTACAATTTCTTCCACTTTCCCTGTTAGTGTCACTACATTGATGGTCGCTATCTTGATGTATTTGGTTGCTGGTTGCCCATTTCTCACATTTCTCCCAGCATCACAAGAATTGCATGTCGCTTGTGGGGAATAACCTAGTATTTTGCATGTCACTTGTGGGGAATGACATAGTATTTTGCACGTCGCTTGTGGGGAACACCCTAGCATTTTCTGAGGCTTCAGTACACTTATCATACAGGCTCTTATTACGATGGGTTCTCCACTCCTAAAGGCATTTTAGAGCTACTGCCAACCAAAACTTGTAGGCTGCTCTTAACTTGGAGAAGAGACGCCTTTTGTAGCTGCTCCTTTGGAGTACAGACGCTACAAATAATATGAGGTTTCAGTGGCATTTCCTCCACTGAGGGCCCATTTCCCGTCTGTAAGGACTCCTCCACCCTTCGCCGCTGGTCCTTATAGTGGGTGAGGCTATTTACTGCCGCCCAACACTCGGCATGGAGACACTGACTGTATGGTTTACTCCATTACCATAGCAGATTAACTGGCAAGACACACTGTGTAACCCATTATATAACTAAAATGTTCTCTCTTTTCAACCATGAAGACTGTATTAAATGGGATTTCTTAATACTGTCACATTAAGTTTAAAATAAATAAATAAATAAATAAATAAATAAATAAATAAATAAATAAATAAATAAATTGATTAACAGTGAATCCATCCAATTGTAAAATTATAAACTTCCAGAAATTTATTCTGGCTGAAGGAAAAGTGGTGTTACTATATGGCAGTGAAATGGAATGTATTCAGAGGGGAAACTACCAAATATTTACGGATAGCTTATGGTGAAGAAATTATTTTAGACTTCTAAATTAATCAGATTTCATCACTTCTTAAGCCTGATCAGAAGTTGAATATTGCAAATCAGTACATTTAGCCTAGAATTATATTCCCATTCATTGATAAGATTATCTGTTCCAACTGTAAAAGATATGACAGGATTACCTCACGAGTTTCTTAACAACATGCTTTATGGTCCTCGGATTCTTCGAGGACTAGGTGTAACTAAAGCCAAATGGGAGGCTTACATCCAGAATTTCAACATCTGTCAACATTTCCACTGGAAAAATGACAAACATCTCTCACATTCTAGAGAGATAGCAACTGAAAATCAAGATGATCTTCAACAACAAGATCTCCTCTGAATGAAGAATATCTTACAACAACTGATTGATGCTCATGGAATGAGCTTCATCACAGATGTTCTCCGAGTTGGTTCATCTTCCATACAAAAACAGAATCATACAAGGACAATCCTAAGGCTGATCCAAAGATGGATGAGTGATAGGAGAGGTCTTCTGGCTGAGTGGCATAGTAAGTGGTCCAGAGAGTCATGATATCAATTGCTATGGAATAGGATCATGTTATGAGTGGACAAATGCAATGAAAATGTCCTGCAATACATCAACAGTTTAAACAGTTCTGTCCAAAAGAAGAGTTGGAAAGAAATAACCATCACGAGGTACTAATCTACGAAAAGTTCAATGGGAGTGTACAAAGAAGTTCACTGCATTGTAGAAGAAGGTTCAAATAAGTGTATATAAGTGTATAAATATTGCTGCCATCCATTGAAATGTCCTCTATTGGATCCCCAGTATACTTTGAGAGGAACATACAGCAGGAGTCACTGAGACACCAGTGGATGATAAAAGGAAAGCTGCTTACTGCCCATGTGTTCCATACTTAAGTGAGAGCTATAAATCAATTACATACACAAGAGAAGTGTAAGGCCTTCTCTTTGGAACAACCTCTTTCAAGGGCACAAGTTCCTTCCTCAAGAAGCTGAGGTTAACACTCAAGGATCTACAACATCTATCCCTCATGCATCTGAGGGATTCCTTATCCATTTTATCTGCACATTTGTATTTTTGTTAGTTGTCTGTTAGTTTTTAATTTTATGTAGTCTGTAATATTCTTTTTTAATGTTTTGATACATTTTTTAAAATGCAAATGAGTACTTGTTTTGTCTTCCAGATCAATGTGGTCATCTGCATGGGTGGTTGGATGTCTACTTCAGAAATATATATATATATATATATTGTTGGTTGTCACTGCATTAGAACCTCATAGTGCCACTTCTTGCAGCTGTAACGGCAACCACTCTGCCTGGCATGCTCTCGATGAGTTTGTGTGCAGGTCATCCACTGGGATTCATTACCATTCCTCTTGCAACCATTCCCAGAGTTGGACAATGAATTTAGGCTGTTCCTCCTGAGACCTCACCCGGTGGTCCAATTTGTCCCAAAAATGTTCTATTGGATTCAGGATGGGACTCTGGGTGGGCCAGTCAAATCGGCAAAAACTGTTCTCGGCGTACAACTGCATTGTAGCCACCGAAATATGGCATCTGGCATTGTCATCCTGGAAGTAACAAGGATCTATTCCATGAAAATGCCACAATGTTGGAAGCATTTCAAAATGTTAGAATATGCTTCTGTATTCATGCTGCCATGGACAAACACCAGCGGTCCCACGCCAAAGTACAAGAAACAGCGCCCCATATCATCACTCCACCACCACCACCAAATTCTGGTTGGCAATATACACTTCGGCAGAGGCCATTCCCCATGTAGATGCCACACTCATGCAGTACACGTCCATGAGACAGAAATAATGTAAATCTGGATTAATCGCTCCACAGAACCGATTTCCACTGCTCCAGTGTCGAGTTGCAATGGTCCAAACACCACCAGAGTCGTCAAGCCTTATTGTCTTTCATAATGTGGGGCTTGTATCCTGCTGTTCTTCTGAAATATCCGAGTTGGTCGATCGCTGTACACAATGTTCCAATGGAAACTGATTCTCCTTGCAAATCCTGTTGGATATTAGCCATCGGTTGTGCCCTATTTTTGGTAATTTCATGTTTCCACCTTCCACTTACGCAGGCCGAATGCTGCTGTTGACTCGGGCCTGATTAACATCACTGCAATCGCCCTATTGGACAGCCCGCTGAGGTGGCAGTTCACAAATCCTTCCCTTGTTGAAAATTGATAGCTATGTACCTCATGCCTTCCCTTTGTCTAGTGGTTGTCGTATATCCTGAAGCATATGTCAGCCACACAAGTCAACTGACATACTGAATTACCCAAAAAAAAAAAAAACTACTACTACTACTACTACTACTACTACAACCACCACCACCACCACCACCACCACCACCACCACCACCACCACCACCACCACCACCACTACTAACCATCATTTGCTATTGATGATGCAAATCACAATAGTGCTGGCAATTTTTCACCTAGAAAAGTGTTTCCTCAATGTGCTGCAACTAATGCAGAAACAAGACTTCCTCTTCTGGACAAGTATATGGCCCTAGGATTCACTAGCCTGCATCAAAAATTGGTTCTGGGGTATCTCTGGCAGCAAAAGCTTAACTCTCTAACCCCCATTTATAGCCAAGATTATGGATAGTGCAAGCCTTTACCTTCCACACCTCTGAGAACCTTCATGGCCTGCATGGAGATGGCTTTGTTTTATGTACAAAGAATAATGGTAAATAAAGGAATAGCTGAAAGAAGAAAAGATCTCTCTCTCTTTTTTTTTTTTTTTTTAAGAAATCCTACTTAACAACTTTATTGACAAGAGAAGGTGATAAAGAGTTGTTAAACAGCATTTGAGTAACTAGAGGTGAATGATGGTGATGATATGATGCTTACCTCTATAATGCATGAGCCTCCATTAAGACAAGGTGATCGCACACAGTACACATTCTCACAGAAAGTTCCTTCATAGCCTCTTGCACAGTTACAAGTAAAATTGTGGCCTGTCCTAGTATCTGAAAAATAAAAGGTTGCATTTACAAAAATTCAGATTTGTAATAATTCCAGTCAAATACAAAAACTGAATTTTAATTGACTGAATGGCATCATCGCTGGCCTCTCTCCAAGGCAGTCATGGTTCAAAACCTGAACAATGAAAGTGAAATGAAATTAAAATATATGTTTCAGATTTCATGTAAAACTGGAGGTACAGTGACTATGATCACGATATCAACAGTTGCGTACTTGCTTAGACTAGAAGATTTTGAAATTTTCTCCTTAATATTGATGCTCATCTCAAAAGTTGGAAATCATATAAGTGAGGATGACAAAACTGGAAAGCTGAAACAAGCTCAACTGGAGGTTGCGAATAAGTAGATCTGCAAGAATGGGGAATAATAAGGAGAAAACAAATCTTTGAAAACAATAATGAGTAAAGATGCTTAGTATGACTTTGTCCTTTTGTTTTTTCTTATTTCCCCTGGTTCTCATTTCTGTTGCTCCCTTTGCCTACATTAGTCCCTATATTCTTCCTTGTGAGTTTTCTTATTCTCCTTTCACATTTTATGATTTATATCTCTAAACTTATTTGTTCCATTTCCATTAGTTATAAAGCTTGTTCAACTGAAACATGGACTGATGTATAGAAACTTAGATTTATTGGATGACATACAACAATATCAAAATGACAGCATACTGATGATATATAGAGAGGGAGAGTCTACAGATAATCTCCCCTACCATTCAGACACCTGTACCAATGCTGAACAAGTTTCTCTATACCCTACATAATGAAGACATTGGTTGTCAGTTGAGCCACTCTTCCACAGGAGCATTAACTGCTTCATTGGTGGTGAGATACTTACTCTTCAGCATGCCAAAGACGTGACTGTTACAAGGGTAGAGACCTAGACTATAAGATGGGTACTCAATAAGACCTTAGCAAAGAATATGCTGTACATCCACTGTTGCATTGGCAGTGTGTTATCAAGGATTAACGTGGAGCAAAGAAGACTTTCTGACAGTTTTCCCAATCAAAGCACCTTCCTTGCACAAGAACTGAATTTACATGAATGATACTTCAACTTGTTCCTCTAGTTAGAAGATGTGTGTCTCAGACTGACCACGTTCTGAGCTGTTACTATAAACACCAAATCATGCAGTGCTGCTACCTCTTTTTCCTTACAATATGCTTTATGTTGCACTAACACAAACAGGTCTTGTGCTATCAACGGGTCAGGAAAGGACTACAATTGGGAAGGAATTGACCAGGGCCTTGATTAACTTATAGTCCCAGCATTTGCCTCGTGTGAAAATGGGAAACCATGGAAAACCATCTTCAGGGCTGCCGACAGTGGGGTTCGAACCCACTATCTCCCGAATACTGAATACTGGCTGCACTTGACCAACTGCAGCTATCGAGCTCGGTAGTTATTAAACCAATTCCTACATTATCACTACTTAACTTACTTACTTAACTTTGTAAGAGGGAAGGAAGCGGCCGTTGTCTTAAGTTACATACCATCCCGGCATTTGCCTGGAGGAAAAGTGGGAAACCACGGAAAACCATTTCCAGGGTGGCTGAGGTGGGAATCGAACCCACCTCTACTCAGTTGACCTCCCGAGGCTGAGTAGACCCCGTTCCAGCCCTCGTACCACTTTTCAAATTTCGTGGCAGAGCCGGGAATCGAACCCAGACTCCCAGGGGTGGCAACTAATCACACTAACCAGTACACCACAGAGGCGGACGTCTTTCAAAGCTGACCAATGAAAACTACATACCATACCACCTGAACTACATTTACGAAATAAAAAACATACGCCTCAACCCAGGATCGACCCTTCGACCTCCTGCATGCTAACCCAAAACTCTATCCACTGCACCAACTGTACAGCACGACTAATATGTGCTGACAGAGGTAGTTACCCTACATGTGGTTACAGTGTTGCCAGACTGCCACTCTTCAACGTCCTTTTTCTGCCAGATATACTCGCAGGACGAAGTTTTGTGAGAGACATTTTTTTAGTGCTGGCGTGTGAGGAGTCGCGCTGCGATGCCCGAGTACGCGAATTTCGCTTCACCCTGTATATATAGATAGAAAGAGATCCAGCAGTAACTGTGAGAACAGTTAGGCCTATATTAATTTCAGGTAGAAAATAAACTCTACTGCAATTTGCGTAATTTTTTTGTTCCAATTTTTATCTTGACGTTCCCTCAAATATTAATTTAATTTCTTCTTCTTCTTTATCTGTTTACCCTCCAGGGTCGGTTTTCCCTCGGACTCAGCGAGGGATACCACCTCTACTGCCTTAAGGGCAGTGTCCTGGAGCTTCAGACTCAGGGTCGGGGATACAACTGGGAAGGATGACCAGTACCTTGTCCAGGCGGCCTCACCTGCTATGCTGAACAGGGGCCTTGCTGGGGGATGGGAAGATTGGAAGGGATAGACAAGGATGAGGGAAGGAAGCGGCCATGGCCTTAAGTTAGGAGAAGCGGGAAACCACTTCCAGGATGGCTGAGGTGGGAATCGAACCCACCGCTAATCAGTTGACCTCCCAAGGCTGAGTGGACCCCGTTCCAGCCCTCGTACCTCTTTTCAAATTTTGTGGCAGAGCCGAGAATCGACCCTGGGCCTCCAGGGGTGGCAGCTAATCACACTAACCACTACACCACAGAGGCGGACATATTAATTTATTTTGTTCAAAAATCATAGCTGCGACGAGACTCAAATTCACGTCTACGAGGTTCGCAGACAAGTACGGTGACCACTCCGTTCTGCTGTGATATAACTCCCAAGTATATATGCCTTGCATTGGAATCGGGGATTCATCAATTTTTCAGAAGTTATTAGGTTGCGGACCTGACATGTTTAAGTAAAATTTGTTCGCCTTTTAGTGTTCTACCACCTCCACTTTGTTCAAAGCGGATTCTGTGTAATGACATCTGACCTCATTTTTGTCGAAAACGAAAGCGTGTTGACTTAAACCCTTATATACGAGTTACCGTTGAGTATCTCCCCACAGGTACATTGAAGCTCGGTGAAACCGGTTGACCGCAAGGTCTGGCCTCTACTTGTTAGATATTATGCTTGATACACTTTTCATGTAATTGTAGGTGACTATGTTCACAAGTGCAAGAAAAAGTGTGTAGAATCCTGCAAAAAATTCCTGCTGCCACTGCAGCATTAACAAGGCATTACATTATTTTCCCCGCAATAAAATAATGCCTGAAAACCATTCAAAACACATCAATTATCAGATTTTCCCGGTGATAAGAATATAAGAAGAGGCTATATCGAATGTTGTGATATAACAGTCCGTTCTTTTTAAGCACATTCGCATAATTTTAAATTAAAATTAAATGAAATAAAAACTCCCATTCATCGTAACGCTTTTGTTCCTCTTACTTAAACATGTTTACGTCTTACCAGTCTCCGCTAACCATAACCTATAATAATGTCAACCATGTGTCTGTGTGACAAAATACTATTTCAACACACCACTAGGAGCGCTTTATGTAAAAAAAACAAAAGACGCTCACTGCCAAACGCGTTTAGAAATCTCACTGAAATGTGTTAATTTGTCTTTAACAATTGTTTCGTAACAAATGCTGGAAACGTGTTCGTGAAACAGGGCACTTTTAAACAAAGTCTTAAATTAATAACAATTGTTAGTTAACATTTGTTAAGTAAAATTTAACATACAGTTGAAGAAACCGAGCCTGGATATCTCATTATTATTTATAAATTTCATTTTCCGTATTGACAGATTCAAAGTATAGATAAGAAAAGTGTTTTTACACCAATCAATACACAATTTATTTTAAATAGATTAAACTAGTACCGGTTTCGGCTCTTTGACGGCCATCATCAGCTAGTACATGATTTGTTTCCAGCCATTAGACAATTCACAAGTTGTTATTGTATTAGACATCCGGATGTCTAATGGGGGATGGAAATGTATACAGTAGCATGTAATTAAAATATCAGTAGTCAAGGTAAAAAATTACAATAAGTTAGAACATGAGTATGTAGGACATATTAAAACATATGGGTCATAATATAAAACACTTAAAAAGTTTTAACACATTAAAATTTGGTAAGTATAGGTAGACACTTGTTAAAAAAATTTAGTTCATGTTACATAGGTTCCATTCTTCAATCTTCTGTGTAGTTCCTTTGCTTTTATGTTATGTTGATTTTAGCTGTGTATGGTAATTTTCGAGAAAGTTCTGAAGCTGGTATGCGTCATGTTGATATGGACCTTTGTCATGAAGAATTTTTTTTTTTTTTTTAATATTGTGTTATATATTCCAACTTGTGATGTACTCTGGTAAATTTTAATATAGTAAACAGCAGGTCTTGAGTTAGAAGTAGTTGGTGGCAACACCTCTCTCGTCTACGTTTGTGGTTGTAGTCTGTAAAGATAAGGTAATATAAGTATAGCAGTGGTGTGTGTATGAAGGAATGCCTGGTGTGTGTATGGAAAGAGTACTTACTTTAGTTGTTGTGGAAGTCTTGTGCCGATGTGTTTGAAGGTTTGTTGTGTTCTACTGCGAGTGCGTCTGGGGCTCATATTAGCTGTGGAGGGGGATGTAGGTGGAGGGGAAGAAGGAGTGGCCGTTGGGGAAGTAGGGGTGGGGTCGGGTTTGTGATTCGTTGGTTTGTTGGAGCATGTGTTTACTATTTTGAGACCAATTATAAACTATAGAGCCAGTCCAACCTACAAATTATCGCAATTCATCCAAAAAAATTTTAAAAAAGCACTATACATTTTTAGCAAACAAAACAATATTAAACTCAATAGATTTCTGCAACAGAACCAAAGAGCTAAAGATCGAACAACACCACACCCTTGCTTCATTTGACATAATAAATATGTACCCTAATATTCCTGTTAAACAAACAATCAAAATAATAGAATCTAACCTAAAAAAACAATAGCAACTTGAGCACCTTAGAAATAAACGAATTCATAAACTTACTTGAATTCGCCATAAACAATAACTATTTCAGATTTCACAATACCATTTATCAGCAACAAGGACTACCTGTGGGATCTCCTGCCTCCGGAATATTAGCAGAAATATATATAGATTACTTAGAACAGACGTCAATCAAAGAAATAGATAATATACATTTTTGGTGCAGATTTGTTGACGATATCTTCGTAATTTTAGATAATAGATCCACTGACGCACAAGCTATACTAGACAAACTTAACACTCTAGATCCCCAAATTAAATTCACCAAAGAAACCGAAAATAACTGTACACTAAATTACCTAGACTTAACAATAACCAGACACAACAACCACTTATCTTACAAGATCTACAGGAAACCCACACACACCTCAAATACCATAAAAAATGACTCCATTCATCCCAATACACAAAAAAGAGCAGCCTATTATAGTATGATTTATAGAGCTTTTAACATCCCAATGACAACAGAAGACCAAAACAACGAATTGAAGTTAATCCACGACATAGCTAAACATGGAAATTCTAAGTTCCCATGAAGGGAATTAGATTCTTTTCCACCAATAGAGCATATCAAAAATCAGATCAAATTAGATGTATGGCTTTTCCGGCGTTTGCTCTATTAACCAGCGTTTCGTCTTAGGTCTGACACTAGACTCATCAGAGTGGGATGTGTCAGACCCTACCCACTGACGCTGGGGTGTATGCAGGTGAACTTATCAGAAGCTTATTTATGAAGCACAGTCTGATAACTGCATACGGGAGATAAAACGAAACGCTGGTTAATAGAGCAAACGCCGGAAAAGCCATACATCTAATTTTTGATCTGATTTTTGATATGCTCTATTGGTGGAAAAGAATCTAATTCCCTTCATGGGAACTTAGAATTTCCATTTGGAATTGCTAGGCGGGCATTGGTTCCGTTGTGGAGTTTTATCTCCCGTATGCAGTTATCAGACTGTGCTTCATAAATAAGCTTCTGATAAGTTCACCTGCATACACCCCAGCGTCAGTGGGTAGGGTCTGACACATCCCACTCTGATGAGTCTAGTGTCAGACCTAAGACGAAACGCTGGTTAATAGAGCAAACGCCGGAAAAGCCATACATCTAATTTTTGATCTGATTTTTGATATGCTCTATTGGTGGAAAAGAATCTAATTCCCTTCATGGGAACTTAGAATTTCCATTTGGAATTGCTAGGCGGGCATTGGTTCCGTTGTGGAGTTTTATCTCCCGTATGCAGTTATCAGACTGTGCTTCATAAATAAGCTTCTGATAAGTTCACCTGCATACACCCCAGCGTCAGTGGGTAGGGTCTGACACATCCCACTCTGATGAGTCTAGTGTCAGACCTAAGACAAAACGCTGGTTAATAGACCAAACGCCGGAAAAGCCATACATCTAATTTTTGATCTGATTTTTGATATGCTCTATTGGTGGAAAAGAATCTAATTCCCTTCATGGGAACTTAGAATTTCCATTTGGAATTGCTAGGCGGGCATTGGTTCCGTTGTGGAGTTTTATCTCCCGTATGCAGTTATCAGACTGTGCTTCATAAATAAGCTTCTGATAAGTTCACCTGCATACACCCCAGCGTCAGTGGGTAGGGTCTGACACATCCCACTCTGATGAGTCTAGTGTCAGACCTAAGACGAAACCCTGGTTAATAGAGCAAACGCCGGAAAAGCCATACATCTAATTTTTGATCTGATAGCTAAACATAACGGATACAGCAAAGGAATGGTCAACAAAATCATTCACAAAATAAAATCACAACCTAAAACTAAATTAGCAAAAACAACCAAACCCAAAAAAGACTATGCCCTATTTACCTTTAACAACGCCCATATATATACTATAACTAATATTTTCAAGAAGCACAGCATGAAAATAGCATTCAAAACCGCACACAATAGTACCAACATTATACATAACACTAAAACAGTCAATAATAACAATAAATACAACCAATCAGGTGTCTACCGTATCAAATGTAACAACTGTGACACAAGTTACATAGGACGTACAGGCAGAAACTTCACCATCCGCTACAATGAACATATAAATGCAGTAAAACATAACCATTTCTCATCAATAGGCCAACATGTAGAAGAATCCAAGCATAGTTTCACAAACATCAATAACGACATGACGATACTAAACATAAACTCCAAGGGCCCACTGCTCAACATAACCGAAGATTTCTACATTTCTTTAGACCAATACGCTAACCCCAATCATAACATAAATGATATTACTGAAAAAACCAGCATCATTTTTGACAAAGCCATTCCGGCATTAAAGAATGATTACCTGAAAATAGTAAACACACGCTCCAACAAACCAACGAATCACAAGCCCGACCCCGCCCCTACTTCCCCAACGGCCACTCCTTCTTCCCCTCCACCTACATCCCCCTCCACCTACATCCCCCTCCACAGCTAATATGAGCCCCAGACGCACTCGCAGTAGAACACAACAAACCTTCAAACACATCGGCACAAGACTTCCACAACAACTAAAGTAAGTACTCTTTCCATACACACACCAGGCATTCCTTCATACACACACCACTGCTATACTTATATTACCTTATATTTACAGACTACAACCACAAACGTAGACGAGAGAGGTGTTGCCACCAACTACTTCTAACTCAAGACCTGCTGTTTACTATATTAAAACTTACCAGAGTACATCACAAGTTGGAATATATAAGACAATATTAAAAATAAAATAAAAATTCTTCATGACAAAGGTCCATATCAACATGACGCATACCAGCTTCAGAACTTTCTCGAAAATTACCATACACAGCTAAAATCAACATAACATAAAAGCAAAGGAACAACACAGAAGATTGAAGAATGGAACCTATGTAACATGAACTAAAAATTTTTAACAAGTGTCTACCTATACTTACCAAATTTTAATGTGTTAAAACTTTTTAAGTGTTTTATATTATAACCCATATGTTTTAATATGTCCTACATACTCATGTTCTAACTTATTGTAACTTTTTACCTTGACTACTGATATTTTAATTACATGCTACTGTATACATTTCCATCCCCCATTAGACATCCGGATGTCTAGTACAATAACAACTTGTGAATTGCCTAATGGCTGGAAACAAATCATGTACTAGCTGATGATGGCCGTCAAAGAGCCGAAACCGGTACTAGTTTAATCTATTTAAAATAAATTGTGTATTGATTGGTGGAAAAACACTTTTCTTATCTATACCTGGATATCTCAGACAAACTAATAGGCAAACGATTCCTGCCAACATACTTTGCTCATACCAACAACATCTACCTTTAGTCTATCCACTTCCATTTTTATGTTCTTGAAAATACTACAACAATTCAAACTTCTAACATTCCATACACCAACTCGCTGGATGTCAGTATTCGTCTCCCAACACAAAGATCCAAACAGGAGACTATTTTAGCTCCAGGATATTTTATCTTGTAGGAAGCCATCATCGATACATAATTCAATCCTACAAAGAGAGCTACATGTCCCCAGAAGTTAAGGCAGTGGATGTGTCATTTTCATGCATCAGTATCAACATACCTAAATAAAGTTAAGGGGGGAGACCTAGCTCAACACAGGAAAAATCAGGCCAATATTCATTCGATTGTTAAATATGCTACAAACGTTGTTGAAAAATTCTGCACATATCCCAGTATTGGCATGCTTCCCAGCAATCAGAAGCAACTGCAATAATGTCAAAATTCTAATTATAACATTTTAAATTAAATTTCCCGCCTTTTTAACAATATTCACTGTTTCCCTTATAAGTTCCAAGTTTATAAGAATTTTCGTACTTTTCCTTTTCTAAAGTGTATATCAAACCCCCACCTACAAAATGAACCTCAATCACTACCATAGATTGTGATTTAGATATTTTTGTCGAGTTTTTATTCCACGCACCTGAAAATACTAAAAATAAATATTTTATATAAAATCTAATATAAATCCCATCGACCTGAATGAGGTACAGATTGTAGTACAACAATATGGCAGGAAACCCTGAAAAAATCGTTATTATCCGTGAAACAGTAAGAGAGTTATGAAGGAAACCGTGATATTTTGTTAAAAAGGCGGGAAATTTTATTTTAAAATGTTATAATTAGAATTTTGAAATTATTGCAGTTGCTTCTGATTGCTAGGAAGCATGCCAATACTGGGATATGTGCAGAATTTTTCAACAACGTTTGTAGCATATTTAACAATCGAATGAATATTGGCCTGTTTTTTCCCGTGTTGAGCTACGTCTCCCCCTTAAGTATTATTACAAGGCCATTTCAGTTATCATCCAGATTATCACCCTTGCAACTTCTAAAAGGCTGCTCCCCCCTTTCAATGAACCACTTGTTAGCCTGGACTCTCAACAGATACCAATCCGATGTGGTTGCATCCAGGCCTTGGCTACCTGTTGCATTGGGACATACAAACCTCCCCAGTGCATCAGCAACACATGGTTCAGAAGAGGGCCATTGTATATTATTACATACAATTCCAATTATGTTAGATACTAGCAAATGTATCCGTCCTTTGCTATGGTATTCTACATTATATACATTTATCAAAGTAAATTACTGTATATGCAGTGAATAAGATTTTTTTAAATTGCATGCCTTTTAGCGTTATCCAGAAACAGCAGGTGGAGGTTCTCCCTTCGTTGTTTCCAATGTGAAGTCTGAGTTGCCGAGTTGTGATGGTAATGGCAGGCTCACTTGTCTACTGCCATTCACAATCGAGTAGGGAAGTTTTCATTATAATGGCAGCCTCGTTACCTACTGCACGGTCACAATCAATTTGTGGAGTTTTCTTTACAATGGCAGGTCCCCTTTCCTACTTCCAGGCAGATTACAATTGAGTGTTTATTATAATGGCAGGCACCTTCCCTACTGCCAGTCAAAATTGAATTGTGCTGTTATCTTTATAATGACAGGCCCCTTTACTTAATGTCAGTCACACCAAGTTGGTGAGTCTCCATTATAATAGCAGGCCACTATGCTTAATGCCAGTCATATTATGGATGGGTAAATTTGTTTATAATGTCGGGCATACTTGTCTACCCCCAAACACAATTGGTTAGGGGAGTTTTGAATAAAATTGCATGCTCCCTTGTCTCCTGCCAGTCAAATCAAGAAGGGAATTATTCATTACAATGGTAGTGCCTCCTTACTAATGCCAGTTACACAGGAGTTGGAGAAGGATCCCATTCCTACTGCCAGTCAAAGTTGATATGGAGAGTAATGATTACAATAGCAGATGCCCGCCTGCTGAGAGTCACTATCGATTTGTAAAATATTAATTATAATGGCAGACACACCCTTTCTATATCGCTACAAATCAACTTCAATGCGTATATTATTATTATTATTATTATTATTATTATTATTATTATTATTATTATTATTATTATTATTATTATTATTATTATATATAATTCGCTGGGGCCATCAAGGACCACGTTAAGTCTTGTTGCATTTGACACTGAACTTGGCCTTCTTTAGAGCCCAAATTTCCCTCATTCTTTGTGAGTGGGCTTGCTTACGCTCCTCTGTCCAAGGGGCACCATGTCTTTTCTTCGGTTGCTCGTCTCGGTTTAGCCCGTTCGTCAATATTTTCTTGCAGAAGAGATCTCTGTTAAGGGCGTCTTCAGCTGAGATATGTAGCATTTGCAGGTCTTCTTTGGTATTTCTAAACCAAGGAATTGTGGTTTTGGGGTTTGAATCAAAAAAGTGAAAGATTTCTTTAGTTAACTTTCTTCCGTCCATTCTTTTCAGATGACCGTAAAATCGTGCCCGTCTTTTTCTGATTGTGTCGGTAATTTTCTCTATTTTGCTGTAGACTTCCTTGTTGGATCTCTTTTGATGGATTCCATTTCTGTACTTTGATCCCAAGATTCCTCTCACGATTTTGCGTTCTCTTTTCTCCAGTTCTTCAAGGAGTCTTTTGTTGGCATTTAGAGACAGGGTTTCGGCTGCATATAGAACTACTGGCTTCAGAACTGTTTCATAGTGACGAATCTTGGTGTTTTGGGAAAGGCATTTTTTGTTGTAGATTGTGCGGGATGTTTGGTAGGCTATTTCCAGTTTGCATACTCGCTCCTGAAGTGCTTCTTTGTCCAGTCCATTTTTCATGATGATCTCACCCAGGTATTTGAATTTGTCTACTCGGGTGATGTCCCCGTATTTTGTATGGAGTTTTAGTGGAGCCTCTTTGATGTTAGTCATTACGTCTGTTTTCTCAAACGATATCTGCAAACCAGTTTGTTCGGCAATTTCCTTTAAAATTTCAACTTGAGCTCTGGCGGTTTCTATGTCGTTTGAGAGAACAGCAATATCATCGGCAAATGCTAAGCAGTCTGTTGCGATCCCCTTGGATTTGGTTCCTATTCTCAATGGACTGTAGTTGGTTTCCTGTAATCTCACCCGCAAGGTTCTGATGATCTTTTCAAGAACACAGTTGAAGAGTATCGGGGATAGCCCATCACCTTGTCGGACTCCTGTTTTGATGTCAAAGGAATGCGAGAGAATCCGTGGAACTTCACCTTGGATTTTGTATCGGTCAGGGTGGCTCTAATTAATGCCAGCAGTTTCAAATCAACTCCAAATTCATTTAAGATGTATAGCAGGACTTCCCGGTCAATAGAGTTGTACGCTTTCTTAACTCTTTCCCTATAGCATTCGCTGCGGTAATCGACTTTTGTCGACTTGGTACTTTCCTGCTATAATTTCCGCGCGCTTCTTCCATAAAGGCCTATTTAATAATACAAATATCTATAGTCATGTATTCACTATGTACTAAGCATTTTTTTGAAAACTTTGCCGCGAATACTGGACCTATGTTTATTTGCTATTTTTCACCCGCCCGCCAACATCCCTGTCAGCTGTCTGGCCAATAGCAGGCTTCACTCAGTAGCTATGAGCGCGCGGAACAACATTAGCAATGGAAGTGAAGAAATCTTCTATCTTTTAGTTGCCGATTTGGACAATGAAACAAGTGATGATGTGCATAGTGATTGTTCGGAAGAAAGTGCCAAAGAGGAAGATCTTCATTTTTTATCGATCTAGCGGGATATTTGTGATGACATTGAAACTGCACTAATGAAAGCATACTGTACAATAAGCTTTAAAAGAGGGCAATTAGTATTCCTGACTTCAAAAATTCTGCCATAATCGGACTTCTACGAGAGTATCAGCGAAGTCGGCCGGCGAAACGAGGAAGAACTTCCGATTACATACCTCAAGCGCGCCTGACGGAGAGGCAATTTCTTGGGGAGCAGCGGGACAAGAGTCACAAATATAATTGTGTTGCTTGTTACATATTACCAGAAAAATGTTCAAAGAAAATAAAGGGACTGTGCAAGAGAAAACAAACAGTATTTTTGGTAAGAATTGCCCGGGACAGCCTGCAATGTGCCCAGTTCCACGTTCGGATATGTATCACAGTAATGAGTGTTTCAAGGTCAAATGTCACTACTAGTTTTCCAAAGTTGAGTTAAAAATGGTGCAATGGTGTTGAATGTCACTGACCTTGAAAAAAATAAAGTTTCAGTTCATTTGGAAAATACGAAAACAATTACATTTTTCTGTAAGTGTTCTGTTGAAAAATAGCGTAGCGAAAGAGTTAAAGTCCACAAAGACGGACACATACTGCTTGGACCTTAGTGTACAATATCTGATGATCGTTTTGAGATTTTGGATCTGTTCAGCTGTTGAGCGACCTTTTCTGAACCCTCCTTGGTATTCACCTATTTCATGTTCGACTTGTGCTTCCAAACGCTCCAGGATGGCAAGTGATAGAATTTTGTAAGTCACGGGTAGCAAAGATATTCCTCTGTAATTGTTGATGTTCTTCATGCTGCCTTTTTTGTGTAATGGATGGATCAAAACTATTTTCCAATCTTCGGGTAGGGTCTCCTTGTTCTAAATTTCTTCTATTTGCTTTTGCAAGATATCAAGTGATTCCTCTGGGGCATATTTCCATAGTTCTGCTACTACTGAGTCTTAACCCGGCGCTTTGTTATTTTTGAGACGGGCAATGTGGCGCTTGATTTCATCTCTGTCGGGTGGTCTGGAATCTGAGTACCTGAGTAAGGGTTCCTTGGTCTCAATGGCGCTTTGCGGTTTAGAGCAATTAAGTAAATTCTTGACGTAATCTGCCAGAATGCTGCAATTTTCTTCATTTGACGTCGCCAGTGTGCCGTCCTCTCGCTCAAAGCATAGAGATGGTGGTTTATAGCCAGTGAGTTTGCGTTTGAAGGCTCTGTAGTACTCTCTGCTTTCATTCTTCCTAAAGTTTTGTTCTATCTTTTCAATGAGAGATTTTTCGTATTTACGTTTCTCAGTTCTGAACACCCTAGCTGCTTGGGCACGTTGGGTTTTGTAGGTTTCCCAATCATTTTCTGATTTCGTAGAGTATTACTGTTTCCACGCATTGAGTCTTTTTTGGAGGACTGATTCGCAGGTACCATTCCACCAGGCATGCTTTTTGCTTCTCTTGATTTCTGCAACGTCTTTGGCGGCCTCAACAAGGAGACTTTTGGCGTTGTTAAAGTCACAGTCATTTGGTCTAGCCTTCTCCTGGAACTCCTCGACCCTTTGCCGAAGTTTATCATTGTCGAAGCGTGTGATCTGTTTGGTTGTCTTCCTTGTGTTTGCGGGAATTGGTTTGAATTTGATAAGAGACATATAATGATCTGAGGCCACATTGATGCCTTTCTTTACCTTAACATTCATAATCTCAGGGCTGTTTCTCCTGGAGATTGCAACATAATCAATTTGGAACTCTCCAAGAGCTTGGACGGGAGAACGCCAAGTCATTTGTTTTCTGGGTAGATGGCGAAAGTGGGTCGACATGACCTGCAGGTTGTGATTTTCGCAAATGGACACCAGTCTTTTGCCGTTGGGATTGGTTCTTTTGTGAGCAGGGTAATTTCCTATAACTTTCTTGTACTTCTGTTTACGACCTAGTTGGGCATTGAAGTCACCCAAAAGTAGCTTGACATGGTGTTTGGGGATTTTGTTTAATTTTTCATCCAGTAGGTCCCAGAAATTATCAACTTCGTCTGGATCAGACTTGTTCTTATCGTTTGTAGGAGCATGTGCGTTAACTAGGGCGTAGGTTTTGTCCGCGCATTTAATTGTGAGTATAGGACAATCTGTCATTCACAGGTTCGAAATTTGCAACCGATTTAAGGATCTTGGCTCTAACAGCAAACGCGGTTCCAAGCATCACAGCTCCGTTGAGGATTGCTCTTTGCGCTTTGCTCTTGAAAAATCGGTAGCCTTCGGATTCAAAAATCTCTTCATCTGGGTACCTTGTTTCCTGTAGGGCCATTATGGAAATCTGATTTTCGTGAAGAGCTTTGGTGAGGGTTTTCAGCTTGCCAGTTTGTGTAAGTGAATTTATGTTGAAAGTTGCTAGAAAGGTTTTAGATTTTGGCCTGAGTTTTTGACTCTTCGGGGTACACCGAGATGCTCCGACTCGTCTCTTGCATGATGTCGAGTCTCCCCCAGAATCCGAACGAGACTCGTGCGCCGTGGCGTTCACGACGAGGGATTTATCCGAAGATTTACCCCCTGGGGTATGTTTCTTGAAATGTTGTGCCATCGTGCTTTTTGACTTGACTTTGCTTTGGACGGGTACCCATCCTTTTACAACTAGGATTGTTAGCCCTAGAGGTTGCCTCAAGATGTTTTCTGACTTCTGGTCATTTACCAGTCTTCGCCGTAACCCTGGCAAGGGACCAGTTTTTTTTTCACGGTGGTATTTTATTTCCCTACTACCCTCTGACTCTGCTGGCGGCAGAGCCAGCGAGCTTCCCCAATTCCAATGGGACGCGCCCGATGGAGGTAACCGGTAAATCCCCACACGGGATTATTATTATTATTATTATTATTATTATTATTATTATTATTATTATTATTATTATTATTATTATTATTATTATTATTATCATGCGTGAATGGTCCCTTTTGGAACACACAATGCTTTATTTATGATTTTGTTTGCGGAGGATCCAGGATGCTTTCATCTGTTGACTAAAGATCCTCTTCCTTTCTTCCGTCCACTTGGTACCTGCTCTTTTTGGTACTTCATTCTCTGGAGCAACTTCCCGCTTGTCAATTTTCTTTCTATATATATATTTCGATTCAAAATTTCTTAAGGTTGAATTTGTGCGTTCTTCATGTCTGCTTTTGTTTGTTGTATCCATGGGAAATTTTTCAGTTTATCAATTCTTTCAAGAACTTGGTGCGTTAGTCTGGTTTAAGGAAGCCTCTTAACATGTCCATAAAATTTTAGCCTTCCTTTCCTCAGGTCTGCCACAATATTAGATAATTTTTCTGTGGATTTCCAGGTTTGGAGGCAGTAGCCTTCTTACGTGTGTCTTGGTCCTAAAATTTTCCTCATGATTTTTCGCTCTTCCTTTAGGATATTTTCCAGCTCGCCCTTTCTATGAAGCATTAGAGTTTCCCCTGCATATAAGGCCTCAGGTTTGATTACAGTATTGTAATGTTTAATCTTAACATGGACAGACATACATTTTTTGTTATAGATTTCTCTTGTTCTCCAATATGCTCTTCTGAGTTTTTGGACACGGTTGTTTTGGGCTATTTTCTATTGTCCGGTTGGTTCGAGGATTTTGCCCAGGTATTTGAAGTGAGGGACTCTGTTGATTTGTCCGTATTTTGTATTGAGACTATGGATGTCTAGTTTTGAACAGAAAAATTCAGTTTTCTGGAAGGAGATATGAAGTCCGACCTTTCTGGCACATTCTTGGAGAATTTCAACTTGCTTTATTGCTGTGACTTCATTGCTGGACAAAAGGGCCAGGTCATCCGCGAAGGCTAAACGTGGAATTTCAAGCTTGTTTTTGGTGTCCCAATGTTTACTGGGTTCCAGCTATTTTGTGCTTTCAGTTTTTTTTTCCATTCCCTCATCACCTTATCTAGGACGAGGTTGAAGAGGAGGGGTAACAGTCCATCTCCTTGCCGGATACCAGTTTTTATCAGGAATTCGTCTGAGATTTCTCCCATGAATTTCACTCTTGACTTTGTGTCAGTGAGGGTCTGTTTGGTCAGTTTTGGAGTCTAGTCCCTGTTCTTTCAGGATGCTGAACAGAGATTGACGATCAATTGAATCATAAGCCTTCTTGAAATCTAAGAAGGTACAGATGATTGGAAGGTTTCTGAGGGCCCTGAATTTTAGAGCGGTTTTGAGGTTGAAGATCTGTTCTGTGCACGATCTGTGACGGTGGAACCCAGCTTGATATTCACCAATCTTATGCTCGAGTTGTTCTTGTATTCTTTTCAACAGGCATCCAATATGATCATATGTATATGTATGTTTACTATGTTGCAAACCTTCAATTACAGATTAACTGCTGCTAAACGATATGCCATATCGATAAATGGATTGTACCATAAATGGCTTATCTTATGATATTTTCTCCTTTCTCATCTATTTATGGTAAGATTGAGTTAGAAAAGTTGAACAGGGAGAAATTTGGGTAAGGTTTTCTCACAGCACATTATTTTTGGATACTTATGCGACAGCTACAAACATAGAATTTGGCTCAGATATGGATACCGCGAGGGCCAATGTTTGTGTAGAATTAGATGATTCTAGCTTTTGTATAAGTGATTCAAACTATGAAAAACTATGTAAAAAGTGCAAAATGTACATCCAATCGAGAAATAGAGACAAATCTAACGTATTAGGAATAGGTATACGACAAAACATCATAGGACCAAAGTTGTAGATCACTCAAAATTGAAAGGAGTTTGTGCAGTTTTGTGATATGACATACCGTTTAGCCACGAAATACAGATTGTGCCACAATCATGCTTTGGGGGGAGGGGGTAAAAATTAGGACTATCAGGAAACTAAAGCTAACAAATATGCAGATGGTCATTATTACACCTGAAACGAATAACCGTACGAAAATTTTGCCAAAACAGTCAAGGTACAGACACACGATCGTTATAAATTTGGACAGGTAGATATTAAATATGAAGTTCGATTGGGATGCTAAATATGAGGTTTGATTGAAATATCTCCAATAGTTTTCAAGTTATGAGAAATACGCTTTACACGCACCCGCTCAAGTAAAGTGCGGTGGGACTTGTACTGAAAAACGGACCGTAAATGATATCTTCCTTACTAATCCTCGTATTGAAATTATGCATATGAGAAAAAAGGTTTAGAAATTAATTTCCATTAAGGCTGGTAGATTTCCATTAAGTTTGGTTGTGTCTATTTTGTGGGAGTGCAAAATCACAGTTTAGGTTTTGTATAAACCCTCAGTCATTTCAGGGGTTTAGAAACAATACTGGCCTTAAAACCTACCCTAGGACAGATGGATTCTAAATATGAAGTTTGGTAGAAATATATCCAGTAGTTTTTAAGTTATAAGAACTCAGACAAACAAACGGATACCAAAGCTAAAAATATGTAGACGGTCATTATTACATCAGAAACGGATAACTGAATGAAAATTTTGCAAAATCAGTCAATGTACAGACACACGGTCGTTACAATTTTATTTATATAGATTTATTAAATATCTGCAAAAAATGATGGTTACATAATGTGCAGCAACACTTTTTTCCTGTAAAGTTTTAGTCAGTCACATTCACAATATTATAACACCTTATAAGGAAGGACTATTTCAAAATATAACATTTACAAATTAATTAGAATAACATTAAAATATAGTTATATGGCATATGTTCAGTTATAATACTTCATTTTCAAGTAAGGAGAATTTAAGTTATTTGAATTTATAAGAATGAAATCTGATTTTCAGCACATTAATTATGTATACTTGGGAATGATAACACTGCGGTTTTTCCCCTCAAAATAATAATTGTCACCACCATCTCTTCACTATCTTCAAAAACTTCTTTTTAATTAAGTGATGCCAAACATCAGTTATGAACTATTCCACAAGTAAAATACTTTATTTCTCTGATATATACCAATTAATTTTATAATAGAATTAGCAAAGAACTATTAACAGATTCCCAGACTAATTTTTTAACAATATGAGGACTGAAAATACTTTACCTATAATACTTTGTATTCAAGTACTTAGTAGAACACCAGATTGATGACAGTCATTAAAAGTATACTAACAAAATCTTACTTTTTGTGTTGCTGCAAGTAGAGTTGTTTCGGCATGGTGAATCTGCACAAGTAAGGAGTTTGCGCTGTTCACAGAAAGTACCAGTGTATTCTTCTGGACAAATGCATTCGAAACTGCCAATGAGATCATTACATGTCCCTTGGTTCTGACAAGGATCAGACTCGCATTCATTGACATTCACATCACACCTAAGAAGCATTCAGAATTAATGTTACAATTACTTCACATACTGACAAAGTACAGGCACCTTAAGACAATACTCATATCCCAAAAGAATTTTTAAAAAGCACTAAGAACTATTCAAAATTAATCTCTACTCCTTAAGATGTTACCCATACATGAAAAGAATTTAAAAACAGTAAGAACTATTCAAAATGAATCTCTTCTTCTGAAAAAAGCCTTTCCAGACCAAATTACATTGAGAGATAAATTGTACTGTTTAATAAAAAATCACTAACATCTGCATCTTTAACATAGTACTAAAGGTATTTTATATAAATATTAGTGATGCACTAAGGAATTATAAGGCAGATTTAATGTAAGTCCTTTTGGAAGTTCTTCAATTATGTGAAATACAAATATAATATCCTTTAATTAAAATGTCTTACTGATAAGAGAGATTCTTGGTTATATGTGTAGAAGCCAAGAGAATGTTTATGTTGAAGTAAAGTAGAATAAAATTAAAGATACAAAAAGTACAGAAAAAATATTAGGTCTAAGAAAATCAGAATACAAATATCGAGCCCGAAAAAGGTAAGCAGAAATAATTGTTGATTAGCTTCTGTCTTAAAATGGTTTTTGAGTTAAGGAAAACTCAACATTTTTTTAAAGAGTTTCTTTTAATTCGCACTGTCACAGATAGGTCTTATGGAGATGATAGGACAGGAAAGGGCTAGGAGTGGGAAGGAAATGTCCGTGGCCTTAATTAGCATTTGCCTGGTGTGAAAATGGGAAACCATAGAAAACCATCTTCAGGGTTGCCGACAGTGGGGTTCGAACCTACTATCTCCCGAATACTGGATACTGGCCGCACTTAAACGACTGCAGCTATCGAGCTTGGTACAAAACAATGATGATGACGTCGTTGTTGCTGCTGCCGCTATTGTTGTTGTTTGGGTCATCAGTCCACAGACTGATTTGATTCAGCTCTCCATGCCATCCTATCCTGTACTAACCTTTTCATTTCTACATAACTACAGTACTACATGCTCCATCCACTGTAATCTGTTTGTCATATTCATGCCTTGGTCTACCCCCACCATTCTTACCACCTACACTTCCCTCAAGAACTAACTGAACAAGTACTTGGTTTCTTAAGGCGTGTCTTATCGTTCCATCTCTTCTTCTGGTCAAATTTTGCCTCATCATTCTGCTCTCACCACTTCAATTCAGTATTTCTTCATCTGTGATTCTATCTACCCATCTCACCTTCAGTATTCTTCTGTAACACCACATTTCAAAAGTTTCTATTCTCTTTCTTTCTGAACTAATTTTTGTCCATATTTCACTTCCATTCAATGCCAACACTTCATACATAAGTCTTTAAAAATAAATTAAAAAATCTTACTAGTTCTTATATCAATATTTGAAGTGAGCAAATTTATTTTCTTAAGAAAGGCCTTCCTTGTTTGAGCTAGTCAACATTTTATGTCCTCCTTACTTCTGCAATCATTAGTTATTTTACTACCCAAGTAACAAGACTCAACAAGTTCCTTTAAGACTTCATTTCCTAATTTAATATTTCCTACCAGCACCTGACTTCATTTCACTACACTCCATTATTTCTGTTCTGAATGTAATTATTTTCATCTTGTACTCCTCCAAGACTGGTATGTTTCAGCAATTTCTCCAGATCTTCTGCAGTCTTAGATAAAATAACATCATCAACAAATTCAGAATTTTAATTTCCTCTGCTAGAATTGGGATTCTCTTTCCAAATTTCTCTTTGATTTCCTTTATCATCTGTTCTACATAAACATTGAAAAGGAGAGGAGACAAACTGCAGCCTTGCCTCACTCCTTTCTGGATAGCTGCTTCTTTTCCACAGCCCTCAATTCTTATCACAGCAGACTGATTTTTGTACAGATGGTAGTGTAGATAATCCTCCTTTCTCAGTATCTGATCCTGATCACCTTCGAAATCTCAAATAGCTTGATCAAATCAGCATTATCAAGTGCACTTTCTAGATCTACAATTATTATCAACGCAGGCTTGCCCTTCTTTATTTGATCCTCGAAGATCAGACGTAAAGTCAGGATTGCAAATTATAAATCTCATTTTTGTCCCGTATTGGCATCAACTCAATTAAGATTAGGTTGAAGGGAGAATCCCACATTTCAATACTTATTTGTTTTTTACTGCTAGTCTATGTAATTAAGCTGGAATATGTTTTATAATTAAGCTGGAATATGTTTTATAATTACATAGACTAGCAGTAAAAAACAAATAAGTATTGGAAGGTGGGATTCTCCCTTCAGTCTAACATTAGTTAAGTCAGGATTGTTTGACATTCCAACATTTTTGTGAAGCCAAACTGATCTTCTCCCACCTCAGCTTCAAGTTGCCTTTCCATTCTTCTGTAAATAATATGTATTAAAATTTCGTAAGAGTAAGATACTGAACTAACGGTGCAGTAGTTTTCACACTTGACAGCAAGTGCTTTCTTGGGAATAGGAATAACAACATTCTGTGTAAAATCGGACAGCATCATACACGTGGATCACAGGGGAGGAACTAAACATAAAAACACCATATTTATACTGGCTCCTCCTTCCTATTTTAACAAAATTTGAAGTGAAAATCTATGTAATTATGAAATATATAAAAAAATGATGAGGTTTTAAGAGCAGCATCTCTTGTATATCCCACCAAATGTAGAAATCCTGAAACAGTTTTGACTGTTCACTGATTGAATTGCTCCAGAGTTACCAGCTATTTGCTAACACCATAAGGAAGACTGCTGTGATATCACAAGGCTTTATAATAAATTATGAATGTACTAAAACTTTCCGAGATGTCATGATGCCATTAAAAGAAAGAAAGAAAGAAAGAAAGAAAGAAAGAAAGAAAGAAAGAAAGAAAGAAAATGGAGAAAACAAGTAAACTTAATTAAGCAGGTGCTAAAATTTGTTTTTATATTCCTGCCCTAAAATAGGTCAAACTGAAGTGATTTACAAGTAACAACTCTCATTATTGTTCCATATTGAAGATGACGTTAGGCATAGATATCAAGGATAATTTAATAAAAAACCACCTAATTCAATACTTTCCACGTTTAATGTGGTTATTATCTACATGATTTTATGTAGACTTATTTGGTCAGGTACATGTTTCACCCATTATTTTGGGCATCTTCAGCCTGTAAACAACCTTTAGGTCAAGGTTTGGGACCTTTTTAACCAATATAAACATACCAATATATACACTATATACAATATATACATTATATACAATATATACAAACATTAACGAACTCTTAAGATGGGTAACATAAGTTAATCAGTTAAGTTTTTTGGTCCTAATCTACCTAATATGAAAAATGTCCAAAACTAAAATGGATCTTCTTTTCGGTAAAGAGGATTACATATTGGGGTTTATGTGACCCCTATATCATATTAAGTTCTTGGCGTACCGTGTCTGGTGACAGGATGTGTCGTCAACAATAAGTGGAGATTTGAACTGATTGTTGTTGTAGGTTGGTCAAGATTGAAAATTAACTTATGTTACCCATCTTAAGAGTTTGTTAATGTTTGTATATATTGTATATAATGTATATATTGTATATAGTGTATATATTGGTATGTTTATATTGGTTTAAAAGGTCCCAAACCTTGACCTAAAGGTTGTTTACAGGCTGAAGATGCCTGACCAAATAAGTCTACATAAAATCATGTAGAGAATAACCACATTAAACGTGGAAAGTATTGAATTAGGTGGTTTTTTATTAAATTATCCTTGATATCTATGCCTAAAATGAAGTGAGTCAAGGAAAAGGAGAGTGGTTATTCAGATTAATTTTCACTTTTATAATAATAATAAATTCTGTTTGGACATAATACTTACAGCCATCCTTCAAATCCTGGCAAACATGAGCATGTGTAATTAGCAATCTGGTCAACACATGTGGAATTGTTTTTACACTGTGATTCTAAAAGGCACTCATCTATATTCTTTTCACAGTGGAGACCATCAAATCCTGGAAGGCACTTGCAGCGATAAGATTCCGTAGCATTCATGCATGTCCCCTGATTCTCACAATATGCATTGAAACACAAAACACAGCTGAGTTCTAAAGCAAAAGATTCTCTCTGTGAAGATGGAACCTCAAGAGAGAAGTATTCCTGGACTGTTAGGTTGTTTGAACCAAGAGCAGCAGACGTGTAGTATGGCAGTAGCAAACCACCAATTCTCACTTCTCCCAGGCAGCCCTGTATATCAAATACACAAGATAAAATTAACAATACGCTAATATCAAGTGTAATGAGAAATTAAAAAATGTTTAACAACATATCCGTAATTGAAATAACAGACTGACCCACAAAATTGTTACAGTTAAATCACAGAAGTATTGTAAAGAAAGGAATAGAATACTAGCTGTAGTATCCGTCGTTGATGGGACAATACATAGCATGTGTATGGTTACATTTTTGTCCACTCCTCACATTGTTCCCAAGATTCTGAGGCATATGGGTGGACATTCCTCTCCCTGTCAGTGGCATGTCGTGACACACTTGCTGCCTTGCTCTCTGGGACTTTCTGCAGTTTCATGTTCTTTTTGTGTTATTGCCGATCTTGATTTGATCTCTACCTTCCGGTATAAAAGAAAGGCAAGTATCAGGTTAATATTTTTTAAAATACTGACAGGTGTACAAAGCTTTTAAAACATTGCCCCTCTATAGCGACTCTCTTTATAGTCTATAGAGCTAGTTACTAAATCTTGGACTTTCACATAACTGCCACTGATATTTACCTTATTTTTCACTGTATCGGAAAAAAGTATAGAACAAACATTCGACATGAGCTATTTTAGTGTAAAACCAACCGTAAGAGAGATTTAGTTTTATTCTTTAGGCCCCTTGTGAAGCAAGATTCTACTCAACCTTTTTTTGAAACTGTAATACCAAGTAACAGTGCCGAGTTCCAGAGCTGGAAGGACCAGGCTGCAGACAGTCATGAGCATTCCTCTGCTGTATTCCATTAAGTGTGCACACTGCTCATTCCAATCAGTGCCCCAGAGAAGGGATCGAATAGCTGGAATACTATGACGAGCAGGTGTGTTACGTACCAGTCGTTACCAGAAAATGTATGAACCATAGGAATGGCATGCTAAGAAAGAAAGTTATCTAACTCCCCAGCTACTTCCCACCAATATTCCAGCAAGTTTTTTTTACTCCGGATGCAGCAGTAATCCCATCTATCGGAGATGAGTGGCAACAGAAGAGACAAATTCAAGACTAACATCAATGTTGTATGGATAAAAAGGCACCAAGTTACTGGAGACCTGCGCGATAAGACACTCCATCTAAAATCTAAAGCCTATCGCACAGTGATCAGACCGGTGCCCCTTTATGGATTTGAATTCTGGCCTACAACATCGAAGCATGAACAGGCACTTCAACCAATGGAAATGAAGATGCTTTGATGGTCCTATGGCTTAACTTGAATAGATCATATCAGGAGTGATGATGTGCGGAAGAAATTCAAGGTTACCCCAATCACAGAGAAAATGCATGAATCACACCTGTGATGGTATGGGCATGTATTTTGTAGCAGTGAAACCTCAGTTACAAAGACTGCCCTTCAACTAAACATTATGTAAGGCGTTTGATGTCCAGAGGCGCTGTCAAGTGCATCATTCTTGTGACTATAAGGACATCACAGGAGAGAACAGGAAAGCCTTAACAGCCGAATTATCAAATAGTGTTCAATCAGTAAGCATCATCATGCATTCCTTCCAGCGAGCCGAGTATGATGTTTAAGAACGATGTTCTACCATTTATTACGGTCCTGGTATGTTCATTTCTCTCTAGGGCATCCCATGTTTCTCCTCTCTTCTCTAGGTCTTCTCTTATCTGATCTAACCATATTTTTCTAGGGCGTCCAACTGGTCTTCTTCCCGGAACGATCTTTTCAAAATATTTCCTTGCTGTTTGAGTCACCTGCATCCGCTTAACGTGTCCTAGCCTCTTCAGCCTTGCAACACAGCCTTTTTTCCATGGTCTGGTTGAACTGCAGGTCTCTTTGTATCTGATAATTCCTAATTCTGTCCTTCCTTGTTTTCTGTACAGCTGATTTAAGGAAATTCATTTCAACAGCTTGCAGTTGACTTCTCTATTATGTATGATGCAACTCTCCAGACTATATGTCATGATGGACAGGAAATAAGCCTTAAACAGGGTCTGTTTAGCCCCCTGGTGAGGAACTCCCTTGTCCCATACTATGTTCGGTATTTGATGGAAGAAGTTGGATCTTTTTTGCACCCTGTTCAACACTTTGCTGGTGAGAAACAATAATGGCAAGAATCGATGAGCTTGCAGAAGACACCGGGGTGCAGCTTGAGAATATCTGTAAGATTTATTTATTTAGCATATGGTTAACACATCACATTACATATAAATACAGTAGTAATACATAATATTTACAGTTGTAAGTATTTACAGGTTCGAATTATTTACATAGTCAACACACAAGGGTGAGAGGAGAAAAAAGTCTCTAGGGTTTCCCTGGTAGGCAGTGAGAGGACACTGCTCCACAATATGCCGAACGGTTTGCTTCACAGCACCACAACTGCACGCTGCCGAATTAAGTATTCCCCATTTATGGAGGGAGTCAGCACATCTGCCATGACCAGTGCGAATGCTGTTGATGGTTGTCCAGGTCTTCCGTGGAAGATCAAAACCCTCTGGTTTGTTTTTCAGCCATGGCAGATTGTGATATTCTGATGGAGCACTGGATATCCATACTTGCTTCCAGGCCTGATGCAGATTAAAGTTAGCATCTGCTAGGTATCTGGCTGTTCTAACAGGGGGGTGTCTAGATTTTAGCCTGTTAATAAGAGCATCATTCATGTCACCATGAACTGGCAACTGACTGTTGTTAGTTATTTTCTTATAATCTCGTAGGAGAGCATTTTCCTGATGGAGGTGAGATGGTGGAATATGGGATAGAACAGGTAGCCAGAAAGTGGGAGTAGATCTAATTGTCCCCGATTTTTACAGCTTTTCCAATTGCATTCGATGAAAGTACAGATATTGTGGACGTTGCACAGCTGGTTATTTTTGTTCATGGAGTAGACAGTTCATTACAAGTAACTGAAGAGTTCTTTGACTTAATTCCTCTGAAGGCAACTACAACTGGGCTAGACATATTTAGTGCTGTTTTTCAGTATGCCAAAGGAATGGGGGGGGGTGTTGAGATAAACGTCAATCTGTGGCGATAGACTGTGCTCCAGCTGTGATGGGTGCGAAATCGGGATTCACTGGTTGACTAAAGTCAAAATTACAGTCGGACTACACTTGTTCCTTTACAACCATTCACTGTTTGATTCACCAGAAGGCCCTTTGTGCAAAATGAGCCATATAATGGACACTGTTATGAAAATTCTGGATTATATTAGGGCTCACGGATTAACCCATCGCCAATTTAAAGACTGCATGGACTTGATTGACAGCAAGCCCGGCGATGTACCATATTATTCCAAAGTACCGTGGTTAAGCTGGGGGGAAACAGTACAAAGATTTTTTTAGTTGCGGCAACATATCTCTGATTTCTTGTTTGAAAAGGGCAAGGACATTCTTCAGATTCGTGACCCAAAGTGGGCATCAGATTTGGCGTTTCTGGCAGATATTTTAATGAACCTTGGCGAACCTTTTCCAACTAGCGTGTCATTTTAAGTCTGGTTTATTATTCTCAACTGTTGACCGTACCACTTGTTATTTTTCTTTAAGGAAAATCTACAACATACAACACCCCCCCCCCCCCACCCCCACCCTCATGTTGTCGTAGTTTGCATGCTCAACAATTTAACTAATTTCTACCTCGTCACATTTCCGCAAGGAAACCAGGAGAAACAGCTGTAAGATCACATTCATGCTTTCATCAAAACGTGCTGCATACATGTGGGAGTTATCCAAATCAGCTTTCAATTGAAACTTCTTCTCTCATTTTATTAAGACATTCTTGACAGCAGTTCAGCTGGCTGGCATTCCTTTAATTCTGTTAATTATTAGCTGTTAGGGTAGTTTTCAAATAATGTGTCGGCCGTCAATAAGAAAGTTTCTTTCAAGAGCTCACCATTAGAAATCATTTTCCCATGTATGCTGTACTATGCAGTGAGACATATGGAAACAGCTGCACTGATATTATTCCTTGGCCGGAAAGATGATACAAAATAATTTATGTGTAATGTGTGAAACGAACTCTCTTCTTTCTTCATTTGATATGGAACAAACATTTGAATTATTAGTCTCCAAAACTGCGCTTTACATTAAATGTGGGGGATACAATTGTTTTCGAACACAGGCAACACATTTTTTTGCCAGTCCGAATTCCCTTGTCCACAGTTCTTGAAATATACGATCACCGCCTTTGTTAAGTTAATGTTCTTTTCGGCACCGATAACATGTTTGCGATGTCTATATACAAACCCACCAGAAAACGACACTATCTCACTTGACCTTCGGACATGTCACTGTAGCAGTGTTGCTATATTCCATGTCCAAATGGAACTAGTATTTAGATTTTCGATATTTATTCCTTACACTTGAAACACTATGAGATATGTATTGTCTGTACTACAATACGTATATAAAAACATTATGTTCATGTGGCGTGCCACTGAAAACGTGTTCACGTGTCACCCAGTGACACGCGTGGCATAGGTTCGCCATCCCTGATCTAAACTAATTAAATCTACAGCTGCAAGGGAATTACAATCTAATAACTGATATGTACACTGCCATACAGGGATTTAAATTGAAGCTAACCTTCTGGAAGAACCAAATTAGAAAACCCTATTTCTACCATTTTGAGTACTTAGGATCTCTGAATTTTGATACTGAACCGGAGAAGTATGTTAGTCTTCTAGATGAGTTTCAAGATGAGTTTAATAATAGATTTAAAGGCCTTGATGGTATTCGACAGAAGCTGCAACTGCTCGGTGTACCATTTCAGATATAGCCAGAGGATGCACCACTCAGCTTACAGCTAGAACTCATAAATCTTCAGTGCGAGATAAGGCTCAAAAAGCAATACAAAGAACAGGTGCTCCACGAGTTTCATCAACAATTGGACCCGTCTTGCTTCCTGAAGTCCGAATGTTCATACGAGAAATAATAGCAATGTTCGGCAGCATTTATAGGTGTAAACAGTTTTTTCGCAAATTTATTTTAACACAACTAGGTTCCGATCCCGATTATCAGACTCTCACCTACAATCAATTGTAAGACTTGCCTGCACTAAGAGTGTCTAATCAAACAGTGTGCGAATAATTGATAAAAAAAGTTGTACAGACTGTGTGACATGTGAAAATCATACAGCTGCACAGGCTGTGGCATAAGGATTAACACAGTAACTGGTTATTGTGTTTTTGTATTTGTCTACTTTTGAGTTGCTGAAGAGATGCTACTTTTATCGTAGCCTATTTTCTTTTGTTTATGTTTAATATGTTTTGCTACAGAAGCATGGTGGGTTAGTATTAGGCATTATTTCGCTTCATAATTGTTCACAGGAGAGTTAAGCAAGTTAAGTCCCTAAAAAAGAGGACTTCTATTTTGTTCTTTGTTGCTTGTACCTTTAAATTAATTATTTATGCACACTGTTTCGTACATGTTACGTAAATGCCGTGTTAAACTGTTTTAATTATGTGTGTCCTTATATGAAATAATATATGCATGTATTGAATGAAATAGCGTAGTTATAAACATGTAATGTACACCCCACGAGGCTTGCGCTATCTGATAACATCCTGGGCTAGCGCTCGCAACAGCTGTTTCTCATGCACTCAAACCCGTCAGTGAGTTTGTGATCTTGACATGCCTGCAGTACATCAATATATACTCGGTATGAATTATTCAGAAATCTCAGCAATTTCTGTTTGTTTCTTGCGTCCTTCCCAACATTTTCGAGCAGCAATGTCCCTCCATCTTTTCATTAAAAGGACATCATCTGGCATTGACTCAATGCATTGTTCAATAAATCTTAGGGAAACCTAATACAACAATACTACGTGCACATATTATAATTTCAGTGTTGCTTTAAAAGTAAAAATTTTAATGAACAATATACAGTAGCCTACAGCTGATGCAATGGTTAGCCTACAGCTGATGCAATGGTTAATATTAATTTTCACATTTTAAAAAGCAAGGTGTTAAGACTCTATACTGTGATTATTCCCATGCAGTACAGTATGTGCTTTTTGGATTTGTGACTTCAGAGGCATTTTGGGTAATCCAGATTTTGGTTAACCCGAGTTCAGATAACCAGGGTTTTACTGTACATGCAGCTCACCTCCTCCGCGGCTGTGCATGAAAAGAGCTGCACCGCCTTAGGATGAGGACATGAATTTACATTTTGCAGCTAAACTACAATGGTCGGGTTACCTGAAAAGAGTTTCACTACCTCAGGATGAGGACATGAATTTACATTTTTAGTCTTATGTATGTCATACGTGTTTTCTTCAAACAATTCGGAGAGATCAATTTTATTAAAAACCCAAAATAGTCAATGAATTAGCAAGTAACTGTATTATCTAGTTTACCAATAATGAAGAATTAGTCAGGCTGAGCGGCTCAGACGGTTATGATGACCCCAACTTGGCAGGTTCGATCCTGGCTCAATCCGGTGGTATTTTAAAATGCACGTACATGTCAGCCTTGTGTCAGTAGATTTACTGGCACGTAAAAGAACTCCTGAGGGACAAAATTCCACCACCTCGGCATCTCCAAAAATGTAAAAGTAGTTAGTGGGAGGTAAAAATAAATATTATTATTATTATTATTATTATTATTATTATTATTATTATTATTATTATTATTATTATTATTATTATTATTATTATTATTATTATTAATGAAGAATTGAACAGACTGAGGACCAAGCTCTTGGACGAAACTGGAATTATTAAGGATTTAAAGACTTGTAGAAAAACTTATGCAGTAGGAAACCTTCAATCTTCCAAAATTCTGCATTTAATATATTATGGGAACCAAGATATAGATTACGACAAATATGAAACCCATAGCTGTTTGGTATATATAAAAAAAGCAAAGTCACCTCCATACAGGCCATGAAGGCCCTTGGAGGAGTGGGAGGTAAAGGCTTCTACCATGGCTAACCTCGGCACGTGATGGGGTAGAGTGGTTAGGTCTACGCCTGGCCGCCTTTGCCCCCAGGAATTAACCTGGTACTCATTTTTGGTGTAGGCTGAGTGAACCTCAGGGCCATATGCACCTCCGGAAGTGGAAATCACGTTTCTTAAATTTTTACGACTTCCTGACGGGGATTCGAACCCACGTCCTTCCGGGCGAACCGAACACGCCTTTACCGCCTCGGCCAGGCAGCCCCTATTTTGTATATAAGAGCATATGTTAATTTATTCTACAATGCAAAATACTGTCAGCTAACATAGAATTCTAATATTAACTGGCAGTTACTTGCAAGAAAATTTAACTGCTAAAATTTCAGCAGTTTTAGATGATCTTCAGCCTATTACCTACTTATGAGACTGAAAAGCCACTTCGTTTGTTAAGGTGCCATCACAAAAATGCAGATTAATAAATTTAAACTGAAACATCGCAGAGTAACGACTGAAGGTCTGCATTGGCACAACACTACATTATTCCATGACTCTTTCGACTCACTTGGAATTCCGCTTTTCTGTTTGTTTGTTGTTTTTTTTCCAGGTTTTCCTGTTAATGAAATAATGCCATAATTGTAATTTTCTCTTCTAACAGACTTTTAACTCCCCAGCACAATCTATAGATAAAAACCATGTAAAGTTTCTAAAGGGACTGCTGATAGGAATTAAAACAATTTACAAACTAGGTTTCTACATCTGAAACAGCATATAGCCCCGAAGCTCACTCAGATGGGAGGGGTCTGCGTCCCCACATCCCTTTGAGGCCATAACCTACAAGCCTGGAAATCTTGTACTTACAAGGGAACATCCACAATGGTGAAGTCGCCGATCGCGATGAAACTTAGAAAACACATTGAGGTACATGTAAAAACAATGCCAGCATCAATTTTAGGCGCCACCATTCATTAGCGCGTTAACTAAGGGGCCTAAAAGTTGCGACATTTCAAGTTCCGCGCGATCAGCGATGAATACCTGCTGGACAATGCTAAGCCGGCACACACACTTCCCGTCTGGAGACACACCCTCTGCACCGCCTTTTACCCTCCAAGTGGTTCTCCCTGGCACGTTCCCCTCCCTTCTCCTCGCGCTTGCCGGCTGCTTGGCTGTGGAACGAGACCGGCGCTATATTTTGCTTCTTTATGTACTATAATTATTGAAATCCTTTAAATCATGTTCCGTTTCACACATAATAATAATAAATAACCTAAACGTATTTACTCATATTTTATGCAAATGTTATATTTTCATTCCTGCTAATTCTGGTGAGTTGTCAATTCGTGGGTACAACCCCGAGTTAAGCACCATCGGGCGTGGACAAACGTGGTATAAGGTACCGCGTCCGACCTAGGCTTAAATTATTATTTACGTCTGAAACACCTTGAAGCTGTCGGTAGTGTCATTTAGAGTGGACATACATATGAAATTTATTAAAATAAATCACCCACTTTGAAACAACGTTAAATATCCTTTTATTTAAAGAAATTACATGCCCGGGTAGAGGATCTCAATGAATGTAATGAGATGTTGTACCTCGGGATATCAAAATATGGTTACTGGTCCAGACCTTCTTTTCATGTCCACTCCTCTACCCCCATTTTGTGTACGCTATCAGTTGTGTCATAATGAAACGAAATCGCGAACAACAGTAATTATAAACTCTGCATTAGAAACTGCTGGTATTTCCCGTATTACGTACTCTGGTATAAGGAATCTAGATAGAATGTTTTTATTTGTGCTTGTATTGAACGATGTATTTATGTTTTGCAGTGAAAGGCACAACACATTTCAATTGCAGCCATGGTTGTCAAACATAAATCAATCAAATGCATAAACAACTTTGATATGAGTATGACATGGAATGATTGACATAATGAGCAACGTCTTTAAAAAGAAATAAAGATGTGCATTTATATATGCAGTAGATATACCATAATCACAGGTAGAGCTGTAGTCCTACTTACTCATACTTTTGCGCTATAGCTAACAGAGGTCTATGTATTCAACAAGTAGCCATATTAAAGTATCACACTACAGTCTTCTGGGTACAATGGCAGTTACATACGTAAAAGTGTACATGGCTATTGTACGAACTGGTACAACAACAAAAGATTACAAGGCACCACAATAAATGACT
Organism: Anabrus simplex; assembly: GCF_040414725.1. Classification (NCBI taxonomy): domain Eukaryota; kingdom Metazoa; phylum Arthropoda; class Insecta; order Orthoptera; family Tettigoniidae; genus Anabrus; species Anabrus simplex. Next base: position 1,559,481,521 of record NC_090265.1, read on the forward strand.
CCATATACATTACATCGGGCAAACTCCCCGTCAATAATAGTAAGCAAAAACAATTTATGGTCTATTCGACACATTACAAAATAGTGAAAAGACGACTGAAACAAAACACAATTAACAACAGGCACCATACTTTTCTCAAGGGACGTATGCTTTACAATAGTGGTGTTCCTCGTAGAAGTGTGTGATGCACAAGTCCTATGTACACCAAGCACATTTGACAAAACCAGTATTCGGGCACAAAGAACATACCAAGCCAACACTGTCAAAGGAATACACTACCGGGTGTTCGAATTGTCCAGGATGATCATCAAGGTACCCACTGCAGTACCACGAGTACTGTTTGTGAATCGAGGAGATGTCAGCTGGAAATGTAACAGTGATTGCAACTTTAAGATGGTGTTACGGTGATGCAGCACGATGCCGGTATTCATAAGTCACAGCCCGGAATACATTCGTCTGGTGTATGTTTTCCAAATCCGAAACCCATACACGTCAAATGGCTGACAAACAGCTGTAGCGCCGGCTGGAATCTTCACAACTAAAACTTCCGTGCCATGAACAAGCGCATTGTGGCCAGAGAAAGAATCTAACAATAAAATATTTTGTCCATCGGGTAAACTTGGTTTCAAGATGTCATTATACCAGCTCTGAACTTCTGCTTTGCCCACCTTTCCAGACGTGGTGCACACGACATGAATATTTTCGTGTGAAAATATCCGTTTCTTAACAAGGGAACCAAAAACACCATTTCTTTCCTTTAAAACGATTAGCAACGGGGAGAGTAGCTCACCTTCTGCTGACATGGTAGGCATAATCGTGTAGCTGTGCGTAGTAGAGGGAATTGATTGGACCACCGTGCTAATCGACTTTTCTCCTCGCGCGCTAATGTTCTGCCGGTGTACATTTCCACATTAAAGCCGCTTTGGTCGCTGTTAAAAACATGTGATGGGCTGTGTAACTGTATTTTTTCTTTTACGTTTTCCACAAACATTTGAGCTTCCACCATAACGTCACTTTCCCTATCAAGTTTTCTCGTTGTTGTCACATTAATTTTTCAGGATGTGATCCCAAATTTCTTTTTGAAGTCGTACACCCAGCGTAAGGACGCTTTAAAGTCATGGAGCCCGCGAGAGCGGGCATTTTGCATTGCCCAATGTTTGATTGTGGCGTCATGGATGGTGGACGTACGGTACTCCGCGTCAACGTTTTTCTTGCAATCCATCGCAATAAGACCAAATCTGTCTCGAAGAGAGCCTCCTTCATCCACAACTTTTTCCAGGTGGAGAGCTGTGACACACTATGCAAACGACGGAAGTGCTTTTGCACAGTTGTAAATTTAAGATTTTTCCATTTTCCACTCCTCCAGAAGTTGACTGCTTTTGTTTTATACTGTAAGTCTACGGTGTCCGCCGAACTGGCACTGTCTTGGCTTTGTCCCGGTTCTGGCTCGCTATATTCAATATCCTTTTCGGTTTCCCCCGACTGATCAGACTTGTACGTCAAACTTGTAACGTCCTCCAAATAGAGACTGTCACCTTCAAGACAGCAACTTATAAGCTCTGAAAAAAAAATAAAACAAATAACTAAAATACATGTTATGTGTATATGTATTGACAGGAACAACGGAGAACACAACTGTTCGTTTAAAAACAACGAGAGTGTTATCGGTAATGAAATGAAATGTCGTATGGCTTTTAGTGGCGGGATATCCCAGGACGGGTTCGGCTCGCCAAGTGCAGGTCTTTCTATTTGACACCCGTAGGCGACCTGCGCGTCGTGATGAGGATGAAATGATGATGAAGACAACACATACACCCAGCCCCCGTGCCGTAGGAATCAACCAATTGCTCAGTGACATTGCCCTTAAGGACTCGTCGCAAACGTTTTCATAAATATTTCATAAAATGTAAACTGCCTATACAATGTGGAAATTCCAAGGGAGAGCTATGAGGAAGGCTGATAGCGTATGCAGTGTAGCACAGGTTTTGTTCGACAGCTAAGCAGACGGCAGCGTGGGGAGAGGGAAACGAGTGGTGCTGAACCAGGCGGGGCAGAGGAGAGGAGGAGCAGAGGTGTGGCACAAAGCAGTGTTCCGGCTAAGCATTGGTCAGGAGGAATTCATCGCTGTTCGCGCGGAACTTGAAATGTCGCATTAGGGAGGCATTTAGGGAGAAGTTCCGAGTGCTGAATGCTTCAGTATCCTCCTCGCTTGCACCATCAAACCTGCCTATAATCTCATCATTTTCCATATTAAACAGAATGGTAGCCCAATTCCCATCAGTGTTTCTCCGGATGCGTAGAATGTCAGAATCACCCTGTAAGTTCCATGCCAATGTCACTTCGTCATGCAGTGCTGACACAGAAAAGAACTCTGAGACGTTAATTACAGATGATATGTAGAGAAGAGTACCACCTGAAAAAAATACATACATTGTGACGTACACCACCAATATAAATCTACTACATACCAAGCTACCAGGTGCAATCATTTTGAGCTAATGAATGTTGGCGCCTAAAATTGATGCTGGCATTGTTTTTACATGTACCTCAATGTGTTTGCTAAGTTTCATCGCGATCGGCGACTTCACCATTGTGGATGTTCCCTTGTTAGAATAGGGCATAGAACTATTGTTATCTCACTCTATTCACTCATATAACAAAAGAGGGAAGAACTAGATCCCATCAGCTGACTGAATAAACAATTCAGAGTATTAAAATTGAAATATAGCCTAAAAATTGAAGACCCCATCCTTGAAAGACTGAGGATTCTTAAACTCCATAATCTACAATTTTGTTAGGATTCCTTGTTGGAAAGGAAGATTGCTTGTGGCCACCTAATAGCATATGTCTAATCACATCTGGCACTTGTTTCTTCCCATTACTTATAAACGTATGTATATGGATGATACTCACCCTGAAAGGTACTTCATTTACATAATTATGCGACAGCTCCATTACGCTGTTTTCAATTGGTGATAAATCTGGCAGAGGCGTGGCTGCATCAGCACTAACAGTGAAGTAGCCCAATCTGTTATGATATGGGTTAAATAAATGCCCAGTCCCCACACTTATTCTTCCATTAATAAGCAAGAGTTTCCAGGCATTTAGGGAAAAGTTCCGAGTGCTGAATGCTTCAGTATCCTCCTCGCTTGCACCATCAAACCTGCCTATAATCTCATCATTTTCCATATTAAACAGAATGGTAGCCCAATTCCCATCAGTGTTTCTCCGGATGCGTAGAATGTCAGAATCACCCTGTAAGTTCCATGCCAATGTCACTTCGTCATGCAGTGCTGACACAGAAAAGAACTCTGAGACGTTAATTACAGATGATATGTAGAGAAGAGTACCACCTGAAAAAAATACATACATTGTGACGTACACCACCAATATAAATCTACTACATACCAAGCTACCAGGTGCAATCATTTTGAGCTAACACCATCTAAGCGGCCTGTGTGCCAATTTCAACATTCTGTTTTACTCTCTTAGATGGCAGAACTAGTCTCTGTTGTGTGATCAGTGACCTAGGTTTTAATTAATTTTGTTGGGTATACACCAAATATGTCACCAGAGATCTAATACATGCTAACACCATTCCACATGGAGTACAGACAGATTGTTTTCCACGTTTTAAAAATCAAAATCCAACTACCTCTGGCAGGTTTGAACCAGTGATCTTCAGATCAAGAAGTCTATACTACACATCTGATCTACAGAGGGAGGCCTTCAAGAAATGATTTACATACATACAACATTAATAACATATTGACAGTAAACAATTAAAATAACTAGATACAATACAGGGTGGTATTAACCTCATTTCTACCATTTAAGGACATTTTCCATGTTTGAACCTAAATTCACAGTAAATCAAGTTTTGAAGCTTTGTACACAAAGAATAATGACACATTGCATAGAGTATCCACTGTAAAAGATTTAGGTGCGATATTAAATCCCTGACCTGGCTGGGAATCAAACCTGGGACCTCTTGAAGCAAAGGCCAGAACGTTAGCCATTTAGCCATGGAGCCAGACAGATCAGAGGTGATTGGTAACCATAAAGCCAGGTCTAGGCTCTTGTTTGCATGTACAGAGGAGTGTCCTGATGCTTTTGATCAGATAGTGTACAAAGGATTCAAGAAGTTGCCTCATCTCCTATTTACAAATCCAGTATAAATGGAGTTCAGAAAGTTTAAAAACATTTTGTAAAATGTATTTACTATAAAAGATATAAAAAAATGTTAATTAATTGTGTGTCATACAAAAGCTTGCTGACTGAGTTCAATTGGTTTCACTTGAAGCATGAAGATTAATTACTAGACAAATCTTTTTATACAAATATAATAATGACTTATTAAACAGCGGTGAACTATGGTTCAACAATATTCAATAATATCTTTCAAAACTAGGAAAAAGTATTTAAGAAATTGCCACTTACTATATTTTAAATTACTAAAACCATCTGTTATGCAAACTCTCCACTAGTAAAAATGTGGTTAAATTATAACAAAGTATGTGAATACTGGAATCTGGGCCATGCTACTACTTTTAATGTATTTAAAAAAATTTTAACAACCTAATTCCTCACATTGTCAACTTCTGGGTATTGAAATAGTGAAATTTTGGGGAATTAAAATATTTATATTACTTTCCTGATTATTATATTTCTAGTTATATTGGTGTTGTATTGCCTAGTTTTTAAGTTATAAAAATTGAAGGACTCTGCCACTTTTTTCTTTTTTACAATTTCTTATCTAATATGTGGTATTATTGTTTTATTTCTGTTTATAATATGATATAAACGTATGTAGTAACTGTAATTCAAGTCCATGCTCTGTTGTTGAATGAATGAATGAATGAATATACAGTAGAGTCTCGTTAATCAGAACTAATCTGGACCGAGGTCTGTTTGGATTACGAAATTTTCGGATTAACCGGATTATTATTTTTACGTCCCGCTAACTACTTTTACGGTTTCCGGAGACACCTACGTGCTGGGATTTTCTGCCGCAGGAGTTCTTTTACGTGGCAGTAAATCTACTTACACAAGGCTGACGTATTTGAGCACAATCGACAATTAACTGACAATGCTCCATCGCACCCAGCAGCGAGTGAAATAAGACATGGTGAAATAACAGCAATTTTCTTGCCTCCGAATGTCGATATTGCAGCCAATGGACCAGGGCGTTCTGCAAAATGTAAATCTTGTACATAAACGGAAACTTCTCAGGTACGTGATTGAGAATGACAGTTCACTTACTATTCTTCAAAACTGAAGAACGTGAATGTAAAGGACATGGTTCACTGGACAGCAGAGGCGTGGGAGGGTGTCAGTGAGCAGTTCATGAGGAAAACACAAAAGAAACTGTGGCCAAGTCTCGCATTCATCGAGAGTCCAGCGGAAGCGTCTGCAAATGTTAAACTCCTTGAAATCGTTCAACAACTTCCTGGGTGTGATGAAGCCAATGAAAATGACATTAGCGAGTGGATGTAAGCTGACTGTCATCAATTACAAACAGATAAAGAAATTGTAGCTATGGTGGAGAAAGAATCTGGAGTTGATGAGGAACAGAGTGATGACGAAGAAGACCACAATGAACAACTAGTGTCACCATTCAGCTGCCGCGCCGTCTTAGAACTTGCCGTACGCTACGTCGAGCAACACTCCGCTGCTACGCCCATTGATGTGATGTGTATGAGACACTGGTTTAACACTGCATCTTCGAGTAGGTTTCAATCACTACGGCAAAAGAAACTAACAGATTTTGTAAAGATAAACGACCAGTGATTGATGATTTATGATGTGTAATTATGTTTACATTTATTCTTGTAAAATATGACTAATAAAATGCAATTAAATCTTCATTCTATGATATATTCTTTCATTTCAATAAGGAGAATTCTTTTAAATTGAATATTTCAGCTCGGATTAACAGAGTTCGGATCAACGGGACTCTAGTGTGTGTGTGTATATATATAAACATACAGCAGAAGTCCATTTTAGCAAGTTCAGGATATAAAACAACAGGTCTTTTTATGTCCCTTCAAAATTCCTACATTAAACTGTACAACAGCCTTCGGTTGCAACGAGAACACTTTTTGCTGCAACATGGATGGTAGTGATAAAGTGAAACAGATTATTATCAGCAAGTCAGCCAACCCGCTAGCATTTCAAGGCGTGCGTAATATTCTGTGCATGTATGAAGCGAACAAGAAAGCATGGATGACATGGGCAATTTTTAAGCAGTGGCTTCAAACATTTGATTCGAGAATGGGATCGAAGAACAGGAAAGTTGTTCTTTTTTTATAGACCATTGCCCCACTCGTCCAAATATTGAGCTATGGAATATTGAATTGTAGCAAAAGAAAGGAGAGACAAACACAGAAACATGGAGGTCAAAGACATGCTTCATTGCATCACATTAATATCAATTCTTCTGGATCTATTTCTTCTCAACCCCTAACAATCTTTTTCCTGCTTCCCAGCTTCTCAGGAAAATATTTCTACGTCTGTTGAGGAAGACATTCTTGACAGATATTCATCCTTGATATAAAAAGTGAAATAATAATAAAAAGATATACATAGAAAGCAGAAGACATTAAAAAAAAAACAGTTTTGAACAGGATTTGAAGACAGGTAGCAGACACGGATTTTCTCTTTTTTGTGTTTTCATGTCTGTCCTTGTATCTCCTTTCTATTCAAGTTCCATCATTTATAGCATTAACTTCAAACATAAAAAGGAATCCAGCACAAGCACTGCTCTAGTGACAAAAACGACCTTGTGTGCATGTAAACAGGTATTTGACCAATAAGATGTAGTTTTCATGCAGAGCAGAGCATTGTCTCTCTCTCCATCAAGAGTCTTTTGCATGTACCTACAACAGCGCTGCTGTGACATTACATTATGCATATTTTACATGTGTTTGTGAACACAAACATGAAGGTCTTGGAACATGCTACAAGTGAAGTACGGATGAACCTCTTGAAGACAACATTGTAGCTGGACCAGGAAGCAGCAGAAATATTTGAAAGGAAAGCAACATATGGCACCTTAAATAAGCAAATGATTGTAGAATAAACATGTGACAATGTTGTCTGCTGGTATGCTATTCTACCAGCACATGGTACTATCCTCTCTTCTACATTCCTCTCTTGATGATATACCTTCCTAGTCTAGTTTATTTTTTATACATTGCATATCTATTCTGGAAAAGCTGTCTCTGTGGATCAGTGGTAGAGTGTCAGCCTCCGGATCCCAAGCTAGCGGGTTCAAACCCGGCAGAAGTAGTTGGATGTTTGAAGGGCAGAATAAAGTCCATTTGACACTCCATGTCGTACGATGTTGGCATGTAAAAGATCTCTGGTGACACATTTGTGTTTACCAGACAAAATTAATAACATCTCAGCCATAGGCACCCAAGAGAGTTTGGTTTTTCTTGGTTTGCCATCTAGTAGGCCCAGAGCAAAAGAGAACATTAAAACTGACAAGCAGACAGCCAGATGGTATCAAATTGAAATGTCTGCACATGGTAGCTGAGGCCATATCATCATCATCATCATCATTCTGGAAATACTCCAATATAGGCCTAATTCTACTTCAATTAATTTATGTTAAAGCTGCAAATACTCAATATTCTATCTTAGAAAGAACTGATACTCACCTGCTAAAGTACGATACTTGATACTAATGCTGTCTAGAGAGGATTCATGAACTGAGTAGTGGGTCTGAGGACGTTTCAAGAGATAGTTCAAGGATGAGTTCTGACCACTGAAAGTTATGTTAGCAACACACTCATAGCCATTTTCAAGGTTACGACATTCGCTTCCTGTGGGACACTCCTCAAGAACACAATACTCCATTTCTTGACATGTCTTGCCTTTGTGTCCCCTCCTACATTTACATCTGAAACAGGAAGTTTAACATTATAAACCTGTTCTGATAAGAAATATTGTCTAGCAGTACCATCTTGAATGAAGTGACATTTTTTAAATTTCAATTTTTTTTTTTTGAGAAGGAAGCCACACTTTCCAGTGTCGACTCAGTTAAATGTAACTTAAAAGCTCTTCAGTCCGTCAAACACACAAGTTAAATATAAATATTATCCTACAATATAGCTGTAAAAAACATTATTAGACACACTATTAAACAAAGAATGACATGTTTTGTCCTTAAAGAACATCATCAGATTCTATCAAGTCACATTCAAAAAGTTAGAAATACTTATGTTCAGGGGTAGAAGAAAATAGAAATAATTCAGTAGCCAGCCCCTTTTCATCAGGAGCCAGTACATTTTTCACAAATATACATTATGAACACCACAGGTTAGACTAGGATAAAGCTACGTATTATTTTTGAAATGTGACCTTAAGTAGTAATAGTCTCATTTCATATAAGAATGTAAATTTATATTTTAAGATATACTAACCCAAATAATCACCAGTCACCTTCAAGGGCAGCATCTTTTAAAATTACACTACATGTGCCTGTTTGATTTCCCACCAGTAACATTCAACATGCTTAACAATGCAAACAAACCTTCAAAATCAGTGTAGGGTCTGTTTTTTTTTAGCATTCATTTTCTTGACGCACCTCGCTAAAAGTGCACATTCAGGATTTTTCATGAAACTCTCAGCCTCCTGCCGGCCCCGCGGTGTAGTGGTAGCGTGCCTGCCTCTTACCCGGAGGCCCCGGGTTCGATTTCCGGCCAGGTTACGGATTTTGACCTGGATCTGAGGGCTGGTTCGAGGTCCACTCAGCCTACATGATTACAGTTGAGGAGCTATTTGACGGTGAGATGGCGACCCTGGTCAAGAAAACCAAGGATAACGGCCGAGAGGATTCGTCATGCTGACCGCACGACACCTCATAATCTCCAGGCCTCCGGGCTGAGCAGCGGTCGCTTGGCAGGCCAAGGCACTTTGGGGCTGTTACGCCATTTTTTCAGCCTCCTAACACTTCGAGTGAGGATAGAATTTTTCGTTTGTTTTAAACGTTTCCAGTTTAAATGGTCCTGAAAATCCGGATACACCTTTAGAATGTTTGTCGGCAATACTACAAAAGTTAATGCATAATTTACACTTCGCAATTCCTTCTTCATAGCACAGCCACGGTAGTCATTCAAGCTATGATTCTCTGCATTGTGCATCATTCTCATACTTCTCTGAATCAGTAATATTCAGCTTGCTTAACAATGTAACCAAACCTTCAATATCAGTGTAGGGTCTGTTATTTTTTGCAATATAATAAGATGCCATGAACAATGCATTCATATGCTGTAACATTAGCATTCATTTTCATTACGCACTTCGCTGAAAGTGCTGAAATTTCCGTTTGCCTGAAAACTGAAACTTCGACGTATTTTTTATGTTTGATCTATCATTGTCTTGAACACCATAAATTTCACCCTGGCCACTGTCGCCCTGAACTCTACAGTTGGCACTTCCATCAAGTGTTTTCTCACATTCACGCCCTTTTGTATCACTTTGTGTTACATTTACGGGCCCTACTTATGAAAAAATCTGAAAGAAGACACTGTTACTCACATCAGTCAATTTGTGCGGTTTTGTTCGTTTCATTTTGCCGATTTTCTCAAGTATAGCACAGAAACGTAAAATACACCAGCGTTAAATGGCTTCCGAGTTCGCGAGCTTCGATGTCTGATGCTACATTGCAAATTTTCCGTAAACGCACAGGAATAAACACAACCGTATTTATAAAGTGCAAACCGTTCAATACCAAGATGCTGTAATTAAATTAAAAGTATAAATATTGTTCGGTGAAAATACAAGAATTGATAAACACGTCATTCCGTATGTTCTAAATGCAAAGAATGAATTCCACGGGAATTTATCAGCACTGCTTAGGCGGCAATAGTTGAGGAATGGCTAGTCACGGGAAGGATGGCGGTAATGTAGTGTTTGTGGAATTATTTCACTTAGTAGTTCTCTGCATTTCTCCACAACTCTGGTCTGATCTTTGTACTTGGCTACCAATAGCTGATCATCTGTAATGGAACTCGATGTGTTACGATATGTCCACATGTAAGGATACTTGTTGGACGAGTTACACCGATATCTCCCATGACCGCTAGGCAGCTCCTGCGCAGAACTGAAACATCCAGTTCCAAGGTACGAAGAGCAATTACAGAATTCAAGACTGCCAGAAGCACAGAAAATGTTTATTGCACATATTAGAATATATGAGCTACAGAAAGAAACGTGAAACACCACACGCATTGTTACTTTGTAAAGTGATGGGAACGTACATGTAAGGGAACTCCGGATTTCAAAAAATAAATTTTCAAAACCGAATTTGAAAATTTAGATGTTGATTCCCATAGGGAATCTGAAATATTTGTCCTGAATGAGTAAATTTATAATACCAATATAAATGGTCCATTATTGGACATTATAAATTTTCCAGGTAACTCATTCTTGGTTGCCAGCGTTTCGCCCTCGTGTGCTAGGGTGGGCTCATCAGTTGGTACCTAGCACACCTACCAATACGCTGGCTAGTGCATACCATGGAGGCCACTGCGTAGGCTAACTGGAGCCACCGGCAGTGCCAATGCACTAAGAGACTTTGTCTCATCACCAAAAATTGATGCCTGCTTGGCCATCAGACGATATAGATGTTGATTCCCATAGGGAATCTGAAATATTTGTCCTGAATGAGTAAATTTATAATACCAATATAAATGGTCCGTTATTGGTGTGCTAGGTACCAACTGATGAGCCCACCCTAGCACACGAGGGCGAAACGCTGGCAACCAAGAATGAGTTAGCTGGAAAATTTATAATGTCCAATAACGGACCATTTATATTGGTATTTGAAAATTTAGGCGCCAGGTAAAAATTTTCAGGCGCCATGGCGACTGGGCGCCCGGTATTTTTCGACCCTTGCTTATGTTTATCTCTGTTTAATATTTAGGAACTTAAATTCTAGAACTTATCTTAATAATGTCCTGCTTTGTCTCCATTCCATCATTAACTGCAAGGTTTGGACAACCATTACTTTGTCAATGGGGTGGGTCCAAGCTGTAGTCTACTGACCTACTTTCGCCATGCCATGTCCCTTCCCCTGCCACATCATGCCCCTCTCCTAGGCACATCATTGACATGTTTAATTTATGTTCCTGTTGTTATTATTTCTATTTTTTGTACTTAAAATTCTTTATGTAAATTATGCAAGGGTTTCTTAATGAGTATCTTAATGATCGTGTAATTTACGTTTATGTGAATGACTTTCTTTTTTTATTACCATAAATATATTTATTTTGGAATAGTCTAGTGAGCTTTTTTAATGAGTTGGTTAGTTTTTCTTTAATATTAGTTTTGTAATTTATGCTACGTTTACATGAATGGCTTTCGTAGAACTATATTTGTAGGCTTTTTAAAATTAATAGTTAGTCTAACAAGCTTTTTAACAGATAATTTAATTTTCCTTTAATTTTCCATTGTGTAATTCACGTTTACGTGAACCGCTTTCGTGGAACTATATTCGTAGTTTTATTATTATTATTTTAAGAGAGTCCTTGTATGATTTGTATTTTAGAGATATATGATAATCTATTTAAAGATCATCTCCAGTGTTGAGGACGGTGCGTAAGTTTTGGAGAACATACTACAGATCAGAATATTCTAACCTACATTCCAGGCATTTAAGTGGGAGATTACCTCCTGTGGGATTCATTAAGCGCTAATGTAAAAAGTGCAAGTTTGTCCAGATGTTAAGTAGGCTGAATAAGTGGGAAGTTTTTAAATTTGGTGCTCATTCAGGTATTATTATTATTATTATTATTATTATTATTATTATGTTAATTTATACAAAGGAACTAGGCAAATTTAATGCTCGCCTGTTTATCAAAAACATGTCCTTTTGAGTTCAACATGCTGTATGTTTAATTTCCCTTACCCATTGGAACCTGAATAATAGTCTAACCTGCAAGGACAGAAAATTATTTATTTTTGAGAATTATGCTTTAATTTTGTTTATTGAAAACCGGAAAAAAAAAATTGGCATTTTTATGAAGCTACATACATCATAGATCAATGCCTAACTGTTCGTTAACTGTTTTTCAGTCTTCAGTAGTGAAACATCGTGTGATATTTCTTGAAGCAGCTCTCCAGATGAAGTGGAACACCACATTTTACACATAGCCACCTCATTTCAGACCTTATTTTATGAGCCTTTCACACTTTGCAGGGTCTAGAAGGATGTTTCTTTCTTCCTGTTGGAGGAATAGGCACTGGAAAATGGCCCCATACTTCTCCACATCCTTTAAGTTTCTTACTGACAGATGCTGCCACATGGTGGAGATGCTGTAGGTTGTTGCAGGTGCTATTTTCACTCTGAATAACTTCAATGCTGTCTGAAGAGATATTTTATATAAATATTTGATGTCATTAATAGCTACCACTGCTGCTGTTAATCTTTGTTTGATACGCGCTGTGAAATTGGTTCCTTGTATTTGCAGTGTTATTCCAAGGTATTTAAATTTATTCACACTGGTTAGTGGTTCCCCATCGAAATGTATCACATTACTTGCTGCATGTCTGCTTCCTTTCCTAAAGGTCATAGTGATGGTTTCACTTCTGTTTACATGAAGGTCATTTGTTTTAGTCCACTCTACGAGCCGATCAAATGCCAACTGCAGAGCAGGTATTGATCTGGACACTAAAACCATGTCATCTGCAAACATATAAATGTTTGTGCCTTCTGTTTTCGTTGCCTGTATGACATCATGTGTAATGACGTTAAAAAGGAGAGGGCTTTAAAGGATCACCCTGTAGTACACCTGTAGTCTGGTCTATTGGATCGGATATTGTGATCAGAGAGTCTATTTGCACCTCGTTCTTTGCCAAAATATTTTTTACTAGTTGCAATATGGGATTATTTTTTCTTATGAGATCCTGAATCTTTGATATGACTTGTGTTGACTAATTGTATCACAGACTTTTAAATAATCCACAAATATAACATGTAGCTTCCCTTTCGTGAATCTAAAGGCTTCATGAATATGAATAAAACTTGACAGAATTTTCAAATGTTACAGTTTCTGAAAATATTTTAATTTCTATAACCTTCCTGTTAGACCAGTACAACTTGAGTTTAGGTTTTCTTACCTGACTCATGAAAATCATCAGCGAAAAATATGCCTTTATCTCATTAACCGTGCAAGAATACCATTTACTATCACATTTCAGATTTTTTCTCAACAAATTATTTGCCTGGAAAGCAGCATAGTCATTGGTTTCTATCGCAATCATTTCCCAGAACTCATCCTCAAGAAATTCAGAACACACATCTAATACAGAAGGATTTGTATCCAGTCTTCTCAAAATGGCGGTACTGAGACCAGAAACACCAGTGAATGGAAGTGTTTTCGGTGTACTGGAAATGTTTAACCAATTCCATGTTGAAGACCCATCTCATAAAGCAGCCCTGCCACTCCGGTCTTCATCTACATCATCCATGCTGTCGTCATCACTAGAATAATTTTCCCTAACACTGTCAACATCACTACCATCATCATTAGTGTAAGAAATATCACTGTCTTCTGAAGAAAAATCATTCTCATTATCACTTTCTAACAACTTTACAATATCTACATAATCATTAGGCATGTTTATTTACTAACAAGCACAAGCAGATAGCATTTTGTTTTTTTATACAGTATTCAGTGAACTTAGAAGGGTGGATTCAATTTAGAAGATTCACTGAACTTCAAGGAGTAATCTACATGCGGCGCAAGACTCATCACTTGCTAGTAACTAAAACTGCAAACGTTTATGCTAGTAACTAAAACTACAAGAGTTTATAAGTTGGTACGGAACAGTTCTGTATGGAAAATTCTAAATTCCCATGGAGGGAATTAGATATTTTTCACCAATAGAGCATGTCAAAAATGTCAAATACATCTGATATGTATTTGACACAGTTCTGTATGCCGGCGATCGGTCCAAAATGGTGCCAATGAGTTGATATATATCTACTATCGGTTTCTGGACTCTGTCGTTGTACTAGAGGGATCATACCATCTCTAGGAGGAAAAGAGCGGCAGTTTACCTGCTTACAACGACATAACCAAGAACAGTTCAGAAGAAATCACGTCGTAGTGTGATCAGGCATGTGGGCTGTTGCTTGTTTTCCATTTGAGCATGCAGCATGCCTTTCACCAGTTGTTTACTTTGCCACACAGCGTTTCATCTTATGGTTGTCATAAGTTTTCTCATTGTACATTTACTCTACATAATAGGAAAAAGACAATCATACTTAAAAGTACGGTTAAGAGTTACTTTACATGAAATCATTCCACGTGACAGTGCAGTTTCCATCATGCTGACATGGATTGCTTCTACAAGTGTCATCAGACACAACACCTTCCAGTATTGTACCAGGAATAAAAGAGACCTCGCCAAATGGTGGTGGAATGTCTAGTCCTGAGACATTCAGAGGGAAGAACTCCACAACCATAATTCGAGACCCATTGGTTACCTGAAACATATGAGACAAAAAAATTAATTTACTGGGCCAAATTACTTACCAGTTACTTTTTTTTAAATTTTTAAATTCAAACTTACATCAATTGCTATGGGAACATTGATTGAAAAAACAAATTTTTAAAAGAACATCTGACTGGCTATAAAAGGCACACAATTTTCAATTTTATAAAACTATATAGTCCAAATTGATCCCCCATCAGGAAGTTGAAAAATTAAATAAACAAGATTTCTACTTCTGGAGCAGCATGTGGCCGCGAGGGTCACTGAGCCTGCACCAAAAAAGAGTACCAGGGTAATTACTGGCAGCAAAGGCGGCTGGGCATAGAGCTAACCACTCTAACCACAGAAAGTGGAAGCCTTTACCTTCCACTTGTCCAAGGGCCTTCATGGAGTAAACGAAGATAGCTTTTTTTTTTCCTTTTTTTTTTTTTACAGTTTCCAAATTACACACATATTTAAGTGTACCACACAAATGGTTATTATTCTGGACTCAAAGTTCACTAGGATTCAAATTTCCTTCACAGGAGTTTCATCATCATCATCATCATCATCATCATCATCATCATCATCATCATCATCCCAATGCACATGGGATCTTCGAGATGATAAGTTATGTCACAGTCGTTCGGATTCCACATAAAATATAGATCCCATAGCTATCATCGTGTTACAAACTGTCACATATAACCACACACTTCTTTCCTTTCTTCAACGAGGATGATGACGACGATGTTTATTAACCCAACAGCGCAGAGTACTAGGTATGGCATGGCAGGTGCGAAGTGCCAGATTTATATGCAACAAAAAGCCCCTACAATACGCTGCTATCTGCTGTACGAATTGTAAACTAAGTCAAGCTTTCTTTTATACAGGGATAGTGTATTGTTTCCTTTTCGTTTTGGTGAATATATCAACCCTCTCGATGGACACTTTCCTTTGAGCAATTTCAAAGTCAGTGAGTTTTACCGCTGTGACAACCTATCTTGGCGGGATACTGTAAAGTGCGGCTCACTGATGAGAGTATTTCCTTCCTTTTGTAGGACAGTTACAACAGCTCGGGTGATGGTGATCATAATTTTGATGACAGTTCATTGATAAATGTTGTAGTGAAAATGAATAACACTAACCGTCTTACTAATAAACGATGTATAACATTTATACAAGGTTTATACATTGTTTATGTGAAATTCGTTACTAATAAACCGTGTATAAGTCTCCTGTGTATACATCTGTTATAGTTATTCATTGAATTTCGTATACAGACGAAGACCCCTGTATAAGCGCTGCAGCCAGTAGCGGAAAAAGGAACGAGTGAGCAGTTTATTTTCGTGGTATTTATTGTCTACAGTAATATAAACGTGATGAAATATTCGACTTATCCATATAACATTGAACACACATTGAAAGAATGGACGATAACGTTGATGATCTTCACGGTATTTTAAACATAGAAGACATACATCATTCAGAGGTTATGGAGGCTAGACATCTTCGTAAAGTAAAACACTTTAAAGAGACGGAATGACAATGAATGACTATAAAAGTAATGATGGTTGGGTGTATTTTTGTGTAATAATATGTTACTGCTTAATAGACTTTTGAAACTGCGAGTTTATTATACATGATCTGCCTCTACAAAGATCTTTATCAAATTTGAGTACCCTAAAAAGGGACATATTCCTTGAGATAAAAAATGGTATAACTTGAAAACTGTACTTAATATGATTTCCATACTTTGTAGTTGAATACGCAGAAATATGATGCATAAATGCCTAATAGAAATGTTTTTGATCAAACCTTTCTTTTAAGCTACAAAACAGTTTTTCCTTTCTCCTGAAAAGTAAGGATTTTGGAATGTGTACACTTTTTAACTCACCGATTCAATTACAATTGCCTACGTTTTCCGTACTATCCCAGTTAGGAGCTATTGATCTTTTCTTAAGCTTTTCCATTTATTTTTTGGCGTTCATTACACAAGCAAGCTGAAGAAATGTTGATATCAGTATAAGCCAATTTTCAGCTGTCTCACTTTGTGTTGCCACTGCCTTTTCGATATGCCGTGCTACTGCTCGACTTTCCAGAAAGTTCTGCTCGTAGATAACCAGCAGAAGCGACCATAAAGGCGGTGAACATGCGAAAAACGCCAGTGAACTACAGGAAGAGATTCCTACGCCTTGGAACGAGTGTAAACATGCTGTATAGTAATACAATGTGTATACTACGTTTATTCGCAAGAAAAATATAAAACGCTTATACAGGGTTTATTCCCTGTATAACTATACAAGTGTTAAACAACTGTATAAGGACTTTTTATTAGTAAGACGGTAAGTTTATACAAGGAGTATTTGATTATACCACCTATTCAATACAATCCATTGTTGCATGGTTAAATGAGCATAGAAACTACCAAATTATAAGGTACATGTTTTGCCCCTCTTTTACTGGACATCATCAGCCTTAGTCAATCCTAAAACCAACATTGGTATGAGGTCCTTATCCAATTTATATAAACTACTATGCTGTTAAACGCTTAATAATATTGACACTGTGGTTCCTTATATTTAGCGTACAAGGATATCTAAAACACCTATATACACACATTAAAATCAATTTTAAAATTATTAAAATGTTCATCTAAAAGAATTTTGTATCACATTTTTCTTAAAACTATTCGTGTCTGAATCTGAAGTGGATCTTCTTCATAACTGCTTGAACAATAAGTAATACTTAGGGACCAGTGTGCTGAACCCAAGGTTATTTATAGAAAGGATCAGTGTAACACAACATACGTAATGGGTGCGCGATCTGTTTTTAAAAAACATAAGAGTTAAAGATGCGTAGGTAAATTGAAGGCAATATGGACTAAGTTATTATCATAATATGTGTTGTGTAGAATTCTTATGCCCCGTTGTATAAAACATTTGATCTGAGTTTAAAGAGGAAAAATGGCTGCCAGACAAGTTGAACTTCGATTTTCCGTTGTATAAACGCTAATCTAAGATCATCTCGTCTTGATCTAGGTTCAGATTTGACTGCCGAATATTCGTCGGTTAATCTCCTTGAACTTAGATCATTATCATTCATATTAAACATTGAACTAGACCTAAAGACTTGAGAAGTGTTCCCTTGTATCGTATCTGCGTAAGAATACCGTACCTTAATAATATCGAGGTGCGTTATAAATATATTGAATGCTAGTAGTTAAATAATATTGCTAAAGATCGCTCGATTTTTCAGAAGTGAGGTTATGTGAATATCGGATAAACAATAGCCTACTGCAATACCAACATGTTGTTACTTAGTTTTATGATACTGCTTCAATAATTAATTCTTTTAAATTATGTTTCAAGTTTACAAAACAAAGCATATATATTTTCTGTAGCAGGGATGTCAGATTATTCTGACTTTTCATCTGATGAAGAAGAGTTGATTTTACAACAAGCTCCTCGCGTCTTTCGGCACAGACGGAATCCGATTATTGAAATTAGTGAAATGTTCAAAATAAGATTTCGTTTATCGAAAGATGTTGTGGAACGACTGGAACTAAAGTTAAGGGACACACTACAAAAACCTAGTCAAATAAATTATCCCCTGTCACCCATGTGCATGTTCCTAACAACTCAGGTTTTATGTTACAGCAAGTTTTCAAATGGTTGTTGGAGAGCTCTTTAACATTGACAAGTCAACGGCTTTCTCTTTCAACTTTGATGTCACCATTTAGGTTCTTTTATTTTCTATTATATGTTTGTACCTTGATAGTACAATATCCACCAGATCATCCTTTTCTCTCTGTGTGAAGTTCCTTCCATGTTTACTTCGCGAGATTACAATATTATCTTCTTCTCCTCCTTCGACAGTCACGGCAATTTCGTATTTCATTTGTTGACAGTCACGGCCAGGTCAGTCCCACCATTTAAGTATTATCCAACGGGCAGAGCTATTTCGTATTTCATTTGTTTTGCGGTGTTGCCACGTCAAATTTATTGAACTCCGATTACATTTGAACTACACATGTGTAAACCGAGTTCAGTTTTATACAACGCGATGAAGTCGTAATCTCAGTTCATTTTCAGAACTAAGTTCTTAATTGATCTCCAGTCAGATGTTTTTATACAACCGGGCCTTAGTTGATAACGAGTACTAGTAAACATTGGGGTGTTGGTCAGAATCGCTGCTAAACTTTTCAAAAGAGTGAACTATAGGCCCAAATGACAATTTCATGGAAACGTAATGTCTCTGGTACATGTAGACGACCATAGAAAGAAACGTGGATGTTTTGTTCAACAGATGTTATGTACATTCTACTGTTTCAGCAGCACTAGCCTGTCTCTATACACTTATATGCAACATAAAGCCCCCGCACAATATGCTGCCATCTGCTATAGGGATTGTAAACTAAGTCAAACTTTCTTTTACACAGGCTAGCGCTGCTGAAACAGTAGAATGTACATAGCATCTAGTGAACGAAAAATCCACATTTCTTTCTATGGTCGTCTACATCTATAAGGGACATTATGCTTCCATGAAATTGTCATTTGGGCCTATAGTTAACTCTTTTGAAAAGTTTAGCAGCGATTCTGACCAATACCCCAATGTTTATAGTACTCGTTACCAACAAAGAATTCTATACAACACATATTATGATAACTTAGTCCATATCGTCTTCAATTCGACTACACATCTTTAACTCTTATGTTTTTTAAAAACAGATTGCGCACGTTATTCAGACATGAATATTTTTAAGAAATAATGTGATACAAAATTCCTTTAGACGAACATTTCAATATTTTAAAAATTGATTTTAATGTGTATATGTATGCGTTTTAGATATCCTTGTACGCTAAATATAAGGAACCACAGTGTCAATATTATTAAGCGTTTAACAGCATAGTTTATATGAATTGGATAAGGACCTCAGACCAATGTTGGTTTTAGGATTGAATAAGGATGATGATGCCCAGTAAAATAGGGGCGAAACATGTACCTTATAATCTGATAGTTTCTATGCTCATTTAACCACGCAACTGTGGATTGTATTGAATAGGTGGTATAATAAAATACTCCTTGCATAAACTTAGTGTTAAAGTTGTTTTCAATACAGAACAATGATGAAAATAATGACTTGTAGTGAAAATGAATGCCAAAAATGGAGGCGATAGCAAGGTTTGTGATGTTAAGTCGCAAGCTTTTGTGTCAGATACCTATGCATTCCACTGGGAAGGTATGTCTACTTAAGTGGTTCAGAGGGAGGTATTTTCTGATATACAGTAGAAGGAGCTTTTATATTGAACCAAACTTTTTTACGGACATTTTAACAAGTGGTGGGTAGTGGCCTCCACCTGCACACTATCTAATGGAATGCAATGCAAATGCTCCCATGGTGAAGGGTTAAACATCTTTTCACTGCTGTAGATTTTAAAAAATTGATGTGTTGGAATTATGTCCATCGGTGTTCTCTAAGGTTGTTTAAAAACATAACTGTGTCCTAGTTTTCTTCAGGAAGGTGCAGCTCTCGTTTGGTACACCCCCAATGGAGGTGACTACATGTGCCTTTTTAAACACATACCAGCCTTCCTGCCAATTGTAAATTGCTCACTTCAGAGGTGGACTTGAAAGCAAAGGATATGAGAGACACACTCTCTCTCTCTCTCTCTCTCTCTCTCTCTCAAGCCCATGTCTGACCTGTACTCAGACTGCATAAAACACCTGCGCGTACCATGGATGTGGATTACCACAAATATGTTCACTGGTCTTTTCTCTATGATGCTGTTAATTTGTGTCACCATGTGACCTTGCCGCGGTGGGGAGGCTTGCGTGTCCCAATGATGCAGATAGCCGAGCCGCAGGTGCAACCATACCGGATGGGTATCTGTTGAGAGACCAGACTAACGAATGGTTCATCGAAAGGGGGGTAGCAGCCTTTCGGTAGTTGCAAGGGCGGCAGTCTAGATGATTGACTGATACGGCCTTGTAATAATACTCAACATGGCTTAGCTGTGTTGATACTGCTACACGGCTGAAAGCAACGGGAAACTACAGCCGTAACCACCTCCCGAGGACATGCAGCTTGCTCTGTATGAATGATGTACTGATGATGGCTTCCTCCCGGGTAAAATATTCCGGAGGTAAACTAGTCCCCCATTCGGATCTCCGGGTGGGGACTACACGAGAGGGGGTGATCATCAGGAAGATGGATACTGACATTCTGCGAGTCGGAGCGTGGAATGTTAGAAGTTTGAATCGTTGTGGTAGGTTAGAGAATCTGAAAAGGGAGATGGATAGGCTAAAGTTAGATGTAGTTGGTATAAGTGAAGTACGTTGGCAGGAAGAACAGGATTTTTGGTCAGGCGATTACCGAATTATCAACACGAAATCAAACAGGGGTAATGCAGGAGTTGGTTTAATAATGAATAAGAAAATAGGGCAGCGGATAAGCTACTACGACCAGCATAGTGAAAGAATTATTGTCGCCAAGATAGACACCAAACCAATGCCCACCACAATAGTGCAGGTCTATATGCCTACTAGTTCAGCGGATGATGAAGAAATTGAAAGAATATATGAGGAGATAGAAGATTTAATACAATATGTCAAAGGTGACGAGAATCTAATTGTGATGGGAGACTGGAACGCAGTGGTAGGCCAAGGAAGAGAAGGTAGCACAGTAGGAGAATTTGGATTGGGACAAAGGAACGAAAGAGGAAGTCGGCTGGTTGAATTCTGCACTGACCATAATTTAGTCCTCGCCAATACTTGGTTCAAACACCACAAACGACGGCTGTATACGTGGACGAGACCTGGAGACACTGGAAGGTATCAAATAGACTTCATTATGATTAGGCAGAGATTCAGAAACCAGGTGTTGGATTGCAAAACTTTCCCAGGAGCAGACGTGGACTCTGACCACAACTTGTTGGTCATGAAATGCCATCTGAAATTGAAGAAATTGAAGAAAGGAAAGAATGCAAAAAGATGGGATCTAGACAAGTTGAAAGAAAAGAGTGTGATGGATTGTTTCAAGGAACATGTTGCACAAGGACTAAATGAAAAGGCCGAAGGAAACACAGTAGAGGAAGAGTGGAGAGTCATGAAAAATGAAGTCAGTAGGGCTGCTGAAGAAATGTTAGGAAGGAAGAAAAGATCAACTAAGAATCAGTGGATAACTCAGGAGATACTAGACCTGATTGATGAACGACGAAAATACAAGAATGCTAGAAATGAAGAGGGCAGAAAAGAATACAGGCGATTAAAGAATGAAGTGGATAGAAAGTGCAAGGTAGCTAAGGAAGAATGGCTGAAGGAGAAGTGCAAGGATGTCGAAGGCTGTATGGTCCTGGGAAAGGTAGATGCTGCATACAGGAAAATCAAGGAAACCTTTGGAGAAAGGAAATCTAGGTGCATGAATATTAAGAGCTCAGATGGAAAGCCACTTCTAGGGAAAGAAGACAAAGCAGAAAGATGGCAGGAGCATATCCAACAGTTGTATCAAGGTAACGATGTAGATAATTTCGTTTTGGAACATGAAGAGGCTGTTGATGCTGATGAAATGGGAGACCCAATTTTGAGGTCAGAGTTTGACAGAGCTGTGAGTGACCTAAATAGGAACAAGGCACCTGGAATTGATGATATTCCCGCTGAATTACTGACTGCCTTAGGAGAAACCAGCATGGTAAGGTTATTTCATTTAGTGTGCAAGATGTATGAGACAGGAGAAGTCCCATCCGATTTTCAGCAGAATGTTGTTATACCTATTCCCAAGAAAGCCGGTGCTGACAGGTGTGAAAACTACCGCACTATTAGTTTAGTATCTCATGCCTGCAAAATTTTAACACGTATTATTTACAGAAGAATGGAAAAACAAGTTGAAGCTGAGTTGGGGGAAGATCAATTTGGCTTCAGAAGAAATGTAGGAACACGTGAAGCAATCCTGACTTTGCGTCTGATCTTAGAGGATCGAATCAAGAAGGACAAGCCCACGTGCATGGCATTCGTAGATCTAGAAAAGGCATTCGATAATGTTGATTGGACCAAGCTATTTATGATTCTGAAGATGATAGGGATCAGATACCGAGAACGAAGAATTATCTACAACCTGTATAAAAATCAGTCTGCAGTGATAAGAATCGAGGGCTTTGAAAAAGAAGCAGCAATCCAGAAAGGAGTGAGGCAAGGCTGCAGTTTGTCCCCTCTCCTTTTCAATGTTTACATAGAACAGGCAGTAAAGGAAATCAAAGAGAAATTTGGAAAGGGAATCACAGTCCAAGGAGAGGAAATCAAAACCTTGAGATTTGCCGATGATATTGTTATTTTATCTGAGACTGCAGAAGATCTCGAGAAGTTGCTGAATGGTATGGATGAAGTCTTAGGTAAGGAGTACAAGATGAAAATAAATAAGTCCAAAACAAAAGTAATGGAGTGCAGTCGAACGAAGGCAGGTGATGTAGGGAATATTAGATTAGGAAACGAAGTCTTAAAGGAAGTAGATGAATATTGTTATTTGGGTAGTAAAATAACCAACGATGGCAGAAGTAAGGAGGACATAAAATGCAGACTAGCACAAGCAAGGAAGAGCTTTCTTAAGAAAAGAAATTTGCTCACTTCAAACATTGATATCGGAATTAGAAAGATGTTTTTGAAGACTTTTGTGTGGAGCGTGGCATTGTATGGAAGTGAAACATGGACGATAACTAGCTCAGAAAGAAAGAGAATAGAAGCTTTTGAAATGTGGTGTTACAGAAGAATGCTGAAGGTGAGATGGATAGATCGAATCACGAATGAAGAGATACTGAATCGAATTGGTGAGAGGAGATCGATTTGGCTAAATTTGACGAGAAGAAGAGATAGAATGATAGGACACATCTTAAGACACCCAGGACTTGTTCAGTTGGTTTTTGAAGGAAGTGTAGGTGGCAAGAACGGTAGGGGTAGACCAAGGTATGAATATGACAAACAGATTAGAGCAGATGTAGGATGCAATAGCTACGTAGAAATGAAAAGGTTAGCACAGGATAGGGTGGCATGGAGAGCTGCATCAAACCAGTCTATGGACTGATGACTCAAACAACAACATCAGTTGACCAGTTAGAGATTTATTAGGAAATACAAGACACATAGTATCGTGTGGCAAGATAATCTTGTGCCATTTAGATAGAAACTGAAGCAACTGTTTTCCACATGTTCTCATATTATACACCTGTATTTGTTCATAAAAATGTAATGGATATGTTGAAAAATCTCAGAATTAAAAATGAACCTGATGATACCATGGAAGAAGTTATCAATAAATCAAATTATGTTTATTACACAAATATTTCTCTAATCATAATTTTTTTCAAATAAATTGAAAAAATATAAATACTGGTGACGATCATTGTTATCTTCTAAAACATCCAGTCCTTCAGAATCTGGTAAAGGTTTTTGAATAGGATCATAAAAGTCAAGTACTAATTGATTTGAAATAGTCCTAAGAAGCCTGGGTTTTCAGAAATGAGCAGTGGGTGAAAAAAAAAAAAAAAAGGGGGGGGGGGGATGTCAGTGGGATTCAGTGTGGTACACAACCTCAAATTCCATTAATCTCAGCCAGGACCAAACCTGCTATTTTGAAAACACAAGGCCAAAACCAAAGTGAATGCACCACCAAGGTAAGCCAGACTTGGCAGAGAACAGAACAACATAATATTTGAGGAATGCATGGAGAGAATGTCAAATGTGGTGCGCTCAATGATAAAACTACATAGGAAGTGAAATCAACTAGAACAAAAAAATACAAAATACACATCAGTTCATTACAAACTCGACATTTCTTTTTGCTAAAATATTACTTATTATATAAGTGATGTCTGGTTTATACATAACCTACCATCCCGCTCATTAATTTCAATACACCTAATAATTTACATCTAATTCCCTGTAGATACGGTATAATACCGTGGGTACGCTTGAGTAAGAAAAGGAATAGTACAACACTTGTAAACATGTCAGGTTTATGCGAGGTTTCTTCATCTAGATGCAATATTACCCCTGAAGAATGGTGTGTACATAAACAATAGATACCTGAACTGGTATGTTTGTTTAGCTGGTTAACGATTGAAGGCCCATTCAATACACCTCTGATGTTCCCTGTAGTGTTGTGATGGCCCACAATGAACTGCAAGCATTGCTAAGATACATACTATTTCGTTCCTACATTTCCGTTCCTTAGTGACAGCTGACAGTATGCACTTTGTTATTATGGCTCCAAGAGTGGAGATATACATAGAAAAAACGTGCTGCAATTGTAGCACACAGAAAAGCAGGTTTATCAATTCGCCAAATTGTGAAACAATGTAGTGTGTCAATAGGGGGGAGTGCAATACACCCTTCACTGCCAGACGACAACAGTTAGTAATAACGACAGACCACAACCAGGACAACCTCTAAAACAATTAAAAGTGATGATAAATTCTTCAGAATTACTAGGAAGAGAAAGAGGTTCGAAACAGCACCACAAATTTGCGAATTGGTAGAAATGAACAAGAAACAAATATTTGTTACAACAGTAAAAAGGGGACTGATTGAAGCTAGCTTGAAAGGATGTGTGGGAGCAATGAAACCCCTTCTGAAGCCCATAAATAAATAAATAAATAAAAAGAGACTTGAATGGGTAAGAAAACATCTTAACCATTCAGGCCGGTTCGACGTACATCACGTCCGCGGGACTCTACTTGTTCAGCCGGCTGGAAGTACCGCAAATGGCCAATGCAGGCGGAAGTTAGAATAACTATTACTCATGTAACACCGCTGCTTCGCAGGATTTGTTTTCACCTTATGAATCAAGAAGTTTCGTACTTTCATGCCATCTCTGTTTCATAATTAGAACTAATATGAAACTGATCGGTATCTGTTGCTTTTGAATCATATCGATGAGGGATACAACATGAGATGTGCTCTATTTAGTTTCAAGGTATTTACTTTAAAAGGTATCCTTTCCTTCCATCTCGAGAATATTTTGTGAACTATATCTAACTTGAAAATTCTTACCACTTATGAAGGGGAAGCACTGAAAGCAAATACTGCGCAGATATTTTTTTGCTTCGTAGGCTAGCAGCTACTCAGTCACAGAGGAATGGCTAGGCCGTCTCATTCTCTTATGGGCACGGAGATTATTGGTTTGATGATAGTAGTGGAAGTGATGTATCGAGAAGCGATATTTTCGGTAGTGATACGGACAGCCACTATGAACAGCAAGAGGTTGCTGGAGAAGTGGCAGACAGCACAGATGAAGAAGAAATAGCTTCAGCCGTAATAATTTCGTCCACTGTTCAGTGGTTGTGGTGAGAGGTAGATGTCGTCACGAGCACACAAAATATCCCCTTCTTGGGTGTGCCAGGTACAAGAAAGCATTTCATGATGTGGCCGGTTATTATTAATATTTAAGATTTTGGAACTATAAACGAACATTGCAAGAATTATGTTCAAAGAAATTGTGGTATTTAAAATTCCATGTAGTTGTGGTTGTACCAATTGTTTATTGTAACTAGCATTTGTAGACTTTAAGGTATTAACTTGTGAGGCAGGGTGTACTGCCACGTGCCATTTCTAGGAGTATTTTTCCATTTATTTCCTGCCGTTTGCTGGTTCATCAGAAAGAATATTCTCGAAAAACTTTCTGATAAGCCAGAATAACAACCTTTTCTATTGGTGAATGTGGGTGTTGGGGAGTAATGCGATTGGTCACCTGTGATCGCACGATTTCCGGTTTTTGAACCTCCATGTGTGCAGAGCTTGTTTGTGTGTCTTCAACATCTGACCGACCTAGCAAGCGGACGTGCTCGGCGTTCGTCCCCTCTGGGGTAAGCGCTATTCACTTGTTACTTATGTTTCAGCCTTTCATTTTAACATAACTTTTCCATCGTAATGTAAATTGTAATTTGTGCGTCGGAGTTGACATTCCACATTCGCCAATTTAAATATCAAATTTATTTTCGGAGTCAATTCTCTTTTTTTTGTTCAGAGTATTGTGTCTAAATGTAAATTTAACTTTCGTTTCTTGTTTAACAATATTGTCAATCTCCTGTAAAAAAATTTGTTTCCCTTAGAGTTTTGCCTCACGCAGTTCTGTATCAGCTTCAGTGTTCAAGTTCTAGGCTCTTACCATTCGAAGAGTTCGATTTTTTCCATTATTTCCATTTTTATTTTAGTTAAAGATCATCAGTATGTAATAAGTGTTCACTGCCACTTTGGTGTTTTAATTTTTACTTACTATGTTGCTTTGTTTTGTTTTTGTTCATTTTATGTTGTAACTTCATTTGCGTCTTAATGTAGTAAGGTCTTAAGGGTGAATGTTGTTTATCTCCTCTTCCCCATAACATCGTACAATCCCACAGACCACAATAGGGTTTTCACGCCACTTCCACATCCTTTCTGTAGTTGTCATTTTGGTCGAACTGTAAGTTTAGTTACGTAGCCTCAGGTATGTATTTAAATTTCATATATTTTAAGATCCATATGTTTGTGTGACCTGTTTTGAGGTGACAGATGACAGCAGTGGAAGTGATGTATCGGGAAGCGAAATTTTCGGTAATGATACGGACAGCGACTATGCATAGCAAGAAGTTGCTGGAGAAGTGGCAGACAGTGCAGATGAGGAAGAAATAGCTTCAGCCATAATAACTTTGTCCGCTGTTCAGTGGTTGTGGCGAGAGGTAGATGTCGTCACAAGCACACAAAACATCCCCTTCACGGGTGTGCCACGTATGAGAAAGCATTTTTTCACATCTACTTTAGATGTTTTTTGCTATTTTTTGACGGCAAAGCAATTGACCTAATTGTTCGAGAAACAAATAGATACATGGCAAAGTGTATATTTGGCACATCCTTGAAACCAAGGTCGCACGCCCAGAAGTGGAAGCCAGTGACAGCAGATGAAATTTGTGTTCTTGAGGCTTGTAATGTCCAGGGGGACCGAAACCCACCCTGAAGAGCTATTTCACCAGGGATGGATTTTTAGAAACCACTACATTCCCTCAAACAATGACAAGGGGCAGGTTTGAACTCATCTCGCGGTATTTACATTTTGTTGATAATTCTACACAGGATACATACATGGGACCTAAAACGCTTTTCAAAATTCAGCCTTTCCTGGAAATTATAAACGAAAACTTTCAGACAGCCTACATCCCCACCGAAAATATTTCTGTGGACGAGTCCCTTACACTCTGGGAAGGGAGACTTGGAATAAAAATTTATATTCCGTTATATATATTTTGAAAATACTGCATGTGATTATGGACAGCCCTGAACAGCAGCCATCACATATCACTCAGAAACATTGGACTTTATCTGAGTAAGTAGTCCTGAAATTTTCATTACTTTATATTTCATAGATTTAACATTATGAATTCTTTAACTTAATGGTGTCTAAACCTCTGCTGTGCTTCAATTTTAATACTACCTGAGAAGTGACCAGCTCTCGATTAAATTGCCGGCTTGAGGGGTTGATTGGACACACAAAGAGTAGAACAAAGTGTTATTCACAGATGAATCAATGAGATTTTTGGAACCAGAAGGAGGATATTTGTTCGCCAATGTGAAGGGAAAAAAGTGGCCCAGCATTGCATTCTGCCTACAGTTAAACTCGGTGGGGTTTCTATTATGGTTTGGGTGTGTCTTGCAGGAGATAGAGTTGGAGACATTGTAAAAATAGAAAGATGTATGGATCAGAAGCACTACCACTACATAATTCAGTATCATACAATATCATGTGAATTGCGCTTAATAGGGAAAGGGTTCACCTTAAAACAGCATAATGACCCAAAACATTGGTGAGCATTCTGCAAGAAGTAAATTGCATCGAAGGAAAAAACAGAAAGTACTGAAATGTATGGTCTGGTCATCCCAAAGCCCGAATTGTAATCCCACGGATATGGTCTGGGATGAAATGGACAGACGTATCAGGGAAGTTCATACACCCAGCGAGGAACATCTCTGGAACATTGTTAAGGAATCATACAGACTCAAAATACCTACAAAAACTGATCGACCGCATACCTCGAGTTTATGATACAGTCATTAAATCCAAGGGAGGATACTTTGATGGAAGAAAAATAAAATTATTCTTTTTGTATTATATATGTTGAAGATTATATAATTATATTTCTGGAGTAATAAATTGTGTTTTATGGTCATATCTGAAATACCAGATAACAGATAACGTTGGTCTGAATTAAGCATAGATTTTTACAAGTCCTGGTGAAACAGCATTGCATTTTCCGAGATATACATAATGGAATTAAATCTAATTCTTATTTATATTTATCCCAAGGTAGAGTTGTACCTATATGTACCCCATATAGCCATATGTGGAGAACAAACTGACCGTGAAATATCTTCTGAAACATGCATCAGGGAATCTAGGAGAGGTTGGTACTGTATGACATGTTAGAGACAGAGAAGATATTAAAAATCTACCTAAATTAGGTAAATCAATTTACTTATTCCCTGTGACTACCCAAGAATTAGAATCAGCCATTGACAATCTGAGAAATTCCCCTTCAACTGGGTGGGACGAAATCACATCAAAATTATTGAGACAGTGCAAAAATGAGCTTATTATTCCATTAATGTACCTTGTAAACCAAGTACTAATGAATGGAATCTTTCCAAAATGTCTGAAAACTAGTATCATCAAACCTATTCATAAGAAGGGAGCAGCCAATGATATAAACAATTACAGGCCAATAACTATAACTTCTGCTTTAGATAAACTCCTTGAGAAAACTAATTTAATTTGCCTTCTTGCAGTTTTTGGGAAGCATTCTCTTCTTAGAAATGTTCAACATGGATTCAGGAGAGGTTTGTCAATTGTTACTGCTCTAGCAGCGTTTACTCGTAATGTTTTAAATAATCTTGATCACAATAATTTTGTTAACTTGAACACTATGGTGTCCCTGGTGGCACTTAACATCTGCTAAATTCTTACTTACAACAGCATAAGCAGTGCGTTGAAGTAAATGATAAAATAGATAACAAGGTAAAAAATCTTAGATCTCCCTTTGAAATCGCAAACAGCGGTATTCTGCAAGATACTATTTTGGGACGTTTTTTCTATCTCCTGTACGTTCATAAAACACCAGAAGTTGTAAACTCCATCACTGTATCCTATGCAGATGACACATTTGTTATTACTTGGGAAAAAGATAGAGAATCAATGGTGCAAAACCTTAATGCAATCTTAAAACATAACAGATTTTTCACCACCAATTTCCTTATGGTGAATCCTAACAAAATTAATGTGGTGAAATTGGATTTTAACTCTTTCCGGTCTAACTGCGAGCTATGCTCGCAGCGGCCGAAATTACGTTCAGGTTTGACAATTTACTAGAAATCGAGAACGAGCTATGCACGCATTCTGGTGGTTACATCATGTTTCTTCATGTATTAGTTACGAGAGTATTTAAACAGATGGCAGTATTATATGTCTAAGTCAGAGAAATTACGATATTTTCGATCAGCATGCATCGGTAGATGTTGTCACTCAGTGAGCTCTAAGACATGGATTCTCGCGGCAAACATGTGCTTGACGAAAGTGATATTTTGAATATTTTATGATATATTATAAGTTTACGCGCAAATGAACATATTGACATATGAATTCGAAACAACTTCTTACATTTCATTATGATTAGAGTTCGTTTTACGGCCTAGCGCATGTTCCCGCGTATTTCATATTTGCGTGAATACGTAAGATTGTCTACATATTAGTGAAGTTGTCTGTTTAGAAGACTGTATTTTCTCTTTCTCAGAAGTCTTTTGTGATAAATCTATATATATAAAATAAGAGTTTTGTCTGTACATTGCTCAGAATTTGAAAAGAATGGTATTTCTGTATCGATCATGTCCACAGTAACAAGAAAATGCAGTGTTTACTTTTCCGTAATTTCTGTCTGTCTGTCTGTCTGTCTGTCTGTCTGTCTGTCTGTCTGTACACGCATCACGAGAAAACGGCTGAAGAGAATTTAATAAAAATCGGTATGTAGAGTCGAGGGGTGAGCCGCTACAATCTAGGCTATAAATTATTTTATTCACCCTGAGTGAAATGGTAGTTTAGGGGAAGGCCTAAAATTCAATTCTCAAATATTTATATTATTAGTGGTCATATCGATAAATACTACATAACTAAAGTTATGTAGAAACATAAAGTTATGTAGAATTAAATTTCTGATCATTTACGTCTTATGCATTTTTACCGTACCGGCTATGATAACAGAGATATGCATGAATTTGGATTTTTGTTGCTAAGTCCATATCAACGCCGAGCCCCGACAAAATGGTAAGCAGAATTTAATGAAAATCCGTATATAGAGTCGGGGAATAAGAAACTACAGTTTAAGCTATAAACAATGTTATTCACCCTGGGTGAAATGGTAGTTTAGGGGAAGGCACCTAAAATTTTATTTTTAAATACCTATGTTCTTGGTCCTATGGAAAAGTACTACATAACAAAAGTTATAGAGAATGTAATTTCCGATCATTTATGTTTTATTCAGTTTTACCGTACCGACTATGATAAGAGTGGTATTTCAGAACCAGAAGACAATTAATAATGTGGCGGCCTACAATATCGAAAGCGCGTAACATAGATCAACAATAACATTACACTGACCGTTGTTTGTTGTAATGTTCTTTGTCTCTTATGCTGTCATTCAACTCCGATAGATGGGATTACTGCTGCGTACCGAGTATAACAGCCTAACTGAATATTGGTGGGAAATAGCTGAGGAATTAGATAACTTTCTTCTTTAGCATGCCAATCCTCTGGTTTATACATTTTCTCATACTGTTGGTACGTAACACACTGGTTCATCATAGTATGCCAGCTATTCGATACCAACTCTGACGCGCTGTTTTGAATGAGCAGTGTGCGCACTTAAGTCAGAGGCTCAGTTAGTTGTAGTAGGAGTAGTAGTATGAACTGGTCTGGAATTACAATTTAGCCCTATTCCAAATAGTACCAGAATTCACTAAATAACTCAAAATTCAACCTTGAAAAGAGCCGTTTCTTAGGAAAAGCTTCTTCCTCTTCACTTTCATTAAATCTACAT
The DNA here is from genome assembly GCF_040414725.1 of Anabrus simplex. Taxonomy (NCBI): domain Eukaryota; kingdom Metazoa; phylum Arthropoda; class Insecta; order Orthoptera; family Tettigoniidae; genus Anabrus; species Anabrus simplex. The sequence goes on from NC_090265.1 coordinate 1,559,513,110, forward strand.
TAATTTTATTCCAAATTAGCAGCGAAGATGTGGTTTCTTCTCTGGCTTGGAGGAAAAATTCCCTCCACGTCAGATAGTTCTTTCCTCCGCCAGTGTAGTGAATTGAGATTTTCCAACTCATCGGGTACTCCCAGGAAGCCGATACAGGCATAGTTTTTGCCCTGGGACTATCCACTATTTGAACACCCCCCCCGCGCCGAAGAAAGGACGAAGATTGTTCATGGATCACGGATGTCTGCGTCTTGGTCATTCCAGCTCTGTAGCTTTGGACTGATAGTTCGAACCACTGTTCGTTAAAAGTGAAAAAATGTGGGTTTTTTCATTTGATCGAGTATTACATATGAAGGCATTGCTTTTAATCGCACCATTCCTACCGAGGGCATTGTAATGGCCCATGTTCATTTCAGTTGGGGAAACCACTAAGAGAGTCTTTCTGAGAATCTATAAAGGCAGGCGGAGAGTGAGTGTCTGCCATTATAATGAAAACTCCTCAATCTGATTGTGACCGACAGTAGGCAAGGTGGCCTACCATTACAATGAAAATTCCCTAACCCAGTCTTGATATGAGAAAAGACGTTGCTGACTTGCTCGTCGTGCTTCTAGGGCAACATTAAGAGCTATGCAACTTAATACAATCTTGCTCACAACGTTTACACTACCTAACCTAGAATTCTGTATAAAATGTAGAATTCCGTAGCAAAGCACGGGTACATCAGCTAGTGGAACAATAATTTTACATTTGAGTAACTTTTGACAAAATTTATCAATTAAAATAAAATTGCATAAGAGCTCCCATTTTCATTATTGTAATTATTACTATTATTATTGAAAACTTATTATTTTTATATCGTATCCATTATTTTTGTTGTTTTGTAGTTGCAATGCACATTTTATATTAGCAAAATAGGGTAAATATAACAGTATTTTTTTATTTTTTTTATTTTTTTTTGCTAGTTGCTTTACGTCGCACCGACACAGATAGGTCTTATGGCGACGATGGGACAGGAAAGGGCTAGGAGTGGGAAGGAAGCATCCATGGCCTTAATTAAGGTACAGCCCCAGCATTTGTCTTGTGTGAAAATGGGAAACCACGGAAAACCATTTTCAGGGCTGCCGACAGTGGGGTTCGAACCTACTATCTCCCGAATACTGGCTGCACTTAAGCGACTGCAGCTATCGAGCTCGGTAACAGTATTTCAGTAAACTGTACTTATTAAGTTATCTGTCAGACCTTTCCTCCATTCACAAAACATGGTGTAATATATAAACAATTTTAAAATCTCAAGTGATAGTTGACATGATACAAACAGCGTTTTTCAAAATTAGATGCTCAAACTAGCGCAAAGAAAAAAGAATCATTCAAATATCTCCTACAGGTACAGAGATATAATGTTTTTAAAATCCTTTAAAATGCCCAGTCCAGAACGTTTGTTAGGGATATTAAGGCCCAGACTGGAATGGGTTAAAACGGATTGTAATGATGATATAAGTATTCAGCTAAATGGTGCACACCTTCAAACAACAGATTTTCCTAAATTCCTAGGCATTGTTCTAGATAATCATATGTCTTGGAAGAATCATGTTAATTATGTCTGTAAAAAGTTAACATCTGGAATATTTTTATTACATATGCTATCAAAAATTGTAGATACAAATGTATTACTGAAAGTGTACTATGGGGTAATATATACTCTCACTTGAACTATGGAACAGTTGTCTGGGGTTGTGTGGTATATGAATATTTTGAAAGACTTTTATTCTACAAAAGAAAGCTAGAAGGAACATTTTTCACATTCCAAATCAAAGTACTTGCAAACATTCTTTCATAACTCAAGAGTATTAAGAACATTCTTCCATAAATATCTATCAATCTATTCTGTTTATTAAACACGTCAAAACATTGACTTTAACCCTTTTCCATGGACTATCTATGACTCACTGTCTGGCGACACCCAGAGTAATAATTTGCTTGTCAGGTATAATTAAGGAGTACCTTCACTAAATAATTTATTCTGTAAAAACCATGTAAAAATTTTGTAAAAATGGAAAATACATCATAGTTATTCTAAAATGATACAATGAGATCACCTAAGTACACACAGGAATCCCCCAGTTTGGAATAATACATCAAAAAGCATCCAATATGGTGCATAATGTTAAATAGCTTGTTCTTCAAGTCAGTCTGAATTGCTCGACCTGATGGGGTTCTTATTTTCTTGGTAATGCAGAGAATGCAGGAATTCACCCTGAATCCCCCAATTTATTTCATTTTCGGGATGTGTCGGAGGAAGATATTTAGATAGCAAATCATACTGCCTCTTGGACATACAAATTATAAACTATTTTTCACCGAATGGGATTGGAAGATAAACTGACATTAGTTGGAATACAGTATTATGTAATTACTAGGGCCCGGATGTTTATGCAGTAATAGGTTAGAATGCAAACTTCCTGAAGCGTGTAACAAGTATAGTCTACCTTCACAACGACTATGCTACGGGGTTTGCATAAGCAATAGGGGTACGGCCCATCAAAACCCCTATAATTTATGTTACTCTTGCTACATTATGGAAGAGCGGGTGGCCGACACTTCCTACTAACCAAATTAGTTTGCAATCTAAGCAGTTACTGCATAAAAATCCGGGCCCTAGTAATTACGTAGAAGTCCATAGTCCGAAAAAAATTAACTGGAGGATTAAAATGGATAATTATTTTTTGTCCAAGTAGGCCTAATATTTTAAAAGGAGACGGTACCTGAATGAACATTTTCTATCCTGTGCTGTATTTCGATTTCCCTCTAATTCATCTTCTGTCCCAACTGCTTCCCACACCATTTTTATTATCATACCTACAACTTCAAACTCACTACCATTGCATTTGTCAAAATATTAATCTAATTTGTAACAAATATCCTCTGCACTGCACTGGTTATGTGCAGTCAAGTTGTTGCAATGTCTTTACATTCAGTCAGCTGTCTGTTCTATCTAAAGAAACATATAAAAGAACACTTTATTTTAGGATTCTGTGCATGCCAGTTGTATCCAGGAAGTATAGGGAATTCACTGGTTCCAAGAAGTTGTATGTTTAGCAGACAGATGGCAGAGGAAGTCCGTTTGAAAGTTGGGTACGCTTTACTACACTCCTGACGGGAAAGAGATAAGTACCGGTAATAGTGAAGAATACAATTATAACACAAGAATTAGGAATGATTACCACATGTTTTTCCACTGCACTAAAAAGATGGACCATAGCCCATATGTGAAGGGTGTGTTACTCTATAATAAACTACAGTAATTAAGGATATAAAAAATTTGAATGAAAAAATGTTTCAAAAGTCATTAAAAGATCTCTTAAATAACAGGTGCCTGTATTCCATACATGAAGTACAAGTCAGAATGTGTGGTTTTCATTTATATATAAATTAGAATATGTTTTTTGTTGTACAATGGGTATAGCCTGACATTGTCTGACAACTGTAAAATTCTACAGACTACAAATAAGAAATGAATTGAATTTAACTGAAGTGAATTGAAAGAGATGATAGTTATGACAATGATAACATAAATGGGGTCAGTGCTGTGAAAAAGCCTCCATCCCCAATTCTAACTTCCAAAGGACTGTTAAGTGAGATCAACGTATGTGAATGCTTTGTGCAATCTAAGAGTAACAGTAAAGCTGCCCTAACAAGTCATTCATTTCCAGAAGGAAGTGCACATTCTGAGAGTAGTGAGAGTAAAACAAACAAACAAACAAGCAAACAAAAACAAAAATAAGAACAGTGTGCCTTCAGATTGGATGTATCTTGCGTTCTGTTGTGCATTTACAGTACTTTTGTGGCTATTTATAAGAAGTGTTTTCATACTACAAAGTATGTCACAAAAAAAAATAAAAAAAAATAATAATAAAATTCTTATTTTTTTAAACTGTAATAACAAACTGTTTAGAGGGATTTTGCATTACAATCTGTAACTGTTACTGACTCAACGCTAAACAGAACTTCCAGGGGATGACTGAATGGGGTTTTAGAAACTGCGTGCCTCTCTATGCACAGAAGTAACAGGATGTGAACAATTGGCCCAGCTTAGAGTTTAGATGACCTTTCCCCATCCCCCTCAGTGACTTAAAGTGGTTTGCCTGCAAACCCTGCTTCCAAAACAAGTGACTATGTTGGTTTTTAGTTGTCAGTTAAGTAGTTAAGTCTTGAGCTCAGTGTAGGTGCTGTGATGTTGCAAAAAAGAAAAGCGTTCTCTGTGAATGATAAATTGAACATAATTGATCGTGTGAAAAATGGAATGTCAAATGTGTGTATTTTTAGGTACAGTGTCTTTCATAAAATTGTGTTCTCTTGTAGCCTACTATGTTTTCCCAATCTTCTGTCGCCCTACAGATAATTTTCCATTTACCGTGGTTAAGCTATAATGCATGAAATGCATGAAACTGAGTTTCTACTGTATATATAAAATTTTCGTCAAACTAGAAACACACATGTATATGACTAATTTTACTAAAGTGTGTTTTTCTTTTTAACATACACTTGTCTATATGATTTGATAGCTCATAAAACATTGTCTTAATTTTGTCTCTCTCATTTAAAGCGCTGCCTCTTACTTTTCCTCAGTCAGGTTTTTCTGATCATCAATGTGCCAGTGCAGTGATTTTAAAAGAAAACGTATACTGTACCACATAATATTAGTAAATGTAATCCATTGAAACCTTCCACTTTTCACAGTGTATGTAAATATCTATCCTTCCACTCTAAATTAACAAAGCTATGATGTGAAAGAGAGCACTGACACCCTGTACATTACCTGCACATCCTGGATCACTCCCTTGAAATTTACATCACAGCGAATGGAACTCGATAAAGTAGGTTCATTGGCTTGTCGTACAGAGCGTGGTGATGGATTAGGAAAAGCACCTAAATACAACCTCTGCACGTCTAAATGACCCATTGCACTTATTGTCTTTCTGAAATATTCTGTTCCATTGATCTTCACTTGAACTAATGTTACATTTCGTACAACCTGCAAAAGAATTAACACAACATTTACATAGGAACATAGACAATCCCATAAAATTTTGCACAGCACATACAGCTTCAATAAAATTCATCTGAATAAATGAAAATATTCAAAGGCCATTAATGAACAATATATCCAGTATATGACTACTACAGGATTGCTTCTCATTCATACCATGTGAATGAATACAGTTTCATGGCATGCCATGAGATCTTGTAGAAACTGATGATGAAATTTGTGATGTGGCTAGAAAATATCACTGGTATAAAGAAATCCTCCAACATCTAGATATTTCCTCGCATTGTATATTTCTCATTTGCCTCTGCCAAACACAGTTTCTTGTTTTATTTAAATACAAGTGTCATAATAATTTCTTTCACACAAATTTTACAGTTCTTTCAAACTCCAGTAATTTTTAAATAATACAGAACATACAACACTGTTTGAAAGTGTAATAATTTCAAACAATAACCACATTCCTTACCTTTCAATGACCAAAACTGCAATGGTTGCAAAAAAAAGAGAAAGAAAGAAAGAAAGAAAGAAAACATGAATATGGGATAGCCATCAACGAATGGTATATTACGAGCCCAGTTACTTCAACATGCCCAACAGAGTGCAGTAGAACCTCCAGATATAGAAATCTATTGGACTGAGGTTCGGCAATGAGGCAAACCATGCAACTGGACCCCCTTGTCCGATCTGTGACCCAGGGAAGATGTTAATAAGAAGCTTTCACACAGTAATGAGGAAGTGGCCTACTAGCATGTGATCCTTTCAAGCAAAGGACTGTAGTTACATTATTGGCCTTAGTTACGGTACTTCAATATTGCTACGTCACTATATCTACTCTAAAGGCTGGATTTTATATTTACATTATTGGTGGTCATAAAAAGGACTGTTGTATGCACAGAGTTTGTATGAACTCACATCTTCATTGACACCCATGATTTTTATCGTATGTCAAGAAATAGGAACCACCAGGCTTCAGAGATGTTCCTCATTGTGCAGACAGATGATCCTATGCATCAGATATGAGGTCTCAGAGATTGTCTCTTGCTCATGGAGGCAGTTATGGACAATTTGGTAGCAAGAGATACTTTACCTTAACTCAAGAATATCGGATGACTTCAATGCGAGCCTCTTAAGCAAATCAGTCCTAAACTGGTATAAATTGAGGAGAGGTCCTGCTGAAACTGATTACCCCATTGGGACAGGGCATTCTCACACCTGGAACATAGGGCTCATTTTCCAAATACTGGTCAGTAGAGAAATGGCCATTAACGTGGTAAGGCATCTGTTTCCTAACACAACATGGAGGTGCAATGAAAACAGTGTGTCAAATACTTTGGGTTGTGGCCTGTACTCAAGTAACAGTCTTCATTTGTTGAGCTAAATATAGCCTCATCTGAGAAGATGACAACTCCAATCATGGTCTTCATTCATAAAATACTGTTTGAAACTGCAATCATTCCAAACAGTTAACACATTCAATTTACTTACAATGTCTATTGATGGTAAAACACCTGAGGTACAAGAAATGTACAAAATTTCAGTTTTTGTTTGCTGTTTTTAATGTGTCTAACTTTTAAAAAATAATTTGCTTTACATCGCACCAACAAAGGTAGGTCTCATGGAGACGATGGAATAGGAAAGGGCTAGGAATGGGAAGGAAGAGACCGTGACCTTAATTACGGTACAGCCCCGGCATTTGCCTCCCCAGCATTTGCCTGGGGCGAAAGTGGGAAACCACGGAAAACCATCTTCAGTTGTGCTGACAGTGGGGTTTGAATCTACTATCTCCCAGTACTTCCCATAGAGCATTCTGGTGGCAAAAATGAGGTCTGCAGTATAGTTGGTCTATGATGTCTAAATCCATGTTGTTCCTCCTCAAGTGTAGGTTCAACATATTTTCTAATCTGCTCTCAAGGAGGGATTTGTAGATTTTAAGGACAGTAGAGTTACACCTCTGTAGTTGGTACATTTCTTCCTATCACCCTTTTTCAACAATGGTATGATGACTCCCTGCTTCCAGTAATTGGGTATTACATTCTCTTTCAGAATTCTGTTCAGTACTTTGTACATCCAGTCCAACCCCTCCTAGTGTTTTGATCATCTCAACACTAAATTCATCTGATCCAGTTGACTTGTTTGTTGTCTCCACTTCCAACAATGTCAAACTATTGGTATTTGTGCTGCCAAAATCATAAGGTTCATCATCTAAGGGACTGACATGTCTATCACAGTTCAGTAAAGTTTCAAAATCAAAGTACCTTTGGAACTCCTGTAATATTTTGATCTTATCCCTAGTCACCTCACCATTAGGAAGTTCTACAGATTGGATAGATTCAGTTCCTGTTCTTCTATTCTTAACGATTCTATATAACAATTTCTTATTCCCATCCTGTGTTATTCTGGTAGCCTGATCTTCCTTGCATTTCTGCTTTTCAGCTACAACCAACTGTATGACTTGTAATTTTTTCTCTCTGTAAACTGACAGCTTCTCCTCTACTATACGTTGATTTCCTCATGTTCTTGCTTGATATAGGGGCTTTTCTTGCACAGTTTCTGTCATTGATTGCCTTTTTAACCCCTTAAGCTGGGAGCTCTGTACACTACAACTCACTCCCAGGTGGGGAGGGATTTCCCTGATTGAAGAAAATATTTAATTACTTGCTTAAAAACGATCTCGGACTAAAATAAACTATAGAAGGGCCCTAAGGGGAATATTTATTTGAGCATTGTGTATTTCTTTGTTGAAGAATCCTATTATTTAAATTTTTCAATACTTTGTGCAAGAACGTACTAAGTGCTTTCACATTGTGATACCTAGCTTGTTTCTTCCTAATAGCAAAGTTCTGATTTTTGTTTATACAGTAACTTATTCTAAATATTTTAAGCAGTTCACTAACAATCATTGCCTGGAAATAATTTTTTGTACATGTGAACTGTAGATTTACAAAGTTTACATGTACTTAAAAACGTACAAAATTTTTGTTATGCTGGTTAGCCATTTTGAAGGATCCAGTTTACATACCTACAGTTCATAGGTGACACACAGGGCTATATTACACTACCCTACACCACAGGTAATATTTACATTTACAGTCTTCAGAGTGTTATGTCTTTTACAGCTATTCATTATGATACACACGGAAGCAGATCACGTTACAAACCCTTTCCCGGTTTTGCGTAATTTGTATGATTCCATTCCGAAATCCAATTGTTTTCTTTCTTGGTAGGTAAACTTTCTGCCCTAGCCATCCTTTCCATAACAAGAGGTTCTCATAAATTGATACTTTGCCATAAGGTGTATAAGCTTCTGTAAATTTTGCTTCCAGGTGGTCAAATACTGGCTTTATTTTCTAGAATTTGGGAGGAACTTGTCCGTTATATGCCTCGTTGTGAGATAAATGTAAAAATACGTGGAGGAAAAAATCTCTTCTCTGTCATTAGCTCATAGAAAATAGGTGTGGTCAACAAGTGATTGCAAGAAATATAATGCCCTAATTTAGGTTTCTGTACAATCCTCTGTGGCAGCAGTATGCCCATACGAAGCTGTATTTTGTCTTTATTTGTCGGGATCCAGTCTTGATCTCTTTCCTGGTCTAAAATTTCCGTGTCCTGGGATCATAAGTGGGTCAATTCTTGGAGCTAGTCAGTTAAGGATAATTCTTTCAAACATTTCATATACAGTATGTCTGGGAAGTACGTATACCCATATAAAACCTTCACTGTAATTAATTTATGTTTAGTTGTCCTAGGGATCTGTATGTGCTCCATCATTCCATCCGTTCTTACACACTTAACTGCCTGTCAAGTATGAGGACATTCGTGTATTCACACACTCACAGCCAACCTCTCCTCAGCAGGAAAAACAAACTTGTTTCTACTGTTTCAACTCAAACAATGATGTTAAGTGAAGCTAAGGGTTTGTTCACGCACATGCAAAGTCAATCACAAGCAACCGTCATTTGTTTCTTATAGATTTCCGTCACTACATAATTTGTTTCAACAATACTACAATAATACAAATGAGAACTAGAATATGATAAGAGTACATACATTTCCTAGAGGTAGTCTTGATGGCATAACAATCAAACTGGCCTGTAGTTCTTATGGTCAGATAGATTTTACCGGGCTTCAGAGGAATTACGATTGTTATTTTCTGCCTTATTTTCAGAATTTGTTTGTGGCATAAGCAATTATTGATTTTAATTCACAAGTTGGCTCACAATGACCAGGATATGGATCCACACTGGGCCCTCATGGAATGAGAAATAGAAATAAAGAGGGAGAATATATGCTAGATCTATTAATGAGAAACAACTTGATAGTGAGTAACACTTGGTTCAAGAAAAGAGACTCCCTCAAAATCACAAGATATAGCTGGGATGATAAAAAGAGTACAGTAATAGATTATATTTTGATGGATCAAAATGTATGGAAGAATGTGAATGATGTCAAGGTCATTCCAAGTGAAGGCCTTGGTGGAAACCATAGACTGCTGGTTGCTGTACAGGAAAGAGCTCTCAGAGTCTGTAACAAAAGAGTCCCTAAAATAAAATCTTGGCAACTTACCGAACCAAGTGTAAAGGAAGAATTCAGGGAAGATGTCCTCAGATTGTTGCCGAGGGAAGAACTGGCATTGGTAGATGAAGAATGGGACACTGTAAAGAAGGTTGTGGAGGGTACAGCAGAAAAAGGATGTGGACGACAGAGCCAAATACAAAAATCTAAAGAAACTGCCTGGTGGAATGATGATATTAACCCACTCGGTGGCGATGCGGCGAGATCCGTGACTACAAGTCACTTGTTTGGCAGGGAACACAGATATACCACCGATTCTAATTATTAATATTTTTTTCTCAGCTGGCTGCCTGTAGAGGTTTATTTCTTTTTCAGCAACGTGTTCTGGATGAGTCTGCCCTTTGATGTGAACATTTTCAACTATCTTCTCCCAATACCAATGTGTCATCCACGAGTTGCCATCATAAAGAACGCAACTTACGTCCGGGCAAGAACAACCTAAAGCCTAATAGCCTTGTGCTGAAGCTTTAGCTCATCGCCTTATTACTCCTTGGATGCAATAATATTGCTGTAGAAGGGACTTCTGGAGATTAGGATACTAAACAGATCTCTCTGATTACACATTAGAACAGTGACATAATTTATTATCTTAAGTCTTCATGAATGGAGTGTGCGTTTACTGCAAGTTACACAATATTTATTATAGCATACCTGTGTTCCGTAACACAGGCACAATTTATGATTTCCTTCCAAACTGCAGAGACCACGGTTCTACTCGACTTTTCTTACATTTTTTCCGTATTGTGCTTAACCCAACATACTGAGGATGGCTTTGAAAATAGAAAGATTACTGGAGCAGTCTTTGTAGATTTAACACCACCATCAAACTTTGCTTGGGAAACTCTTATTATTATTATTATTATTATTATTATTATTATTATTATTATTATTATTATTATTATTATTATTATTATTTTTAGTTGCTTTACGTCGCACCGATACAGATAGGTCTTATGGCAACGATGGGATAGAAAAAAAATAGGAGTGCGAAGGAAGCAGCCGTGGCCTTGATTAATGTACAGCCCCAGCATTTGCCTGGTGTGAACATGATAAATCATCTTCAGGGCTGCCAACAGTGGTTGGAAAACTATATCAAATCACCAAAGATTATGGTCTCACAGGTATGGTTGCTTGTTTTCTCCAGAACTGAAGATTCTTCAAAGAACTTCAAGGAACATGTAGTCAGTGGATAAAACAACAAAATGGCCTACCATAGGACATTGTTCTATCCCCTCTGCTGTTTAACACACATACTAATGATCAGCCTACATCTCCGTATACCAAGAAGTTTATCTATGGAGATGATCTTTGTCTGACAGCATACAGTGAAAAGTTTGAAGGGGTGAAACATTTGCTATCTGCTGCACAGGATGATGAGAATCAACTCAAACCTAACCCATCCAAGAGTAAGATTTGTGCTTTCCACCTCAGAAACAGGGAAGCAGCGAGGAAGCTAAACATTAGATGAGAAGGTCAGCTGGAACATTGTTCTACATCAAAATATCTAGGGTTACCTTGGATTGCACCCTGTCCTATAAGACACATTGTTTGAGCACCAACAAAAAGATCTACATGAAATACATACTTTGTAAATTGACAGGGGCAAACTTGGTGCCCACCCTCAGAAACTGCTTACAACTGCCTTGGGTCTGTGTTTCTCATGCCAAACAAGTTGATAGTGCTTTGAATCAGTCATGTAGAACCATCACTGAGATCAACATCTGTCTGTCTACCCTCTGGCTGGCTTAGCTCCTCCTGACATGTGCTGTGAGGCCATGGCACAAACTGAACAAATGAAGTCAGTTAGAGATCATATGCACCCTCTCTATGGTCACCACCTTCCAAGGGAATGACAGAAATCAAGGAACAGTTTTATGCAGACCACAACTGTGCTCACTGTGAGACCTGAGATAGCCAGGATATGGTTATGGCAATCCACCACCCCACCTGTGCCAGAGTCTTCCTGCAGACCATGATACCGATTGGGAAATCTAAATGTCCCTCAACAGACTTTGGAGTGGCATTGGAAGGTGCAGAGTTATTTTTTCATAAATAGGGATACCTGGAAGGAATAGAGTGAGGAAAAACTCAAACAATGCAGCACATGTGAACAGTGTCCATTCTCTTGCACAACACAAGAACTGAGGGTAGTGCTAATGGAGTGGCCAATTTCTCTGTGAAGAATATTTGGTCATAGATATTGGTAGCTGTAATTAATAATCAACGTAAGGGGCTTCCGATTTAAACAAACAAACAAACAAACAAACAAACAAACAAACAAACAAACAAACAAACAAACAAACAAATTAATAAATATGGAAACCAACCTGTATTAGATGACTGTTCCCATCTGCCAGCTTGATTCCAACAGTATATGGTTCTATTGTACCATTCAACAGAATTCTAACAAATAGTTCACCACCTTCAATTTGTGCTGCAATAACAGTCTCATCACTACCTGAATTCATATTCCCATTATTTATATTTTCATTGCCATTACCAGTTTGTGATGTCATGTAAAAGATTGCACCTCTCTCTTGCCGAGTCTGAATAAACATGGAAATATCCATAATGCTGCGGATAGCTCTGCGAGCCATGTCATTTACTTTCACCGTCACTATACTGTTTGTTTCATTTTCATGTCCAAAGGTGGCAGCAGTGACATCTGAAAATACAGGAAATTCTCATTAGCACAGCTGACATAACAAGAGGAGAAATTAGTTAGTGCAAGGCTACAGATGTCACAAACAAGAGGGGAATAACTTCATAATATCACAAGAATTACAGGAGCCTTCTCTTTTTCTGGTTGTGCCCAACAATTTTGAGATGGCTTCTTTATGTTTCATGTTAGACAACCTTTTAACTAAGTGCTGACCTTGCAAGTTACTGATATATATTTCATTTCCACTTATATCAGCTATTGCATTCAAACTGTGTGCATGGGTCAACCAATTCACACAGTGTTAATGCACCAAGAAAGCACTTCACTATTTCATGAGCCAGGTTGAGTAGCTCAGATGGTAGAGCACTGGCCTTCTGAGCTCAATTTGGCAGGTTCAATCCTGGCTCAGTCCAGCATTGTTAAAAGGTGTCCAAATACAGCAACCTAATGTCATTAGATTTACTGGCATATAAAAGAACTCCCATAAGACAACATTCCAGCACCTCAGCACCTCCAAAAATTGTAAAAGTAGTTAGTTGGACATAAAACCAATAACATTATTTTACTACTTTATGAAAGAGAGCTCCTACAGTGGAAGGAGGATATTCTCTAATTTGCATCAGGGATTCATTCTCAATCTGGGAAAAGCAGAAGGGGAGGGGGGAAAGAATGAAGAAAGAACAAGTCTCTTGAATGGTGCCCCTCAATAAAAAAAGGGCATGAGGCTGGAAAATATAAACGAGGCTGAAAAGAAATATAGTATGAGAAACTGGGATTGATGAGAACAGAGCTCATGTATCTGCCTATTGCTGCTAGTTATTCCTGATAATCCTGAACCCATGGCTAATCCTCCTTTTTGTGAATATATTTCATTGTTAAACATGTACATGTTTTGGTTTAAGGTTATTTTTAACAGGTTGATTATTTCTTTTGTTTCTTGTGTTGAACCACTTTCTTTTAGATGTTTTTCTCATGGGCGCTACCTAGAGAGACCTGCACCATGCCCCTCCGGAGGCCACATCACATCGCATCGCATCACATCACCAGAAAACCATCTTCTCAGTTTTGATATTACCAATTATAGGATAAGAGAAATGCAAAAATATATTAAATGTATATCTTTAAATGTAAATACAAAGTGACTTCACTCTATGAGTTTCTTGTGATGTACCGGTGCAGAAATCGGCCACTGTTGCCTTAGATTTATAGCCAACCTTTCTTTTATGATCATACAACACAAAAAAGGTGTTTTTATACGGCATAAGTATACTATATATCAGGGGTTTCCAATTTGTAAGGGCTCGAGGGCCATATTGGAAACCTTAGTCATGTTCGCGGGCCGCACTTAAATAATAGGCCAATTTTCGCAAAATTCTGCATATAGTATGCCTACAGAAGTACCATTATGAAAAAAGGATATGCATAATTCAATTGAAATAAAGGTTTGATAATTTTAATTACTTAGGTAAAACATTATTTTACAGTTGCATAAAAGAGTGAAATTTGGAGCCGGGCTGAGCGGCTCAGATGGTTGAGGCGCTGGCCTTCTGAAGCCAGCTTGGCAGGCTCAATGTTAGATCATTCCGAAGGTGTTCAAATACGTCAGCCTCGTGTTGACTGATTTACTGGCACATAAAAGAACTCCTGCGCGACAAAATTCTGGCACCTCGGCGTCTCCGAAAAACATCAAAAGTAGTTAGTGGGACGTAAAAACTAATCATTATTATCTGAAATTTGGATTTTAAATTTTCAAAAATGAAAAATAATCCATTCAGATCAAGTGATTTATTTTAATGAATGAAGTAGTTCGGACTTGGGTCTAAAACGAATATAAAAAGTAATACATTTTTGAACGGCCTATAAAATATTATTTTTTAACTATTCTTCACATTATTTATTAACATGCTCTCGCGGGCCGCATTATATGGCTTCGCGGGCCACATGCAGCCCGCGGGCCGCCATTTGGAAACACCTGCTACATATAAAGGTGCTGCAAACTTATTTTAGGATATAATATAACTTTCCGTCAGTTTTTCTGGCTTTATCAGCCTTGTACCGTACTTTTGTGGTAGCTGAATAACGAGTGATGGCTGACCACCAATACTGTTCCTTTTGTTAATATCAACACAATCTCATTCCTCAACAATACCATACGAATATTTTTAAAAAATACTTAAATGGTTCATCTTTTTTCAAACACTTTGCTTGAAACATTACTAATTATTACTCTTTGCTTATTTATAGACACCATTCTCTTTATTACTTTTTCTAGCAAAGGTTGAGTGCTCACAGAATCACTTATTTTTACTGCTTGAAATTGATATTTTACTCTAGCTCTTTTTACTAAATCCATCCATTCAGCTAGCATGAAAACACCCGAAACAGCCCTTTTCTTTCTTTCAATCCTGCATAAAAATGTGATAGCCCAACTTTGCAATATCAAAATTAGTCTCAATAAAATGGCATAAAATTAAAAGCTTTGTATCTCAATCACACAGGATTCCCTTATGGTAGCCCAACTCACAGAAGATAGTTTGAACCTTCCACAATAGAGGACAACACATAACCCGTTTTTTAAAAAATTTGTTGGTTGGCCCATTTTTGCAAGCGCCTATTCAAGTATTATATCACATAGTACACTTTACGAGCACTTAAATCTAATGGCTTAGGATTCCCTACAGACCTTCATGAATGGGATATTGTGCGGAAAGAAATGTACGAACAGGTTTAATGTATGTTACTGAAGTAATCGAAAAGGCTAGCATCTATCAGAATGATGACAGTATCATTTACGATTTTAATAGGCATGCAATCAATGCACATTAAATAGTGCTTATGTTAAACATGAAGTATAAAAAACTGATGATACTTACTATACTGACAAGTATGCCCCAAATACGGCCGTTCGCACGCACATTTGAAGTCACTCCACTGGTCTGTACATATACCCCCATTTTTACAAGGGTTCGGATCACACTGCTCCTCACGAGGACAACCCGGAGTCACCCCTTCTATGGTACTGTTAGGTGGCATATTATCCCAGATTACCCATTCCCCATTGACCACCACATCCTCCATGCATCCTACAAAGCGCGTAGGACCATGGGCAATACTGCGTAGTTCTGGTATTGCTGTACCTAGGTATGTGGTTGGAAAACTAGTGTAACTTATGTTTGTTCCTTCATTCAGATTGATGGGATGTATTGTTTGTTCTTCATTAGCAGCCAGCACAACATGAGATGAATTGATCTGAACAAAGACCTGAAACGAAATGTAATGAAGAATCAAATCTGTTATTGTAAAATAGACATTCCAGAAAATCACATAAAATACATTTTACTATCATATTAGGAACAATAATAACAAAACTACATAAAAACAAAAAGCTTTCATAAAACTTTCAAAACATTTAGCCCAGAATGCTGCTTTATTCAATGGATTTTGAGGGAATCTGCCACCTGGGCCACTGCCCTAAATGCAGATCAGTGGTGATTGATTGATTGATTGATTGATTGATTGATTGATTGTCTTAGAAAAAAGTTGTCTTTTATGCATGATGGTGAACACAGAAAACACTAAAGCATATACACATACCAACACCTTTTATCATTACATCATTAAAAACTGAGTCATACTGTTGTTACCACAAAGACACACACACGAAATGCTGTAAATTGTGTACACTATTTTATTTACAACTTATTTATACATTATACATACACATCCATAAACTACCATTTTAAACACTTGACTACTATGCTTTCAAACAAAACACCGTTACAAAGAATAAGAAGACTGCACACACTTGCATGTCAACCATCTACCAACGTAACAAATTCACATACTCAATTGACGACTTGCACTCATAACTCTCACTACAACAACTCCACTTAACCCTCAAGACTGTCTCTCTATACACATCGCCTGACCAGGCTTCTAGAAGAATATGATGCAACACATTTTCTCGTAATTTCGAGAGTCCAATAACCTATTTACAATGAAAGGAATTTTCTGTAACTCTCTAGAGCCAAAGATACGTTGTTCTGGGTTATTACTGTGTGTTGCACAACATTGCATTGGATTTATATATCATATATACAGGTAATAATAAATTATATATTATTAATTACGTGTTCTTACATTAAATAAACTTGTATTAATATTCATACAGCAGATGTTCCATTACATAACCTCACAAATAATATGGTCACGATTTATATCAAATACGAGGGTAATCCCAAAAATAAGGTCTCCTATATTTTTATAAATACAGAACTCTGTTCGTGTGGCTGTTGGTCACAATATTGTGAAGAGTGTTTCCCGCGCTCGCATATAAACATGCACACGCCGCCACTGAGGCACTCGGTCTTGGCTTGGCAGCTGTTGAAAATTGAGCTCCCGTTGGATGTTACAGGCCAAGTTATTAGGTTTTTGAACACAAAAGGTACTGAACCAATTGAAATCCATCGCCAACTGACGGAAATGTATGGTGAGTCTTGCATGGATGTCAAAAACGTTCGTTAAGTGGTGTAGAGAGTTTGCAGCTGGTCGGACTGAAATTCACGACGAACAAGGGAGTGGGACACCGTCAGTTTCCGTCAAGACAGTCATGAAGGTTGAGCAACTCATGCGTGAAGATCGGCGGATCACCATGGATGATCTCTGCACTTCGGTTCCTGAGGTTTCCCGAAGTGCTGCTCACAATTTTAATGGAAAAGTTGAAATACCGGAGTGTGTGCGCAAGGTGGGTGCCATGCATGCTGACATGCAGCAACAAGTTGATTCTTCCCGCGGATTTCTTCAACGCTTTGCAGCCAAACAAGACAACTTTTTGGACTCAATTCTCATGGGTGACGAAACATGGGCGATACACTTTACACCTGAGACCAAGCAAAAATCACGCCAGTGGCGGCATCCCTCTTCGTCAAAGCCGTGGAAATTCAAGCAAACACAGTCTGCTGGTAAAGTCATGACAACTGTGTTCTGGGATCGAAAAGGGGTATTGTTGGTCGACTTTATGCCCACTGGGACCACAATTAATGCTGACAGTTACTCTGAGACACTGAAAAACTCAAACGGGCAATTCAGAACCGGAGAAGAGGAATATTGAGCAAGGGCATAAACATTCTCCATGACAACGCTCGCCCGCACGTCGCCCAGCAAACCGTTGCTCTCCTACAACAGTTTCAGCAGAACATCATCACCCACCCACCCTACAGTCCCGAGTTGGTGCCCAGTGACTACCACTTGTTCCTTAAGTTGAAAGAACATTTGGCTGGAAAGCGATTTAACACCAACGACGGGGTGAAAGATAAGTTCACAACTTCCTGAACAGCATGGCGGTGAGCTGGTATGACATGGGCATACAAAAACTGTCACAGCATCCACAAAAATGCATCGACCAAAATGGCGATTATGTAGAAAAATAGCTAAATATTCAAGCTGTAAAATTATGTAAATCATTGTAGAAATAAGCAGGTCTATATATTTATAAAAAAATTATGAGACCTTATTTTTGGGATCACCTTCATAAAATCAATATACATAACTATGTAAACAACAACAACAACAACAACAACAACAATAATAGGAGGATTGGGGCAAAAGTCATGGCAACTATATTTTTTCTTGTAGATATGTGAAAGGATCAGAAACGTATATGTGTCGTGTGGAAGTTCTGCAGGCATAGTGTGTATGCAGAACAACAGATGGCTCTGTGATAGCTGGTAGTAGCGCAGCGAGGGCTGTGAAATCAGTCAGTTGGGGAGTGTCGTGCGAGATGGACGTAACCCGTGTTGAGCAGCGCGCTTACATCAAAATAGCCATTCTCCAAGGGAGAAATGCGATGGAATGTCACAGTGAATTAGTGGAAGCCCTTGGGAATAATGCCCTACCATACCGTACAGTAGCACGGTGGGTAGGAAAGTTTCAGCAAGGATGTGTGTCAACCAGTGATGAGCAACGATCGGGACGACCTGTCAGTGTGCGTACCGACGTGGCATGTGCCGTCATCGAGCAGCTCCTGGATGAAGACAGACGATGGATGCTACTGGAGTTAAGAGAGGGCATGTAGCATTGAGAAACGCACCATCCACAGGATATTGCATAATGAGCTGCAACTGCGCAAAATCGCATCGCGGTGGGTACCGCATGCACTGACGGAAGATCAAAGGTGGGTGCGCTATGCAATTTGCTCTGACTACCTTGCACGCTGGCAACAGGACGGCTATCAATTCTTGTCACAAATAATCACCATCGATGAATTCTGGGCCAGGGCACACAAACCACAACTGAAACGTCAGTCCGCGGAGTGGCGACATGCTGGATCACCAAGGAGGCAGAAGGTCCATCAGAATCCTTCCCCAGTCAAATTGATGGTGATCGTCGTGTATGACGTCAGGGGTGTCATTGTTTGCCACTTTGTTCCTCATGGTACAACAGATACCGCACAGTACTACAGGGGCTTCCTGGTGCGATAGGTATGACGTGGCGTTCGGGAGAAACGTCCGGATCTTGTAGACAGTGCAATAATCCTGCACAACAATAAACCACATAAAGCAGAGTGTGTAGGGCAGCTACTGCAACGTTGGGGATGGGATGAATTGGAGCACCCCCCCCCCCCGTAGTCTCCCGACATTTCGCCCTGTGACTTTGATCTCATTCGAAAGATTAAGGAACCACTACATGGTAGGCAGTTTGCAACACGAGAGGACATTCCTAATGCTGTGCACCAACAGGTGACCCGATTCACACATGATGTGGCAACTGCTGAGGCAGATGGTATTCAGCGTTGGCAGCGTGTGGTGTCAGTGGCAGGGGACTACTTGGAGGGTCTTTAGGCCCAGGTTTGTCATGTCAACTTTATGTGTACTGTGTTGTCATTCTTTTGCACCGGAAAGGCCATATTGCCCTGTATACTACCATAATAAATTAGTGTGTTACAATATTTCAGTGCTATTCATTGGCCACGCATGTAGTTAACACCTTGTCCTTTTGTCTGTATATGTCACATTTTCCAATCGGACTGGTGTCCGAATCGTTGGCTGAATGGTCAGCGCTTTGGTTCAGAGGGTCCCGGGTTTGATTCCCGGCCGGGTCAGGGGTTTTAACCTTTATTGGTTAATTCCAATGGGCCGGGGGCTGGGTGTTAGTGCTGCTCCCAACATCCCTGCAACGCACACACCACACATAACACTACCCTCCACCACAATAACACGCAGTTACCTACAAATGGCAGATGCCGCCTACCCTCATCGGACGGTCTGCCTTACAAGGGCTCCACTCGGCTAGAAATAGCCACACGAAATTATAATTATTATACCGGACTGGTATCTTCAAGAAAAAAAATAGTTGCCATGACTTTTGCCCCAACCCTCGTAATAATAATAATTTGAGCTCGATATTTCCACTATTTACCCATGGGTTAGAGAATTGCTTCCAAGTTATGTTAGTCCACTACACTTACATCAGTACTTATATAGAAAAATAGGAACATATAACAGTAAAAATACAACAGGAGAAATTTACCTCTTCCCACACTGAACTGCCACTGTTTTTTTCCTGTTGTGTGCCACTTTTGATGTTCCTGATTTTCTATACATGATTTGATTTGCATTTTTTTGTCCCTTTCCATTTCTCATTAAAATTCGAATATAAACCATTGTTACCTTATTCTCCTTCTACATCTCCTACACTCCATGACCAAGTCCATTATTCTCCTAGGTAACTTATGCTTCTCCATTGGCTTCTCATGACTCCCACCACCAAAGCCAGTTTATATGTACAGCTTCATCCATCGAGTTGATTCCAACTTAGCCTTTCTCTTCTGATTTTGAGTATACCCCTCTCATTGTTCCCACTTGTTTGTACCTACAATAACTCGTGCCACTTTCATGTCTATTAATTTTAACTTATAAATAAGATACCTTGAGTCCACCCAGCTTTCACTCCCATACAACAAAGGCAGTCTGGAAACACATCAATGTAGTTTTTTCCATCTTAATTTAATTTCAATTAGTATCCTCGGGGTCATGTGAAGCCAATGGAGAGGCATAAGTTACCTAGGAGAATAATGGACTTGGTCATGGAGTGTAGGAGATGTAAAGGGAGACTAAGGTAACAATGGTTTATACTCTAATCTTTAATGAGAAATGGAAAGGAACAAAAAATGCAAATCAGCTCATATATACCATGACTGATTATATAATCATAGAGAAAGAACGCCTAAAGAACGTTTTATATGTTACAGCCATGCCAGATGAAGCCTTTGGTGGAGATCATAGAGTTGTGATAGAAAAGCAGAAAGTGGGAATGATTGAAAAACCCTCATTAAGAAGAAAGAAAAGTACAGAAGTTGAAGGAGAAAAGCATGCGAGAAGAATTTCAAAGGAAAATAATACCCTTGGTACCCAGAACGGAGATGGGGAATGTTGAAGATGAATCGAAAAGATTTAAGGAAGTACTGGTTGGATGTGCACAAAAGATATGTGGTAGAACATCAGGAAATGTGAAAGATTAAGAGACACATTGGTGGAATGATACAGTAAAGATTAAAGTGAAGGAAAAGAAAATGGCATGGAAAGCATGGAAAACATCTAAGACTGAAGAAAGTAGGTGGAGGCAAAGAATTTGGCCAAGAATGTAGTAGAGGAAGAAAAGTTGGGCCTTATTCACACAGAAATTGAGACACGATATACAGGGCAGCAAGAAATTATTGCATGTTATCTTAAGAAACAAAAAGAGAGAACAAGGAAACACCAGATTTGTGAAGGAAGAAGGTGGCATAATATTAACAAAGCCAGAAGAAATAAGAAATAGATGGAGAGAGTATTTTCAGAAGTTGCTGAACACGAGAACTAATGACAGTCATTCAACGGACCACCAGGAAATGCAATTAGTTGATGAAGAAATGGATAAAGAAATTACAATGAATGAAATTGAAATGGCAGTAAGAATGATGAAGAATGGAAAAACTGCTGGAGCTGTAGGCCTGCAGTGGACATATTGAGTTCTCAGGATTGTCTGGGAGAATAAGGAGGTCTCTGAGGATTGGCAAAAAGGAAAAATCATCCCAATTCTCAAAAAAGGCGATAAGAAAGTATTGAAGAACTAGAGGGGAATTACTCTGATATCCCATGTTGCTTAGATACTGGAGAGGATAATGGAAAGGAAAATCAGTTTGGTTTCAGAAGTGGAAGGTCAACAATAAAGCCCTTTTTCATTATGAGACAACTAATGAAGAAGCAATGGGAATAAGGGAATGATAAGGTGATGACATTCATTGACATTGAAAAGGCATATGACAGTGTCCCCAGGACTAAAGTTTGGGACAGTCTGGTGCAAAAAGGAATTGGACAGGTATTAATAAAAATTATCATGGCATTGTACAAGGAATGTTGCAGTTGCGTGCAAACACAAGTTGACAGGACAAGTTGGTTCAAAATCACTAGTGGGCTGAAACAGGGAAGAGTTCTATCACCAATCCTGTTTACAATAGTAATGGATGACCTCATCAGAACAGCAAAAGCAACATATGGAGGGAGAGAAATGAACATGTTATTTCCAGATGATATTATGATTTGGAGAGAAAAGGACATGAGCGTTCAAGAACAGTTAGATGAGGTGAATGGGAAGATCGAAGAATGTGGATTGAAAATAAGTAGATAAAAGAGTAAAACTCTTTTTCTGACTAGAGGGGAGAAAGAAGGGAAAGGTCAGATTAGACTTGACCCTGGAAGTAGTGGAGTCATTCAAATACCTGGGGAGTGAATTAATGGAGAATGCTCGACTGGATGCTGAAATCAGTAAGAGGATTCAAGCTGGAAGCTGCTTCGATCACATCGTAAGAAACATGTTATGGGACAAAGATGTGCCAATGGAAGCAAAGGAAACTATGTACAAAAAATGTGTGTGTGTGTGTGTGTGTGTGTGTGTGTGTGTGTGTGTGTGTGTGTGTGTGTGTGTGTGTGTGTGTGTGTGTGTGTGTGTGTGTGTGTGTGTGCGCGCGCGCATGCGCGCGCGCGTGTGTGCAAGAAGGATGAGAGTCTAATACAGGCAGCCGAAATGATACAGAAGAGTGGAAGAGACAAAATAAGGAATGAGAAAATGCAGGAAGAAATTGGAAAAGAAAAAATGAATTATAGAACAGAGAAGAGCCGATTAAGCTAGTTTGGGGACATAAAGCAAATGAGTGATGAAAGAATGCCACTAAAGGTGAATGGAAATGCAAATGCAACGAAGGAGAGGCCACAGACGACTACAATCGAGATGAAAGGACACAATCCAATGCAGTATTAATGAAAGAAACCTGGACTGGGACAGAGTGTTGGAAGAGGAGTGGTGGAAAGACAAAAGAAAGTGGAGAGGGACCATATTTGCCCCTATGCGGCTACAGCTCGATATTGGGAAATGATGATGATGATGATGATGATGATGATGATGATGATGATGATGATGATCCTGGGAGAATATATGCCGTATATACAGTACTTAAAATGATCCATGCATGCTTAATCATCACTGCTAGGAAGTATACCATATGCTTGAATATTCCTTGGGTCTGAATGTTTGCAAGATTGATATATATTACTTTCTCATTTATCATAACCTCAGAAGTTTTTTTTACAAGCATTTCATTACTATCTACAACCAAAAATCTAAAAACACAGGCTTTTAAGAGAGCTCACACAAGTTAACAACAGTTAATGGTTACAAAATTGACATCAGAAAACATACAGTTTTAAATAAATTAAAATGCTTTATACAGTGGGTATGCAGTAAATAACTGAAAGGTGACATATAGAACTGACCTTCTGCCACCTGCTGCCGTTTGCTAGATCTGAGCCAATGAACACCCCCTCCCACTTGTTCAGCAGACTAGAGTGCAGGTTCAGCCGACCTTTGTACAACTCCAAGGAGTAGTAAGTAGGACCCTTGCCGATGGCAAGCAGGCAATCTGGTAATGTCGTCTTGAAGCGGAAGTGGAAGTCATAACCTTCATCACGCCTTGTCACTACCTGAACTCTCGACTTGTCTGAGATGGACATAGTTGTAACCTGGAAAAAAAAAAAATCATATCACTTTATAAATATTCTTCCAGTCTGAAGAACAGCTCAAGAACAATTTCAATAAGATCTACAAAGTCCTTTCATATGAAAAGTGAGTTTCAATAGCCTTGGTACATAACTACAAAGGTTATCCTGGATCTCAGACGGGGTGGACATGTAATGACCACCAGATTTACTGCCGTTTGGCAATTGGTTCTTGAATAGGAACCTAGTTCAATAGAGTCTCCCACAAATGTTGTGAGGTAAAGCAAGACTGAGATGGTTCGGACATGTTAAAAGAATGGAAAAGGAACGGGCAGCAAGGAGGTAATTGGAAAGAGAAGTTAAGGGAAAGAGACCAGTTGGAAGACCAAGAAGAAGGTGGATGGATCATATTTGGAAGGACATTAGATGACGATGATGATGATGCTTGTTGTTTAAAGGGACCTAACGTCGAGGTCATCGGCCCCTAATGGTACGAAATGAAATGACAACAAAAGGTTCAAAATCCTCCACTGACCAAAATAAAAACAAAATGTCATGAAGAATGAATGGATGGACATGAACCCAAAACACAAAACAAAAAACAAACAAACAAACAAAAAAACCAGTGGATGTGACTCAAAAAAAGATCATAAATAATAGTATTACTGACCAAGGGACCACTTATAAAGACAATCCTGAATCGAGGATGCTTGATGTCTAGAGGGGTCCAAAATCCAGGTCAAGGCCCCTCAGAATGGTACTTATCACTAGTAAAGTAGAACCATGGTATTTGTCATGTTCGGGTACTAATCAAAAGTAGCGAAGACTCACGGTGTTCCACACATGATGGTACTACTCACAAGTATTGTACGTCGTATAGATAACGCAGACCTATGGTGTTTCTCACACAATGGCGCCACTCATAGTCAATGCAAACCGATGAGGTTCCTCACCTAGGTGTACTAACCACAGGGACCCGTACTATCCCGTGGTGTTCCTCACACAGTGGGTACTAATCACAGGCAACGCAGACCCACGGTGTCACTCACATAGTGGTACAACTCAGAGGTAACGCCCAGACCTGCGGTGTTGCTCACATGGGTACGACCCACGGGTACTGGAAACCCACTGGAGAAACTACTCACTGCTTATACTAATCACAAACCTATTTTGTACCTAATATGGTGGTACTACTCGCAAGTAAAGGCGAACCATGGTGTTCCCCGCATGATGGTACTAATCAAAAGTAGTTTCATGGTTCTAAGACAATCATCCCTTGGTTCCCCCTTTTAGTTGTCTCTCACGACAGACAGGGGATACCATGGGTGTATTTTTTGTTTGCGTCCCCCACCCACAGGGAGTAGAGAGAGAGAGAGAGAGAAAAAAGAAGGAGAAAGAAGGGATCCGTCACTTCGAAAAATGAAGTAACGGACGAAGAAAGGCAAGGGCCACGAAGGGCGTGAAAATGAAAGACCCCCTAGGCCCCGAATGCTCTAATACTGTCGGGGTCGGAAAAGAACAAGAGTTGACCAAGGGAGGTCGGACATGATAGACGAAAGTGAGGAGCCTGGCACAAGTAAGTGGAAGCAATGCTAAGATTCAGCCAAGGGCCCTGTGGTCGCCAATCCACACTCCCAAGTTGAGAGCCCCTTGGGCCCCTTTTAGTCGCCTCTTACGAGAGGCAGGGGATACCGCGGGTGTATTCTACATGTGGGTCCCCAACCCGCAGGGGGTGAAGTACGTTAGAGAAGTTGGATTGGAAGTAATGGAGAAGGAAAAGTAGAAGGACAGACAGGAGTGGAGGAGGCTTGTTAACCACACCCGGGTGAATTGAATGGGACATTGACGATGATGATGAACTGGATCATGTACGAAAATTTTCTGATGAGCAGAACATGGCGCTCCGTAAACTGAACATCAATAAAGAAAGTCTTCCCTCTAAAACCAACTGAAGAAAGAGTTTTCAGTTATGGTATCAATAACCCCAGAAAGGGAGAGGAGTGGTTTTGTACACCGATCTCCCTGAAGCTAATTTATGGATATTTTACAAGTCACCTTTATCTTCATCCAAATACATAAATGCTACAAAAATGTTGTGCAACCTGACCACAGTAAGATCAGTTCCCGGCAGAACTTTCAGCTCAACCTGTTGCCGGCAAAATGGTTGCAATGAGACTGAAACACTTGGACATGTGCTGGGGTTCTGCAGGAGCACCGAATTACATAATAATCATCACCATCGAGTAAGGACATCAACTGCTCGAGGCTTGAGGCAGCCTGGATGAGAGATGCACGAAGAAATTCACTCGTCTCTACCGACAACTCAACGAGCAGAGTGGACATCATAGCCACCAATAAGAAAGAAAACAAAGGGACGGTGTTAGATCCTACCATTCGCTTCAAGAGGAACCTGCAACAAGACCAGGATATTAATCTGGAAAAACAAGCAATTTATATACCATGTCTTCCATATCTATCAGCTAAATATAATATTCCTCTTGGTCAATGGATTGTCAGAGGCCTCCTGTTTGGATCCAGAGGTACTCTGCTGAAGAACACAGCAACCATCCTTCAAAATTTAAAAATTCCTTTTTATGACATAGAGAAAATCTTATTACAGATTATAAGAGATTCTCTGCAAATTATACAGTTTCATTTATACTTTAAATTGTAATTTCCAGATATGATTTCATTGTTATAATTACATACTGTAAATTATGTATTCTGGACCTTTATGGTTACCCTCACTGGAGGACGGATGATTTATTTTTTAATAAATCTTACTACTAGAAATATATTAAATGCGTAACACTATTATAAATTAACCAATAGTACTTAACTTCCACAGACTACTCAAAATCTACAGGTATATTAAAAAATAAGGGAAGGCACACAAATTAGGCCTAAATAGAACAAACTTGTACCTACTGGTATACTGATTTAAGTAACAACAATTTGAAATTACTTGTGTCCTCGTCCCGAGGTGTGCAGCTCTTTTCAGGCACACCCCCCAATGGAGGCGAGCTGCATGTACCATTTAACCACATACCAACCCTCCTGACATTCTTAAATTTCTGGCAGTCTGGGAATCAAATCTGGGTCCCCAAAGACAGCAGTTTAACTATGCTAATCGTTAAGTTATGGAGGCCGACAATAGCAAAAGTAAAAACCTGCTTTTAAATTAGTTAGCACCAGTTAGCACATAAAATGTGCAAAGTACAGTATATGCATGCACAATTATTGATACTTTTTTTTTTTCCTTAAGTGACAGACTTATTCCTAATCTAACCATAATAAACAGTTAATTGGAAACCTTGGACAGCTTTTTTGGGTTGCTTTAGAGGATTTATCAGCTTGAATTTCCTTCCCCAGTTCTTTGGTTGAAAAGAAAATATAAGTTTTGGAATTATGTCCAGCATATGTTCAATACTGCAACCCAGAGGTGCCAACCTTTGATGTGGATTATCAGTAATTGCTCTTCGCCCCCGAGAAAAACTTCGAGTCAAATCCAAAGCATGCTCCTCCCTTCTTGATAACGACACTCCTTTTGCCCTTCCCTCTAGCAATCTATCCGAAAGTATATCATACTACACAATAACATTTGCACACAACTTGTTAGTTATGTGATAAAACATTCCTTGTAGCTTGTTTCTCACGCAACAGCAGCTTTTCAGTGTAGGTTTTCTTGAAGCATCCTTCCCACTCTGATGACATTTTCGTCTTCTGAACCACAAGCGATTCCAGTGCAGATGTGCTTAATGTAGGCCTCACTTCTTTCCCAATCTTTCTGTCAACTGTCAGTGCACTTAACACAGCAAATACAACATTATTGAAGGATTTATAGTGGAGAAGAGCAGCGCTTGAGCTCCTTCATTCACAATGAATTTTACAAACGCTTATGGGTAGCAAAAGGAAATCACGATCGAATAAGTATCATTGTCAACTCACAAGCATTGAAATGAGGACGATTTAGGAGAAATGTTCAATCCTTTCGAGCCTTTTTCCTTCTTTTCTTTTTTCCCGCTGAAAATTATTTTTCCTGATAATGTCAGCTTTTCCGTAATAATTTCCCCTTTGACCGTAATTCCGTAATCGTGAGGTGAAATCCGTAATAATTACGGACAATCCGTAATAGTTGGCACCACTGGCAACCTAATCTACATGTGACACTATTCATGGGCCACAGCTTGTTGGCAGTTAAAGAGAAATCTTGATGCGGTACAGCTTTTGACCACTTAAGAAATATATTCTTGTCTTTTGGTGGCAAAAATAAATACTTTTCCTCTTTCTCCTTATTACAACCCAAATTGCAGCTCAGAACAAAACAGTGTGGTGAAGTTTTCACATGATATAACACATTCGCTTAACACTACAGACCATCATTACATCAATAAGCAATTCGTGCTCAACTTAAGAATGTTTCGTAAAACACTTTAAATAACACAGATGATGAGACAAATTATTTAGCTCTTGTTCAAATAGCAACAACAACAGTGAGCAATAGCAGTGCCACACACATCCTGAACATTAACATGTGACTGAGAAAAAGTCTTGTCTGATCACTTGGTTCATTCTACGGGTTTTGTTACAAGTTCATATTTTCACTTTCCTGAAACTACAGTATACAAAAAAGTTAAGCCCATTTACATACTTACAAAATACTACTCATAACATTATTGAAGGTTAATTTCTTACCACTTCACAAGTATCTCCATGGAAACCTCTAGGACAAGAACAATTGAACTTATGTTCTATCTCGTTCACCAAGTATGGAGTGCAAGTGCCGTTATTATGACAGGAATCTTCACGGCAGCCTGTGAGACGAACTGAGCAATTCTTTCCACCATATAAAGGATCGCAGTCACATTTGTAGTCAGCCTCTCGGTCAATACACTTGCCATGTTCCCCACATGGATGGTAACGTTCACATTCATCAATGTCATTTTCACATCTTACACCTTCAAAACCATCTGTGCATTCACATAAATATGCATTGATCTGATCTTCACACGTGCCACCATTCATACAAGGATTGCTTTCACAATCATTATGATTTATTTCACAGTTCTCTCCAGACGTTCCTGGTGCACATATACACCTGTACCTGTAACAGAAACAAAATTAGGAAACTTCCCTCTGTGAAGTGTTCATCGAGGTGATTTTGTATTTCACATCGGTTAGGTATTACGTTTAAAACCTTTTGACATGATATGAAGGCTAGTATCTGGCAAAATTATACTTTATATGAAACATCACCCTGATTTGATTGATTGATTGATTGATTGATTGATTGATTGATTGATTGATTGATTGATTGATTGATTGATTGATTGATTGATTGATTGATTGATTGATTGATTGATTGATTGATTGATTGATTGATTGATTGAAATGTTCCCCTTTTAATAACATTTCAAGCTACAATGGAAGTCAAATGTATTAAATATTTGCCACCCTTTCTCGGTTTTGATGACAGATCTCTAAGGCAAAAGATAGATAAATTAGATCCATTCAGAGAAATGTGGGAAAAATCCAATGAAAACTTGAGGAAATATTATCAACCTGGAATGGACATGAACACTGGTGAAATGTTGATTTTATTCCATGGTAGATGTTCTGTCAAATGTTTTATATCATCAAAATGACATAAACAGAGTATGATGCAAAAACTTTCTAACCACTGAACAGCTTTCCATTTACAAGAAGGAAAATGGATAGAAAGCACAGCCAGGCTTAAGTTGAAGAGTGGTGGAAAGTCTCACCAGAATAGGGTGTATATCAGAGAACTTGGAGAAAAGTGCCTATCTGAGAATCTTCTCAAGGACAGACTTTACTGACTGGAACAGTATAGAGGAACAAACCTTTCATCTCTGGGTAATTCTAGGCTCATAAACGTCAACAGCACAACTCATCGCTTTTTAGCTTAACTACAAAATGTACTTTGGTATCATTTGTTCCTCTAGGGAAGGCAGGTAGTTCTCCAATCTACAAAACACCATACAGATTCATGAATCAAGGACAATGACAAATAAATCCAAGATAAATTTGCATAACAATTCCACAAAGTCTGAAGTTGATTCACTGGACCACTCATTCATGCATAAAATTGCCAAAGAAAAACAGGTGGCCATGTGCCCTTTTCATGAAGTGGTTACATGTTGCTGTTATGGCTACTATAAGGATGAATCTGCATCCATCATTGAGGAAACAAAACATGTGGAATCTTTTCTTAAGAGAGGTATCTGAGAGCCTCCTTCAAACTCATTTCCAAAGGAGATGTACAGCAAGATTTCAGGGCGGTACAATACAACATTTTTCACATGTGGACTGTTCTTTATCAACTTCTACACCCACAGAAAAAAAAAAGGAGATGCCATCTATATCCGCAAGCTAGGAGTCAGACTTGGAAACAAAGGTGATGTCATCTATGATTGCAAAAGCATACTGAAGTTACCTACATAGTACAACAACAGAGATGTCTCTGTCAAGTTAACAACAGAGATAATACCAAGGAAATAGTAAGGCGGCCTGGATCTCGCCTATTTTAGGTTATGTCATAACTGATCAACTAGTAGGCCTACTCTCTTGTGCACATATCAAAGAGTAAACAAAGTGTGTACAACACACTTTCTTTTCTTTCTTTTTTTCCCCCTTTAAAGTCATGCTTTATATCCTTTGGCTACAACTTATAAATCTCATTTTTGTCCTTTATTAGCATCAACTCAACTAAGGTTAGGTTGCAGGAAGAATCCCACCTTCCAATACTTATTTGTTTTTAACTGCTAATCTATGTAATTATAAAACATATTCCAGATTAAAATATAGTTACATGATTTTTTTAAAGTACATATTTCGTTCCTAATGCTGAACATCTTCAGCTTAAAAAAAAGGGTACAAAAGTCAGCACAAATGAAATAAAAACCCTTGTGATGACGGGATGATGTTTTCGAATTGTTCTAGAAAATGATCGGAGGAAACTCCTTAAAAATAATTGAAGTTGAGGTTAAGTTTTGTTATAAAGTTTTTAAGATGTTGAAGGGAGCCTGTAACAAAAGGAAAGAAAAAATTGTTTTAGAACAATTTTAAAACAATTTGCATAACAATTCCACAAAGTGTGGAGCTAATTTACTGGACTACTCATTCATGCATACCAGTACTATTGCCAAAGAAAAACAATTTTTCTTTCCTTTTGTTACAGACTGCCTTCAACATCTTAAAACTTTATAACAGAAAACCTCAACTTTGGTTATTCTTAAGGAGTTTCTCACAGTCATCATATTCAAAATTTTATATTTTAACAATTTTAAGTCTATCTGCAGGATATTTAAAGATTGGAATAATAACAGTAAGTTATTTATTAAATAGACCACCTAATCAATACAAAGTCTAGTCTTGGATGATTTACATAGATTTGTTAACTAATAGTGGTACATGTTTCGCCTTGTATGAAGGCATCATCAGCCATTGTCTTAAACTTAGATTGAAAATAAGCGTCTAATTAACATGTAATAATGAAATGAGTTTTAAAAATCTTGAAGAGATTTGAAGTAAAATAACATTAAAAATAACAATGATGGTTTAAAAATATACAATGTGATGAGTTACAATGGTGGAAGTATTAACAAAATTAACATAAGAGGCTGCTATAATAAGTACAATGGATAAAACAACAAACTGTTATACAACAAGTAGTAAGATTGCTATAAAAATAAAGTTGACTGTCTGGTCGTTACAATTAGACGATGGCGAAAAATCGTACATATTCAAAATAAAGAAGAGTGAATAAAAGTCGAAGGTTGGTCGAGAGATCCAAACTTAATCATAATCTCGAAGATAAAAGACGAAAGTCAGAGGCATATGGTGAAGTTATAGAACACATTGAGGATATGAAGTTGTAGAAAAGAAGTTGAAGAACAGTTTTAAATTGAATCTCTATGGACCATCTCAAATTTGAAGCAATGCTCAAATGTTGCAAAAATGTGAGTTTGTTGAAATTCTAGTTGAAAAGGCATATAATAGTGGAATCTGTAAAAGGAAACAAGAAACGTAGAGTTAATTGTGTGAAAAGATGTTTTAAAAATTGAGTAGAATCATGTACACTTACCATTTGACGATGACGAAGATAACTTGTAACGTTTTGAGTTAAAAGTATTTGCAACAGTGGACTTCTTACTTCGTGTGTTATAGCTGAAGGTTTGTGTTGGAGGGGGATCTGTTTGTGGTGACATAACTATTGGCTTGTTTGTAGTACTTGAAGGGGAGCTGCTATTAGTGGGAGGGAAGGAGGAGAGTGTATTACTGCGCGTGTTGTATCGGTGTAAGACATTGGATGGAGCGATGTTACAGTGGGTGTGGCTATGGGTTTATTGGTTGCATTTGAATTAGAGGTACTAGCAGTGAGGGGAAGGGAGGGGAGTGTATTAGCTGTAGAGGAGGTGGGAATGCTAATTGATGTGTGGTTGAAGATTTTTAAGAATATGTTGGTGAGGGGAGTTGATTCTCGTAATAGAATAAGAATCTGTTCATACAAGGGGCTTTTTTTTTTTATCAATAGTGTCATTTAGGTTCTTATCTTTATTAAAATGCTGGTCAAGGAAAATGAATAAATTTTCATATTCTGTCATAAGTTTACTTTTATCGACTCTTTTGAGGATATGGAGGTCTTGTTCTATTGTGGTGAATTTATGCCCTGTGTCCCTCATGTGGTTGGCCATTGTGGAGAATTTATTGTGTCTTTGAGCATTGTAATGCTCGGCGTATCTGGTGGAGAAGCTCATAAGAAGAACATAAGAAAAATTACATGTAGAGCATTTCAATCTGTATATTCCTGATCCAGAGTAACTATTGTCTGTGATGTTAATAGAGTTGTGATTAAAGAATAAATTACGATTAGTGTTTTTTGTTGTGTAGGCTATTTTTACTTCGTGCTTCATTAATGAATTGGTTATCGGATAAATACTATGGTTAGTGAACGTGAATTTAGCGTATTTTGGTTTGACGGGTTTCAATGGAGTTAAATTTGTAGCTAGTTTCAGTTTGGTTTTATTAATGATTTTATCAATCATATCCGTGTTAAATCCATTGAATTTAGCTATTTCCTTAATGAATAGTAATTCTTTCTTTAAATTAATAGAGGACATAGGGATCTTTAATGCTCTATATATTAAACTGTGATGTGGCTTTTTTATGTGAGTTGGGATGTAAAGAATCATTTTTTTATGGTTGTTGGAGAAAAGGTGGGTTTTCTGTATATTTGGAAGTCGAATTTGTTCGATACTCGTGTGATTTTGATGTCTAAGAAGTTCAAAGAGCTATTGAACTCATCTTCTTTAGTCAGCTGTCAGCAATTTTGTACTTCAATTGGAAAAAATAGAGAAGCAAGCAAGTACCACTTGTGTAATTGGGAAATGGAAAAATGTGCACTAAATATAAGAAATCACCAAAAGGGGTTTTTACTGCACTTGCAAGACCAAGACTTTATCTTCATATCATGGTATTTCTTATATTTAAAAATTCCATTCAAGCTTATTTATCAACTGATATCACACCCCAACTGAACACAGGAAAAGTATACATAAAAGAGAAGTTTTTAATTTTTCTTTCTTTCAACTTACCCACTGGCATTACTATAGTTGAGTTGGCTTTGGTATGGATAGTCAGGATTTCTGTATGACTCAATCTTGGAATTCTCAAGACAGGTTCCATTATTCTGGCATGGCATACTAGCACATTCATCAAAATCCTGGTCACATCTTTTACCTAGAAAATTCATATTAATGTGTTACACATCTAAGAAGAAAAGAAAAAAAAAGTATCTTCATACATTGCATATAATGATTGGTTAAAAGTTTCTTGCACTCAATTAATTTTAGCATGTTAAAAATTGGAAAATACTGACAAGTAAATCCTCTTCTATAAACACTGCTATCATTTTGACACCGAAGAATGAAAACCTTTCTCTCTTCCTTCATTTCCTTTTTCCAGTTCTCCCCTGGATCAAATTATGAATCAAGGATCTCCATCATTGATTGTCACTCCACCACTCTTATTCTGCTTCCAACATTTCTTCTTTTTATCTTCCCTCCTTTCTTCTCTATACTCTCCTCCATGTATCCATCCACCTCTTTCGAGCCTTTATTGTGGCCTCTTTCCTGTTGATTTCTCTGTAAATACTTTCTTTAGAATTCCCTTCCCTTCCCTTCCCTTCCCTTCCCTTCCCTTCCCTTCCCTTCCCTTCCCTTCCCTTCCCTTCCCTTCCCTTGTATGATGGAAGTGGAAGTATACAATCTCATCAATTGCTGGATGTAAAATAATACATTTCTACTTGGTGGATGTAAAATGGTGAACTATTGCTTGTTATTAGATGGAAAATGGTGGACCACAAGATCTTTATTTAGACTCGAGCACATATGAGTAAAGCAAAATAAGCATGGAATAACCACAATGAACCATAGCTAACGTCTTGTGTCATAATGTACTAAAATGACAGTCTTATTTTCATGCAAATTCTAGAGTATATCTTAGAAATAGATGTCTAAAGTAACAATGAGAGTTGCCATTGATGCTTTCACGGCCCGTACTTATAGACATGATACTGTATAGGCTTTTGGGCTTATGCCGTGTCAAGAAAATAAGGTGAAATTCTTTATGTTTTGCAGAGAACTGTGCTCTGCGTCATCAGAAGAAATCTTGACTGTCCACGAGAAAGGCTTCTTAAACAATGACTGGGGTATACGAAATTCCCTGTACCTGCGGTAAGGTATACATTATCCAAACATGGCGGTCCATTGGTACCCGTATTATGAAACATGGACGTAATATTCATCTCAACCAACCAGACAAATCGGCAATAGCTGAGCACACTATCATCGAGTCATGATGTCATGTTCCAAGACGCTCAAGCTCTTACCCACACTAGACACTACAGGTCCAGAATTATACAGGAAGCTGTGGAAATACGTAGAAATCCTGACAATTTCAACAGGGACACCGCCTATCAATTAAGTAATACCTGGTCGCCAGCCATTAAGAATTTACGTAGGTAGTTCCCTTCCCTGTACCTTCACTATTGTTATTTCGTCTCAGTGTTTTCCAAATTCGTACATTCCTCATCGCCAGATGTTTCATTCCAGGCTTGTGTCAATGTCATATGTTATGTACACATGTTATGTGAACCTCTTAGACTGATTCTCATGGTTCAGTCAGCTTCCGCTTCGAACGCTAGCGCTGTGCCACGTCCTGGGAGCCATCTAGTGGTGAATGAACGTACCATATCCACTTCTATTGTAACGTCTAAATTTAAAGTCATTGTTTAAGAAGCCTTTCTCATGGATAGTCAAGATTTCTTCTTATGATGCAGAGCACAGTTCTCTGCGAAACGTAAAGACTTTCACCTTATTTCCTTGACACGGCATAAGCCCAAAAGCCTATACAGTATCATGTCTATAACAATGAGAGCCTTATTGATAAAAAGAAAAACAGTGAACTCAAGACATAATAAACTTGTCCTGATTATTTTAAATGGATAATGTATATCAAGCCAGTAACTGAATCTGGCAGTTCCAACTTCTATGATGGTCGAGATTAATTTTGTAATTAATATTATTAATGACATTTTAAAGGAATGTTTTGTGAGAAATGAACAGAGGAAAATTATACAAGGATGACTTGAAATGTACATTTTGACAATTACTAGCATTACTCTAAATAAATTTAAAGCAAGATCATGTCATTGTCATGTAGGCGGCACTACAACAGATGGGAGGACCCGAACACAGCATCTACCTGCACTCTTACCTATGGCATTGTTTCATAAACATTGTGGGAGCATCTCATTTAGCCTACCAACAACGTATTGTTGTTAAGGAAGATGCGATGCCACAAACTAAGTTAATTCTTTTGACTGCAAAGTTTTAAAGTATATCCAGTGGTTTGAAATAGTACTTTTTTCCCTTTTTTTTGCTTTACGTTGCACCGACACAGAGAGGTCTTATGGCAACGGTGGGACAGGAAAAGGCCTAGGAATGGGAAGGAAGTGGCCGTGGCCTTAATTAAGGTACAGCCCCAGCATTTGCCTGGTGTGAAAATGGGAAACCACAGAAAACCATCTTCAGGGCTGCTGACAGTGGGATTCGAACCCACTATCTCCCAGATGCAAGCTCACAGCTGCGCGCTCCTAACCGCACGGCCAACTCGCCCGGTATGAAATAGGGGTACAAATTGCAAGATAATGCAAAGGGAAATTCAAAATGAATCGTCTGAGAGGAAACATGAAAGGGTGATTATTATTCAGGTGCGTGCATACATGGCAATGATAAGGTATTAAAAATCAGAACGAGTGTGATATGATGTTAATTCCATCCATGTAAGTTCCATTACAAGATGAGAGCAAGTGATAATTTGCAGGAATAAGTTATTATGATGAGGTTCTAAACCCAAGGATCAAGGCCACGGTGAATGATGGAAGTTGATACTTGAGGAAAGAATAAGATGATCAACTGCTCCAGATGGTGCTGCTCAATGCACATAATTTATATTGCAGGTTCTCTGAAGAGAAAATGTCTTTATATGGCTTCTGACTCTCTGTTATTCAACATCTCATTTCTTCATCAACAATGCCAGCAGTAAAACCTAAGTCGCCGAAAGCAGCAAAACAGAAGATAAATGATAAAGGCAAATCAATGAGAAAGCGATGTATATTATGCTACGGAAAGGGGAAAAGAACTGAATCTGGTTACTATTGTCCTCAGTGTCCTGAAAATCCTTCACTTTGTTTAGACCCTTGTTTCAAGATTTACCACTCGTGCTAGACATGATGCAAATTACTGCAATAATAATCACTACTACATGAAAAATAAGTTACTGAACCATATGTAATTGATTATTTCATTATTTAATAAAAATGTAACAACTTTCTACAATGAAATATAAATATGCTGTAATAAAAACACAAACATGTGCCTCTACCGGCACCTAAAATATTATATCGTCCTTCAGTGCCGTTGATGAACATGTGCATTATCAGTGATTTTTTATGTACTTGAGTAAAAATTTAACTTGCAATGTTAAAACTACCATCTACTTACCTTCCTACTAATAGAAAAAAATAGATAAACGTATTGGCTCCTCGGGTGATTTATAGTCTCAATTACGGTGGCAGTGAACATGTTAAATTGAGTAATTACAGAGAACTGTAGATGTTAGCAGATCACAATACAATAGCACTCCATATAATATGATAGTGGAATCATAATTGATATATACTGCAAGTTTATTCTATTATTCATTAATAAATTTGAATTGTTTTGGGTATAAACTGAGTATGTTACCAGAGATCATACAAGACACAATGCTACATATGCTATCTTTTGCCCTTCAGAAATCTGTCTACCTCTGTCAAGTTTGAACTAATATAATCTTGAAATCTAAAGTGTGACACACTACCACTTATCTGCAGAAGGAGTTATTAAACTCAAGTATTTATAAATGATAAGTAGAATCCACTCACCTAAAAATCCAGGATTACACTCGCACTCAAAATCATTGATCTTATCCTTGCACAGACCTCCATGCATACAAGGGTTGGAATAGCAGTCATCCACATTCATCTCGCACAATTTACCTTCAAACCCTGTACCATTACAGTGACATACATAACCATTGAGCTTGTCTTCACATCTTCCAGAATTCAGGCAAGGTCTTGACTGTACAACAAGCAGAAATTCGTTCTTGATTATTCAAAACCTACAAAATATTCTGATAGTCTAAAACTAAAGCAAAAAGGCATACATGGGTATAGCTCAAAATGAAACTAATTTGGTAAAAAATAATAAATATTTGATAACTTCCTTTATCTATGTAACGTATGGATGAGTTTTAGTTGTTTGCTTCTAAGATTTCTAGTTCATAGAAAGGGCACATCTCTATCCATTCCTAACCAAAGACTTCATTCTTTTTCCTCCTATCATTGCTTATCGTTTCCTCTGGTTTGTACCAGTGAGCATTCCATTCCTCGTACCGTAAAGTGGGGTAACTTCGGCCATACAGGGAAACTTCGGCCACTGACGAATAGCAACACTTATTTTCTCCTGCCTTCTATACTGGAAAAGATGAACCAATTGCAACAACTAAAATGCACATACAATGCAATGCTCTATAACACTCGGTAGTCCAAATAACATTGGCGGGCTCATTGTTGAGTCAATAGATTTTTTTCGCAGCCCCGACTATTGTCTTGTCTGGTAACAGCAGAAAACAAACTGTTCTCTAGCCCCAGCATTCGATTCTCCATTCCAGTGGTTTATGGGACCGAAATGTAAGTTTGTCTGGTAACTGATCAACACAATTTGATGCATTTTAATCAAATAGGTTTTTCAGGAAATAGTTTTGTGATAAAAGTTGTCCTCTTCCAGGGTAACTTCGGCCATGCCAAGAACGTACAGGAAAATATTACGCGGCCGCGGATATTGTAATTACAATTCTGTTTACTTCAAGAACGCTTTAGAAGAGATTAATAAAGGCACAATAACAATAAACGGGGAAGTTTATCCCGACAGGGAGGGGAAAGACAGTTTCCATTTTCAATGATAAATAGACGGATATCAGTTGACATGGACGATACACATTTAAGAACTTGACGCCGGCCCAGATATTTTCTAATGTAGAAGACAGTGCATTATGAGAACAGTCTACAAGATTGCTTCTTTTCCGACCGCTTTTTCTCTCCATACAATTGGGCTTTATGATTTCCGTACCTTTTATTTATTATCTTTTGTACCATTACAAATATTTACGCAATGCAACATGTAATTTGTAATATCATACAATGCTTGTATGCTTAGGCTAAATAAAATAGTTCCTTCTTTTGGGAAAAAGTGAATTTGATCACTATACATCTTTTTCAGCATAAATCGTTTTAATTTGTTTGTGATTGTTGATACGGGGCGTTTTGCAGGTTTTTAAAAAACATTCACGGTGGCCGAAGTAACACTACATCGAAGAAAACTTCGTTTCTTGAGTTATTTTTATGGCGGCCGAAGTTACCCCAAAACACGGGGTAACTCCGGCCACTCTTTCGATAATCATTATTCATTACTGAATTACGATGAGAATTATGTTCATATTGAAAAATGAAGAACAAACATGGCAGAATTTATATTATATTTTTCAGAAAATTAGAAGGAATATTTCACATTTTATTTTTAAAAATATACGAAAAAGTGGCCGAAGTTACCCCGTTTTACGGTACTTCTATACCTCCAGCTTATCCATTTAATCAACCCAGCTTTTAAGACCAAGTCACTGGCAGAAGTCAACCACTCAGTAAAGTGCTGATTCTGCCTTCTTCCTGTCTTTAATGGCAAGTTTGACTCACACCTACCTTGCAATGTCAACACCGGACAATAACTAATGCTCAAGAAGTGTACAGGGCATATTTAAAGCAAACTTGCTTTGCAGGTTCATAGTGGCATTACTAGCACCACTCTTTGTCTACTAGTGCTCAAATTTCAATAGGTGGCATCTTTCAGAAGTGCAAACACGCCTCCCGAATTTTGTTTATCTACCACAAATCCTCCTTGGTGTTGGGATTACATTTTCCACCAGTGTATATTCAATTGGTAAAGTCAAAAATAAAATTCCTTATCTACTGTACTGTTATGTCTCTTTCCCACAATGCCTGCATTCAATCTTTCTTTGACAGTTGACTATATCGTCATTTTATATTTTAGTCATCTCAGTCACTGGTATGGTGGATAATTAATCCTAATAGTTATAAGGACATCTTTGTTATAGGCCCTGGTTAAATTCAACATTCTCAATTTTAAACATATGGAAACAAAAACCTGATTAGAATTCAGCTCTAAACTCACTTCATAAAGTCTTTACAAAATAAAGATACTGACCTCACAATCATCAATGTCCGTCTCACAGTGGGTACCTGTCAGGCCAGGAGGACACGAGCAGGTATAGTAACCAATTTTGTCGAGACATGTGGCTCCAAATTTACAGGGGTTTGAACTACACTCATTTATCTCAATACTGCAATCTTTCCCTGAAAAAAAAAAAAAAAAAATTAAATTAAAAAAATGAATACATCAATATATGTATTAAGCACAGATGTAAAATTCATATTAAACTGCATAAAACATCCACCATCTAAGTGAAAATACCTGTATAGCCAGGGGGACAGGAGCATCGAAAGTCGTTGATCTTATTCTCACATGTGGCACCATTGCGACATGGTTGAGAGAGACATTCATCAAAATCAATGTCACAGTGAATACCTGAGTAACCAGGTTGACAATAGCACTGATGGCTTCCTGAGAACAATAAACAAACAATGAATACAGTATGTCTCCAGATTTCAACATTATTATTATTATTATTAACTCATCCCCACAGAGAGAGAGAGAGAGAGAGAGAGAGAGAATATTTGTCTTGATTTCAACACTGCTGTTGAAGACTTACAGGTAAGCACAATGTTGCATGAGGAATATTAGCTGCCTGCCTCTGAACAGGAAGATAATCTTACAGGAAACAGAAGTTACATTTCCTAGAATTGCTCCATCATCCAAAGTTCAAAAATGATCAAAGCCCCATGATAAAAATGAAATGGTGTATGGCTTTTAGTGCCGGGAGTGTCCGAGGACATGTTCAGCTCGCCAGGTGCAGGTCTTTTGATCTAACGCCCATAGGCAACCTGCGCGTCATAATGAGGATGAAATGATGAAGACGACACATACACCCAGCCCCCGTGCCAGCGAAATTAACCAATTATGGTTAAAATTCCTGACCCTTCCGGGAATCTAACCCGGGACCCCTGTAACCAAAGGCCAGTACGCTAACCATTTAGCCATGGAGCCAGACAGCCCCATAATGTACAGCTAGCATACCTGCCACTTATCCGGAGGCCTTGGGTTTGATTCCCGGCCAATCCCAAGGATTTTAATT